>NC_090446.1:577138672-577738672 GCF_031143425.1 Pleurodeles waltl
AATCCAAAACAGCAGGCCCCACTCCAATCCAAAACAGCAGGCCCCACTCCAATCCAAAACAGCAGGCCCCACTCCAATCCAAAACAGCAGGCCCCACTCCAATCCAAAACAGCAGGCCCCACTCCAATCCAAAACAGCAGGCCCCACTCCAATTTGCCCCTGTACAAACAAAAACAAACTGCCCTACTCCAATCCAAAACAATCTGCCACTGCAATCCAATCTGCCCCATACAATCCAAAAAAATCTAAACCAATCCACCCAACTCCAGAGCGTCCCCTCCAAACCACGTCGCCCCAGTCCAGTCCACCCGACCCAACTCACCCCACTCCAGCCAACCCATCCCACACCAGTCCACCACAATTCAATCCACCCCGATCCAATCTGGCGATCCAATCTATCCCACCCCAGTCCAACCCACCCCAATGTAACACAATCAGCCCGCTTCTACCTACCCACCCACCTCACCCCACCCCACCCCATCCCAATCCAGTCTACCCCAATTTACCCCACCTCACCCCAATCCAGTCCAGTCCAGTCCAGTCCAATCTGCCCCGCTCCAGTCCAGTCCAATCTGCCCCGCTCCACTCCAGTCCAGTCCAGTCCAGTCCAATCTGCCCCGCTCCACTCCAGTCCAGTCCAGTCCAATCCAATCTGCCCCGCTCCACTCCAGTCCAGTCCAATCCAATCTGCCCCGCTCCACTCCAGTCCAGTCCAGTCCAATCCAATCTGCCCCGCTCCACTCCAGTCCAGTCCAGTCCAATCCAATCTGCCCCGCTCCACTCCAGTCCAGTCCAGTCCAATCCAATCTGCCCCGCTCCACTCCAGTCCAATCCAATCAGCCCCGCTCCGCTCCAGTCCAATCTGCCCCGCTCCAGTCCACTCCAGTCCAGTCCAATCTGCCCCGCTCCGCTCCACTCCAGTCCAGTCCAATCTGCCCCGCTCCGCTCCACTCCAGTCCAGTCCAATCTGCCCCGCTCCGCTCCACTCCAGTCCAGTCCAATCTGCCCCGCTCCGCTCCACTCCAGTCCAATCCAATCTGCCCCGCTCCACTCCACTCCAGTCCAATCCAATCCACCCCGCTCCACTCCACTCCAGTCCAATCCACCCCGCTCCACTCCACTCCAGTCCAATCCGCCCCGCTCGACTCCACTCCAGTCCAATCCGCCCCGCTCCACTCCAGTCCAGTCCAATCTGCCCCGCTCCACTCCAATCTGCCCCGCTCCAGTCCAGTCCAATCTGCCCCGCTCCAGTCCAGTCCAATCTGCCCCGCTCCAGTCCAGTCCAATCTGCCCCGCTCCAGTCCAGTCCAATCTGCCCCGCTCCAGTCCAGTCCAATCTGCCCCGCTCCAGTCCAGTCCAATCTGCCCCGCTCCGCTCCAGTCCAGTCCAATCTGCCCCGCTCCGCTCCAGTCCAGTCCAATCCAATGCGCACCGCCCCAATCCAATGCGCCCCGCCCCAATCCAATGCGCCCCGCCCCGCTCCAATCCAATGCGCCCCGCCCCGCTCCAATCCAATGCGCCCCGCCCCGCTCCAATCCAATGCGCCCCGCCCCGCTCCAATCCAATGCGCCCCGCCCCGCTCCAATCCAATGCGCCCCGCCCCGCTCCAATCCAATGCGCCCCGCCCCGCTCCAATCCAATGCGCCCCGCCCCAATCCAATGCGCCCCGCCCGCTCCAATCCAATGCGCCCCGCCCGCTCCAATCCAATGCGCCCCGCCCCGCTCCAATCCAATGCGCCCCGCCCCGCTCCAATCCAATGCGCCCCGCTCCCCTCCAATCCAGTCCAATCGGCCCCGCTGCAGTCCAGTCCAGTCCAGTCCAATCGGCCCGCTCCAATCCAGTCCAGTCCAATCGGCCCCGCTCCAATCCAGTCCAGTCCAATCGGCCCCGCTCCAATCCAGTCCAGTCCAATCGGCCCGCTCCATTCCAGTCCAGTCCAATCGGCCCCACTCCAATCCAACCGGCCCCACTCCAATCCAGTCCAGTCCAATCGGCCCCACTCCAATCCAGTCCAGTCCAATCGGCCCCACTCCAATCCAGTCCAGTCCAATCGGCCCCACTCCAATCCAGTCCAGTCCAATCGGCCCCACTCCAATCCAGTCCAGTCCAATCGGCCCCACTCCAATCCAGTCCAGTCCAATCGGCCCCACTCCAATCCAGTCCAGTCCAATCGGCCCCACTCCAATCCAGTCCAATCCAATCGGCCCCACTCCAATCCAGTCGGCCCCACTCCAATCCAATCGGCCCCACTCCAATCCAATCGGCCCCACTCCAATCCAATCGGCCCCACTCCAATCCAATCGGCCCCACTCCAATCCAATCGGCCCCACTCCAATCCAATCGGCCCCACTCCAATCCAATCGGCCCCACTCCAATCCAATCGGCCCCACTCCAATCCAATCGGCCCCACTCCAATCCAATCGGCCCCACTCCAATCCAATCGGCCCCACTCCAATCCAATCGGCCCCACTCCACTCCAGTCCAGTCGGCCCCACTCCACTCCAGTCCAGTCGGCCCCACTCCAATCCAGTCCAGTCCAATCGGCCCCACTCCAATCCAGTCCAGTCCAATCGGCCCCAGTCCAGTCTAATCGGCCCCAGTCCAGTCCAATCGGCCCCACTCCAGTCCAATCGGCCCCGCTCCAATCCAATCGGCCCCGCTCCAATCCAATCGGCCCCGCTCCAATCCAATCGGCCCCGCTCCAATCCAATCGGCCCCGCTCCAATCCAATCGGCCCCGCTCCAATCCAATCGGCCCCGCTCCAATCCAATCCGCCCCGCCCCAATCCAATCCGCCCCGCCCCAATCCAATCCGCCCCGCCCCAATCCAATCCGCCCCGCCCCAATCCGCCCCGCCCCAATCCAATCCGCCCCGCCCCAATCCAATCCGCCCGCCCCGCTCCAATCCGCCCGCCCCGCCCCGCTCCAATCCGCCCGCCCCGCTCCAATCCAATGCGCCCCGCCCCGCTCCAATCCAATGCGCCCCGCCCCGCTCCAATCCAATGCGCCCCGCCCCGCTCCAATCCAATGCGCCCCGCCCCGCTCCAATCCAATGCGCCCCGCCCCGCTCCAATCCAATGCGCCCCGCCCCGCTCCAATCCAATGCGCCCCGCCCCGCTCCAATCCAATGCGCCCCGCCCCGCTCCAATCCAATGCGCCCCGCCCCGCTCCAATCCAATGCGCCCCGCCCCGCTCCAATCCAATGCGCCCCGCCCCGCTCCAATCCAATGCGCCCCGCCCCGCTCCAATCCAATGCGCCCCGCCCCGCTCCAATCCAATGCGCCCCGCCCCGCTCCAATCCAATGCGCCCCGCCCCAATCCAATGCGCCCCGCCCCGCTCCAATCCAATGCACCCCGCCCCGCTCCAATCCAATGCACCCCGCTCCCCTCCAATCCAATGCGCCCCGCTCCCCTCCAATCCAATCCAATGCGCTCCAGTCCAGTCCAGTCCAATCGGCCCCACTCCAATCCAGTCCAGTCCAGTCCAATCCAATCGGCCCCACTCCAATCCAGTCCAGTCCAGTCCAATCCAATCGGCCCCACTCCAATCCAGTCCAGTCCAGTCCAATCCAATCGGCCCCACTCCAATCCAGTCCAGTCCAATCCAATCGGCCCCACTCCAATCCAGTCCAGTCCAGTCCAATCCAATCGGCCCCACTCCAATCCAGTCCAGTCCAGTCCAATCCAATCGGCCCCACTCCAATCCAGTCCAGTCCAGTCCAATCCAATCGGCCCCACTCCAATCCAGTCCAGTCCAGTCCAATCCAATCGGCCCCACTCCAATCCAGTCCAGTCCAGTCCAATCCAATCGGCCCCACTCCAATCCAGTCCAGTCCAGTCCAATCCAATCGGCCCCACTCCAATCCAGTCCAATCCAATCGGCCCCACTCCAATCCAGTCCAATCCAATCGGCCCCACTCCAATCCAGTCCAATCCAATCGGCCCCACTCCAATCCAGTCCAATCCAATCGGCCCCACTCCAATCCAATCGGCCCCACTCCAATCCAATCGGCCCCACTCCAATCCAATCGGCCCCACTCCAATCCAATCGGCCCCACTCCAATCCAATCGGCCCCACTCCAATCCAATCGGCCCCACTCCAATCCAATCGGCCCCACTCCAATCCAATCGGCCCCACTCCAATCCAATCGGCCCCACTCCAATCCAATCGGCCCCACTCCAATCCAATCGGCCCCACTCCAATCCAATCGGCCCCACTCCAATCCAATCGGCCCCACTCCAATCCAGTCCAATCCAATCGACCCCACTCCAATCCAGTCCAATCCAATCGGCCCCACTCCAATCCAGTCCAATCCAATCAGCCCCACTCCAATCCAGTCGGCCCCACTCCAATCCAGTCCAATCCAATCGGCCCCACTCCAATCCAGTCCAATCCAATCGGCCCCAATCCAATCCAGTCCAATCCAATCGGCCCCACTCCAATCCAGTCCAATCCAATCGGCCCCACTCCAATCCAGTCCAATCCAATCGGCCCCACTCCAATCCAGTCCAATCCAATCGGCCCCACTCCAATCCAGTCCAATCCAATCGGCCCCACTCCAATCCAGTCCAATCCAATCGGCCCCACTCCAATCCAGTCCAATCCAATCGGCCCCACTCCAATCCAGTCCAATCCAATCGGCCCCACTCCAATCCACTCCAACCTTACCACATCCCCAATCCACTCCAACCTTGCCACACCCCCCAATCCACTCCAACCTTGCCACACCCCCAATCCACTCCAACCTTGCCACACCCCCAATCCACTCCAACCTTGCCACACCCCCAATCCACTTCAACCTTACCACACCCCATCCACTCAACACTATCCAGTCCACCCCATCCTCTCCCTCCCAATCCACCTCACCCCCACTCTACTCCAATCCAATCCTACCCACTCTACTCCAATCCTACCCACTCTACTCCAATCCACACCACCCCAGTTCAGTTCACTCCACTCCAATCCACCCCGCTCCAATCCACCCCAGACCAAACCACCGTAATCCAACCCACTCCACACAAATATATCCCACCCCCAACCCAATCCACCCCCACCAATGAAATCCACCCCACTTAATCCAATCTACCCACTCCAATCAAATTCAACCCTGTCCAGTCCAATCCACCACAATCCACCATACACAAGTCCAGTCCAATAAAAAAAAAAAAAAAATCTATTCCACCCCAATCCAATCCACTCAATCCAATCCACCCCAATACCACCCACCCACTCCAGTCCAATCCAATCCTCCCCATTCCAGTCCACTTCAACCCACCCCACCACCAAACCCCAATCAAACCCAGTCAACTCCTCTCCAATCCACCCACTTCAGTTTACCCCACTCTAGATCAATACACCCCACTTCTACCCAGCCCAATACACCCCACTCAACTCAACTCCAATCCAATCAAATCCTATCCAACCTACTCTAGTCCTGTCTAATTCACCCACCCCAATTCACCCCACTCAAAATTATCCCCCCTTAGTCCTATCACCTCAGTCCAATCCACCCACCCCAATCAACCTCATCACATTTTAATCTACCCCACTTTCAATCCACCCCACTGTCCACTCCACCCTATTCCACCCCCACAATGTTCTCTGCCACTGAACCATTGAACTCTACAACACTGTACTCCCCCATCTCCACTCTACAACACCCCACTGCACTATCTTTTAGCCATGCTGCACAGCAGCCACACCGATGTACAACATGGGAAACACACATTGCCAATGCAAATAGCTCTTGTACAGGTGAGACCTATTGGCGTTGCAAATGCTTGATAACTTTTGGCCCAGGGACTGACCCCTCCAAGTCTCCCTCATTGGGCCTGGGGTGGGCAGAGTGTATCCCTACCTTGCCCCCTTTTATACCCCCCATTTTTTTTTTTTTTAAGTTCCAGACGGGACTAAGTCCCTGAGTTCTATAATGGCAGCCAGCACCATTTTCTCATGTTGCTGGCAGCCAATCAGAACAGTCACAAGAGTCTGACTCTCGCTGGTACAAGATGGCCCAAGGGTTAAAAAGAACCCTAGCGCAATCAGAACACTTTTTTTTTTATTTTTTTTTATTAGGTTTAAAACCAAACCGTCCATATATACAAAAAAGATTTAAGCTCATTTTCTCAATAACTACTGAATTATTTGCACCAAATCACAAAAAGCACAATCTGCGGACCAAGATCCAATCAGCTTCCTGCCAAATTTGGTGCAATTCCATTCAGTAGATTTTAAAATGTAGCCCTGCCTAAAGAAGTCTATGAAAAATAGAATAGGGATTTTGCGTTTTGGGACCTCTCCCCCACTACTACCTTTTATTTTTCCCTCCCAGCCCCGGTTGAACAGATCACACCAAAACTTTCCATGCACAAGCTAGGAAAAAAAATAGCACTTTTCTGGAACGTTTATTCAAATGGTGCCAAAGTAGTTAGGAACACAAAGACACACACACACAGTTTACACAAAATGACTTCTAGAGTTAGAAATATAGTAATTAAATATTGCTCTGTAGAATACTAATGTCGATGAAACTCAAATATAAATAACGATTACACAGTGTGCTAAGATATTTTCACAGCATCCTTTTGGAGTGAAAGGGAACCCCTACACTTTCCGAGACATTTAAGGAAATTAGTGATTTATTATTATTTATACGCTAAAATTGTGACAATAACAGCTTTAGGGGCCTTTATCTTGAAATCCGTGGTTATGAACCTAGCCGCACATAAAAGGCCCTGAACAATGTGGTAGACATATGTTGAGGAGACAAGGATGGTGGAAATGGCTGGACACAAGGCATTGAAACACACATTTACTCTACGCTGGACAAGATTGATTTGACAGCACATATGATCTCATTCAGTGTAATTTGGGCACGACGCGTGAAGGGAGCGAAGGCAGAGGTGGATTTTCGAAGGATGCCGGCTCCCTTGGCTCAAACTACATTCTTTCTAAATTGTTTTACACATCAAGTGATTTCAGACATGCAGGCCTGGCCACAGAGATAGCAAAGCCCCGGACCTTATGACAGATTGATGTACAGGTTCAGACTGGGACACTGGAAGATCTGATTAAGGGATCGGGTGTCTAGCTCAGGAAGCCAAGATGTTCTGTGAGAGGAGCTGCGGTACTGTGCAACTGCAGACTTCAGCGAAAGGAGTCTATCTGGAAACAAGCATATGTCACAAGGCAGCGAGATCAACATTAATGGAATTTAGCAGCAGTAGGCTACCCTGAGAGTTCTGGCAGTTTTATTCAGAGGAAATATGGGCAGGAGGGAGGCTAGCTTAGACTAAGTATATTAACAGAAAATATAGAGGAACCAAACCTGCTGCTGGGAAGTATTGAGCGGAAGCAATTTTGCAACCATGCCTAAATATCTGAATTTTTCATAATAAATTGCTCCCCTTTTGACTTATTTGTTGATTTAATAGAAAGTGGCCTCACTCACAACAGAAGGAGAAACATTTATTAGCTATGAAAAACGGTATGCAAGCAAAAAGGTAATCTAGGAAACTAGTCTAGATAGCCCTAATGGTGCTAAAATAGACATTAGTAAACGGCTGGGAAGGAAGGGTTTCCTATACAGATTCAGTCAATGATTTGATGTATAATCATCATCTGATATGTTGCCATTTTTCCTCATATTACCATGTATTGTATTTTTTCTTTTTACCATTATTTAATGTCTGCAATAACAATCATCTATACTATCTGCACTAGGACTGGGCTTCCGTAATTAGTAAAGCATTTTTTAAAAGATAGTGAGAATTTCTTATGTGTTCATCTTTTGGGGAAAAGGGCTTCAGTACTCACTAATAAATGAAATTCTGACTCTCTGCTAGAAATTATCATTATCCCATAAACATTATCTGCTAGTAGGTCATGGAAAATGCATGAGTCACAGCCTGTCTTTCCTGTATGTGCTGGTACATTGGTTCATAACTGTGCTTGCCAGGGTGGTGTGAAAATCGTTCTGGGTCATATTCACCATGGAACTTGTAAAAACCCAGCTGGGCCAATTTCGGTCAAAACATGTCTGCTATGGTCCAATCTTTCCTTGAACATCCGATATTCGAAACTACGTATAAAGGTTGGACGAAATTCTAAATTAGGATATTTTCTGTCTATCACGTTCCTCCCATAATCTGACATTTAAATCATAAATTACAATATTTTTGGACATTTTTACCCTTCCCCAAACTATTCAAAGGCCGAAGCTAGGATAATAAATAAGTCTTCTAGACTATTTTGAATGGATGCACGTTCCCTAAATCTTCTACAACAGTGTGTTAGCTATCCTATTATCTACAAAATCTCTGCTTTCCTGAAAGCACAGCTGAAGGAAGGTAGGGCTTTTAGATATAAACTCTTTGCGGTTACGTAGTTCACAACACCCAGGGACATCTTAATGATTTTGGTGGCCCTGGGCCGAGGGTATTTTGGGGATCTCTGTTGGGAACAGTTTTGAATTCATGATCCAGTTTCAGCTCATTAATGCCCTCTTTGGCCACCTCACAGACAATACACAGACACTCGTCTAAGTTCTAAATATGTTTCCCTCTAATATTCAGGGATTGTGACATGTGCTTTCAATATTGTAACAGCAGCAGCTCACTAATATTATTGCCAATAACCTATGTGGCACCCTCCCATTTCTCACAGACGAGGTCCCGTTTTGGTAATAAAAAAATAAATAAAAATCATATGGAGGTGGAGGATTCCCCCAATAGGATTAGGGATGTGCCCCCCCTCCCCTCAGGGAGGAGGCACAAAGATGGTGTAGCCACCCTCAGGGCTAGTAGCCATTGGCTACTAACCCCCAGACCTAAACACACCCCTAAACCGAGTATTTAGGGGCTCCCAGAACACAGCAAGATAGATTCCTGCAACCTAAGACGAAGAAGGACTGCTGAGCTGAAAAACCTGCAGAGAAGACTGAGACACCAACTGCTTTGGCCCCAGCTCTACCGGCCTGTCTCCTAAAGACACTGCTCCAGCAACGCGTTCCACAGGGTCCAGCGACCTCTGAAGCCTCAGAGGACTACCCTGCATCTAGAAGGACCAAGAACTCCCGAGGACAGCGGCTCTGCTCCACAAAGACTGCAACTTTGCACCAAAGAAGCAACTTTGAAACAACACACGTTTCCCGCCGGAAGCGTGAGACTTTGCAGTCTGCACCCGACACCCCCGGCTCGACTTCTGGAGAACAAAAACTACAGGGAGGACTCCCGGGCGACTACGAGACCGTGAGTAGCCAGAGTTGATCCCCCACAGCGACGCCTGCAGAGGGATTCCCGAGGCTCCCCCTGATCACGACTGCCTGCTTCAAAGACCCGACGCCTGGTAAAGACACTGCACCCGCAGCCCCCAGGACCTGAAGGATCCGACCTCCAGTGCAGGAGCGACCCCCAGGTGGTGGCTACCCCGAGGAGCCCCCCCCTTGCCTGCATCGCTGAAGAGACCCCTTGGTCTCCCATTGAAACCTATTGCGAACCCGACACCTGTTTGCACACTGCACCCGGCCGTCCCGTGCCGCTGAGGGTGTACTTTTTGTGCTGACTTGTGTCCCCCCCGTGCCCTACAAAACCCCCCTGGTCTGCCCTCCGAAGACGCGGGTACTTACCTGCTGGCAGACTGGAACCGGGGCACCCCCTTCTCCATTGAAGCCTATGCGTTTTGGGCACCACTTTGACCTCTGCACCTGACCGGCCCTGAGCTGCTGGTGTGGTAACTTTGTGGTTGCCCTGAACCCCCAACGGTGGGCTACCTTAGACCCAACTTTGAACCCTGTAGGTGGTTTACTTACCTGCAAATCTAACAAACACTTACCTCCCCCAGGAACTGTTGAAAATTGCACTGTCTAGTTTTAAAATAGCTATTTGCCATTTGTGTGAAAACTGTATATGCTATTTTGCTAATTCAAAGTTCCTAAGTGAAATACCTTTCATTTAAAGTATTGTTTGTGAATCTTGAACCTGCGGTTCTTAAAATAAACTAAGAAAATATATTTTTCTATACAAAAACCCATTGGCCTGGAATTGTCTCCGAGTGTGTGTTCCTCATTTATTGCCTGTGTGTGCACAACAAATGCTTAACACTACCCTCTGATAAGCCTACTGCTCGACAACACTACCACAAAATAGAGCATTAGAATTATCTCTTTTTGCCACTATCTTACCTCTAAGGGGAACCCTTGGACTCTGTGCATGCTATTTCTTACTTTGAAATAGTACATACAGAGCCAACTTCCTACACTATTTTAAAAGTGGACACTGCAAAAATCAATAGTTCCTGGGCGAGGTAAGTACAAGTTAGTTTAGCAGGTAAGTAAAGCACTTACAAGTTCAGTCTCTGGGGCATAGGCAGCCCACCATTGGGGGTTCAAGTCAACCCCAAACACCCAGCACCAGAAACACAGGGCCAGTCAGGTGCAGAGGTCAAAAGGGGCCCAAATAACATAGGCACCTTTGGAGACTAGGGATGGTCCGGTTCCGGTCTTCTAGGAGGCGAGTACCTGCGTTCTCGGGGAGCAGACTAGGGGGGTACTGTAGAGCACCGGGGAGGGTCACAAACGGGCACACAAAATACACCCTCAGCGGCACAGGGGCGGCCGGGTGCAGTGTGCAAAGTAGGTGTTGGGTTTTGTATTGGTTTCAATGGAGGGGCCCGGGGGTCACTCTGGCGATGCAGGCAGGGCAGAGGGGGGCATCTCGGCCCAGCCACAGACTAGTCAACGATGAGGGCCGCTTGCTTGTCATTCCTGCACCGGTTAGTTGGTTCCTCTCTGGCCTGGGGGCTGCAGGTGCAGTGCTTCTTCCATGCTTTGGGTTCTTTGTTCTCTCTGCAGGCGTCGCCGTGGGGGTGCAGGGTGGTAGTCTCAGGGTGTCCACGTCGTGGAATTCGCCTGGGGGTCTTCGCTGCAGTGTTGGTTTCTCTGGACACGAGCCGGGGGGTCAGGTGCAGAGTGTTGGGGACTCACGCTTCCGGAGTGAGGCTGGAGTCCCTTTAAAAATGGTTTTGTCTGTTGTTTAGACAGAGCCGCTGTCCACAGGAGTTTCTTGGTCATTTGGGTTGCAGGGCAGTCCTCTGAGTCGCTGGTCCCACTGGATGCATTGCTATTGCAGGTTCTTTGAGTCTGGAGACAGGCCGGAAGGGCTGGGGCCAAGTCAGTTGTCGTCTCTGTCTTCTCTGCGTGGCTTTCAGGTCAGCAGTCCTTCTTTAGGTCGTCAGGAAATCTGTTTTCCTGGGTTCAGGGTCGCCCCTAAGTACTAAATTTAGGGGTTTGTTTAGGGCGGGAGGGCAGTAGCCAGTGGCTACTGTCCCCGAGGGTGGCTCCACCCTCCTTGTGCCTCCTCCCTTTGGGGAGAGGGGCACATCCATAATCCTATTGGAGGACATACTCCAAAGCAAGATGGAGGATTTTCTAAGGAAAGGGTCCCTCAGCTCAGGACACCTTAGGGGCTGTCCTGGCTGGAGGGTGACTCCTCCTTGTTTTTCTCATTATCTCCTCCGGACTTTCCACCAAAAGTCGGGGCTGTGTCTGGGGAGGGTTTTTTTTTTTGAGGGGGGGGGGGGGGGGGGGGGGGGGGGGGGGGGAGGATCTCCACTAACTGGCATCAGTGTGGATTTATTGTGCTCAGAAGTGTAATACCAAAACTCCCAGTATTCAGTGTAGCCATTATAGAACTGTGGAGTTTGTGTCTGACAAACTCCCAGACCATATACTCTTTATGGCTACCCTGCACTTACAATGTCTAAGAATTGGCTTAGACACTGTAGGGGCATAGTGCTCATGCAGCTATGCCCTCACCTGTGGTATAGTGCACCTTGCCTTAGGGCTATAAGGCCTGCTAGAGGGGTGACTTACCGATGCCACAGGCAGTGGGTTGTGGGCATGGCACCCTGAGGGGAGTGCCCTGTCGACTTAGTCATTTTCTCCCCACTAGCACACACAAGCTGTGAGGCAGTGTGCATGTGCTGAGTGAGGGGTCCCAAGGGTGGCATAAGACATGCTGCAGCCCTTAGAGACCTTCCCTGGCCACAGGGCCCTTGGTATCAGGGGTACCATTTACAAGGGACTTATCTGTGTGCCAGGGCTGTGCCAATTGTGGAGTCAAAGGTACAGTTTTAGGGAAAGAACACGGGTGCTGGGACCTGGTTAGCAGGATCTCAGCACACTTTCAATTATAACTAGCATCAACAAAAGGCAACATGTTAGGGGGTAACCATGCCAACAGTGGCATTTTCCTACATCCATGGTGCCAGTTCCAGAAGGTCAGACTGTGAGCTGTCCAGAGCAATGCCTACACAAAGTAGTGGGCTACTCTAAAGGAAAGGACAAGCTGTATATCTCATACAGCAAAGAAGTGCACTTTCACCATGTATTGTGTGCCTTGTGCTGGTGGAGAGGTTGTCTGGAAAATAATACAGAAGCTCACAATGACCATATTCCCGATACTGGCTGCCATGGACATATGGCGCACTGAAAAGGTAATGCACTCCAGTTGTATCGGTAGCCCTAAACGCAGCCAACTTAGTTGGCTTTCTGTCACCTGCTCAAGAACTGTATGTAAACCGACACCTGAAGCATTTCCTTTGTCACCCATTGACTTTGAAGAGCTAGGTGGGGGTCACATTCTTTACCACTGTAAAATGCCACCCACGCACAAATGTAAGCAATGTGCTTTTCTGATGCTTACAAGAGATAAAACCAGCCAGGCGGCATATTTTCTTAATAGTAAGAAAAGTCTTCTCTCTTTTACAATAGCACTACTTTGACTTATTGCGAGAGACACATATATGCTACCTGTACTCAACATTCTGCCTTCAATTTCGCTACCCCCTGAAAGTAAATCAAAGTCTTACAGTGAGGTACTTGCAATTTGGTGAGCCTACAGTAAGTAGTAACTGGTTCCTGTGTTATCAAGGACAAGACATAAATGTTGAGGTTCGATAAGAGGAAACTAATCAGGTTAGGATCTCCAGACCTCTATAAGAGTGACTGTAAACCACAGAAAAGGGACTCTCTTACTATGGTCATTTGCATATTTTAATGTCCCTTATCTGTATTTAGTGATTTCATAATCTTGTGCAGTGCAAATCAGGCTATTTCAGACATCAGATGGCAAGAAAGCTGAACTGTTGTACACCAAGTACTGCATCAAGGGAGCAGACGATGACTGCATTGCAGAGGGAGAGCTTTGGGTGGGTCAGATAGTGGTGTGGTTCATATGCCGGCCATGTTGACTAGCCATTCTCACTGCTTTAGGTATAGCTTGGACAGAAGGATTTTCAGTTATTTTCTGCACCAGACAGTTGGCGGCGGAGAGTTGCATTATGAGAGTTCTGAGTTTTTGGAGCACATCAAGAGAATACTGATGGCACAGGATCGCAAACAAGCATCCTGGGACCGGTTTCAGGGTATCACCCCTCATCAGCCAGGTTAGCTTGAATCTAGTGGCACAGTGAACACAGGACCCACATCTGGGCATTCCCTTCCCACTTAGGGCCACAATTGCAAAAAGAAGTGATGGTGGAAGGAATGCTGAACAATGTTAAACATTCACCCCCCAGTCACAAATCTGGGCCTGAATCAAGCATTTTTCTCTCCAGGCCATTTCAGCTTGGCCCCAAACATATGAATGCTTCAAATGGAGACTGAATTACCACCACTGCAGAGGACAGGCTTCATGGAAAAACTTGTAGGGACTGTACAGTGAGTGCAAACATACAGTACACATTACCTGTAAGTTAGCCTCCTTTCAAAATGTGGCAGTTTTCTCATACGCCATGCAGAGATGAATCAAATAGCACTTACAACCAAATCCTGCAGGTGTTCTGCGGTTTGCTGGTTAAACAGATGCACCAGATGTGGTAAAACTTACATGTTACAAGTATGGGAGAAAAGCAAACTCAGTTTCACGGACCGTGAACAAGATTCCAGTGGAGTTGAAACGCGTTGGTGGTTGCTGATTGTTTGAATAAAAAACACTATAATTAGATTCTTTGGAGTGCTGTGAATAATTCTTGTTGGCGATTATATATATATATATTATATACAAATTTTAAACCACATTCATTCACTCTACTCACGAAATGCAGTACATCTCAATAACTATTAACCCATCTCAGTATCTGCACCACTGTAAGACACTGCTAAAGCAGACTAGCTCCACAGTCTCATCTCTTCGTAGCGCTCATTACTGCTCAGATGCTTTACACCTAGGCAGGACAATCAACTCCCTGCCCTCTTTTCTCCACACAACTAATTCTCAATCAAGCCTTGTGGCACAAGGTCTTGCCTCTTATTACGACTCAACTTTCAGAAATGTACACCTCCCACTCCCCTCTGCTTCTTTCTCAATTTTCTAGCAACATTCACACCCCAAACTTGCTCTGCCAACATCACACCTTTCCTGCCCAAAAGCTCTTTAGGCATAATTTCCATACTCAAACCTGCCACCACAACTTGTGCAAAGGTGCGCCCCCCCCACCTTTTGCCCCTAGCCATCAAACATCTGGCCCTCACTTCACAACTCCGTGCCATCTTGTCCACTCTATTAAACCATTCTTTTTTCCTCTACGGCCTATCCTTTCTTGCCATTATTAAAACACTAGAAAACCTGGCAATGCATAGGCTCAGACACTACCTCTTTACACACTACCTCCGTAACGTTTCTCAATGCAGTGTACTGCATTCAATAGAAACTGTTCTTATTGCAACCTTGGCTACTCCATCATTGTTCTAACCTTCTGCAGATTTTGACACCATTAACAATCCCTCCCTACTTACATCACTAGTTGTGCACACCTCTGCCATGACCTTTAGCAAGATCTTCTCTAACCTTTCAAACTAATCATATGAAGCTATCAGGAGACAGACTTCTAGTTCTCACACAGTCTCATGAAAACAGCTCTGAGTCACTTCTAATTCAAATTTCTTTATTGGGCATCAGAGCACTTTGTGTGATGGACATTGTTATATTACAAAAGAGCTGACAATGTCGGTTCTGCTAGGTGACTGAGGGCCAACTCCCTGCATAGAAAGTTTTGACAGACTAACTTTCAGATACAAAGCTTGAGGTTTGCTCAACACAAATCTCTGACGAATGGTAATGCATGTGCAACAGGTAGCATTTCCACTCTGGTCCTGATGTAGGAATGTCTTTTGAGCAATGTCTTACTGTTCCACAAGTGTACATCATCCTCTCCAAAAAGCGTGCCTCAAAGTACTAAGCTCTAAGCCGATCACCTCCTAGTATTGTAAAAAGATCCAGAAGAACAGCTTTCTTACATATGCATACTTCACCTAATTTTATATAACACATACACATAGCTGTAGTATTAAAATGTACTACAGAGCCTTGAACTTTTCGTTTAAGATTTAGATTGCAGTGTAATATTATACTATATTTTTCCTTCATTCTCATTTCCAAGTGCACTAGTTAATCGAATCGGTGCAGTCATCTTAACTTACTCCAATGAGAAACTTACATATTCTGCACCAAGAAAAGGTGTCTGTTCTAATCATCTGGGTGTGAAACATTCTAATTTGTACTGAAAGTGGACAGAATCTATGTACACATAATGCAGAAGCCAAATACAAGAATGTTTTACTCGCACAGCAAACCCTTATTTCATGCAGCAATTCAACAATGACAAACTTGTATGTAGGAAGCTGGCTCTCTATATAGTATATCAAAATGAGGTACACCCTGCAGAGAGTCCAGACATCCATTATCAGTGAACAGGGGCTTTCTTTAACAATCCCAAAGGGCTCTTTTTGTGGTAGTGTGGGCGAGCAGCCTTAGGCTGATCATAGGCGAGTGTTAGGCACTTGCTGCATATAGAGTCAATAAGTGAGACACACACTCAATAAGGACATCCAAGACCAATCTAGAAAAAGAATACAGTATTTTCTATATGTTTTAGACACCTGATTCTCAAGATCAGGTAAATACTTTAGATTTACTTGCGTAGCTAACTTCCCACCTGTCTTGGTGCCAAATGGGCCTCAGGGCAGGGGGTGGCATCTCCCAGGTCTGGGGGGCACGGGGTCACATATCAAAGCCGGCAGGGGACTTGAAGCCGTTGGCCTTGGTATGCAGATTCACAGGCCATCCTACTGTAGAAAGTGTGAAGAGCTTCCTCCGAAACGGGCATTGCTTCTGGCATCAGAGAGCGTGGGCTCTCACCTCCAGGGGAACAGAAATTTGTCTGTGGTGGCAGGCTGGTTGATACCAGTCAGCCAGCACACTAGAGGACTAGTAGGTTTTCATGGGGCACACCTAAGGTGCACTCTGGATGCATATCACTATAAATCCAATACTGGCAACAGTATGGATTTATTGAGACAAGGTGTTTAATACCAAATGCCTTAGGTTTCAGGGAAGCCATTATGTAGCTGGGTAACCTGTAATGACCAGTTCCCAGTAGATACCTTAAGATGGTTTCCCTGTTCACTTGTAATATCTAGTAATGGAACTAGACATCACAGGGGCATGTCTGCTTCTGCAGATATGTTTCACATAAAATATAATGCACCCTGCCTTAGGGTTTCAAAGCCTGCTGTAGGGGTGACTTACACATATTATATGCAGTGAAATTGGCATGGCACTCACGGTTTGCAATATGACATGCAGGCTGAATGCAATTTGCATGGGGGTCCCTTAGGGTGGCTTAATAAATGCTGCAGCCCTTAGGGACCCTCTTTGGTATTCATGCCCTGGGTGCCACCTACAAGGGACTTACATGAGTGCCAATTGTGTGACAATTCGACCATGTTACCTTGCTTTTAGGGAAAGAGCACTGACACAGGGGCTTGGTTAGCAATGACCCAGTGAACACCAGTCAAAAAACATCAGGACCAGTAGCAAACCGTGGGGTTGACCAGGACCAAAATGGGGCACTTTTCTACACGATACTATATGCACAATACACCTCCCTTCCCCTCCCATACCCGTGGAAAATCTTTTACTTGCCAGCTTCAATTTCAACCAGCGATTAACCTTTCAGATAACTTACAGTTTACACTTCTTAACTATGTCTAGATTAACAACAGACAATGAAACGGTATACAAACAGTTTGAAGTTCAAAACTTCTATAGCCCTTTCTACCGTTTCACCTCGAAAACGGCAAACCCTTAGTTCTAGAAATACAAAATAAAAAAATAAAATAACTTGCCATATTTCGTCATTTGTCTGGTTTAAAAGGAAAACCTCTCAGTGCAATACGGTCTGCTTTGGACCAGTTTTGTGCCAGGAGGGCCCCTAATGCCAGAATCATTTATCAGTGACTATACTGTTCATCTTGGCAGGGTCTTTCCTCAAATGGTAACTCACCTTTCAAATGGAGAAGCTGAACCCATTAAGGCAACAAACATTATTCTATAGTCAACTTATCTTCTATTTATGGGAACCACAAACAAAAAGGATTTGCGAGGGATGTTTTTAATTGTTTGTGGCTCAGCCTCTGATTAGACAGTGATATTTCCATTTTGTCGCATATTTCCCCTTTCTCTCAGAGCAGGGAACTAACTGCCTTTAGTCAGTATTTTGCAAAAGGTAATAAGTACTAAAGGCGTCTACTGAGAAAACATTAAGCCTCTTTCACACTCAAGTGTGTCCATCCTATCTGCTTCAACCTTGCCAGCGTCCAGGGGGTTAAATCTTACATCACCATCACTAAAATGGGATCCAGAACGTTCACTTGCATACCTCTGTCATCTCTCATTCCAACCATTAACAACTCACTGACACACACAGCTTGCAGTCAACACCAGCCTCGACATTCTGTGATGACACCACATACACAATACAGCTCTGGCTGGACGTAAAGTGTCCCCGAGTGAATAGAATTCATACACACAGACAGACCTCAGTTTAAATAACTGATGACCTAAAGCCACTCTCCCTCCTTGCTTTACCTTGAAACATCAGGAATTCTGTAGTATCCGTTTCCGGCCAAGTGTCATTAAAATGTTAAATAAAATAAAAAGGACATAAATAAAATTCATAAGGGCGTGGCCGACTGCAGTGCAAGATGGCCGCAACCTAGAGCGGCTCCCGAGCCCCAGACATCCAATCCCACCAAAATCAGTGATTGTATCCAGCATTCGCAGCCCGCCACCTCTGCGTTGGTGTTTGGGAGCTGCGGCGCTACCTCTGCATCGATTTATGGACCTCTTGGGCGCACCGCAGTCTCCCGTTGGGGCCCAACATGGCATGCGCAGCCACACCCTCAATTTATTGGCTTCCCGGCGCCTTGGAGCTCCGCACCGGCTAACCTCCAGACTCGATAACAAGGAGGTGCGAAAACACCAACGGGCCCCCAGAGATATCATCTATCTATCCAGACTTTGCCAACAGGGGACATAGTGCCCCACATGGACTGGAGGGAGCGGGGTGCCTGAAACCAGCAGAGGCGGACGTTCGCTCTCCACGATCTGCTCTTCAAAAGCCCGGCTGGGCCGGTGTGAAATACAACTAGGGCACCAGAGGCAAACCAGTGGACCTGCAAGCAGCCTTACAATGTCAGGGAGAAACCAGGCTGGCCCTGCTGCTCTACAGGGCACTGAGACACACACACAGACACAGCATGGTGTTCTGAGGCACCAAATGGGCCCTCCAGAGTGCATTGTGCCTGTCAGACCCTGATGTAGAGAGGCACCCACCCTTTTTTCAACGCGCCTTCCGCGACCTCTCCCATGGGACTTGGTGCTGTGACTGAAGTGCACCCAGCGCCACGTGAAGGAGGGCCCTGGTGTTGGAAAGTGTCATCTTTCTAGCATAGCTACCCCCACTTCTTGCCTGATGTCAGTATGTTTAGACTGTAGTTCACTGGGATCCTGCTTATCAGGACCCCAGGGTCTGTGCTCTCTCTCCCCTAAATGTAGTTGCTAGTAAACTTTATACACCCACAAATGGCATACTGGTGCACCTATGTAAGTCCCTAGTATATGGTACTTCGGTACCCAGGGCATTGGTACACCAGGGGTACCCCCATGGGCTGCAGCATCTATTGTGCCACCCATGGGGGACGATGCAAACTGTCTGCATGCCTGCTATTGCAGCCTGCGTGAAACGGTGCACGCACCCTTTCACCACAGATATAAGGCTTGCCTTCTATCCTGGCCACTGCATTTAGACACTGTAAGTCACCACTCTGGTAGGCCCTTCAGCCCAAGAGCAGGGTGCATGTCTCCCAAGTATGACGGTACCCACGCATGAGCAAGGTGCCCCTACAGACCCTAGGCTCCATTTCTTGGGCTCTGTGAGTGCAGGGAAGCCATCTTAAGGTATGTAGTGGACACTGGTCAACACGAGTGGTCCAACTACATAATGGCTTCCCTGAACCTAGGCATGTTTGGTATCAAACATGTTGGAATCATGCAACTACACAGATTCCAGTGCTAGTTTCATGATACCATGTACTCTGGGGGTTCCTTAGAGGATCTCCCAGTTCTGCCTCTGCAGCCTTATGGGGTCTAGCTGCCAGCCCACACTGCTGCTGAGCCCAGACACTGTTCTGTCCTCCTGCTGGCGAGCCTGGCTCAGGCCGGAGAGGCAGAACAAAGGATTTCAGGTTAGGGAGAGGTATGACCACCTCTCTCACTGTGTATTAGGTGTCTAAGGGATGGGGTGGCCTCTGAGCGCCACCAGACTGCTTTGAAGGGCACATCTGGTGCCCTCCTTGCATAATCCAGTTTGTACCAGTTCAGGAATCCCTGGTTCCCACTCTGGAGCAATACTGCACAAAGGACAGGGGAGTGGCCATCCCCCTGTCCAGCTCCTCCCATAGGGAGGTGCACAGAGATCTGCCAGGTGGCCACTTGATTCTGCCATCTTGGAAACAAGTTGGGCAGAAGCTCCTGTGAGGATTTGACTGCTTAGGCCAGGTAGATTATGTCCCTGACCCCTCTTATATGTGGATCACTTCAGAGAGTGACCAACCCCCTTTTAGGGTTACTTAAGGGCTCCCCGACTGGTGGATCCTCAGATTCGTCGAGCAAGACTCTAAAAAGGAACTCTCTGCAAGACACCTTCTACTCCTGGCCTCTGGAATAGCTGCTGGTCTGCTCTGGAACTGAAACACGTCTGCTTCTGGTGGGAAGGCTCCCATTGCAACATTGTTTCTCCGGATCCTGCAAGAATTCTGTAACACTCAAGGATGCGCATCCTCAAGGGTCACAAGGACTCTACACCTGGAAGTACGGAGGAATCTCCCTTGGAGTGAAGGAGTTACTCCCCTACATCCGCAGGGGCCTCAAGACAACGACCAGCTGGTGGGGCCTGCTGTTCCACGGACATCAAACATCTCTGCTTCACAGGTGGTGGGTCTGTGGCTTTCTCTGGGTCCCGCTTGTCTTATGACCAACCTGGGAGGCTGTGAGCCGCTGCTCCTGCCACTGTACTGGAAGCCCTATGCACCACGACTGTTGCTTTTTGCAAGGGCTTGTTGACTCTTCCTCCAGGAGATCTTTAGGCGCCAAGAAGTCCCAGCCTCTGGCACTCTGTTACTCCACGATCAGCCCCTGTCCTGCAACTCCTGCGATGTGTGACTTCTGTTTTATTGTACTGCTGAGGCCTCCTTGTGACTCCCTCTGTCCATCACCTGCGGGTCACTCGTGGGGGCTCCAATGACTTCTGCTGGCCTTCCTGCATGCTGAGGGCCAGCCCATAATCCCCTCGATTGTAGTCTCCTGGACCTTGCTGGTCCCCAGAACTCTGCAAATACTTCTTCAGATCCCGCTTGCATTTACCAGTGCTTGCTGGTGACCTGCCTTGTCACTGACCCTCCTGCAATCCGGCAACCATCGAGGGACAGCCTGTAGGCAACTCCCGAGATCTTCTGCAGCTCTTGGACCCCACAGCTGGACTTCTTCCTCCACCTACTTGCAGGAACTTCACCTCTAGGAGGGTGGGAATTGCCACCTGCACCACCTGGGCACCTCCAAGGGTGATAGACTCTGTCCCCCTTCCTTTTCAGGACCTCCAAGTCCGGCATTCATCCCTTAGTTCCACCAGCCTGGTCCACGCGTCGTGGCAGCAGCTAGACAATCCGACTTCAGAGTCTCTTTTCCCCTCTACATCCAGGTGTCCTAGTGTAGGTATTCCTGTCATCTGGGTATCCTCAGGTAGGGGCACTCGCCAACCTTCCTCTTGTCTGTTGATTTCTTCGGGGTCCACTGGGAAGGATCCTGAACCACACAAACTCCAACCACAACTCCCTGTGTTAGTCTATGGGACGACTGGGTAGCTAACTGCACCCTGCACATGGTCGCTGGGGACACTTACCTCTGTTGTTTTCATCTACCTCCACCCACTAGCTAACTACCAGACTTACCTTGGCTGGGTTCACTATTTCACATTCTATTTAGTGTACAGTTGGACCCTCCCATAGGGCCCTGTGTATTTGTGCTATTTTTGCTGGTTATTTTGTATATATATTGTGAACAGAGATCTCCAAAGAGATATACCAATGCTAGTCTAGTAGTTACTGCTGTAATAAAGAATCCTTTGTTTTTGCAACACTTGTGTGGTACTTTCTTGTGAGTAAATTATTGGGCAACTACTGTGGTACTGCAAGTGCTTTACAATCCTCCTGGGTAAGCTTTAGCTGCTCGCCTCGGTTACCCCTAGAGAGCTTTTGCTATCTGGACACCTATTCACTATCACTAAGCGTCCCCTGGACTCAGTATAGGGTGCCACACCATAGCTGTACACCACAAACTGAGCCAGCTACCTACACGTGGAAGCCGGCCCCAGCAGAAATTGGCCTGCATATCTGGAGGAACACACATAGCAGTAGGGTGCAAATTTATTGCACCAAATATAGTAAGGGAATCCGGGCAGCGTGTCTTTCCATTCTCTGCTCATTGCCCTGGAAGGAGACCTGCAGAGGAAAACCCGACAACTCGCATGGAGATATCTTGCTACCAAAGCTCCCTGGCAACAGCAGGCAGTAGATCTGAGAAGCCCCCCTCCCCCTCCTGTTACAGCCTCACTGGACAAAGGTGCACTGTTCCTAAGAGGCGATGATGGGGGTAGAGGTGCCAGAGCGGCCCATTAAACTAATTTGGACAGGTTCACACATTTCCACACACCCCCAGCCCATCCCCTACCCCCCAACCCATCCCCCACCACCCCTGCATCTCCCCCCACTTGGTTTGTGCCTTGTGGTGTGTGTATGTCTTGGTCAAAAGAAAGCCATGGATTGGAAGGACAAACATGCAATGGGTGTTTTCTGGCCAATCGTTGACCATTATAAAGAAACGAGAAGGATTAGGATGAGAAGGAAAAAGAGCAAAAGAAAAAGAGATAAAAATAAAGTAAAGAGCGAAAAATAAAAATGCAGAAAAGGAGGAAAAATGAGAAGTAAAAGAGAATAACTGCAGTAGGAGATTAGACACTGTGTATAGGTGGTGCCCTTACTGATATAGGGATGACCAGCCACCTTGCGGAGGATATCGATTTCCTTCACCGTGGACTGCCGCACCTCCTCCAGCTGCTGAGAGGTCATGCGCTCTGGGGTAATCTCAATAATCTTCACTGCATACTCTTTGCCTGTCTGTTTGTGGATGCATCGACGAACAGTACTGCTGACACCCCTGGGAAAAGAGCATTAGAGACCCGTGATGAAAGACAATGGAGGCAACACTGGGTGAAATTCTTACAGAAAAGGACCAGGAGAAAAAGAAACGGCATGAGAAGAACAGACACAAAATGAGAGCGAGGAAAATGAAAGAGGCAAAGAACAGATGAGCGAGGTAAGGAGAAAAACGAAAAATTAAGAGCAGAAAAAAGTAAGTGAAAGAATTAGAAAGAAAAGAAAAAAAAGACCAAGAAGTGAGGAAACAGTGCAAGGGAATGGAAAGGCAAAGGGAAGAAGAGGAACGGAACTTTAATTAAAAGTCATAGGAAGGAAGAAAATACAACTAAGTAGAAGGGCAGAAAAAAAAGAAGGGGAAGGGGCAAAAACAGTAAAGGCAGAAAAAATGTAAGAGAAAGAATAAACTGAAAAAGAGGGCAGAGAGGAAGAAAGAAAGTGGGAAAACAGATCTAAAAAGTAAAATGCAGAGACGGTAAAAAAACAGAGGCAGTAGAAGAGAATAAAAAGATAAGCATTGCAGATGATACAAAACGGAGGAGGAAAAGAGTGACAGTAAAGTGACACAAGAAAGATCACGAGAGGAACGTAATGAACATATAAAGAAAGGAGAATAGGAGAGAAAGATTTGAGAGTGGGAAACTGCCACAGACATGGATCATCTTACCTGCCAATAATATCCTTGGGGTCATACTTCTGGTAAAATTCTTTGGCTCCAACCCAGTCAGGGAGCTCGTCATCGAGCCCCACATCTCGCGTCATGGTGCTGCTCTCAGTTAAATTCTTTTTTGGATGTTTGGCCTCCCTCGTCAGAGGCTCTTCCTGGTGGCACTTTCACAAACCTCTAGCTTTCTTAGGTGTGCTTCCGCACTCTAAAAGTTATTTCCTCTGGTTATTCTAGATCCCATCCGCAGATTCTTCTCAAACTCTCTATTTGTAATGGGAGGCGTTCCTTGTGTCTTTAGTCATACCCAGCTGTGTTTTGCGCGTCTTTGTGGTTTTTCTCGTGTCTTTAGTCGTGTCAGTGGTGTTCCTCTGCCTCATTAGTTACTATATCATTCTTAAGTCTGTGTACTCACCACAAGTACCATACTCAAGTTTAATGTTGATGGCTCTCATTTGCAACTTTGCCCACCATCAGTGTCTTCCACGTCCATCTGCTCCCCATTAGGATATTTGTGTTCTTTAACTGCAAGCAGGAATCTCAAATCCAGTGATCACAGTCCATGCTGCTATCTCCGCTTGCTGCAATGGGCTTCAATTGCTCTGAAAAAGAGAGCAGAGTGTAATTTAAAACTGCTATTCTCCAAATCTGAAAGCTCTTTACCCCTTTCCATGAGTAAACAAACTGAAAACTCGAGAAAGGCATTTAGGTGGGGAGAGGGGAAAAAGTTACAATGATTACTATGATTGGTTCCCAAGATGTTTATATTTCTACTGACTAGAGTAAGTGAGGAAGCAGACTAAGCTGAAATCATTTAAGACTAATCTTAGGTTAGCCTGGGCAAAAAATTGACAAGGTTCTTGGGTGAGAGCTATAATTAAGGGACATGAAGTAGAGATATAGTGTCAGGGGCAATGACCGAGGTCATGGCCCAGTCATTAAGTCTAGCTCCATCCAAATACTTATTGCTTGTCCTTTGTCAGTTAATAATTTGACAGGTTCTAGGCCCCACAACTTTTTGAGTCCTGTGTATCATGTGGTGTGCAAAGCCTGTTCAAAAACTAACTTTTAGGTTTATAAATACCACAGAGCCATGGAATTTCTAGACCAGAGTTCCACGTGACAGCATTCAGAGAGTGGTGTATCACTATTTTTAAGCCAGATGCAAAGAGTAAGTCACTTGCACGTCTCCTAAAAATCAGTGTTACCAGACCAACAATATGAAGACGGAAGAGCCTAGTCCAACAAAGCAAGTGGCTGCGGCAACATGTTACCATGCATACAGAACACTGGCACCACAGCAGCAACCCAACGGCCCTATGACACCATCATAAGCCACCTCCTGTCATGAGCTTTATCCCAACAACCCAGTTACTCCATAACTGTGTTATGTTGCAAGCCCTGCAACTCCATCCCATGGGCCAGCAGCTAAGTCTCTGTAACACAGCCCCACCGATCTTGCAGGTTTATCAGCAGCTCTGTCCCTTGAGGCACGCAGCAAGGTGTTGTGGACTTGTAGCTCCATCTCAGGGGCCCTATAAGCACCATTACATTTCTCCCGTGTCTATCTGAGCGTATTCCACTCCCTCCAACAGGCTTTTTCAAGCCCGTAAAAGTAACCCTGCCATTTTATATCTCTGACATTCGTCAGAGCTGGTATTTTGGGAGCAAATAAAAATGGATTATGGAAGAGCCTCCCAGCCAGGGATAACCGCCTTCATAGAGAGGCAAAATGTATGCAAGTGAAAGAACTTACAGTTGAACAGGAGTGGCACAGACAGGCTATTTACTCTGACCACGGCCCGAAATAATCCACTGTGTAAGAGGTCAAGGCACCCTGTAACGCTATGGAGCATGGCTCAAAAGATTGTCTGGCAACACGTTTTTGAACTGCATATATGTAACTAAAAGATTTTCAATATATGTTATGATTTACTGGGTAATGAATAGCAAAACAACAACAGTGTTGGTAATCACCTGACCTGTTTGCCCTAAAGTCAAAGCTCCGTATAGATACTGGCACTGAACAGTAATTACCATTTTAGTCAGTAAAAACTATGCCCGCACTATTTTGTCCTGGGAGCAGCGGAGGTATTTTCCAGCTCCTTGGAATTTTCCGTCAAACACAAAAACCTCTTCTCTTTAAGGCCATCCACTCTGCAAATCAACAAGCCCTGCTGCTCCTGACCATCTCAGACATGACAAAGATGTGAAAACAAAAAGGCAATTTATGAATACAGGGGTGTGGAATTTATTAAAATATCTACTTGTCCAGGGGACAGGTTGCTTCTCAAATCTACTTGTCCTGTAAAAAGATCTACTTGTCCCTTTGGTGCCATGTAGTGTGGCGATAAATTATGGCAGCAATCTCATTACGTAAGAGCTCTGGGCTACTACCATAGTAGGGCTTGAATACTTGCAGTTTTAATCCCTACTGTAGCAATTTCCTTATTTTGCCACCTTTCTGCAGATCTGCATACTGGGGCTGGAGGAAGCAGTAAGCAATAGTTCCAGGGCTGGAATGCCTTTGAGTCTGCAAACCTACTAACCTGCATGTTTTAAAGATTTTCACCAGCTTCTCTCTAATATTTTCCCATAATAAGATAGGTTGGACATTTACTCCTGACAATGGCAGAATTAGAACTTCTTCCAGAGTTGAGAAGAAAGTGGCCGGAGGGAAAATGAACTTGCAAATGCTCAATAGATTTTCACATGAGCAAATCTACACATGCGTATTTACCCATGCTAAAATACAGTTCACAAATATTTTATAGGGGTACGACATATACCATGGGTGCACTTTTGTGACTTTCTTTAAGAATTTGGGGCCACATGTAGGTAGGTTCAGATTTGCGACCCGTAAATTGCGAGTCAGAGCGACTCGCAATTTGTGAGTCGCAAATCCGAATGTAGGATGGTGTCCCTGACACTATTTGTGATTCGCAAGGGCTTCGCAAATGCCCACCTAGTGAATAATCATGAGGTGGGTCGCAATTTGCAACCCCCTTGCGAATAGCGGCCCTCACAGGGTTGGTGGCCTGCTGGAGACAGCAGACCACCATGTCTGTGACTGCTTCCTTAAAGGAAAACGAGATGCATTACAAAAACGAAAAATGAAACGTTTTCGTTTAATTTTTTCAGAGCAGGCAGTGGTCCACAGGACCACTGCCTGCTCTGAAAAAATGTTTACAGTGACATTCACAATGGAGAAGGGGTCCCATGGGGACCCCTTCCCTTTTGCGAAAGTGTTAGCACCCATTTGAAATGGGTGCAAACTGCGATTGGTTTGCGCCCGCGTTCACGGTCACAAAACAATCCTACATTGCACTGCGAGTCGCAATTAGGAAGGGAACCCCCCTTCCTAATTGCGAGTCGCAAACCCGTTTTGCGATTCGGTAACCAAGTTACTGAATCGCAAAACTGGGTTTGTGCATCGCAATGTGCTTTTTGCACGTCGCAAACAGCGAAAGTCGCTGTTTGCAACATGCAAAAAGCTACCTACATGTGGGTCTTGGTCCCTAATTAGGTCTGGTGTTAACAAAGACATTTTGTTTTTATTAAACTTCTATTTCTCTCTCTTTCCGCTGGCTTTACTGTGAGTGATCGCATTCTGCTCTTCCACAAGGAGCATATTGGCACACAAAGTAGTTTTGTTCAGTGTCAGGAACTACAGCGGCAATCAGTGACGTAACGAAACAGGAGGGTGCCCCTTTGCAAAGAACATGGAGAAGCCCCCTCTCCAGACTCACTCAGGGCAGGTGCTGTGCTGAAGGGGCCCCCTGGAGGGCGGCTGCGGGGCCTTTGTTATGCCACTGGTGGCAACGTGTGCTTTTAGAGTTCAAAAATTTGGGGTTTTTTTTTTGCCAGTGTTTGTTACAATGCTGAGGGCCTGGTAGCTCCCACAACAATAAAGTGTTACAAAAGCCATGTCAAAACAAGACACGCATTGATGAAACTAAAAGACTTATAAAAATATGTCAGACCAGTTGGCTTTGTCAGTGTTTGTTTATTTTCATGCTTCCCATATTCATTTTGAAAATGGTTACACTGATTTTCCATTAGAAATATTTTTGGGAAATATTAGCATGCATCAACACATTTTACTAAATGACACTTCATTTGCTTCTAATCAGAGAGCATTCTGGGAGCATTATACTTAACCTCATAGCCTAAACTTTTCAAACATGTGTATACACGTTTTTTTTGTTGTACTGGAACCAACGTCAGTAGTGAAGTGTGACCTTAAAACATTTATTTACAGCACTCACCCTAATAATGAAGGCTTTCAAATAATGAACCATAAATACAAGTTCGAACAGCATTATCTTTTGGAAACACATTACCTCAACTGCAGAGAGTTCCACTCTCTATAAACAGGCAGCCAAAGGGTTTGTGCTGCAGATGGTTGGGCCTACTTGTCCCAAGGACAAAGTAAACATAAAAACTTGTTGCCCTTGACCCCAAACAAGATGTCCGGGGCGTCGGGCGACAGGAATTCCACATCCCTGGAATAACTCTTTGTGGCTCCATGGAGCAATTTTGACATCATGCAGTCATACAAATGGTTCCTTAAGAAATAACGCTAGAAACGTTGATTGAATTGTAACTATAGAGTGCAGCACACGCCCAGATATGGTATAGTGCTACGAAGTGAAAGGCACATGAGGTTCAGAGAAAGAATTAACAGAACAGGAAGGTTTCGAACAAATATGCAATAGATGTTTTTTTCCACTAGAGCGACGATGTAATAATGCTGGAAAAAGAGAGACTAACACGCTGAGCTCTTGAGGCTAGAGGAACCGCAATTACAAGAGAGGTGGCATACCAAAGAGATATTTTAGAACACATCTGTCCTGTTCTCTTCACAGAACAATGGAACCTGACCCATTAAAGGTTTTATGGGCAAACCACAGAACTTTAAAGGGTATACAATGGATCAGTGCTTTAAATGGGCAAGAACTACCCGGTACCGAGTACCTGCACTTCTTTAATTTTAAAGCACTGCACTGACTGACAGCCAGTATAACTTCTGGCGTGCTTCCAAAAACCTGTCAAACTTCCTGACATCATGAACTATGCAGATCACTGTGCTCTGCATCCATGAAGCTTCTGAAGAAAGCCGACAAGTTGCAAGAGCTGACAATCCATCAGACATAAAAGTTTCAACATCAGAGCTCAAGTTGAAGAGGAATTAACTGAAGAATCTTCTGCAAAATATTCATCTGGTGGTAAGTGGCAAACGCATTAATCTGTTCAGAAAGAAATTTCGAAAAAGAAGCCCATGCTTTTTTTGGTGTCAACAGCTGATGGAACTTTCACCCAAGCCAGTAGGCATCAAAGATTCTTGAGCCAAAAATAGAACTTCACTTTTGGAAGCATTTAGCTTCAAGATGTTGTATTCATCTATGTAGGTACGGGAGTTCTGGACGAGCTAGAGGCATATCAAATATTAGAATGAGTTGGGTGTCATCAGCATAAGATAACTAAAATGACCCCTTGGCCTTGATGACATTTTAATTAGGTCACAGTCAGATATTCAAAATGCTATTCACCATTAACTTTCTTAGAAAGAAGTACAGATTTATAGTTGTATTAACAGTGGCCTATCTGCCTTCCAAAGTAAAATAGTTTGTGTAACAATACAATGGTGCACTCAGCACGAAACAGGCTTACAACTTAAAATAAAAGGTGCTAAAAACTTATGTTCATATCCAATTTTCCTTTTGTGAATCGGCCTGTACATATTATTATGTAAGCAGCCCCCTATGAGGCACGTTAAGATTGTGTTCCGTGCTCACTGTGCGTCAAAGACTGAAGAAATAGCTCACTGATGAGGCCTAACTTGGCCAACACTGGCCCGGCTTTGCTTGTAATCCCAGTCATAGGAAACAGCACCTGGTAATTCAGGCTTCACTGTTCTTATTGGAGCAAGACCAGACCTGATTTGCATATGGCTGGTTCATGTCTGAGGTAACAGTATTTATAAAAAAAAAAAAAATAAAAAAAAAACACACGATGGACTGTGATGGTATTTACCAGTGGCCGAGATGAAGTCAGCAATGCCACTCATCATTTTTTAGTTTTCATCAGGGCAATGCACTAAATGCCATGGGCATGCCTAGACGTAGGTCCAATGATCAGGGTACCACAGGACTAAAGCTGTACCTCACTGACGAGGAGCCATACAAGTGGCCAAAACACGATGATGGTTGCTTGTGTCTCCATTTAGAGATGACCTAGCCTTGTGGCGTGGGCTGGACTTTTACTCTGGAGGAAGGACAGGGGGCTGATTTTTACATAACTGGTTCTTTCCTGAGGTTGCATGGTAGACAAAAAAAATGTGTGGGACTGAAAGCGCCAATGAGCAATTACCAGAGACTTAGATTAATTCAACCATACCACCTTTTTTTGTTTTCACTGCTTTAACATTCAAGACATCAGGCCTTATAAACATATACAATATGCTTGTTATTCTTTTAAAATACGAGTATCTTTCTGAAATAACTGCGGCTTCACAAACAGTGCCTGTGATATAAGCACGAACACTACAAACAACTTTTCACTCTCTCCACATCTGTCCAAAATCTAAACAGTGATAGCTCAGATGAAATATACTCTTAATATACTACATACATAATTTATCTTTCTCCTGTCCCCTAAAAAAATGGCAAGATTTGCAATGACTGCCTAGCTTGTTAACTCTCTATACTGACCCTAGTTTAGTCCCTATTGTTAAATCCCTAGAGTTCAACCAACTCTATGTACCACTTATATCACATGTTAAATCCAGCCCAAGGACACCAGCTACCAAATCGGAATGATACAGAATATGAAACAGCCCCTTTATAAAGCCATACTAAGCTAGCTGTACAAGCTTTGGTCTTTAAAATTTACTAAGGAAGCTATCTGCTCTCTGCAATTCCTAAAACACAAGTTGCATCTCTTAACGCGGCACTCCACACTGCAGCTCAGCCTCCTAGTAATGGTGACATCAATTTATTCCAGCTCCTGCCATCTCAAGCAGCTACCCCTCAATCTAACAGAACCGTAAAAAACACTAAGTTCACCTATATGAACGATCCAGCCTACTCACAAAGTGAAAATTATGTGTAGCGTGTGGATCGAATGTAGATCTACATTTGCTCTACCTTGCAGAGAAATGCGGGGGAAGAAGAACGTTCGGAGGGTGGCAGTTGGGCAGGCAGACGACGGTCCGGAGGTGGAGTGGCGGACATCGGTGCCTGTAATGAACCAACGTGTTTTCTTCCTTAAAGAAAATAAAAAGAAATGCTCCAACCTGATCTGATGTACGTCTCCACAATGGCGACGAGGTGGGCAGGAGCGATGTCAGTGTAAGTGTGGTTGGTGCAGCACATCACAGATTTGTGCGCTGTATGCAGTTGATGCCGTTTATTCTGGATTCGTGTTGTGCAGTGTGCGGAGATCTCGGCGCTTCGCATTGAGGTAATGCAGTCACGGTTTGGTCCTGAGTGCTTCAACAACGAGATCATGATATTTCCTGCTATCGGACACATTTGGAGGAGCATGGAATTCTGGGTAGGAGTGTGCCCGAATTCCTTTTGAAAGCACGTACGCGCCATGCAGCAGCCATCTTTGAGGCTTGGGAAGATTTCCATTTTCTCCATTGGTTACACGGTAATAGGGCCACCTTTGTGCCTGTCGGATGCAAGTTAACTACGGTGATAGCCACACCAAAGTGTCTGCTGTTTCCTAAATAATTATACTGGAACAACTGGTGATAGGCACACCTTTGTGCCTGTTGAAGTCAAATAATATTTTGGAGTATATTTACTGGAACAATAGATCATAACATTTCTATGCACTCTTACGGTGATAGGCACACCATTGTGCCTGTTGAATTTGCATAGTATTTTTATGCACATTTACAGGAACAGTATAGTTACTCACATGAACATTTAAGAGATAATTGATATTGGCACATTTTGTGCTGATTGTTTGGGTTCATTTTATTATTAATTGTGGATTAGTTTTTTTGGTGGTGCTTCCTACATATTTATATATAGAATTGTTGTGTAAAATGTCTAGTATCCATCCTCCACCAATTTTCTTAAATGAACCTGGAGATCCTCCTGTTCAGTGGGAATTGTGGTTGGACTTATTTGAGGCGTACGTGGATGTATTAGAAGAAGGTGAATGTTAACCCGAAAGACATTTGTCATTGCTTAAACATCGGTTGGGGCCTGTTGGTTTGAGGGAATTAAAAACATTGCCACCAGTAGAGAATGTGAATGGAGAAGATGTGTACAAGTGTGCATTAAAACAGTTACGGGAAAAGTATGGTAGGAAGATCAATGTGGTTATGGAAAGATATAAGTTTTATTCCAGGGAACAGAAAGTGGACGAGTCGATTGACCTGTATATGGCGGTATTAAGAAGTATTGCAGTTACTTGTGCTTTTGATCATATCACCAAGTTTTAAGAGATCAATTATTAATGAAGACTAAATCTAAAAAAAAAAAAAAAAAAATACAAGAGAAACTATGGTCTTCAGGAAAAATATCTTTGAAAACAGCTATTGAGGTGGCAAGAAGTATTGCGATAGCAGAGAGCTGCATTCAAATTACCAGGAATTAAGTCAAGGATAATGGCACCATATGTAGTATGAGCAAGTGATAGGGATGATAAGGAAAAGAAGAAAAAGGTTGCTACACGGTTTGTTGGTGGGGTTAACAAAACTGGGAAGAACAACAATGTAAAAGTGTGTTTCAGATGTGGTGCCAGCTCGCACTTTGCAGATTTTTGTGGATGTCCAGCTGTTGGCAAAATTTGCAGTACTTGCAAGAAAAAAGGTCATTTTGCTCATGCGTATTAAAGTTTTGGGAGGAGCAGCGTGGATGATGACTGAATTGAAGAAGGTATGGAGAATATGGTGTCAAATATTCAAAGTAGTAATGTTAAGGGAAGAGACCATCAGTTTCCCAAGTGTTTCTTAAGTATTGATGGTGTTCAGGTGGAATTCATGGTGGACTCATGTGCATGGTACACTATAATGGGAAAACCATTATTTAATCAGTTATGGCCTGGAAGAGAATTACAAAATACTAGAATAAGCCAATGTAGCTATTCAGGACAAACAAATTGTGATTGTGGGAAAAATGCAGGCAGAAACTGAGTTTGCGGCGAAGAGGTGTTCAGGAGAGATTCTTATAGCTGAAAGTGGTACGACGATTTTAGGTTGGCTGCATATATGTGAACTGGGGTTGAAAGTGGACCCTGGTGCCAGCCCCCAGTGTATACGGTGAGTGGGGAATATTTGCAGAATGGTTTGTACTCTGATTTAAAGAAGATGTTCCCAACAGTTTTTAGCAGTCAATTGGGAAGTATGAGAAATTTCCAACATACAATTGTATTAAAACAGAATGCTGTTCCAGTGAGACAAAAGTTGAGGAATGTTACCTTTAATTATAGGGGGAAATTAAAGGAAATGTTACTGGATTTCTGTAACAAGGATATTATTGAACCCATTGTAATTTCAGTGAAGTCTAACGGGGGATCTTAGGCTAAGTGTTGACCTGCAGGCACTCAATGATGTGACTTGGGTAGACGCATTTCCATTGCCAAATTTGCAGGAATTGATGTCCTCAACTGGAGATGCTACAGTATTTTCAACTATTGATTTTGCGAGTGCTTATCATCAAATACATTTGAATCCCGAGTCTAAACACTGCCCAGCGTTTATTACACCAGAAGGAACGTTCCAGTATAAAAGGATGCCAGTTGGATTAGCTAGTGCATCCTCAGTTTTCCAAAGGGAGTAATCCAAAATACTTTCAGATGTAAAGGGTGCAAAGGTGTTCCAAGACGACATATTAGTATATGGGAAGGATAAAACTGAGCATGACATTAACTTGAAGGTAGTTTTGCAGGCACTAAGAGACTTTGGATTAACTGTTAAAGATAAACAAATGCAAATTTGGTGAGAGTCAGTGGAATATTTAGGCCATATTATTTCTAAGGATGGTATTCGGCCTAAAATTAGTCAAGTGAAGGCTATTCGTGAAGCTCCGGAACCTAAGTGCAAGGAACAACTTCTCTCATTTTTAGGATTAGCTAAATTTTATTCTCGTATTGTGCAAAATTTTGCATCCAAGGTGGAGAATCTTCGTGCTTTGCTTAGGAAAAATACGACATTTTACTGGAAGCAAATACATGCCAAGGAGTTTGCAACTATAAAAGAAGACATTGTGAATGCATCTTGTCGAAGATCGTTTGACGAGACTGCTGAATGTACCATATCAGCGGATGCTTGCAGATTTGGAATTGGAACAGTATTGTCTCAACAAAAGAAAGGGAACTCATAGGTAGTTGCATATGCATCACGTACTTTATCACATGCAGAAAGAAACTATTTGGTGATTGAAAGAGTTGTTGGCTTCTACTTGGGCGGTGCAATGATTTAGAATGTACATATGGGGCGCAAATTTAAAATCTGTACGGATCACAAGCCTCTGGTTAACATATCGAGTTCAGGAGGTGGAAGGAACCTTACTCCAAGGTTGGCGAGATTGGATTTGAAACTACAAATGTATCATTTTGAGACTGTGCATTTGCCAGGGAAGAGTAATTGTGTGGCAGATGGGTTATCTCGTTTACCATCGTCTTCTGGAAGTGCTTAGGAGGTTGACGATGGCAAATGTTAAGTTGCGTTCACTCATGAGGATGAGATGTTCCTGCAAAAAAGAGAGATGGATGGTGAGATATCTGAATGTGCGTGGATGAAGGAAATGCGGAAGGATGAAATTGTGTTGAAAGTGAGGGATTTTAATTTGAAGGGGTGGCCATCAGAACTTAGTTTGCAAGGTGAATGTGGTACGTACTGTAAGGTTAAAGAAGAGTTGTCTGTGTCAAATGACATTGTATTGAGAGGTGATAAAATTGTGCCACCCTAAGGTATGCGTGATGCTATTGTCAAGGTGGGCCATGAAGGACATGGTAGAATGACAAGTACTAAGAGGAAGATTAAGGAAATCTTTTGGTGGCCAGGTCTGGATGGCATGGTGGACCGTTGGGTAAGAGAATGTGATAAACGTATGTTGAGTGATAAATCGGTGAAACCATTAGTGGTGCCATTACAAATGGTAGAAATGCCAGATGGTCAGTGGCATAAAGTTGCGATAGATTTTATGGGTCTTGTTTGTTCCCTTACCTACTAAGGAAGCATATGGTATTGTCCTAATTGATTATTTTTCCAAATGGCTGGAAGTTCGAATGGTGGACAATATAACTACTGATACAGTTACTGAGTTTTTGAAAGATGTATTTGCAAGGGAAGGCATTCCCGAAACTATTGTTTCAGACAATTGGATGCAACTGACTTCTAAAAAAATGCAATCCTTCGTGAAGAGCTGTGGTGTAACTCATGTGAGGGTATCATTGTATCATCCTGAGGGAAATGGTCAGGTAGAAAGATTTAACAAAGTGATCAAGGAAGCTATGCAATTAGCTTTGGCATCTAAATCATCCTGGAAAGAGGCCATTCAAAGTACGTTATTATCTTACAGGATTACACCACATTCAGTCACTGGCAAAACACCTTTTGAGCTATTGAGGGGTTGGAAACCACCTTCTAGATTGATTCCTTAGTGGTTAAAGAATAGGAACCAAAGGGATTTGGATGGAAATGATTTTAGCGTTGTGAGGGAATGAGTGCAAGAATATTAAGGTAAAGTGCTGAGGAGAGTTAACAATGGAACAACAATGCCGAAGTTGGTGGCTGGACAGTATGAACGTGTAAAGAATCATGGATTAATACATAAAGGGGATGCTCGATGGTAGCGTCCTGTGAAGGTTTTGGATGGAGCTGTTCAACTTGAAGACGGGAGAATACATAATTTGCAGCATCTGAGTTTGTTTAAAGCATGTAGTGTTCCTTAAGGGAAAAGGTGTGAGGATCTGGATGACGCTAATGGATACTTATGGGGAGACAATTCCATATTACGATTGGATGAAATGAGCTCTGGTGGTGCTGGTGAGAGTGAGTCTCGGTATTGTGGGAATAGTACGCTACCTATTCGGAAAAAGTCAGAGAGAACGGAAGTTACCTTGGCATTTCAATGAGTTTGTGATGGGAAGTAAATAAATGGTTAAGATGGTATTTCTTGTTTAGGAAAACGTGTATATGTATATTTTGTTGTGTTTCTGTTTCGTATTTAGAAGAAAGAAAAATAATAATAGTAACAAGATAATTCGTTTTTTTGTTTTGATAACGGCAACGATGTGTAGCGCGTGGATCGAATGTAGATCTACATTCGATCTACCTCATAGAGAAATATGGGAAAGAAGAAGGTTCGGAGGGCGGCAGTTGGGCGGACGATGGTCCGGAAGTGGAGTGGCTGACATCGGCTCCGGTAATGAACCAACGTGTTTTCTTCCTTAAAGAAAATAAAAAGAAATGCTCCAACTTGATTTGATGTACGTCTCCACATTAGGGTTGTGCAAACTTCTTGCTTATTTACTTTTGTAACATTACATAAAATTTCAGGAAAAATGTGCGAAATTAAGCAAAATGCAAATACATCATACAGAGCTAACATTTTTTGCACAAAATGTGTCCCTGGTTCAATTTTTGACACATGGGCCCATTTCACTGTAAAAATATAGCGTGAAAATATAGCACGAAGCAAAAGCCATTTGCATTTTGGTCATTCGCATTATTCGCAAGACTTCGCTGTAAAATAGAACTGTGAACGGCAAGTAATTATATACTGTGTGATGCAATGTTGTAATTTTGCAAATTTCAATGTGTAACATGAACTTCACGAAATTACATAAGCATTTTGCTCAGCCATAGTAAAAAATCTTCTGTGCCATGAGGGGATGTACTTGTATGTCCCATCTTCATATCAAATTCGATTTCAAAACAAAATCACTGTTAAGCACTCATTTGCAGGTAAATATCTGGAAGTGGAAGCTGTCCCTCCTCCCTTGCAATAAGCTAAGGAAATTCCATTAACCTTTTCAGAAAAAGACATTTTTTACTGCCGTTGTGTGATCTCAAATGTACCTATTCCTCTATTATTTAGCCGACACATCCGGACTGCGTTAATTCTTGTCCCAGCTATATAGCCTAACCTTTCCTTTATAGCATTTTCCATCGTGCTGTACTTTGACTATTATTTTACTATGTGTCGGGCAACTACATGGCAAAGATTATGTTATTTGAATAACTATTGCACTACCTCCATCAGAGATGATTTTTGGGATGGGATGCTCTAAAAGCACACTTGCTTAGCGGGCTACCAATCTACCGGGTGGCATCACGTATCGCACCTCTGCTATGTCCTGTTAGTTTAAAGCACAATCATTTAAGGCTTATTTGTGTGTGGGGAAGATATGGAGTGCTTCCCCCCCCCTGCCTGAGCCAGAGGCGCAGCTTGGTCAGTAAGATTATGGGGGTGAGCTTCAGATTTCCCAACAATCAAGCTGGCATGTAATGTTAACTTACATTGTACGACAAAAAGGATGCACGAGAGGGGCTAAAAGGGCAGTGGAAAGGGAGATAAAAGCAGATTGGGTGGGGGTTCTAAGTGAAGGAAAACAATATTTTGTAACCTAATCAATATTAATGAATAATTCAAGTCAGGGAGAGAGAGTATGTGTACATTTTTGTCCGTGTTTATACAAAAGATTCCTGGTGAAAACCGACAGACACCTCACCATACCCGACTGAAAGCACTTGTATCCAACCATTTACCAGAAAATACATTTATTACGGGGTGCAACACCCCCAAACAACATTGCCCCCCAACCCCAGGCAGGGGGAAAGTATGCTCCTGGCCTGAGCGATGGATGCGGAGCAAGGTTAGGGATGAAGGGGCTGATGGGTTTGCAACAGGCAGGGTCCCACGGAGGGGCTAGTAGAAGGGGTCCAGTAAGCCCGGACAGACAGTGGCGAAGGAGGGCACGGAATACCTCTGGTCTGAAAGCAGTGAGAAGGTGACACGATGGTAACCCCGCTGCAGGCCCGGTGTTTCTTGCCGGAGGAGCTCCTCCCCCGAGGGTCTCGGCCGCTCTGCCAGACTCCACTCACCTGCACCGGATCACGGGCTAGCCGCGGACACCAGCCGCCCCACTTCCGCGCCCCGTTGACTTTCCCAGAACTGAAATCCTAAAACAAGACCCACCCTCTTCGAAGGAAGCACAAAACAAGCGCACGTACTACCGAAAAACGCCCGAAGCAAACCCCGCCTCCCAAGCCCGCGGAGGACGCGCGCTGAAAAGGTGACGCACTGGATGATATACTCGTGCCTTGAAAAAATAACAATTAGCATGCACTAAGTGCACCCCTCTATTTTTCAAATTGCTTTAGCGTGACATTAGCAGGTTTTCGGCATGATTATTTCGTTGCCTTTATGTGCTACACTTCTCGAGGGAAACTGTATCCAGGGTCTAGCAAAGCAACTTTCCACTGGTTGGCTTTATTGTCATTTATTTCCGTGCTTCCATTGCTTATCATGTGCTTGTTTGCCCCTTCCATAGACGTTGTTTCTTTACCATCTTTTTGCCTGGCTGTCTTGTATTCTTCCACTGCTCACTTTTCGGGAGCTCCTTTTTTAGGGTTCGCCTAGTCAGCGCATGCATGCAATATCTTCTGTTGAGTTAAACTTAAAGAGGGCCTAGAGCCCGCCTACTACTTACCAGTGGTTGGCTTCATTATACGTGCCAAGTTTACCAGTTTGTAGTGTTGGGCGCTGAAATAGTGTGAATTGTCACACTTATATGAGTGTGATGGTTCGTAGTTGTGTTGGTACGGTCATTAGCAGTCCTGGCAGGGGCAACAGGTGGTGCAATTTTTTTTTTTTTTTTACCAACTAAGCACTGAATTAATGTCTTTATTTGTGTCCTTCCACTGCTCACGCTTGGATTGAGGCACTTTGACACTGTAGCCATGGACTTATTTAATGTTACGAGCTCCAGGACGATACTGCAGCAACATACTTATTTAATATTTAAAAGCACTTTGCTTGTTTTCCAAATGCAATCTTTACTACAACACTGCTTTTATTACCCCCAGGGTGACACTGTAACCATGGGTTTATTTAATGTAGAAAAGCTGTTTCTTACATTTAAACATGGAATTTTACCATTTTATTAAAGCAGTTTGTGCAACTGATTTTCTCTGCTGTGCTTCTTTTCCACGGCAATACTGTAGCCACGGAAAGCACTTTGTGCCATACCATAGCATATTATACAATGACAGGCCATACCATACAACATAGTGACAGGCCATGCTATACCACACTAGACAAGGACAGGCCATACCATACCACAATACACTATAAAATTACGGTCCATACCATACTATACAATGACAGGCCGTACCATATCATACCATACAAAGACAGGCTGTACCATACTATACAATAACTGGTCATAACATACCAGACTGTACAATAACAAGCCAGATAATACCATGCCATACCATACCATACTAAACAATGCCAGGCTCAAGCTACCTTAGCATAATGGGCCTTACCCTACTGAGCCATAACATATTCTACAATTACAGGCCATATCATACCCTACTATATAATAACATCCTGTACCGTACCATGCAATAGAATAATAGGCTATACCGTACTATGCAATAACAAGCCGTCCTATACCATACTATACAACGACTAGCTATACCATAACATGCCATACCATACTATATAATGTCAGGCGTACCATATAATAACATACTATACCATGAAAGGCCATACCATACCACACTATATAACAAAAAAAAAAATTAACAAAGCCCATAAATCTTGCATAGTCGAGACCTTTTGGCTTTGATAATGCTTGTCCCTTTTTAGTTATGCACTCCATGAGAATGCATGTATTTTCCAAATCTCTCCCTCATAGGGTTTTCACCTTTCGTAGAGAAAAATACCAGTTATTTGTTCACGTTTTAAGATTATGCAAGGGCCCAGACATTAACAGACAAGTACGTTACATAAAAGTGTTTGTTTTCATTTTTAACATGGACTTTCAGTCTTTATTTACTTTAATCATCATACCATAACCAATGAGAGGGGACAGTTACGTGGGAAAGGCTCTCAGTTTCACCCCAACCATTATAGGAGAACCTGCCATATGGGCAATTTTTAAGACTCTGCAGGAACTCTGCTAAGACGAGATCTCAAACGACAAGCTGTTGATCTCTATAAAACTCAAGGAACAAAAGTATCCAGAACATAGCATCCAGAAGTCACTAAAATGTGCTAGCAAGAACAACAGGGATGCCCTCATAGCGCATATTAAGAACAAAAATGAGACTGAACAACTTGCGTGTGTTACCATATGTAACCAAGCCATGAATGAGGCCAAAAAGATTATTAACAGGAACTGGTCTATCCTTAACACTGGGACACTAAAGTTGGCTAAAACTCTGTCTGCGAACATATGCAACAGAAATTTACGTGATGCTTTAGTACACACACGCAAAACAATTCCGGTTATTCAAAAAAACATAAATACAACTTTGTGGCACCTCCCACCTGTCATGTGACATCACCCCTGCAGTAGGAGTAGTGTTTGCCATTTGACAAAGAAGAACACAGAATTAAAATTGGGACTAAAACACTAGTATGTATGTATGTATACCGTATTTGTAGAGCCCTTTCCGACTCACAAAGAAGAATACAGAATTAAAATTGGGACTAAAACACTACTGGGTAAGGAGGAACACACCAACTGCGACAGCATGAATGTAGTGTATCCAATTACATGCCTGTGTAATGAAAAATATGTGGGCATGAAAATATTAGCGCGCCTGACCTTATTTGGTTTCTTATCTTTAATTTATAAGGGGACTCGTTAGAGGTTCGAGGGACCTTTTGACTGCGCTTAGAGTAAATCCCACCATAAGACTTAATTTCAGTACCAATCAATAACTATATCAATCAATAGTATTAATAATCTTTGGAGTCATTAATTCCACAAACCATGACCCCTTTGGCCATTAATAGCCACACCTTTATGTAAAAGTGAGAATGTTTATTTCCCTATATTAACAATGCTAATATCACGTAACTTAGTCTCAAAATCAGATGATATGCATACAGAAGCAACACTGGTTCACCAAATCTTCTAAAGAATCTAAACTTAACCAAAGCATGTATGGTTACACATTCTAGGATTACAGTACAAATCACTAACAAGAATAACTGCAATAGAAATAGCATACATTTAGATTTAGCAAAAAAATGACATCATCTGTGGTTAATAATTAGCAAACAATTTCTGCGAGTCTCCTAATTAACCTTCTGATTAGTGTGGTAAATAATTTAAAATACCTCTGAATTTGCCTTGTAAGTTAAATAAATAATAAAAAAAGGAAAGAGACGGGGTCCGAGACATAGAGAATAATCAGGATTTATTCAATAACTCGAGTTAAGGGAGAGCTCCTTCACCAAGCGGGTTAGGGAGTAGTCTGTCTTACTTCGCGCAGCATAGAGCTTTTATACATTTTTCTACTACATGCAAACAAATGGCAGAGGTTCAATCATTTTCCACTAGTTAGGTATAAAAACATTTGTATGCCTCAGGGGAGAGGAGTGGGAGATTGCTTACAAACAAAAATGTGCAAACAGCTGAAGCGTATAATAGTGTGTAGTAAATGGCAGGTATGACCTTGTTCCAATTGCAGGTTATTCCGTGGAAATTAGCTTTTCTCAAAATTGGCTTAACCGCAGGTATGTGGCCGGTCTGGTATTCGGCCTTAGGCATATTACACGATGTAGCTGCTTTCAAGCTGCATCTTTTTCTGCCTATTTCCTCTGCGACGGGGTGTTTAAAACACTCACAAAATGGATGCCATATTCAATATGGTTGTCCTGATGTCAAATGAACAGTGGTTGCACGATTAGAATAGCATGTTTGGGCTTCATGCAAAACAATTTAGTCAACTCAGATTTGGAAAACATCCAGCTATGGTTCTAACAAAATTAGTGATTGGTACCTAGAAACAAAAGACAAATTACATCAAACAATAACATTTGATTAATACCTCTCCTCGGTATGGATCAGCAAACTGCTAGTGTCTTTTTCAATTGGACATCGGTTCGGTCAGCATAAGCATCGGCCATGAAAAGAAAATGGTTCAGAACAGGAAACTCTAACTATCTGAACCATTTGTAAAGCACAGTCTAAGGATCGGCATTCAGCATCAAAAGTTTAAGCAATACAGTTAAAGATAGAATTTTCCAAGTAAAGGAATCAAGGCAAGCACACCTCATCTGTGAAGAAGGAAACGGGAATAAGCCTCTCTTCCCTCAGTGCAGTCAGGCTAAGTTAAAATCATCTAAAATTCTTTCCACGTTGCCATTGGTCAAAGAATCGTACGTTTACATTTAGTCCAATGAAAATAGAACTTCAAATCTAAGATATAACTAAACTGTCTTTCATATGTCGATGATTGGCTCTTCTTCTCCTGTTCCCATCGTCAGACTAGTCAGGTAACAATTTTGTATCTCTCTGTCCTTCATCCTGGGAACATCGCTTTACAAACACTAAACTTTACATTGTAAGAATAGCTAATACAGCATATTCTACCAAGCAGTTCTCATGGGAAAAGAAAGCATTTACTAGTGTTTGGTCAACGCAATGAAACAATACAAGTATTCATTTCTCTAAACAGCCATTTTATGTGAATCATTTAAATAGTGCAACTTAACATGAGGATGTGCAACTAGGTCCATGACCTTGCTAACTTAAGGCCTACAATTAATAAAGCAACTACATAATAAGTAACCATTAATATAACACACTACTACATTAATCTAAACATGAGCACATCATTTAATTTAAATAAGTAATTAATAAGGACACTTCGTAATTACTAGTGGCCACTCAAGTAGGCACATTTTCCAAATTGTGCATTATTTTCTACATTAAATCAAATTCTATGCAAATTTAACATTCAGAATACATGAATATTTATTAGTAAAAATCTGCATTCACAATCCCTCCTTTGATGACTAAATATGTCATCATACTTACATCATCCCACACAAATTTTTGCTCCACTAAAATTTGTCCTCCCTACGTCTTCATTCTCCTTTCGAATTTTCCCTGAATAATTTTTCCATTTTAATTTCTTCCCTCCTCTGATCTTTTTTTCTTTTCTTTAGTATAATCTCATGATACAATTTACGTATCCCCCATGCTCCAGTTATGCAAATCACAATAATCCATACCCCTTGTATTATTTTCAATATAATCCCTCTTCCTAGATTGCCACCCAGTTTGCCACAGAAGCAAATCCTTTGCCAACCTTTTCCCAAACTCCTGGTTCTTTTAGCTCTCTAACATCAGCACTATCATTAGTCATATTGCTAAATAAGCTTCTAATTTCTTTACTATTATCAGGAATATATGAGCAACAATGCTTTGAGTTCAACATTTTGCAAACTCCGCCATCCTTTGCTAAAAGAATGTCTAACGCAAGGTGGTTCTGAAGAGTCATAGATTTTACTGCAGCCATTTCTGTATCTGTTAGGATCATGGCTTCTGAAAAAATTGTCAGCATGTTATCCACAATAGTAGACAACTTTTGAATTTTCAATGAATTCAGAGCAACTCCTACTGAAGGAATGACTGCTTCAAATATGTCTCCAACTATGCCAGAATATGATTCTCGCTTTTGTCTAACATGATGTAATTCTGTCATTTTAGGTAATTTACTCAAGTTATCTATCTGAAATATCTTTCGGAAAACTATCCATGTAGGAAAGTGCCACTGTTGGCATGGTTACCCCCCACTTTTTGCCTAGTGTTGATGCCAACTTTGATTGAAAGTGTGCTGGGATCCTGCTAACCAGGCTCCAGCACCAGTGTTCTTTCCCAAAAACTGTACCTTTGTTTCCACAATTGGCACAACCCTGGCACACCCTGGCAAGTCTCTTGTAAAAGGTACCCATGGTACCAAGTGCCCTGTGGGCAGGGAAGGTGTCTAAGGGCTGCAGCATGTATTATGCCAACCTAGGGACCCCTCACCAAGCACATGTACACTGCCTTGCAGCTTGGGTGTGCTGATGGGGAGAAAAAGACAAAGTCGACATGGCACCCGCCTCAGGGTGCCATGCCCACAAACCACTGTCTGTGGCATAGGTAAGTCACCACCCTAGCAGGTCTTACACCCCTAAGACAGGGTGCACTATAACACAGGTGAGGGCATAGCTGCATGAGCAATATGCCCCTACAGTTTCTAAGTCCATTCTTAGGCATTGTAAGTGAATTGCAGCCATACTGAGAGTATGGTTTGGGAGTTTGTCATTACGAACTCCACAGCTCCATAATGGCTTCACTGAATACTGCGAAATTTTGCATCAAACGTCTCAGCACAATAAACCCACACTGATGCCAGAGTGGGACTTGTTGAAAAATGCACACAGAGGGCATCTTAGAGATTCCCCCTGTAGATTAGCCAAACTGCTAGTGTAGGACTGACCACTCTGTGCCAGCCTGCCACTTTGAGACAAGTTTCTGACCACATGGGGTGAGTGTCTTTGTGCACTCTGTGATCAGCAACATAGCCTGTCCTGGGTGGAGGTGCCTCACACCTCCCCCCTAAAAGAACTGTAACACCTGACGGTGAGCCTCAAAGGATCAAGCCTCGGATTACAGTGCCCCAGGACACTCCACTTAGTGGAGCTGCCCTCCCCCCAGACAAAGCCCCCCTTTTGGCAGCAAGTACGGTGGGAAAATTAGGGAAAACAGGGAGGAGTGACCACCCCAGCCACGACCACCCCTAAAGGTCCAGAGCTAAGGTGACCCCCCTCCCTGTAGAATCCTCTCAGGGTGCCATGCCCACAAACCACTGTCTGTGGCATAGGTAAGTCACCTCTCTAGCAGGCCTTACACCCCTAAGGCAAGGTGCACTATACCACAGGTGAGGGCATAGCTGCATGAGCAATATGCCCATACGGTTTCCAAGTCCATTCTTAGACATTGTAAGTGCAGTGTAGCCATATTGAGTGTATGGTCTGGGAGTTTGTCATTACAAACTCCACAGCTCCATAATAGCTTCACTGAATACCGGAAAGTTTGGTATCAAACTTCTCAGCACAATAAACCCACACTGATGCCAGTGTGGGATTTATTGAAAAATGCACACAGAAGGCATTTTAGAGGGTAGGGTAAGCTTCAATTCAATGGCTAAAAATGCAGACAGGCACCAACACATATCTCAATCCTCCACATACAGGCATCTCAATAAAATCCACCTGCATTCTGCTGAATGACCTCCTGCTCTTCCAATGTGGCTCAAATTGACCACTGTCCCTTTACCCACGTTCATGTGCTAGCAAATGACGCAACAATGGCAGACTGCTTCGTCAACCTGTCTAAACCTTGGATTGAACCAATGTTGTTTGAATACTCAAATCATAACATCCCTCCCAACACGTGGTTGACCATAGTAATATCTAGCCATTTGAGTCAACAAACTATTTGGCAACACTAACTGTCCCTCTTCTGAAACCCACAGTTCATCTTCACGTTGGACACATTTCAATTTAATCCATGTATTTTTTTCTTCCCTTTCAACATTATCCTGCAATGTTTCCAATTCTTCTAAGGTATCTATAACATGTAATGCATAACTTGGGCACATTTCGTCTTCATCCGATAACAATTCCCATTTATCTTTGAACAATATACAGTTCAATGCACAAAATCTTGCAACTTGATACGCATATCCATTTCCCATTGACATAAAATCTTGTGATTTCAGGTGCTCACTGCATTTCATCACTGCAATCTTCTCAGGAATTTGAATAGCTTGTAGCAATTCGTGAATTCTCTCACCATTTCTGACTGGTGAACCAGAAGAGGTCAGGAAACTTCTCTGTGACCACAGCTCGCCAAAATCATGGACTATTCCAAATCCATTCTGGCTGTCCATATAGATGGTAAGTTTAAGCTGTGCAGAAACATGGCATGCTCTGGTAAGGGCTACCAGTTCTGCCACTTGTGCAGAATATACTCCTCAAAGCCAAGACACTTCAAGTATACCAGAAATTGTGCACACAGCATATCCTGCTCTTAGTGTTCCCATGTTATCTCTTAAACAGGAACCATAGACAAAAATAATTTGGTAATTTTCCTCCAATCAGGTATCTCTAATATCAGGTCTTGGTTTTGTGCACAGATCAGTTACTTCGAGACAATCATGTTCAACTTCTTCCAATTTGTCTATTTCAACATTCTCTTTCAGGAGTAAAGTTGCTGGGTTAAGCACTGTACACCTTTTCAATGACACATTTGGGGATCTCAGGCTGCTCGTTTCATAGCGAGTCAGCCTGGCATCAGTAAGGTACTGCGTTTTGGTTTGTGTAGAGGGTCCATAACAGTTAGAGTGTGTCCCATCACAATGCTCTCATTCTGAGTGAGGTTCAATCCAACCTCAGTGACTGAACGCAGACAGCCTGGTAAAGCTGCTGCAACTGGGTCCAAAGTAGCTGAAAAATATGCTACTCGGCGGTTTACACCACCATGGACTTGAGTCAAGACAGCCAATGAACATGCATCATGCTTATGACAAAACAAAGTAAAGGGTTTTGTGTAATCAGGCATTCCCAAAGCCGGGGCTTTTCAGAGACTTTCTCTCAACTCCGAAAATGCTTTCATAGAGTCTTGATCTAACACTAAGGGATCAGTAACTTCCTTGTGAGCCAGCTTCTGCAATGGCTTTGAAATGACTGAAAAGGTGGGAATCCACTGGAGGCAATAGCTTACCATTCCCAAAAACATCCTGACATCTCTCTGAGTGGCTGGGAGATTAATCTGCAATGTGGCTGTGACGCTTTCTCTGGATATTTTCCTCATTCCTTTCTCAATTAGGTGACCCAAATATTTCACTTCTTTCTGATAGTACTGTAATTTCGCTGGGGACACGTTATGACCATTCTTCCCTAAATTATTCAGTAAGGCAATCGTATCATACTTGCATTCATCTTTTGTTTTGGATGCAATCAACAAATCATCAATGTACTCTACCAATGTAAATTGGAAAGGCATTTCTAATGACTCCAAGTTCTTTCTCATGATCTGATTGAAAATGGAAGGTCACTCTGAAAATCCTTGAGGAGTTCTACACCAACAGTAGACTCGATCCAAAACTTTGAAACAGAAAATAAATTGACTATCCTCATGAAGAGGTACAGAAAAGAATGCTTGTGACAGGTCTATTACGATGAACTAGTAGGCATCGCATGGGATTTGAAACAAAATCACTGCTGGGTTTGGCACTACAGGGCAACATTTAATCACAATGTCATTCACTTTTCTCAGATCCTGAGCAATTCGGAATTTCTCACAGGGCTTTCGCAATCCCATTATCAGTGAATTATATGGACTGCTCAACACTTCTTTCAAAACTCCTTGGTTAACAAATTCTGCAATAATGGGTGCAATCCCTTCAATGGTATCCTGCGTTATATGATACTGAGGAATCTGGGGAAAAATCGCATTTGTCTTGACTGGGAACTTAACTTGCTCAGCTCCTCAAAAGACCAATGTGTAAAATCCCACACTTTCATCTTAACTGTTCCCTCTAAGTCAGAAGGAAGATCTTTCACTGAGAAAACTGGAAAGATGCTAATCAAAGGGTACACCTCATCCACTGTGTCACAATCTGTTTCTGGGTTTGGGTCATCTTCATCATCATTGTTTCTCTGAATTTCAATTCCATCATTTGAGCAAGTAATTGAGAATCTTGTTTTACACAAGTCCCTTCCCAGTAAGGATACTGGACTCGAGTCACAAACTACGAATTTGTGCAATTCTTTAAAGTTGCCAATTTTAACCTGAACTGGTTCTGTAATTAGGTCGGTCAAATATTGATTCTCAACTCCTACAATCTGGACTGTTTTCCCTGAAGGGGCAAGTTTGGAACTTCTGCAGTTCTCACTGTAGAGCATGTAGCTCCTGTGTCAACCAAGAATGAAACTTTGTGATCCATTACTCTTCCCTTTACATATGGACCTTTCTGATCTACTTCTTAGGAAGCTGTAAGCACACATTCTTCTTTATCCGAACTCTAACTCACCCAATCATCGTTTATTCCATCCTCACTGTGTTACCAGAATTGGTGCACTGTGTTATTGCTCTGATTAAACCTTTGACTTGTGACCTGCTGAGGAAGCATCACACGCTGCTGCTCCATTGGGGCTTGAGGTATTTGAATTTGCTGTCTAGGTACCATTTGAACTTGCGATTGCATTGGCTGCGACTGAGGCATCTGCAAATGTGGCATTTGCACCTGTTGCATTGGCTGAAACCTTGCATCTGATTCACATTAGTTTGAAAATTTGGATTATGACTTCTCATTCTCGGTCCTCTCATGTTTTGAAAAGAAATGATGTCACTCGTTTGCTAAATAACACCTTCTTGTACCAACATCGAACACTTCCGCTTCCAATGTCCAAGCCCTACACAAGCATGACTTGGCAACAATCTCTTAATTCCCTGTACATTATTCGGAACCACTACAGTATTCAGATCAGGACTACAATTCACATTTCCATTTCCACCACGACCTCTACCTCTGGTTTGATTTTGAAACAACATGTTTCCTTGCTGCTGTTGTTGCAGAAAATTTCCCTGCATTCCTGTTTGTGCTGCTTTAATCTGCATCACCATTTCCTTTTCTTTCAACTTTCTCTGCTTCAACTGAATCTCGTCATTACAGTGCTTTGCGTACTGCAATAGCTCATCAATCGGCTTTGCTTGCCAGCAAATCCAATGACTCTTAATCATCTGACTAATTTTGGGTCTCAATCCTTCAACAAACCTGAACACAAAATGAATCATGTCTTTCGGCTCAATTGTCTCTGTACCACTGTAATGCTTAAACGCGTGCAACAATCTCTCATAGTATGCATGTATTGACTCTTTTGCTTCCTGGGCTGTCCTGTCTATTCTATGTCAATCGATGTTCCTGTGCGAAATTATCATTTTCAAAAATGCAATCACCTTATAGTAATATTTCAATACGTCAGGAGATGGTGCATCTGTTGCTGGATCTCTCTGAGGTTCTCTCGTTGGCCAATCTACGTTCCTCTTGCATTCAACCCATAAGTCTGATGGAACTACTATCTCTAACAGGGTGTTCAAATCCTCCCACAGGCATTTTGCGAGTTTCACAAATATGTCTGTTTGCTGGTACCATTCTACTGGCTTTTCTCTTAACCTGGGATAATCATTTGTAAACGACAGAATGTCACTTCTGCTCCAAGGGACATGGACAAAATTCCCTCCTGGAATCTCTCTAATTGGTAGAATTTTCACATGGGCCCTCAACCTGCTGCACATTTGCAGTAGGATTTGCAGAATCCCTTTTCTTCTTGTTTTTTTTCTTCACCCATCTGCCGTCCCATTTGTCTAATGCTCTCCATGTTTGAATGCTCTGTATCAATTCCCTAAGGTGAATTTTCATTCCTGGTATTCTCATGTTCTCAGAATCTTTTGAATCAAAATCTAATCTGTAACTTCTGTTCAAGTGCTTCGTTTTCTCAACCTCGATGTCATATTTCTCTGCTACGTCTACTAATTTCTGATGCACTATTCCTGCTTTGTTAGTAATCAGCTTGCATAGGTATCGCAACTCGTCTTCCTTGAACGTATCAATTCTGTCTAGGTTCCCTCAATTAGGTCTTCTGCCTCTAGTCTCAGTCTGGTCAAATTCAGGACACTTCCTCCATTAGGATCTCCTTGAGTAGCACTCAATCTCTCTAACCATTCAGTTAACTTCTGAGCTGTCAAATTCTGTAATGTAACATTATTGTGACTCACACCTGGTTCTTGCTGTAGTGTCAGATTCAGGGTTTCTGGTTTCACCATGCTTGGATTTGGACCTATGTATGATCTCACCTCATTATTTGGAGGAGTCCTAAAATGACTTTAAATAAATTAGCAGACCTGTTCTAACAAATGTTGGTCTCATGGGTGTTGTCATTCTCTCATTTGCGATGTATCTCTCCATTTCTACACTCAGATTCAGAGATTTCTGCTCACTGTTCTCGTTATTTCCCTGGGCAAACAATAGTATGACAGGACCTATGGTAACTGGTACTGACACTGCATCTCGGCGTGGTCTGACATTCAACTCTCGTGTGTGCACTATTCCTACATTCTGATTTGTCAAGGTGAACATTTCTGTCTGTGATCCTGTCATGAGGGTGTATCTTAGAACTGTCTGTGACTGTACTATGGACATCAAATTCAGGGTGGGAATCTATCTGGACCAATGTTGGCTTCTGGTAAATCTGTCCTGTCTGCACTATCAAGTTTGTTGCAGTAACTACAACTGATACGTCAGGGTAAATTCTTGGAATATCCATTTGCTGCATAAGCCTCTTAACTGACGAAGTAACTGGAGAATTATGGCTACCCTGTATCTGGCTCTGGGTTCATTCAACTGATATCGGAGCTGTAGGGGCTACTCTCATGCGCTGCATATGGCGGTGGATGATTTCTCAATAACTGTAAAATGAACTCATCATCATCTGACTCTTCATAAGTGTGTCAAAGACTTCCTTGAACCTGTGGATTTCTGCTCCGTGTCATTAGAATGATACAAATCCCTCTTTCTAGTGCTCTTTCTAGCTTTGTTCTCATTCTCTTGTGTAATTGCCGGAAACAATTTAATTCCCTGTAAAGTCTCTGTTCTCCAGAATTTCTGATCATTATGCCATCTAGCCTCTGCTAGTGTCTTCTCAGCTTTTCTCATTCTTCTCTCAAATTTTAGTAGCTGTTGCTGTCTGGCTACTAGTTCCTCATTAGCTAATGCCTCAAACTGTGCTGGTCTCGGAGAAGGTTTCAAATCATATCGTACCCTCCTCAAATTCTCTAAGATCCTCAAATTAAATGTTCCATGGGCAGGAAACACTAAGCTCCCATCTTTCTCTGTCACTTTGCACCATTGTTTCAGCCAAAGACACGGCGCAGCACCCTTCTCTTCAAATATAATATAGGCGGGTGTACCTTCTGGCGGTGTAATTTCTCCTATACTCGTTGAAATATACGTATCTCCCCTTAGGGAACTCGTTAAAGCTTTGAAAATTTTAATTTCTGTAATTTTACTCTACTTTCAATCAAATCAGGAAGTGACTTTCAATCCCAAAATCCTTTTCGCCGACCTTTTCAACCATTGATGCTTCACGGTTGACCACCAATACATGTGCGACCTTTCTCACTAACTGACCTATCTCAACGCGGCTCTAATGAATTCACACTCACACGTACAGCGACTGACAAAGTCTTGCGGCTTGGCCTCCTAAACTCAGTCTTAGGCAAACTAATGCAAAATTATTGCGAGCACTAAACAAAATCAAAAACCCAATTTGTCCGTTTACTACAGGTAGGGAAAAACAATTGCTTCAGAAACCTTATGGATTTTTCACTGACGGCCTTTTGCTCTAGCAGCTACACTTCCTTTCTCACTTTCCCTGATTCACAAGCAAAATTTGACCTGCAAATTTCACTCTCAACTGATCAGTGGGTCTGTCTTGGTGCACATAGGACTCACCAGATCTCAGTCGAAAACCTTTCACTCTCAAGTTTGTCAACCACGCCCAATTGACCTATTAAACCAGACAAATTACAACAAAAACCAAGGCCCATATTTATACTTTTTTAGCGCTGCATTTGCGTCATTTTTTGACGCAAAATTAGCGCAAACTTACAAAATACAAGGTTTGCGCTAATTTTGCGTCAAAAAATGACGCAAATGCAGCGCTAAAAAAGTATAAATATGGGCCTAAGTGTCTCATACACTTTTCAATGTACTCCGGAGTCTTAGACCTCGCAGGGCCCATATACCAACAACCGCATAGACAATTGTTGAGCACAAAGTGCCACACACGTGAAGTTCGACAACTTCTCTACTCTCGCACTTCAGAGTACGCAAACTCCTTCAACAACTTAATTTGGAGTACACACACTCCATCAACTCTCGCAAACATCACAATTCACCTGAAATTCGTATAAGCTGTGCAAGCGCAAAACCCAATCCATTCACACTGTCACAAGAACATCGAGAACATCTTCAAACAATCATTGGCAAGCGCCAAGGTTCTGGGAAAGTCATTCTAAGTTCTTAGGGGCACATTTTCTCTCACTTCGTATCACCGAATCTGAAAATCTGAACTTTCACCAACTTCTCTTACCCAATTTGCAAATTATTTTCTCTTCAGGGGACTAACCATTACCCAACTACAATCTCTGGGTATCTGCTATTTTTCAAGTGGAAACTTTTGTGGTGGCCTCTTAATGAGACGTAACCATGGTACTCTCTTACCTTCTCTAGAGGGAAAAATGCAAGTGACTGACCCTATAATGATGGACTCTTAAGGAGACAAACCATGTACCGGACCTTCATGATGGGCTCTTAAGGAGTCTAACCATCATACTCTGCTACCATTTCGGTTAGCGCCTCTGACCTTATTTGGTTTCTTATCTTTAATTTATAAGGGGACGCGTTAGAGGTTTGATGGACCTTTTGACTGCGCTTAGAGTAAATCCCACCATAAGACTTAATTTCAATACCAATCAATAACAATATCAATCAATAATCTTTGGAATCAGTAATTCCACACACCATGACCCCTTTGGCCATGAATAACCACGCCTTTATGTAAAAGTTAGAGGGCCTGATTATGATCTTGGAGGAGGGATTACTCCGTCCCAAAAGTGATGGATATCCCGTCCACTGTTTTACAAGTTCTATAGGATATAATGGAACTTGTGATACAGCGGGCGGGATATCCGTCACATTTGGGGCGGAGTAATCCCCTCAGCCAAGGTCATAATTAGGGCCATAATGTTTATTTCCCTGTATTAACAATGCTAATATCACGTAACTTAGTCTCAAGATCAGATGATACCCATACAGAAACAACCCTGGTTGACCAAATCTTCTTAAGAATCTCAATGTAACCAAACCATGTATTGTTACACATTCTAGGATTACAGTACAAATTGCTAACAAGAATAACTGAGCAATAGAAAAAGCATACATTTAGATGCAGCAAAGAAACAACATCAACTGTTGTTAATAATTAGCAAACAATTTCTGTGAGTCTCCTAGCTAACCTTCTGATTAGAATAGCATGTTTGGGCTTCATGCAAAACAATTTAGTCAACAGAAATGGGAAAACATCTAGCTACGGCTCTATCAAAATTAGCAATTGGTACCTAGAAACAAAAGACAAATTACATCAAACAATAACATTTGATTAATACCTCTCCTCAGTATGGATCAGCAAACTGTGACTATCTTTGTGAATTGGACATTGGTTCAGTCAGCATCAGCATCGGACCATGAAAAGGAAATGGGTCAGAACAGGGGACTCTAACTATCCGAACCATTTGTAAAGCATAGTCTAAGGATCAGCATTCAGCATCAAAAGTTTAAGCAATACAGTTAAAGACAGAATTTTCCAAGTAAAGGAATCAGGCTAAGTTAAAATCATCTAAAACTTTTCCCACGTTGCCATTGGTCAAAGAATCGTACGTTTATATTTAGTCCAATGAAAGTAGAACTTCAAATCTAAGATATAACTAAATTGTCTTTAACATATCGATGATTGACTCTTCTTCTGTTCCCATCGTCGGACTTGTCAGGTAACAATTTTGTATCTCTCTGTCCTTCAGTCAGTGCATACATTGTTAGCTCCTGGGAACATGGCTTTACATACACTAAACTTTATATTGTAACGATAGCTAATACAGTATATTCTAGTAAGCAGTTCTCTTGAGAAAAGAAAGCATTTAGTAGTGTTTGGACAATGCAGTGAAACAACACAAGTATTCATTTCTCTAAACAGCCATTTTATGTGAGTCATTTAAACAGTGCAACTTAACATGAGGCTGTGCAACTAGGTCCAAGACCTCACCAACTTAAGGCTTACAATTAATAAAGCAAATACATAATAAGTAATCATTAATATAACACACTACTACATTAATCTAAACATGAGCACATCATTTCATTTTAATAAGCAATTAATAAGGACACTTTGTGACTACTGACGGCCAATTAAGTAGGCACATTTTCCAAGTTGTGCATTATTTTCTATATTAAATCAAATTCTATGTAAATTTAAGATTCAGAATACATGAATATTTATTAGTAAAAATTCAGCGTTCACAAACACAATGAAGGTAAAGTTAAGGATCGGTGAGCATATGAATAATCTCCGATGTAGAAGAGCAACCTGTATGATGGCCACACATTACATTAATAAAAAACACACTGCCAATGATTTTTATTGGACTGTTATAGAACAAATGCAGCCTCACCAAACCAATACTGACTTCAGCTAACTATTTCTAGTTAAAGAACAACAGTGGATCTACAGGTTGGGCACACATATTCACGGTCTGAAAGACGACATTTTGTGGACCCAGTTAAACTAGCACTTATAGTTTCTATGTAACAAGTCATTATATGGTCCACCCAAGGCTCACATTATGACATACTGATAGGTAATGATTCACAGTGTACACACACAGAGTGCTAGGAGGTCAGATCGGAGACACATGGACATTCCATTGGTACATGGGCTCACATTCTCTGTTTTATTTTTTAACTTTTTCCTGGGGACACATTGAGTTAGCATCCCCCGCAGTAGCCTATTTTCATTTACTTTAGATGACAGTAATATATTGGGAATCTTCTAAATGACTAATATTCTGCTTCCAAAAATTAAATTAAATCTATTGCACTAAACAGTATTAGATGCCCCTCTGAAAATTTCAAGATGGCTGCCACGCTCCCATATTTCATGACAGATTAGTTATAACAGAGGTCAAGTCCGATATGCAGGTCCACTAAGAATTTCAAGATGGCCACCGCATCGCTGCTCATTAGGATGGTCCACAGAATACAGTGGTCTAGCCTCAACACATGCCTTCTTGTTTATCTGTATACTTATGGCTTTCTCCTCCGCATTTTGTGAGTCTGTATTAGAGAATCCGTCTCTGGGTCAAGGCTGAAAGGATCAGACAATTAATTTTATCTATCAGTAGCGATTAATGCCACGCCTGGGCATAGGAATAGGGATACAAACAAGAGTACATTTAGCAGTTAAACCTATTATAAGATGATCGCCATGATCCATGCCAGCTGGGAGCCATTTTTCTCGAAAGACTCCAGGTTTAACTGATCATCAAAGCATACACTGCACTATTTAAGGAGTAACGTGAGCTGCCTCTCCAACACATTCGGGAAATGCGGTCCACAAAGCTAGGTTGGGAAGTCTCCACTGAGCATTGGTGCAATAAGTAATGCCCTAGCCCCTGGGTCATTTATTGGTATATTTATTCTTCTTTGATAGAAATGTAGGGTTATTTCTCCCCTATTTTCACAATGTGTGACCTTTGATCCCAGTAACCCCTAGCATTTGCTTCCATTAGGCCTGGATAAACTCTGCTGCCGTGTATGTCTCCAACCTACAATACTAGGTGCCTGATGGCTTACATTACTCTCCTCTTTGAGTGTGGATATGTGATGCACTGTGTGAATACACTTGGATAATGAGATGATTGCATGAAATTATGAACATGAGCTGTTACAGGTACTTTAAGTTACACCAGGTCACTTACTCTGGCTCATAGTTGATGGCATCTCTAACATTAAAGATCTCACCATTTTAGTGTGCAGTGCCGTGCAGGTGGTTCATTGTTTAGACTACCCATATTCTGATGTAGACATGTTTTTTTCTGTATTCCTTCTTTCTTTATCATTCTTGAAGTGGATAATGTCCAGTTTTGAATCAACTCAGAGGTTGGGTAACTATCTCTTGATCTTGCATGGAATGATTGCGGGTACATAACTCCTGTTCAGAATAGGTTAGGTGTACAAGGGTTTTAGAGGTCCTGATGAAATCTGCACATCTTGAGAGGCACTTGAAACATGTCAACCTAGAATAGACACACTGGCTCAGACAATGCCTCTTTGTGTCATGTTCTGTTTTAACCATATCACAGAGGCCCTCTTATTAAAGAATTGGGTTAGTGTTTCTTGGCGATATTTCCTAGGATCCCACTAAGAACAAAGAGTAGTGGTTCTTAACCTGTGGTCCGAGGGTCCTGGGGGCCTGTGAGGCCTAATCAGGGGGTTGACGACTGTTATTCAAAATTAAATAATATTAAAATGTATAATATTTATACAAATAAGGAAGCAACACTGAAAATGTTAAAACTCTTTCTATATTTGTTTGTGAATTACCCAAAATACTTCAACATTTGAGCATTTGTTTTGTTTATACTTATTTTTGTATTTTTTTGTATTGTTGTGAGGTCCAAATCAGAGAGACTGGTTATGCAAAGGGTCCCGGGCTTCCAATAATGACTCAGTGGGAGGGCCCCCAGGTTCCGGGGTGGGGGGCACAAAAGTCAGAAGGCATAGAGAATATCAATGTGCTCCCTCTCACTGCAACGTTGAGCCCACCTGGTGGTAAGTATCTCACCAGGTGAAGACCCAGTGATGAAGCATGCCTCATGATTAGCATGTGGTTGAGGGTACTATGAGAACATATATAGAGTGCCCGGTGAGCACTAAGAAGCAGGGCATAGTAACAGCTTGTTCTAAGAGACACCCTCCACTTTTGGTTTATGAACTTTATCAGCCAGGGATCATTCAGGAATATCTAGAACACACTTTAAAGTGTTTTTTCCTATATTTGCTTTATGTATATACTGAAAGGGGGAAAATTACCGGCTTCAGGTGATTGTCCTCATTTATGTACCAGGTGGGACATTAAAATACTAGTCATGCTAGTAATAAACGGGCGAGGTGGCAACACTACCCCTTCAAGTACTTCTTCCTCACCATACTCCCCCCACACACTGCATGTTACTGTCTCCCTTGGTTACAGGGTTGCCACCTTTTCTACTGGAATACATTCAGACATACAGGCCAGGCCAGTTAGAAAACACCAAGTGGCAACCCCAGTTATTTGCTCCCCCCTTGTGTGCTTCACCTGCCCTCTGCGTTGCTCTCTCTCTGAAATAATCCAAAAGGTGAGAATCCAAAACTTTGAACTGAACTGGGTGATTAAAGGTGAGTTTTGTTGACTACTGATGTTTCGGTCTCAGAGGCAATTGTCGCTGAGACCAACTTAAGTAGATATATGCAAGCAAATAGATGCCCCCTTGGGTGTCGCGCAGCAGCGCACGGCACGAGCCGAACACTCCGCTCGGGCCGCGGCGCTGAGACACGCCGCGCCCCCAGCCTCTCCTGCAGTACTCGAGGCCCCAAATTGGGCATGGGGCCTCGTTTCTTTCTGGTGTGGCGCACCTCCATTTACAGATAGCATTTCCCCCCACTCACCTGCTGTTGTGTCCTTCTTTGCTGTCGCCCTCGTTTGTTCTCCCATTTATGTTTTTCCTTTTCCCATTATTCCCCTCTCTTCCCATCATACTTGGTTCCCTACTCACTATGGGGCCTTGTCCATTGCTTTCTATGTATTGTTCCCTATCCAATATGGTGTCCTTACACTTCCTGCTGGTCGCTTCCTGTTCTATGGGTATTTAAGGGCTGTGATTCATTTCCTCCTTGCGCTGCAACTCTTCCTGTTGGATGGTGTCTTCGCTCCTTTTCCCTTGCGTCAGATACTGGTTACCCTTTTTTTTCCCAGTAATTTCCTGTTCATTTTTGGTCTTGTATTCTAAGTATTGATCTTTTGCTCTCATTCCGGGATTTTCCTTTTTGAGGTTTTTTCCCCTTTGTAGGTTTTTTTTCTCCCTCTGGCACTACTTCTGAAGTACACGGACTGCCCTTGGCGTTCCTATTGCCTGCAGCACCGTGGCTACCAGAAAGAGTCGCCCCTATCTGGGCCAAGGCAGAACATTCAAGAACAAGAACCTTGTCACTTCTTCAGCAGACTCCAGGCTCAAGCAACGTGTAAGTCGTGACATTGGGACTAAAGCAAACATCCAAACTTCAATACTTAGAAATATATTAAAATATATACATAGGGAATTGGGTATTTGTGAATTCTGGTGACAACATATTTACCATGTATTTGTAACTCTTCAACTTTTGGTTTTTGTACACCTACAAATTGTTGATGGATAAGTCTCATATTTCTTAAAAATATATGTTTTTTTGTGTTAATATACCTGCTGGCTCGATCATATTCAGTTTGTTTATATAATTGTTTTTTATAATAAATCAGCTTGGATGTTACTATCTATTGACCATCTCAGAATCATTGATGAATTAGTGTGAATTATTTTGCAACAAATAAGTCCCTTGTTGGCACCTTTACTGTTATAGAAAATCATTATACAGTGCATTTTGATGCCATGGACGAGCAGTTAAGAAAATAACAGGCTAAATTCTGCAAGGGCAGAGGGTGTGTTGATCAGACCCTTACTCTAAGCAACAACATAAAGCAGTGCACAGAATGGCAGAGACAACTGTACATCAACTTTATTGAATTTGAGAAAGCTGATGACAGTCTCCATTGTGATATCCTCTGGCACATACTGAGAGCCTATGGCATGCCGCAGCATCACAGCAGTGCACTTATCTTCATACCAATCGGATAAAGTCAGCTTGAATATGGCACATGTGCACTACACATTGTTGATCCTAGCAACACCAATGTAACGTAGAGTGCTCATGCTGGGTTGTTGAACAAGTATCCACACACGTAGCACCAGGCACAGTTTATGCTTCAAAACAGATACAAAGCAGTACTAAGTAGTACATTGGACAAATCTGTAATGACTGGCCAAACAACCACACACAACAAAACACAAGCAGACGTGCAGGGAAAGGAGACCAAGAATCTGAAAGTTGTAGGGTGTCATACAAATGGTAGAAGTGTTTTTTTAATTCAAGCTAGGTTCAATACAGGATAAATATCTTCTTGTTAGATGTCACGACTAAGGACGTCCATGCTTACATCCCGACTAAGCAAGCAGTGAGACTTCAAAGTAATTTTTAAATTGCTTGCTTTTTTAAGGGAAGGAGTGTGGCGAAAAACATCATGTTCTCATTGGTTTCTGCATTCATATTTTCTAGAGTGTACTGAAAAGTCAGTCTTTATGTGCAAAACTGAGGACATTATTGTAAATAGAATTTATTTTTAACACTTTTAACCTTTTTCTGTTGGCTTTGTGGATGTTTTTTTGTTGGATTTTTTTTCATCTATCAAAATTTGGCCTCTACTAAGGCAATAAGACCTTGGGTTTTCTAGTATGTGTGCCTAATGTGAGAGACTTCACAAAGAACATTGTCCTTCCGATGTCACAGACACTTTACCCAATGCTAGAGAAAACCCAAGCTGCTTGAAATAGGACTACTTGAGGAAGCTCTCTCCCATGTCAGCTTTTACCCCCATTTGAGCAAGCTCTCTCGCCTGTGTGCTTTTCCTCCTTGCAGGCGCTTCTCTCTACCCCATCGTGCTCTGTGTTTCTCTTTTGCGTGTGCTTCTTCTCACCAAAAGAAAACTTCTCCAGCCCAGTGCTCATTTGGTGCTCTCTCCCTCATGTGCTCCCCCTGCAACCCTCTTGCACTTTGCAATTGGTATTGCTCTAACCATTATGTTCTCTCCCTCGGAAAACACCCCTATGTTACATTCCCTCTCATGTGGTTTCCCCCATGCATCCCCCAAATCAGCACTGGCAAAGATAATGGGTTCAAAAGCAAGACCCTTGGGCTTTGCCATTACCTTTTGTGTACAATACCAATACATATAGTGGGCTTTAGGTCTGCCCATACCTTTACCATTTGTTGGCTTTCATGTTAATCTCATTTTCTTGCTTCATATTTGATGACTTTCCCTCTTCTTGTGTTTTCACTCCCCTGCAGCATAGCTTCTTTACAATCCCTTTGATTTAGTGAATTGTATCCTTTCACTGCTTAAGGAACTATGGTGGTCATTATGACATTGGCGGTCACGTGACCGCCATGCCAGCGATAGCTGTAGTACTGTCGCCATGCCGGCGGTAATGACTGCCAAATAATAACTATGGCGGTGATCCCTCCCAAAGACAGCCAATGTACCACACCAAGCACCAGCGCGGTACGACCACTGAACATGGCGGTAGCCACCTACAGGCAGGCGGAAAAGAAGGATCTGCCCACCATATTATGACTGCCAGAATTTCTGGGGCGGTAGAACACCACCAAAATCCTGGCGGAAACACATCATATAAAAGGAGACACTCAGCTCCAGGGACACAGAGGAGTCCGCGGCCGCCATGGAACCTGAACCGCAAGTCTTCGCGATGCTGTACCACGCCATGGCCGCCCTGGAGCATCAACACCGACGAAGATGATGACAGTGAGTACAGCCGCCTAGTACACAAAGGAGGGAGGGAGGGAGGGGAGAGTGACACACACACGCACAACACATACCATACTTACACACCACACATCCAGAACCAGCTGCAGAGTAAATCGATGGTAACAGTACCCAGGCGCTAAGAAAGCCAGGACACACACCTCTGTTCCAACCACTGTAATGATGTTGGCTGACAATCCCAAATCCAAAAACATATACAACTGCATATTTGCATGCAGGCCCAAAGGCCAGTTCAAAGTCTCTAATACCCACAGGGCAAAGTACAAGCCCCAACTTGAGTCCTGACAACATCGGAACTACTATGTTCCAGGACATCATGTTGGAAATGGGCTGACACCCCAGGGGTTAGTGGGGTGGTGTGTGGGGAGGGGGGGGTTCTCATTGGGAGGGGGGCCCTTGGCCACTGGTTCTGGAGGGGGCTCCTTGCCCACTGGTTCTGGAGAGGGCACTTTGCCCTCTGGTGATGGAGGGGTCTCCTTGCCCACTGATTCTGGAGGTGGCTCCTTGCCCTCTTCTTCTGGAGGGGACTCCTTGCCCACTGGTTCTGGAGGGGGCTCCTTGGCCTTAGTTTTGTGAGGGGCCTCCTTGGATTTAGTTTTGTGAGGGGCCTCCTTGGCCTTTTGTCTTGGGAGAGGTCTCCTTGACCTTTGTCTTGGGAGGGGTCTCCTTGAACTTTGTCTTGGGAGGGGTCCCCTTGGCCTTTGTTTTCGGAGGGGTCTCCTTGGCCTTAGGTTTTGGAGGTGGAGGAGCGTCCTTGGGGCGGGGGACCGACGTCGCACTCATGTGCCCCTCAGTGGCAGCTGGAGACTTTGGGGTGGAACAGTGTTAGACTGGGTGCTTGAGGTACTGGGCTGGGGTGGGTGGGACCTTCCTCTTACGGGCAGGACAGAGGAGGAGGGGTGGGAAGAGGTCAAGTCAGGAAAGGAAAAGCTTCTTCAGGCCAATGGGGCAGGATGTGGGAGGAGGGTTGGGAGTGGAGGTAGAGGGAGTGGTTGTAAGAGGAGGAGGTCTGCTGGACTTGGGTGCAGGTGCATGGACAGTGTGCGTGTGTGAGGTGGATGGCTGTTGGGGGTCTGAGTGTGAGCGTTTGTGTGTCGTTGGAGGAGGGCAGACAGGGTGGGGGAGGTCAAACAGAACATGTGGATGGATGTTGTGGTGGTGTCTGCAAGTGAGGTGGGTGTTCTGCATGAGGTAGTGATTATGGTGGTGGTGACTGTGCATGTGGTGTGTTAGATGCATGTCTGCGGGTCTGCTGTTGTGGTGACTGTGAACAAGGCTGTGCAGGTGGCAGATTCAGGGACTGTTGATGCAGTGCATGCAGGTGTGAGTGCGGATGTGACTGTGAGGGAGGAGGAGGAGTGGGAGACAGTGGAGGTAGTGGATGATGTTGTGTGCGATCTGTGTGTTGGCTGTGTGAGTGCTTGTGGACTGAAGTGTGCTGCCTGTATTTGTCTGTGTGAGTCTTGTGTGATGTTTTGTGTGTATGCTTGTCCAAATGTGTGCGTGGGCTGGGTTGGGGTGAGGAGACTGGGACTGTGAAGTGGTAGTTGGAGGGGGGACGTAAGAAACAGGGATATTGGCTGCCATCAGTGAAGAGGCCAGAGCCTGAAACAATCTCTGTAGGGCCGGCATGAATGCCCTCCAGGAAGGCATTGCATTGCTGCATCTGGGATGTCAGCCCCTGGATGGCATTCACTATGGTTGACTGCCCTACAGAGATAGATCTCAGGAGATCAATAGCCTCCTCACTGGGGGCAGCAGGGCTCACTGGGGCAGGTCCTGCGGTGCCTGGGGTGAAGGAGATGCCCACCCTTCTGGGTGAGCAGGCACGGGCAACTGGGTGGGAGGCTACTGGGAGGGTGGTGCTGGTACGGGGTGGCGGAAGAACCTGTAGCTGGGGTGGTCCCAGAGGGGTCCGAAACCACCAGGGAGCTCACATCGGAGGAGGAATCAGAGTCAATGGTATCAGCTCCTGTCCCTGCTGTGGAGCTTCCCTCGCCATCCGTCCCATTGGTCCCCTCGGCGCCGGTGGACTCTGCCCCCTGGGTTCCGTAAGCTGCAGCTCCCTCACTCGCCGGTGCCCCTTCTCCTTCCCCAGATGATGCTAATGCACACATGGACAGGATGATAAAAGGAGAGAGAGGGGAGAAAGAAAGGGAGCACAGGGTCAATCACAGCACCAACAGCACAGGTGGCATACACATCACTGCACACACTGAGACTGAGAATGGGCAGTATGGACCACAGCAGCATACCATTGGCTAAGTACCACGGCAGGTAGGAGCCAAACACTGGCAGCTACACACTAACTGGGATCAACTAAGCCCTGTCTGCCATGGAAAGCCAGCTACCTAGTTATCAAAAATCTGCTTTTCACCCGATTAACCTAAGCTGGACCATGCAGCAATGTCAAAACTGGCATATTGGGGCAGCCACTGACTAGTACCCTGCACCTAAATCCCATGGCAGGCAACAGAGATGGTTGTCAAACACACTGTACTCACCCCCTTGTGGCTGCTGTGATGCCCTTAAGCGCCTGTCCAGCTCTGGGTAGGCCACCGCCAGTATGTGGGCCATCAGGGGGGTCAGGTTCCGAAGGGCAACCCTCCCTTGCTGGGAGGTCATCCCCAGCTGGGCATCTGCGGTCTTCGGGGCCCAGCATCTCAGGTCCTCCCATTGTTTCCTGCAGTGGGTGCTCCACCTGCTATAAATCCCCAGGGTCCGCACGTCCTTGACGATGGCACGCCACAACCCCTTCTACTGATGGGCTCTAACCTGCAGAGAAAACACAAACAGCGGGACACCATGAACCAGACAATCCAGCCTGTGACACATATGGCCTACAAACAACATTTGCCCCTCATCAGGCACACACATGACCTGTACCTCTGCATTAACACTGTCACCAGCCATACCCCCGCCCTCCCACATGACACACTGCCAGCACACACACAATTCTCCATGCAGCCATGTTGCATGCAACGTACCCATGGTGTACTCACCTGTTGGTCTAGAGGCCCATACACCTGCCCATACAGGGGTAGGACCCCATCCACAAGCCTCTCCAACTCCTCTGACATGAAGGCTGGGGCCCTTTCCCCTGTTACATGGGCCATGACAAGTTCCAGACACAGGTCACAGCAGCACACGCAGTGGAGATGTCATCCTGTGGAAAGTCAGGAATCAAGTGAAGTGGTAGAAATAAAATGGCGGACACGTCCGCGGCTGTGAACACCATCACCGCAGGCGTTGATCATCATTGGTTCCCATACTCCATAAAAGGTCATGTTAGCCAAATGAGGAATTGCACAGCGGTGCAGACCGCCTCCCGCCATGATGCGAACGCTTGCGGAGTGAGGTCACTTCCACCTGTCCCTGCATACAGGACAGGCAGTTGCCATTTTCTAATGCTAGTACACGTGTACAGATTAATAAGTGCGTCATTGAAGTCGAATGTACTTGCCTAGACAATTCCAGTGTCCACCATACAAGCGTGCTCTGGCTACACTGCTGTAGTGTGTTCATGGTTCCTGTTGTCACTCCCTTCTTACTTTTGGGTCCCTTAGGTACCAAGCACTGCAGAGGAATTGGAGGAGGAGGCAAGCACCCGTGTACAGACCCCTTGTGGATTTGGCTACACTGGAGGACAGGCACATCGTACTCAACTATCGTCTGGACAGGGCCACAATCACAGAACTGTGTGCACAATTGGAGCCTGATCTGCTACCTGCTATCCGTTGCACAACAGTAAATTGGCACTTTCCAGGTGACAGTGGACTTGGCTGCAGGAATATCACAACCAATGCTCTCTATTGTGCTTGCAAGGATTTTGGCAGCCTTGCTCAAACACATATGCACCTACATCGCATTCCCCTAGGTAGATGATCTACCCACTGTGAAGGCTGGATTCTATGCAATGGGACATATACCACATGTTATTGGGACCACTGACAGGACCCATATTGCCTTAGTCCCCCCCAGGGCCAGTAAACAAGTATACAGGAATAGAAAGAGTTTCCACTCACTAAATGTCCAGATGGTGTGCCTTGCTGCCGAGTACATCTCCCACTTCACTGCCAAGTATCCTGGGTTGGTGCATGATGCCTTTGTCGTGAGGAATAGCAGTGGCCCACAGCTGATGGCACAACTACAGAGGCACAGAGTGTGGCTTATAGGTGAGCCTGAGGCCCCACCCAATGTATGTCAGTGTATGCCTTCAGGAGTCATACCCCATGCCATTGTGCAGGGCTAATGTGTCCCTCACTTCTAGCAGGTGATTCCGGCTACCCAAACCTGTTATGGCTCCTGACCCCTGTTAGGAATCCGAGAACAGGGGCTGAGAATAGGTACAATGATGCTCATGGGCGTGCCAGGAGGATTGTTGAAAGGACCTTCGGGCTCCTGAAGGCTAGTTTCAGGTGCCTCTATCTGACAGGTAGATCCCTATGCTACTCCCCTGAGAAGGTCTGCAGGATTGTTGTTGTGTACTGTAGGTTGCACAATTTGGCCCTCAGATGGCATATGCCCTATCTGTAGGAGGAGGGGAGTGACAATGCAGCTGTGGCAGCAGTGGGCACCGAGGACAGTGAGGAGGAGAAGGATGAGGACAACAGGACACATATGATCCAGCAGTATTTCCAATGACACTCAGGTAGGACTGTTGAACTAAACATTTCTCCATTTCAGTGTTGTGCTGTGTGGCTGTAGCATAATACCAGTCATTACCTTTGCATCCCACCTGACTGTCACCTATGCCTTCCCTTATTGCAGATGTTGGTGAGGTTACAACAGTGTAATGCTGTGATGTGTACAGACTGCTGAGACACATTTGTAGGATGGATCTAAGTATTACTGGACATTTACACAAGATCATTCAGTTCCTTACAGTTCAATACATTGTACATTACTGTAGGAAGTTGGCTCTGTATATACTATCTTGAAGTGAGAGATAGTGTGCACAGAGTCCAAGGGTTCCCCTTGGAGGTTGATAGTGGCAAAATTATATAATACTAATGCTCTATTTTGTGGTAGTGTGGTTGAGCAGTAGGCTTATCAGAGGGTAGTGTTAAGCATTTGTTGTACACACACAGGCAATAAATTAGAACACACACTCAAAGACTTGACTCCAGGCCAATAGGTTTTTATATAGAAAAATATATTTTCTAAATTTATTTTAGAACCACAAGATTTAAGATTTCAGGTAAGTGCATCAAATGCAAGGTACTTCACACAGGTAAGTATAGAACTCTGATTTAAAACAGTAGTACACACAGTTTTGGTTAAAATGGCAATAAGCTATTTTAAAAGTGGACTCTGCAAAAAAATCAACAGTTCCTGGGGGAGGTAAGTATTGGTTAGTTTTTCAGGTAAGTACAGCACTTACACAATCAGTCTCCTGGGCATAGGCAGCCCACAGTTGGGGATTCAAGGCAACACCAAAGTCACAGCACCAGCAACACAGGGCCGGTCAAGTGCGTAGGTCAAAGGAGGGCCCAAAACACATAGGTGCCTATGGAGAACAGTGGTGCTCTGGTTCCAGCCTGCTAGCAGGTAAGTACCTGCGTCCTCGGGGAGCGGACCAGGGGGTTTTTGTAGAGCACTGGGGGGGACACATACAAGCACACAAAACACACCCTCAGCGGCAAAGGGGCGGCCGGGTGCAGTGTGCAAAGTAGGTGTCGGGTTTGCAATTGAAAGCAGTGGAGGGACCCGGGGTCACTCTGGCGATGCAGGCAGGGCACAGGGGGGCTTCTCGGGCCAGCCACCGACTGGGCTAGGATGAGGGCCACCTGTTGGTCACTCCTGCACTGGTAGGTGGTTCCTCTCGGTCCTGGGGGCTGCCGGTGCAGTGCTTGGTCCAGGCTTCCGGTTCCTTTGTTACCAGGCAGTCGCAGTCAGGGGGAGCCTCTAGATCCTCTATGCAGGCATCGCTGTGGGGGTGCAGGGAGGTCGACTCAGGGTGTCCACGTCATTAGAGTCACCTGGGAGTCCTCTCTGCGGTGTTGGTTGACTTGAACTCAAGCTGGGGGCGTCGGGTGCAGAGTGTGAAGACTTACGCTTCTGGCGGAAAGTAAGAGTCTCTTTAAAGTTGCTTCTTTGTTGCAATTTTGTTGCTGTTTCTGGACAGAGTCGATGTCCTCGAGAGGTTTTTGGTCCTTCAGGTACAGGTCAGTCCTCTGAGTCCTTAGAGGTTCCTGGCCTTGCTGGATGCGTCACTGTGCAGGTTCTTTGAGTCTGGAGACAGGCCGGTAGGGCTGGGGCCAAGTCAGTTGTCATCTCTGCGGGGCTTTCAGGTCAGCAGTCCTTCTGCTTGTTGTAGGTTGCAGAAATCTGATTTCCTGGGTTCAGGAACTCCCAGGAATACTAAATTTAGGGGTGTGTTTAGGTCTGGGGGGGCAGTAGCAAATGGCTACTGTCCTTGAGGGTGGCTACACACTCCTTGTGCCTCCTCCCTGAGGGTAGGGGGGCACATCCCTATTCCTATTGGGGGAATCCCCCAAAACCAAGATGGAGGATTTCTAAAGGCAGGGGGTCACCTCAGCTCAGGGCACCTTAGGGGCTGTCCTGACTGTTAGGTGACTCCTCCTTGTTTTTCTCATTATCTCCTCCGGCCAAAATGGGAGCTATGTCCGGAGGGGCGGGCATCTCCACTAGCTGTGATGCCGTGGGGTGCTGTAACAACAGACATGAGCCTTTGAGGCTCACTGCCAGGTGTTTCTGTTACTGCAGGGGGAGGTGAGAAACACCTCCACCCAGTGCAGGCTTTGTTCCTGGCCACAGAGTGACAAAAGCACTCACCCCATGTGGCCAGAAACTCATCTGGTTGTGGCAGGCTGGCAGAAACTTGTCAGTCTAACTGTTAGAAATGGGGTTTCTGGTTGGCTAGGGTATGCACCTCAGCCAGGCAGAACCTACCCACTCTAGTCAGGGCTAGGGAGTTACACGTCCAAGATAACCCCTGCTCACCCCCTTGGTAGCTTGGCACGAGCAGTCAGGCTTAACCTGGAGGCAATGTGTAAAGCATTTGCACAACACATACAACACACGTGACGCAAAATGTACACCACAAAGTAAACACAACACGTAGCTATGTAAAAATAATCTGTATTGCACAAAACATAATTAGACCAACATTACACGTGAATAATACCCTGCTACCTTAGCAGTTGTCAGAATGTTACACAAGTTACTAATACTCTGCAGGAATATGCAGTTGTCACATTTAGAACACATAAGTACTCAGGATTCTGCAACATAAGCAGTAGTCAGGAATTATAGTAAAAGATATATGCACTTGTCATGAACAAATCCTAAATACCCATAAAAGGAACATTAGAGAATATACCACAAGTCATATAAATACATATCAGCTAGACATGCCCATAAAAGGAACATTAGCACATATATGTATAAACAGTAAACAGGTAGGAAAACTAAAACATCTATAAATCTGTACTAGGCTTCTAGAGCCTAAATTCCCTGAAAAGTACCTGTTTTCTGGTAGAAGAGGCACTTCCAGTGCCTAAAGATGAGAACTGGGGCCCCCGGCGCTCCTGTGCGCAAAACGGGGGCCTACGTCGTGGAGGGGGGCCGACCTCGGCCTCCTCACACCCGGTCTGTGGGGTGAGGGCCGAGAGTGGCCCAACAACAATTCCGGGCAAAGGCGGGATGGGACCTCAGTCTCCCTTCCCGATTTCAGTTAGGAAATCAAAGAAAGATGCCTAAAACAGGAGCGTCCCGCTCCTTACGCAGCGACCGGGGAAGGGGGGGCGCTCCCCGCGCCTTCCCCGAGTCCTACTTCAACAGTGAAAGGCACTCGGACCCCTCCGGGGGTCCGATTAAATACTCGCCCGCTCCCGATGTGGTGCGCGAGTACACGGAGCTGCTCCTGGGCCGCCGGGAGGCTCCGTGAGAAGCCGTAGGCAGCAGGTGCCCAGGCGGTACCCACGCTTCTGAGTAATTTGATGAACCCGGCTGCGGCGGTGATCTCTCTACAGCAGAGGAGCGCTTATCAAAGCGCAGGGGCTCCAAATAAAGCGATTTACACATCGCTAGGTTAAATCTGCAGCCTGGGCTGCGGCGGTGATTTGTCTTTAACAACAAAAAGAGCGCCCTTTGGAAAGCGCTGTGGACAAAGTCTGTAGAAGGGTTGGCAGGGGTGAGGGGCCACAGCACCCTGCCCCTGGGAGCAACGAAAACAAGAAGGAGCACAGGGCTGGTGGGCCCAGCTACAGGCCAGCACAAGGGGTGCAGATGGTGGCAGTTCCTCCTAGTGACCAGGTAGGTCACAGGTAAGCACAACAGCAGCAGTCCAAGGTGGTTTCCTAGTGAGTCCATTCATCAGCGTTCTGTGTCCAGTTTCAAGTTCCAAGAATGTTCAAATTGTGGGGAAAATTCCACTGTACTTATAGCCAGTTCTTACAGTGTTTTACAATGGTAGAGAGAAGAGGTTCCAGTGAGGCCAGGGCACAGTCTTTACAAATGCAGGTGTGCCTCGCCTCTCCCTTCTCTCAGCCCAGGAAGGCTTTACAATATGTAGATGCACCTCTGTGTCACCACCACCCTCCCTGTGTTCAGGCTGTCTGAGAAGAATACACAAAGCCCCAACTGTCAGTCTGCCCAGACGTTGATTGGAGACAAGCTGCAAAACACCAAAGTTATAAGCACAGATAAATGCGCACTTGCTAGAAGTGGCATTTCTGTGATAGTAATAAAAAATACACCTACACCAGTAAGCAGCGTTTCTTACCACTTTCACAACCATACCAAACATGCCTACGCTACCCCTCATAAATCAGACAATACCTCTTACACATAAGGCAGGGCATTTCCAATGCAATCCTATTAGGAGGCAGCACTCACAGCAGTGAGACACCAAGTTAGGCTGTTTGTTACTACCAGGACAGGCCACGCAAAATGGCACATGTCCTTCCTTCTACATACATGGCACCCTGCCCAGAGGGCTAGCTAGGGCGTACCTTAGGGGTGACTTACATGTAGTAAAAGGGGAGTTCTGGGCCTTGCAAGTAAATTTAGATGCCAGGTCCCTGTGGCAGAAAACTGCGCACACAGGCTCTGCGCTAGCAGGCCTTAGATAGGTTTGACAGGCTACTTCAGTGGGTGGCGCAAGCAGCGCTGCAGGCCCACTAGTAGCATTTAATTTACAGGCCCTGGGTATAGAGATACCATTTTACAAGGGACGTATAGGTAAATTAAATATGCCATTCAGGTATATTTCAGTCATACCAAATTTGTAAGAGAGAGCACATGCACTTTAGCACTGGTTAGCAGTGAAAAAGTGCTCAGAGTCAAAACGTCAGCCAACAAAGGTCAGAAAAATAAGGAGGCAAAAAGCAAAAAGTCAGGGGAATGACCCTGTAAAAGGGCCAGGTCCAACACTAACACTAGGAGTTGGACTGGTATTTAGGGGCATCTCTAAGATGCCCTCTGTGTGCATGTTTCAATAGGTCCCACACTGGCATCAGTGTGGATTTATTGTGCTGAGAAGTTTGATACCAAACTTCCCAGATTTTAGTGTAGCCATTATGGAACTGTGGAGTTTGTGTTTGACAAATTCCCAGACCACATACTCTTTATGGGTACCCTGCACTTACAATGTCCAAGGTTTGACTTAGACACTGTAGGGGCATAGTGCTCCTGCAAATATGCCCTCACCTGTGGTATAGTGCACCCTGCCTTAGGACTGTAAGGCCTGCTAGAGGAGTGACTTACCAATGCCACAGGCAGTGGGATATGGGCATGGCACCCTGAGAGGAGTGCCATGTCGACTTAGTCATTTTCTCCCCACCAGCACACACAAGCTGTGAGGCAGTGTGCATGTGCTGAGTGAGGGGTCCCCAGGGTGGCATAAGACATGCTGCAGCCCTTAGAAACCTTCCCTGGCCACAGGGCCCTTGGCACCAGGAGTACCAGTTACAAGGGACTTATCTGTGTGCCAGGGCTATGCCAATTATGGGAACAAAAGTACAGTTTAGGGAAAGAACACTGATGGTGGAGCCTGGTTAGCAGGATCCCAGCACACTTTCAATCATAACTAGCATCAACAAAAGGCAAAAGGTTAGGGGGTAACCATGCCGAGGGAGGCATTTCCCTACACACCCCTCCCCCCCAAACAAAAGAGGATGAGACTAACGTTTCCCAAGAGAGTCTTCATTTTCTAAGTGGAAGAACCTGGAAAGCCCATCAGCATTGACATGGGCAGTCCCAAGTCTGTGTTCCACTACAAAGTCCATTCCCTGTAGGAATATGGACAACCTCAACAGTTTAGGGCTTTCTCCTTTCATTTTGCATCAGCCATCTGAGAGGTCTGTGGTCAGTTTGAACTGTGAGGTGAGTACCAAAAAGGTAGGGTCTCAACTTCTTTAGGGACCAAACCACAGCAAAGGCCTCCCTCTCAATGGCACTCCAACGCAGCTTCCTGAGGAGTAACCTCCTGCTAATAAAAGCAACAGGCTGGTGAAGCCCATCATCATTGGTTTGGGACAGGTCTGCTCCTATCCCATGCTCAGAGGCATCAGTCTGCACAATGAAATGCTTTGTATAATCTGGAGCTTGTAAAACTGGTGCTGAACACATAGCTTCTTTCAGGGTGTCAAAGGCCTTTTGAGAGTCCAAGGTCCAGTTAACGTTTCTGGAGATTTTCTTGGATGTAAGTTCTGTGAGGGGTGTCACTATGGATCCATAACCCTTCACAAACCTCCTATAGAACCCAGTCAAGCCAAGGAAAGCCCTGACTTGAGTCTGGGATTTTGGAGCTTCCCAGTCCAGACTAGTCCGGATCTTGGGTTGAAGTGGCAGAACGTGGCCTCCACCTACAAGGTGTCTCAAGTAAACCACAGTACCCTGCCCTATCTGACATTTAGATGCCTTGATAGACAGGCCTGCTGCTTGCAGGGCCTGCAAACCTTCTTCAGGTGGACCAGGTGATCCTGCCAGTTGGAGCTAAAGACAGCAATATCATCTAGATATGCTGCACTAAAGGACTTCAAGCCAGCAAGGAATTGATTCACCAACCTTTGGAAGGTGGCAGGGGCATTCTTTAAACCAAAGGGCATAACAGTAAACTGATAATGCCCAGCAGATGTACAGAATGCTGTCTTTTCTTTTCCTCCAGGTGCCATTTTGATTTGCCAGTACCCTGCTGTCAAGTCAAAGGTACTAAAGAATTTGGCTGCACCTAATTTGTCAATGAGCTCATCTGCCCTTGGAATGGGGAGAGCATCTGTCTTGGTGACAGAGCTGAGCCCTCTGTAGTCCACACAAAACCTCATCTTTCTCTTTCCATCCTTGGTGTGAGGTTTGGGGACCAAGACCACTGGGCTATCCCAGGGACTGTCAGAGTGCTCTATCACTCCCGACTCCAGCATCTTGTGGACTTCCACTTTGATGCTTTCTTTAACTTGGTCAGACTGTCTGAATATTTTATTCTTGACAGACATACTGTCTCCTGTGTCCACATCATGGGTACACAGGTGTGTCTGACTAGGGGTCAAGGAAAAGAGCTCAGCAAACTGCTGGAGGACCTTCCTGCAGTCCGCTTGCTGTTGGCCAGATAGGGTGTCTGAGTAGACAACTCCATCTACTGAGCCATCTTTAGGGTCAATGGAGAGGAGATCAGGGAGAGGTTCACTCTCTGCTTTCTGGTCCTAATCTGTAACCTTTAACATGCTTACATCTGCCCTGTCATGATAGAGTTTAAGGCGGTTAACATGGACAACCCTCTTGGGGATCCTGCTAGTGCCCAGGTCCACCAGGTAGGTGACCTGACTCTTCTTTTCTAGCACTGGGTAAGGGCCTCTCCATCTGTCCAGGAGTGCCCTGGGAGCCACAGGCTCCAGAACCCAGACTTTCTGCCCTGGCTGAAACTCAACCAAAGCAGCCTTTTGGTCATACCACAATTTCTGGAATTGTTGGCTGGCCTCAAGGTTTTTGCTTGCCTTTTCCATGTACTCTGCCAGCCTAGAGCATAGTCCACTACAACCTGTTTAGGCTCATGGAAAGGTCTCTCCCAGCCTTCTTTTACAAGTGCCAGTGGTCCACTCACAGGATGGCCAAACAGAAGCTCAAAGGGGGAAAACCCTACTCCCTTCTGTGGCACCTCTCTGTAGGCGAAAAGCGGGCATGGCAAGTGGACATCCCATCTCCCTTTGAGTTTTTCAATGATCATGCCCTTCATTGTCTTGTTAAAAAACCTTTCTACAAGACCATTGGTTTGTGGATGGTATGGTGTGGTGAACTTGTAAGTCACCCCACACTCATTCTACATGTATTTTAGGTAAGCTGACATGTTGGTGCCTCTGTCAGAAACCACCTCCTTAGGAAATCCCACTCTGGTAAAAATGCCTAGGAGTGCTTTAGCTACTACTGCAGGAGCAGTAGTGGACCTAAGGGGAATTTCCTCAGGGTACCTGGTAGCATGATCCACTACTACCAAGATATATTGATTCCCTGATGCTGTGGGAGGTTCAAGTGGACCCACTATGTCAACTCCCACTCTCTCAAAGGGACCCCCACCACTGGAAGTGGAACAAGGGGGGCCTTTGGATGGCCACCTGTCTGACCACTGGCTTGAAGGTGACACAGGAGGTGCAAAACTCCTTAACCTTCTGGGACATATTGGGCCAGTAGAAATGGTTTAATAATCTCTCCCAAGTCTTGGTTTGTCCCAAATGCCCAGCAAGGGGAATGTCATGGGCTAAGGTCAGAATTAACTCCCTAAACTCCTGAGGCACTACCACTCTCCTAGTGGCACCAGGTTTTGGATCTCTTGCCTCAGTGTAAATGAGTTCATCTTCCCAATAGATCCTGTGGGGTTCCCAGTCTTCTTTCCTTTTCGCTTGGAAGGTTGGGCCATTATTCCAGACTCCAACACTTCTTTTTCACCCTGAGCCCTGCTCTGTTCCCTTGTCTTGACACACACCGGTTCAGGGATACCCAGCATGGCTGCATGGGTCTTGAGCTCTACCTCAGCCCATGCTGAGGACTCCAGATCATTCCCCAGCAGACATTCTACTGGAATTGCAGAGGAGACTATCACCTGTTTCAGGCCAGTGACCCCTCCCCATTCTAAAGTTACCATTGACATGGGATGGACTTTAGTTTGATTGTCAGCATTTGTGACTGGATATGTCTGTCCAGCCAGGTACTGTCCTGGGGAAACCAGGTTGTCTGTCACCATAGTGACACTGGCACCTGTATCCCTCTGGGTTTCTACTCTAGTCCCATTTATCAAGAGCTGCTGCCTGTATTTGCATTGCATGTTCGGTGGCCAGGCAGCAAGTGTGGATAAATCCACCCCACCCTCTGAGACCAATGTAGCTTCAGTGTGAACCCTGATTTGCTCTAGGCACACTGCTGATCCTACCTGGAAACTGGCTATTCCAGTACTAACAGGAGTAGTTGTTGTGGGACTTTTCTTTGGACAAGCCTTGCCTCCAGTTTGGTGTCCATGCTGTCTACAGTTTTGACACTAAGCCTTCTTGGGATCAAAGTTTTTACCATTAGACCCGTTTGTGGACTGTGAAGAGGCTTGGGCCCACAATCCTGAGCAGGTTATTGGGGCCCTGTAGAAGACTCTTTACTTTTGTCCTTGGATGTCTCACCACCCTTCCCCTCGGGGGCTTTGTGACCCGTTTCTTTTGGTCACTCCCTGTGGAAGTCTTGGTCACCCTAGTCTTGACCCAGTGGCCTGCCTTCTTCCCCAGTTCTTGGGAAGAAATTGGACCTAGGTCTACCAGATGTTGATGCAGTTTATCATTGAAGCAATTACTTAACAGTTGTTCTTTCATAAATAATTTATACAGCCCATCATAATCACTTACACCACTGCCAGTTATCCAACCATCTAGTGTTTTGACAGAGAAGTCAACAAAATCAACCCAGGTCTGGCTTGATGATTTGTGAGACCCCCTGAACATAATCCTGTACTCCTCAGTTGAGAATACAAAGCCCTCAATCAGTGTAGCCTTCACGAGGTCATAAGATTCTGCATCTTTACCAAAGAGTGTGAGGAGTCTATCCCTACACTTTTCAGTGAACATTTCCCAAAGGAGAGCTCCCCAGTGAGATCTGCTTACTTGTCTGGTTGCACAAACCCTCTTAAAAGTTGTGAACCACATGGTGATGTCATCACAATCTTCATATTTAGTTACAATCCCTTTGGGGATTTTTAGGATGTCAGTATTCTCTCTGACCCTATTTAAGTTGCTGCCACCATTGATGGGACTTAAACCCATCTCTTTTCTTTCCCTTTCTATGGCTAGGAGCTGCTTCTACAAAGCCAATATTGTGGCCATCCTGGCTAACAGGATGTCCTCTTCATTGAGGCTGTCCTCAATGCTTGCAGAGGCACTGGTCTCCCCTGTGGAAGAACCAGGTTTTCTGACTATGATTTGTGGAGTCAGGGTTCTGTGAACCCTGTTCTCCCTAATTAGGACAGGAGGGGGGAGTTCTTCCTCCTGTTTACTAATTTCCCCATCTGAAGGAGCATCCTCCACATCAGAGGGTTGGTCCCTTGTGAACTCTGCCAAGAGCTCCTGGGGCTTTGCCTTGGTAGGGTTGTACCCAGTCTTTATCTTTTTTAACTTACAGAGAGACCTTAACTCTGACATCCCTAGATGCAGGTAAGTTGTGAGGTTGAGTTCCATCACTGTCTCTTCTGTTTGACTCATTATCACTCTAAATGTTTGGACTTTACCTTCAGATAAAGCACTGTTACTCAAGTTGTGTCCAAGGGTGTTTATGAAAAATGTGTATACAATGCAGAGTGGAACAGAGTGGGGTGATGGTTGGGAATAGTCCAGTATAGTGGGCCAGTCTGTTTGTAGCACAGGCCCAGTGTCCAAGGGGCCATAGGAAGGGGAGCAATGGTAGGTTAGAGTGGACAAGGTGACACAGTGGAACACAAGGGGGACATTCAGGAGGGGCTCATTTCCTGGTGGTGGTCTTGGTCTTGGCAACTGTCTCTGGTGTCTGTCTGGGTCGCAGGGACCATTTGCGGAATGGTTCACCTTCTGCAAGGGGAGATGTGCTGGTGCCCTGTGGGTCCTGTGGCAGGGCCTCCTGTCCACTATCTGCAGCAGATGTGGAGGTCCTGGTCAGTACACTGGCTAGTGGAAGGGGCCCCCTGGTGAGCTGTGTAGTCCCTCATGATGTTGACCATATCACTCAGCACCCCTGCAATGGAGACCATGGTGGTGTTTAGGGCCTGCAATTCTTGCTTGATCTCCTGTTAGTGTTCCCCCTGCAGCCGCTGGTTCTCCTGCATGATGTTTATCACCTGACTCATCTTGTCCTGGGATTGTTGGTAAGCCCCAAGGACATTAGTGAGTACCTCCTGGGGAGTTGGTTCCCTGAGCCTGTCCTCCCACTGGTGCACAGCTGTCCTCTGACTGCCCCTGGCCCCCTGTGCCTGTGTCCCCTGAATGGTGTGCCCACTCCCACTGACCCCAGGACCCTCATTGTCTTGCCTGTGAGGTGTGGACTTTGGTCCCTGTACAGGTGGGCACACTACTGATTGACATGTCCTGGGGACAGAGGTCTGGGGATGTTGGGTGGCTGCTGTGGTGTTGGATTCTGAGGGGGTAGGCTCTGCAGTCGACTGGGTGTGGGCTGGGGTAGCCAACTGACCCGGGGTCCCTGATGGGCCAGGGAGTTCATCCAGACCCAGAGCTCCAGAGTTGCTCCCATCACTGGGGGCACCTTCTGGTGTGGGACTGGTTAGCCATGGCACCTCCTCACCGCTGAGATTGGCTGGGACACCTGTAGGGATGTAAGTGGTGTATTATGCTACATGCCTGTTACATATTCTGCATCACTAGCTTCCCTTATATTATTGCTGTTGCCCTGCCACCTTTGTTTGTGTATGGTGATGGACTATGGGATTGTTAGTTCTCCATGATGTGCATGCATTGGTGGTGGGTGTACATGAAGGGCTGGGAGGGATGTGCGTACAGTTGGTATGGCATGCAGGGCTTGGTATTTAGGTTTGTTAATTGGGGTGGTGCAAGGTGTGGGATGGAGTGGGGTGATGGGAGTCAGAGTGAGGGGTCGAGATGGCATGCAGGCATGGGGGATGATAGGTAGTAAATGTTGACTCACCAATATCCAGTCCTCCAGCTACTCCAGTGAGTCCCTCAGGATGCAGTATTGCCAAGAATTGCTCCTCCCATGCTGTCAGCTGTGGGGGAGGATGTGGGGGTCCATGGCCAGTCCTCTGAATGGTGAGCTGGTGCCTTGCTGCAATGGAACACACCTTCCCCCGTAGGTTGTTCCACCTCTTCCTTATGTCATCCCTTGTGGATGGATGTAGTCCCACGGCGTTCACCCTGTCCACGATCCTCTGCCATAGCTCCATCTTCCTGGCAATAGATATCTGCTGGACATGTGCTCCAAACCGCTGTGGCTTGCCCTGACTATTTTCTCAACCATGACCCACAAATCCTCATCGGTAAAATGGGGGTGCCTTTGTGGGGACATGGGTATTGTGTGGTGTGTGTACATTGTGCAGAGGGTGATGTGTGATGTGTGATGTGGTATGTGGTGCGTGTTGGATGAATTGGTAGTTGTGATATGTGTATGCAGTTCTCTTTTGGAGTAGCGTCACAAAGTGTAGCCATCTTGTCGTGTTAGCAAAGGATTGTGGGTGATGTTGGTGTCTTTTATAGTGCTGTTGGTGGGTGTGTGGGGTGTTTGTATTTGTGTCAGGTGTGTTTTTTTTTCTGGCCAATGTTGTCTTGTTTTGGATTTGGGTGACCATATCTGTGCAGAGGTGTTCACCGCCAATGGTTTACCGCCGTTGAATGTCCGCTGTGGTGATTGGTGGGTCTTTATTTGGAGGGCGTAGTATTGGTGGCATAACGGTATGGGTGGTAGTTCCGACAGTTCATCACGTTCATTGGATCTGGCGGATTTGTGGTTGTGGCTGTTTTCTATCAGTTTTGTATGTATGTGTCATAATCTGACGGACGGATGTTCGCCTCTGCGGCGGTATGTTGGCAGCAGTCACCGCGACGGTATTTGGAATTTACTGCCAATGTCATAATGAGGGCCTATGTTTTTCTTTGAGCACTTCTCAGGAGTGAATGTGTTTTCTTGCTGCCTCCTTTAGGTGACATGTCCTCCACACATCTCCTCCTCCCTGCGCACTATGATACTGCCCAACCCTCTCAGCTCATCTTTAAAATTATAACAAGAGGTATGTTTTTACCACCTTTGACTAAAGAGCAGACTTGGTTTTCTTCTATCTCCTGTGTTCCGCATATTGCATGAGAGTCCAAGTCCGGCACACAAAGGCACTATTTATGGAATGGGGGATGGTCAGACTGCCACTTTCATTCAGACTCCATTTGAGGCAGAAGAATGACTGGAAGATATTGCTTCTCCTGGAGGCCCATAAGGCTATTCCCCTAGCTGCTTCAGAGCACCAAATGATTGGAGCCTCGTTAACAAGGAAATCACATTTCTTTTCAGTTCTGACACTTCACAATACAGCTGTTATGTTATGTCAGATTCTTGCAACTGGTCCGCTGTGAGTAGTAGGAAGGGATACCTTTCATCACCATATTAAAAGTGACAGTTATCCCTCCCCGGAAGTGACGTCACTTTCGTGACTGGGACTTCCGGTGTCCCTGAGAGCCCTCCCCGGAAGTGCCATGTGTGTAGGGTGTGTCACGTGGTTTGTGACCTCATGGTGTCACGTGTTAGCTATGTGGTTGTGCCCTAGCCCCCTGGGTGCTGGTCTATGGGCTTTTGTAAGATGTGGGCCTTTGTGTTGTGCAAGTGTTTTCAGAGCCTGTGAGGACAGGTCTGGACATGTCAGACAATCAGGGGCAAGTGACTGCTGGGGGGTCTCTGCACAGGGTGGCGAAGGGGGCAGTCTGACCAAAACTCCACAGTGCTGGCTAATCCAAAAAGAGGGGCTGGTCAAATGATATGCTTGTTAGAGCCAGCCAATCATGGTAGAAATGCATGCCTACAATAGATGTAGCACTATGAGTTCCCAGGCCAGGGACCACAGGTGTTCAGCAGATGTCAGAGTCTAAACTGCCCATACAGTTAAAATAGTTTTGAGATAAACAAAAGCCAGACATTGTTAACCTAAAACAGATGTAGCATAAGGAGTTCCTAGGCTATGGCCCAAAGGTGTTCAGCAGATGTCAGAGTCTAAAGTGACCATACAGTTAAAAAAAAAAAAAAAGTTTAGACATTGTAAACCTAAAACAGATGCCTACTTCTAAGCCCAACCCATCACAAAAAAAACCTGTGCATAATCAATAGGGTAACCCATATAAAAACAACCCCCACATTCACAGGGTTCTTTTTCTCAACTACACACTGGGCGCTTACAGAGAGTTTAGGCTTCCAGAAACCCTCAAGGAGAAAAATATGAAGACCCCAGCACAGACTGTTGATGCTAAACCTCTTCTACTTAAGGTCTGTAACTATGTGGTGTCTGTATATTTTCTATTATAGTTTAACATGGATGTAAGCCCCAACCTTTTTATTTATTTTTTAACTATACCCAGCAGTGTAAAATGCACGTTTTTAAAATGATGTTAATGTATGTTGGGAGCTGGTCAGCTGTAATCTGCTGGCTAAAATGTTTAATTTGTACCTTTAGGTTCAGGGGTTATGTATGTGCCTGTATTTGAGGGTCTGCACTTGATTTCGGGGTTGGGATGGTATTGCTCAATTTGTACATGTGGATTCTGGGGTTATGCAGTTGTCTGTATTTTTGATGGTCTGCATTTATTTTGTGGGTGGTATTGCTTAATTTGTACTTGCTGGTTCTGGGGATGTGTATGTTAATATATTTTTAGGATCTGCATTTATTTTGTGGTTGGTATTGCTTAATTTGTACTTGTTGGTTCAGGGGCTATGTATGTTAATGTATTTTGAGGGTCTACACTTAATTTTGGGGTTGGTATTGTTTAATTTGTACATGTGGATTATGGTGTTATGCAGTTGTCTGTATTTTTGAGGGTCTCAACTTAATTTTGGGGTTGGGATGGTAATGCTTAATTTGTACTTGATGGTTCTGGGGTTATGCCGTTTTCTGTATTTTTTAGGGTCGGCACTTGTTTTGTGGGCTGGCTGTAGGGCTTAATTTGTACTTGATGGTTCTGGGGCTATGTATGTGAAGGTATTTTTTAGGGTCTGCACTTATTATGTGGGATGGCTGTAGAGCTTAATTTGTACTTGCTGGTTCTGGTGATATGTATGTGAAGGTATTTTGTATGGTCTGCACTTATTTTGTGGGGTGGTTGTAGGGCTTAATTTGTACTGGATGGCTCTGGGGTTATGTATGTGCATGTATCTTGAGGGTCTGCACTTAATTTTGTGGGGTGGTGTGGTACTGCTTAATTTGTAATTGTATGTTCAGGGGGTTATGTATGCCTCTGCATTTAGAGGGGCTGTATTTTATTTTGAAGGTGTAGCCCATGCTTAATTTGAACATGCTGTTTCTGGTGTCATGTATGGGTATGTATTTTTGAAGGTCTGCACTTATCTTGTGGGGTGCTGGTCATGCTTAATTTGTACATGTGGGTTCTGGGGTTATGCATCTGTATGTATTTGTGGTGGTCTGCACTTATTTTGTGGGTTGGCTGTAGGGCTTAATTTGTACTCGTTGGTTCTGGGGTTATGCATGGGTAGGTATTTTTGTGGGGCTGTATTTTGTGGGGTGACTGTAGTGTTTAAGTTGTACTGTCTGGTTCTGGTACTCCCCAGAGATATCCAGAGCTCTGGGACCCCACGCTATTAACTTTTCTGAGCTGTTCTCAGAGACAAAGTGGTCTCTGAGAACAGCTCTGAGGCCTTAATAACGGGACTCCCCAAAGCTTCGGGCCTGTATTGGGGTTGCATTGTTATTAACTTTAGAGCTCCGCTCTCCGCGTTGCGGTGCACAGAGCTCTAAAAGTAATAACAGTGCTCCCAGAGCAGGCCCGAAGCTCTGGGGAGTCCCGTCATTAACTTTTTTCCACGCTGCTCTCAAAGACCATGCAGTCTCTGAGAGCAGCGCGGAGTAATGTTAATAACAGTGCTCCACAGAGCATCCGCAGCCTCGGAGACCCAGTGTCTGGGAATGAGCAAGCAGACTCTCAGAAGCCGCTGGGGAGCACCCCAGCAGCTTCTGAGAGCCGCCGCCGGAGGTTTAATTACAGAGAATGCAGCGCATGTTTCAGCGGCATTCTCTGTAATTAAACCTTCTTCCGATCGGCCCACCGAGGCCTCATGGTGTTCCATGAGGCTTCGGTGAGCTGATCGATTGCCGCCAAAGTGCGGCACTTGTGATAATGAAGTAATGGCGCAAGGCCATGGCCTATGGAGCCCTGGCCAGTCGCGCTTGGGCCCTTTGGCCCTTACAGTTTTAAATTTAAAAAAAATAATAATAATAAAATAAAATATATAAAAAAAAAAAAAAAAAAGGCTCTAGTGCTCTGTGGTTTTTGGGGGCCTGTGATACTCGTGTTCCAGGTCCCCAGGGTCCCATAGGGCCGATTTTGTTAAAACATCGGGCCTATGGGTCCCTGAGGGCCTGGAACACAATGCTCAGAGGCCCCCAGGGTCTCATTGGGCAGCTTTTGTTTTTTAAAATAAATAAAAATATGGCAAGTGTGACCCTGGGGTTTTAGGGGCCCCTGGGGGTCTACAAAGTCTTTTTCGTTTTTAAAATCACATAAATAAAATAAAATATTGAAATAAATTTAAAAAAAAATAATTTAAAAAATATCCCTGGTAAAGAGCGTCAGACCCCCAGTGCCCCCATCCACTCACCTTAGATCAGGAGGGTCTGGCGTCCTAGGTTGATGTCCTGAAAAACCCTGGGCCTCACACATGCTGCATCCACAGATGGCCATTTTTAAACAAAGACTGTAAATGTGTTGGTGGGGTTGGCTCAGCTTGGAGTTTAGACTGAGCTCCGCATCCATACATGGTTCAGAGCCTTGTTGAGCTGAGGTGAAAACCCGGCATGGATCCTAGGATCCGGTTTCCAGTCTATTGTACATATATAAATTCTAGGAACTGTAATGTTTTTTAAATAGGTTGTGTTATATATTTTTACAAATGGTGTAATTACACAGCAATTACACAGCATTATAAAGACCTTTGACTGCCTTGTAATATGTGTAAAATAAGCTTGTGGATCCCTTAGAATTATATAAATAATGGCTTATAGAGTGAATCCTAGAGTTTGTATTGTGCTATAGCGCCACCATGTGGACTCTGTTAATGTTTATAGTTTTTGAGAAAAGCTTTACAAATGTTGATGTGTATTATACTTCCAGAACATAGGGGTTCAGCAGTTGGAATCTTGAGAGCTTTTATTTTTTTTATTTTACTTTCTTTTGTAATTTTTTTTTTTTCAACACTTGCCATGCTTCTATGAAGGGCTCATGAATATAACATGAAACGAGTTGTGTTTTAAAGGCAATTCTGTCTCTTGTGTACGTAGGACCACCAAGAGCCTGCTACGACCCCTGTGGAAGTGGAGACAGTGCAACAGGGTGAGTTACATGGCGTTCTAAACAGAGTTGTCATGATTGTTATTTTTTTTATTTTACCGTTAACGACTTCCCATGTGTCTGTGGGTTTGTACAGGTTATGATGCAGAACTACAGCTTGCGGTTGCCGCTCTAAAGCAAATCCTCCAGGTTCAAGACGGGCCATACACAATGTCTCAAGATAGCGCTTTTGCAGGTAAATAATGAGGTTCTTGTGTAAACCCCCTGAAAACCTAAAAAACCCAACAACCATCCCTATATTGGGGAGTTGGTATAGTCTATGTATTATATTGTAAATGTAACATTTTTTTTTCTTTTTATCTCAAAGTCCCCCTGAGGGAGAAGCGACCCTGAATCTGGATGGGAGCTTTAAAAACACTGTCCGCAAAAGGAAGTCCCCAACGTCAAAGGACGGCCCACCTATTAAGAAGGGGCCATCACGTCGGAAAACCCCAGGTGAGTTTTAGAAACTGTAGAACTAGATGTATACATGCATTAGTGTGTCTCAAACCTCTTTCACCCCACCGCCAGGTATAGTAGCTATAACAAACCCTAATATGTGTTTTGCTATCTTTACATCCTAGAGTTACCCCACAAGAGCTCCAGAGGCGCCAGCCATCCGCCTAAATTGCCAAGGTCATCTTTAAAGGTCAACACCGTGACAGTTCAAAACCCCATAGCGCCATCGGTACTCGTGAACCGCACAGACCCCCAAGACCAACCCTGCAGCCACTCTACAGACACCGATCATGGTCCAGGTACAGCTCTTAACTACACCACACCAACAGTCATAAAGGGCATGACCAGTACCACAAACACTTCTGCAACAACTACCCCGGGGAGGTGGCTTGGACAGTCGGACATTGTCGTGCTTACAACCCCAAACGCCCAGCAGCTTGTACCATGTGAGGCCTCTGGAGGGACCCCAAAGTAGTGCAGCAATCCTAAAATAAATCGGCTGTCATTAAAGAATCGAAGGAAGAAGTTGCAGACCCCTGAGCTACAATCTGTGCCTTTAGACCTATCTTTTCAAAATGTTGTTAAGGTGCAGCCGGTTCCACCTATGCCCCAATGTTCTAATACAGGTGGGTCTGTCAACGCCTTAACCACTCCAGTCTGTACAACTAGCCCATCCCAGCTACATGACTCGCAATTGGAAAATGATCACCCCGTAGAGGATCCTTATTCCTATTGTATAGGACTTCTTACGGCTCTAGCTGGTACTGACCAGAGTTCTGAAGCCCCCGCATCCCCCGTGACACTTCTAAGACGACCCCCTCAAGGTTACAATCAGAACTGTCTCAATCAGCATCACCCTGCCACAGCACTGCCTCTACAGCCACAGCCATCAGATATAACGATAAACATTTAGCCTCCCATGTGTGATGTCCCCCGATAGACCACCAGGGGCATACGACTCCACCAGTCCTGCACCAAGTGCCTGTGCGCAGTGGTCTTCACCATCCTCATCAATATACCCCGCCAACAGTATAGGGTGTAGCGGGTCGCAAAATCAGAGTTTTGGAACACCCTCGAGCGATGATCAGGCCTCTCAAACTCCGGGGTGTTCACACTGGAACCCTGTTTTTACGCCCCGCTCCGGTCCATCAGCACTGAATGGAGGTGATAATGTCAACCATTGTCCTATAACAGGGGCTGCTCTGGGAGCTGGCAATCACACCTCTAATGTCTCAAGTACTGACCTTGAAACCAACCCTTCTAACCGTACTAGAGTTCTGGACACCTACATAAAAGAAATACATCAGTCGGTTAGACAGTTAAAATTCCAACTCCGTCTATAAACTTTAAAATTGGGTAAGAACGGCTGTAATACAGGGGCATCCAGAGCTAACATAAAGGCTTTAAAAACAGCTGTTGGCTCAGTGTAGAAGCATGGTGGTCCAAGCTTGCGCTTCAGCAGTTGCAGACATGGGTAACATACCAGCGTGACTAGGCCAGCATGCAGACCAGGGGACTGTAAGAGCAACATTTACCGATACAATGAGCCTTAGGTCTAAATATAAAAAGAAGACCCAGTACTTGCTCAGTAGAGCTCTAAGAGTTTTACGAGCGCTCAAAAGTCAGAAGCCATGTGAGCCACCAAAACCACAGCCCATAAGGCCTCAAAATATACAGTTAGGAGTTGCTGATGGTATTTAAAGGTCCTCTGGGGGTGATGGTCAGAGCAGTCTCAGCCCTAAACAATCTGAAGGACACCCACCCTCAGTAGGTGAAGCGTCAGTGGCACCACTTGTAAACACCCCAAATATTGTTCAGATAGGCAGGGGCCGGTTACCAAAAACCAGATGGACTTGTAAGAAGCCAAAGTGGGTTGGTAGCGCTAGCAACCGCAAGCTTGTAATAAAAAAGTTAAAGAAAGCCAAACTCTGCGTTACCCGAAGGTCTAAAAACACACCTACAGCTATCCATAGCCACCTACCTGTGGTTGATACCCCCGGGAGCTCTCCAACAACCGGTAATTCTCATGCTGAGGTTTCAGAACCAGTGTTTATGGAGAGTGTGAGACGGTATAGTCGCGCTGTAGAATGGTTTAACGATACAGAGCACTATGAGGAGTTTAGGTTCGTTAACCTTGATCGCCTACTCTCCTCAGATCATGGCGTTATAGCTATACATCAGGCAGTGCAAACGCTAATCGAATGATTTTTACACGATGTGGGGCCTAACGATTTCTTTCAGATGCGTTTTCAGGGACGGGGTCTCAATAGTCTCCTGTTCACTAGACAGTCGTCTCTGGATGTGTTTGACGCTGTGACGTTTTTAGAAAACCTATCTAAACTTTTACAGAGCAAGGCTGAACTACTGGTGTACGGGTCCTTTATAATCATCGCCCTCATTGTTAGGGGTCGTGAGGGTGGTGCTTCCAGAACCTTAAAGAGCGTCATGTACAGTAAAATCATCGGCAAGAAATCTTGTTGGTTGCTCGACTTTAATTACCAATATGTGTCTGGCAGCCAGCATTGCAGGGTTGTTGGTGGACCGCTCTACCCCAGACGCCGTTATTATGTCGATGGCGGCAGCAGCCCATGAGGCGCTTCAACTACCGTCTGACAGAATGGTTGGTTTTGGGGACCTGGGACTTTTTGAGAACCACTTTGCCGTGACGGTAAAAGTTCTATACCACAATGGTTCTTGAAGTACTTCACTACCAATGAAGGAGTGAAAAACAAGACCGTTTATGTGCTACATCATGAAAAACACTTTTACGGTGTCTTGAACCTGAAGGGTATTCTAGGTGCCAAGTATGTGTGTGAGCATTGCGATCACATATACAACAACAGGACCAAACATCAGTGTGAATTACACTGTAAAATGTGTCAAAAGGACGGATGCGTCAACGACGACACTCAGAAAGTGAACTGCGCAACGTGCAAGATGTTTTGTCGGTCACAAGACTGCCTAAAAATGCCCATCAGCCTAGCGCAGTGTGTCCGTAAAGCAGACTGGGGTTTGCGGCCGTTACAAGCCTGCCAAACACAATTGTAAAGGTATGCAGTGTCCTAGGTGTACAGTGGCTTTTATAGTCGGAACAACACACTCGTGTTACATGCTCAGAAGCCACCACCAGAAAAAAACAGAAGACTATATCGTATTTGATATAGAGTGTACGCAAGAGACGGGTGGGCACCAGCCAAACTACATTTACGCCCACCGTCTAACAGGTGATGGAAGCTGGGAGTTTGAAGGGCAGTCATGCGTGAATGATTTCCTCAACACGTTCATGCAACCAAGATACCAGGAGTATACATTTCTGGCTCACAACTCTAAAGCATACGATTCGTTCTTCATTATCCGCGACCTGATATGTGAAAAGCTGGCCGTTAGTCTCATTACCCAAGGTTCCAAACTAATGTTGCTAAAGGTTGTGCCTTTTGACATTAGGTTCATAGACACCTTGAATTTTCTGCCCATGAAGTTGAGCAAGCTGCCAAAAGCCTTTGGTTTTGAAGGTTGTAAAGGTTATTTCCCGCACTTTTTTAACACATGGGCGAATCAGAATTACAGCGGACCTATGCCTCCACCCGACAGTTATGGTTACGAGTACATGATGTCCTCTGAAAAAGAGAGTTTTCTACAGTGGTACGATGAAAACCATGAAAAATGGTTTCATTATCAAACCGAATTCAAAGCTTACTGTCAGGCGGATGTTATGATATTGCAAAAAGCATGCCACCTTTTCAGAGACGTTGTGGTGACGATGACGAAACGGGTCAGGTTTATTAAAACCAAATCACGCAAGAGTAAAAAAATTAAAAAAATTACTGAATACCTGGACCCTTTTCAAAACATTACTTTGGCTTCAATGTGTATGTCTATTTATAAACACATGTTTTTATTGCATGGAACTATCGCTTTAGTACCGCCTGACCTCTATAACGGTAAACAGAAACGTTACTCCACCCCGTCTATTCAGTGGCTCATATACGTCTCTGCGAATGAGAACATCTTCATTCAGCACGCTTTGCAGGGCGGCGAATACCGTCTGGGTAGCTACTACCTAGACGGCTATGCATTAATTAACGGGGTATCAACCGCCTTTGAGTTCAACGGTTGCTTTTACCACGGGTGTCTACGGTGTTACAAACCCCACGGTTTTAATAGACTGCAGGGCACCACGTTTGAACATCTGCACCGTCGGACTCTGGCGAAGGCGCAGTATATTGAGAGCTGTGGCTTTGTTCTGAGAACTCTCTGGGAACATGAGTGGGTAGAGGAGCTAGCAAATTTTATTAAGAGCCAGCAGTTATCTACACGGTTGGAACCCCGCGACACCTTATTCGGAGGTCATACAAACGCCATACAATTGTACCGCGTAGCTGGGGAGGGTGAGAAAATACACTACTACGACTTCACTAGTCTGTATCCGTTTGTGAACAAGGTGAAGTTGTACCCTGTGGGGCATCCTACGATCACAGGAACTTTAAGCCTCTCAAAGAGTACTTTGGACTCGTTAAGTTCCAGATTCACCCGCCGCGGAAACTTTACTTTCCGGTGCTGCCGTATAGAGTTGACGGTAAGATAATGTTCCCCCTATGTCGAACATGCGCTGAAAGTAAACAGACTCGCGAATGCCTGCATAGTGATGAGCAGAGGCTGCTGGATGCACATGGTGTACCATCGAGGTGCAGACGGCCCTCAAGAAAAGGTACCGTCTCGGTAAAACCCTGGAAATTTGGCACTTTCCAAACACCACAACCCAGCTCTTTTCTGCGTACATCAACTTGTTTCTCAGAGACAAACAGGAGGCCTCGAGGTATCCAGACTGGTGCGTCGATGAGCCCTCAAAGAAAAAGTATATCTCTGATTACAAAGCTCGCAAGAGTATTAAGCTGAGACCGGCGTTCATTAAGGTTAACCCCGCCCGCCGTCAGCTAGCTAAGCTCTGTCTCAATTCCTTGTGGGAAAAATTCGCACAGCGTACCAATTTGTCAAACACATCCATCGTCACAGAGCCAGACGAGCTTTTTAAGTATATATTCACACCGGCTTATGACATTTTCAGTTGTGAATTTATCGACGACGAGACGGCCATTCTATGTTGGAAATACGCCAAAGAGTACCCCACGATGTGTAACAATATAAACATCTTTATAGCGTGCTTCACAACCGCTCATGCATGCCTAGAGCTTTACAGTTTGTTGGATAAGCTTCAGGATCATTGTTTGTACCATGACACTGACTCTGTTATTTTTGTGAGTAAAGAGGGTGATGAAGATCCTCCGCTGGGTCATTATCTAGGGGATTTGACAAGCGAGCTCAAAAAGGGGGAGTACATATGAGAATACACCTCCTCTGGACCCAAGACCTATAGTTACAAGACCTCTAACAACAGGGTTTGCATGAAAGTCAAAGGAATCACTTTAAATGTCAACAATACAGTTAAAATAAACTTTGACAGTCTGAAGGGTCTGGTGCAAGAGTTCTACACATCGAGCGATCACAAAAACACCAAATCAATATTCGTAAACCACCCAAGCATTGTCAGGTCCCAAAAAAACCTGGGAAATTACAACACAGCCGCTGTATAAAACCTTAAGAGTAGTGTTTGATAAACGGGTCTTCACTGAGGACTATAAAACCCTACCGTACGGTTATTAAAAGACATTAGAGGGTTGAACCCCAACAGCTATGGACACCAGGTTGCAACACCCCTTCTCCTGCGTTTTAGCAGGGCCCTCAAATAGCGGTAAAAGTTTTTTTATAAAGAAACTGCTAGAAAACGCTCCCGGTGTTTTATCTCAGACCCCTAACAACATCGTATGGCTTTATTCCTGCTGGCAGGATCTTTACACGGAGCTATCCCTAAAGTTCCCACACATCAGATTTATAGAGGGCATCCCCGGTAATCTCAACGACGATGACTTGTTGCCTAAACACCTTGTAAACATGATCGTTGTGGACGACCTCATGCGTGAAGGCGGGGACCACCCCGAGATTGAGCGGTCTTTTACTCAATATTCACATCATCGTACTCTGAGCATATGTTACATAGTGCAGAACTTGTTTTACTAGGGTAAGAGCAGCCGTTCCATAACTCTCAATGCCTCATACCTGGTCTTATTTAAGAACCCCCGAGACAAGCTTCAGATATCAATTATAGCTAAACAAACGTACCCCGGAAACACACAGTTTTTCATGGAAGCGTTTAACGACGCTACTGCAAAACCCCACGGTTACTTACTGGTAGATTTAAAACCCAATACTCTAGAAGACTGCACGCCGGTATGTTGCCACCTGACTTCCCGGTCGCTTACACACCCAAAACTGGTCCCAAAGCCTATAAAAAGACCTGGTAAGAAGACGTTTATAACATTTACATTCTAAACCTTGTAATATAAGGTCACCATCATGTCTGTGAGGCTGCAGCGTAATTTAGGCCTCCTAAAAATGCTGATCACAGCCAACCCCTCGAAAAGAAAGGCTATCCTTTGCGCTGCCTTGGACGATTTAGTGGCTGCCATTTCAGATATAGCCCTAAACACCCTAAAAGGTAATGTCCCGATATCAACGAGCCAGTTCCGGGTTCTGAAGAAGAAGCGCCACATTATTAAGAAGCTCAGCAATAAGAGGTCGTCGATCCTTTCTAAAAGAAAACTTGTCAAACAGTCTGGTGGTTTTATAGGGTCGCTGCTACGTATAGCTATACCCCTACTCACAGGGCTCCTGTCGAGGCCCTGATGGATCACGCCCACAAAATGTACTTTATACCCCGCCAACAGCTGGAACAGTTGGGCCCTTCTACCACAGACGCCTGGGACATACGCAAAAATGAGACGCAGCGGCTTGACGCTGAAACCAAAGCCATTTTGAACCGAACTGATTTAAAACCACACGACAAAGCAGGGCTTTACTCAGGAGCCCTTCAAAACTTTCTACAGTACTACAAGCAGCTAACCTCTGAAAAAAACAAACAGCAGTCAGTACCCTCTATGGTGCCTCAAGACCTTGAGCCCTCACCCACCCGGATGCCTTTTTCATAGACCTTTTAAAAAATATAAGTCAGAAGTATAGAGGGGCTGCTCAAATGTTGCTCAGTAAAATGACTGCCACTAAAGATTTGACCTCGTGGAACGACCGGGTTGAATTCGTTTACAAGGGCAAGCCGTTTGCTGGTTCCCACATGTATGATCTGGTCAGGGGTCTCACACATGGTAAAACACTATCGACCCAAGATGCTCCTAGAGGTTGGGAACAGTTCCTAAGTGCCGCTGCGGAACTCAACATTCCCTCAACGATTATCGGTAACACAGAGAATCGTCGTAAGCTTGAAATCTTAAAAGATCCAACCCTTGGTGTTTTTACACGGAGACCCGCCGTATCGACGTCGCCTTTCTTTCCACAACTAACACCATCTAGGAGCAGCGTTGCTCTACCTCTGGGGCCTAAAAAGAGACTATTCAAAATGAACACCTGGCTACTGCTCTAATGTGATCCCGAAATTTGCACCCATGTACAGTATTGTTAAAAAGTTCACATGTCAAAAGATTTTTACATCATTTATTTTTTACCCCTGTACATGTTTGTTGCGAAAACTGTTTCTAATAAAACGTGTTTAACATTTCAGCAGTAGTTCGACATCTTTTTTTTTTAAAAAATGGTTTTAAAATGTGTGATGGGGGATGAAAAATGCATAGTCTGTTTTCAGGTTACAATGTTTTTTATTTTAGACAGTCATCAATACAGTTGAGGCTTTACAAAGCCTTACACTTTGGCATACACCATATTCTGTTTTAACAATGCTAGACATGGGCCTAGTCTTTTCATTCACATATTTCATAACAATGCCGTTGTTGTTTACTAGATCAGCGGACTACAGATTTAAAAAAGTTCTAAACGTCATAACTTCAGACATTTTACTAACAAAATATATACAATGCTCCCCACATGTGATGGCTAGAAAATCCTGTACACACAGTTTGTTATAGACAACCATGGGTGATGCTTTTTTACATACTTGATTATCGGTTTTGTATAAATGTCATGCTCTGGGAACTCCGCTAAACTGTCAAACACTATAACCTTGTCTACACCAATAAACATTGCAGCCCAGTGTGTACTACCCTTGTAATGGGGGTCAGTGTTAAAGACGAGGGTGCGGGGTCTTTCTGGGCCTATCTTTTCAGGTAACCCATCACTAGGAAACACACCTAAAAAGTATTTCTTACCGTATTTATGTCTACTTAAGAAGTCCTGTATCTCAGTAGTGTCCATTTTACAAGCTTTTAATGATAGTCAAACATAAGTTGACGGGCGTGATTAACCTGAATAACTCTTCAGTTTTTGATCAGGTTGTAGTGGTCACCGTCTTCCATGTCTGGCGACAGGTCGAATGCAAACAGCGTGTAGCCGGCCGCATATCCCTCTCTTGAAACAAAGACTCCCGAGTCCCGCAGATGTTTCCCCATTATCGAGACCAGACCGAGATATTCCCGGACAAAATTGGATGTTCCAAAATTCGGCGTGAACGGTTTTGCGGGTATCACAGCACCCTTGTGCACCAAAGCAGCATAGTTGATGTCGTAGTGTTTGAAGTTGAATGGGTTAGAGTTGTAGAGGCCGCTAAAAGCTGTATTGTCCACAAACCCTATGATGATGAGTTTCGGTAATTGCCCCAGAAATAGATTCTGCTGCTGCGTTAATCTACTACCGGCGGGGATGCTGAATATCTTCAGAGCAACTCTTTCAATGGCGTATTTAGCTTTCGATAATTGTAAAGCTTCTGCATGGGCTAGTCTGACGCTCGGGGACACTTTCACCCTCTTTACAAACAGGCTTGCAGACAATATAACCAGTTTATACTGCTCCGCATCGACGCTGATGAGACAGAAAGCGTCCTTGTTACGATTGAGTTTGATCTTGAGATCTATACCGTTGACTAGCAGCTTGTCTTGGAAGAAAAGGTCTGAATGTACACGCCCCAGGAGATCAAACTGCCTACTGCCGGCCAGCGAAGCTAGCTCTTTTTTAAAAACCCTTGTTGCGCTTCGGTGTCTTTGTAGAAGAGTCCCGCTGAAAGTTGTGTGTCCAAGGCGTCGCAACTGTAATTTAGAATACTCTCTATGTAGGCCCTATAGGCATACATGTTATCACTCTGCGTGACGAGTCCATCGCCTAGGTTAATGTCCACCTGATTAAACATGGTTGCGATGGGGTAGGCGATCGGGGCCACTCTAGCATCATCCTCGATGTCGGCACCATTCGCTTTGGTTATTTTACAGTCGAGGTGTAGAAGAGTGTTGTTGCGGTCCAGATACATATCCGTGGACCCTGACACATAAAACTCTCTATCGGTGCAAGCAGCGTCAGAGCTGCCATAGGCGATACTTCCATGAAAAAACTGTTCTCGATGCTGGTCTGTGTGGGTTTGAGAGAAAACAGATCTAACTCTGATTTGGCGCATTCACCCGAGGCACAGTGTACGAAGGCCATGCTAGCTGATTTAAAAAATATTCACAGTAAAACGTGTTCTCTTCTTCTTGGAAGATCTCTTCCGTCTTACGGCTTTTCTTTTGTGTGGGCCTTTTGAAGTACTCCGCCGCTTCTTATAGGGCATTGGCGGCCCCCTACGCCTTGATGCCCTTCGCTTCCTTTTAACACCAGCACGCGCATTGTACATCAACCCCTCTCCTTCTTGTGGCTGTCTGTTCATGCGTTCGGCGACAGCCGACGTTCCAGAGCCCACAACGTCCTGGGCTATGTTCGTAGCAGCCGCTTTAACATGCGGTCTTCTCAAAAAGGGCATGGCTCGCCTAAACAAACTCCGAAAGAAGCCCCCCAAGCCGGCCCTGTACATAACAGGAGCCCCTTGAAAGTAGGGCGGGGGACCTCCATAGCCGGCCTGACCTTTATAATAGTCCGTGTACATCGAGGGATCCCCGTATGTTTTCATGATGACCATCGCAACTGCCTAATAGTCACTGTTGCGGCGCGGCCTTAAATGAAGCTTAACAATAACTTTCCCGTATTTAAAGGCCACCGGCTCCGACTGGTCGTTGTAGACCATGATGGTTATAGTGTCAAAATGTTTTTTAGAAATTGCCACATAATCGAGTTTGTGATGCTGCATATTAACCATTGTGTTATTTTCACCCTTCACATGGATCCATCTCAACAGCGGCGAATAACTATCCCCGACCTGCTGTGGTTCTACGATGTCGCTATACACGTAGAGTGTATAAAACCCCCCGTTAATATTGGGGCACGTAGGGTCTGGATCCACCTGTCTTTTTACATGTTGCATGGTCCCTAACACCCTTTGTAATTTACCGGAACAGGTAAACACTGTACTGAGCTCCGGGGCTTTAAGAAACACTTTTCTTCTAACGTTATCCAACACCAGATGTATATTCACATACGTCTCGATGCTGCCTATAGATTTGTTGATGGCGTCAACCACTGAGGAAACGGTTTTGTAGTAGCCATGAGGAAATCCCGCGTAGATGCTCAGAGGGTCCTGCTCACGCTTTATACTAAATTTAGCCTCTAGCTTTGTAAATGTATTCCACGTTCTAGGGTATTGTATCTCCGTTAGGGCCACCTCCCACGACCCTTTCACTTCCTCAGGTTTCGCCAGTTTCACTGTATAATTGGAAATCTGATTGCTGGGGAACATTTCCTTCGAAGCGTTGGATGGCAGCGTAATATAAAAAGGTGAGTTCTCCATCTGAGCGCTTACAGCTTGACCTCACACACTGTGCAGCGAGCTGGCCAAAACCCAACTGTTAAATTTCTCGGGCTATCCGCGCCAATTGACCAGCGCCTGTCTCTTAGATCCGGTGCCTTTCCTTTTCAGAACCTTTTCAACCCTGTACACCCGGTTCGGATCATAGGGCACCTTCTGTACCTCTTCTGTGTAAAAGACGCCTGCTTCCTTTTTCCCCTCATAGTCCTATAACCTGTAAATATATACCCCTTCTTTAAGCTCAAAACTTTCCACTATGAATATCTCATCGCTGAATGTCTGTTGGTAGCCTTTGGTGAAGACACCCTTCAACTTTGAAACCCTGACATGATACTCTTCTTTTAAAGCCGGTTTCTTGACCTTCGACGCAAGCCGACTCCTGTACACAGTTGTAGGAAGTTGGCTCTGTATGTGCTATTTCAAAGTAAGGAATAGCATGCACAGAGTCCAAGGGTTCCCCTTAGAGGTAAAATAGTGGTAAAAAATAGATAATACTAATGCTATATTTTGTGGTAGTGTGGTCGAGCAGTAGGCTTATCCAAGGAGTAGTGTTAAGCATTTGTTGTACATACACATAGACAATAAATGAGGTACACACTCAGAGACAAATCCAGCCAATAGGTTTTTATATAGAAAAATATATTTTCTTAGTTTATTTTAAGAACCACAGGTTCAAATTCTACATGTAATATCTCATTCGAAAGGTATTGCAGGTAAGTACTTTAGGAACTTCAAATCATCAAAATTGCATGTATACTTTTCAAGTTATTCACAAATAGCTGTTTTAAAAGTGGACACTTAGTGCAATTTTCACAGTTCCTAGGGGAGGTAAGTATTTGTTAGGTTAACCAGGTAAGTAAGACACTTACAGGGCTTAGTTCTTGGTCCAAGGTAGCCCACCGTTGGGGGTTCAGAGCAACCCCAAAGTCACCACACCAGCAGCTCAGGGCCGGTCAGGTGCAGAGTTCAAAGTGGTGCCCAAAACACATAGGCTAGAATGGAGAGAAGGGGGTGCCCCGGTTCCGGTCTGCTTGCAGGTAAGTACCCGCGTCTTCGGAGGGCAGACCAGGGGGGTTTTGTAGGGCACCGGGGGGGACACAAGCCCACACAGAAATTTCACCCTCAGCAGCGCGGGGGCGGCCGGGTGCAGTGTAGAAACAAGCGTCGGGTTTGTAATGGAAGTCAATGGGAGATCTAGGGATCTCTTCAGCGCTGCAGGCAGGCAAGGGGGGGGTTCCTCGGGGAAACCTCCACTTGGTCAAGGGAGAGGGACTCCTGGGGGTCACTCCTCCAGTGAAAGTCCGGTCCTTCAGGTCCTGGGGGCTGCGGTTGCAGGGTCTCTCCCAGGTGTCGGGACTTAGGATTCAAAGAGTCGCGGTCAGGGGAAGCCTCGGGATTCCCTCTGCAGGCGGCGCTGTGGGGGCTCAGGGGGGACAGGTTTTTGTACTCACAGTCTTAGAGTAGTCCTGGGGTCCCTCCTGAGGTGTTGGATCGCCACCAGCCGAGTCGGGGTCGCCGGGTGCAGTGTTGCAAGTCTCACGCTTCTTGCGGGGAGCTTGCAGGGTTCTTTAAAGCTGCTGGAAACAAAGTTGCAGCTTTTCTTGGAGCAGGTCCGCTGTCCTCGGGAGTTTCTTGTCTTTTCGAAGCAGGGGCAGTCCTCAGAGGATGTCGAGGTCGCTGGTCCCTTTGGAAGGCGTCGCTGGAGCAGGATCTTTGGAAGGCAGGAGACAGGCCGGTGAGTTTCTGGAGCCAAGGCAGTTGTCGTCTTCTGGTCTTCCTCTGCAGGGGTTTTTCAGCTAGGCAGTCCTTCTTCTTGTTGTTGCAGGAATCTAATTTTCTAGGGTTCAGGGTAGCCCTTAAATACTAAATTTAAGGGCGTGTTTAGGTCTGGGGGGTTAGTAGCCAATGGCTACTAGCCCTGAGGGTGGGTACACCCTCTTTGTGCCTCCTCCCAAGGGGAGGGGGTCACAATCCTAACCCTATTGGGGGAATCCTCCATCTGCAAGATGGAGGATTTCTAAAAGTCAGAGTCACCTCAGCTCAGGACACCTTAGGGGCTGTCCTGACTGGCCAGTGACTCCTCCTTGTTGCTTTCTTTGTTCCCTCCAGCCTTGCCGCCAAAAGTGGGGGCCGTGGCCGGAGGGGGCGGGCAACTCCACTAAGCTGGAGTGCCCTGCTGGGCTGTGACAAAGGGGTGAGCCTTTGAGGCTCACCGCCAGGTGTTACAGCTCCTGCCTGGGGGAGGTGTTAGCATCTCCACCCAGTGCAGGCTTTGTTACTGGCCTCAGAGTGACAAAGGCACTCTCCCCATGGGGCCAGCAACATGTCTCTGGTGTGGCAGGCTGCTGGAACTAGTCAGCCTACACAGACAGTCGGTTAAGTTTCAGGGGGCACCTCTAAGGTGCCCTCTGGGGTGTATTTTGCAATAAAATGTACACTGGCATCAGTGTGCATTTATTGTGCTGAGAACTTTGATACCAAACTTCCCAGTTTTCAGTGTAGCCATTATGGTGCTGTGGAGTTCGTGTTTGACAGACTCCCAGACCATATACTCTTATGGCTACCCTGCACTTACAATGTCTAAGGTTTTGTTTAGACACTGTAGGGGTACCATGCTCATGCACTGGTACCCTCACCTATGGTATAGTGCACCCTGCCTTAGGGCTGTAAGGCCTGCTAGAGGGGTGTCTTACCTATACTGCATAGGCAGTGAGAGGCTGGCATGGCACCCTGAGGGGAGTGCCATGTCGACTTACTCGTTTTGTCCTCACTAGCACACACAAGCTGGTAAGCAGTGTGTCTGTGCTGAGTGAGGGGTCTCCAGGGTGGCATAAGACATGCTGCAGCCCTTAGAGACCTTCCTTGGCATCAGGGCCCTTGGTACTAGAAGTACCAGTTACAAGGGACTTATCTGGATGCCAGGGTCTGCCACTTGTGGATACAAAAGTACAGGTTAGGGAAAGAACACTGGTGCTGGGGCCTGGTTAGCAGGCCTCAGCACACTTTCAATTGTAAACATAGCATCAGCAAAGGCAAAAAGTCAGGGGGCAACCATGCCAAGGAGGCATTTCCTTACACAACCCCCCCCCCAAACGAAAGAGGATGAGACTAACCTTTCCCAAGAGAGTCTTCATTTTCTAAGTGGAAGAACCTGGAAAGGCCATCTGCATTGGCATGGGCAGTCCCAGGTCTGTGTTCCACTATGAAGTCCATTCCCTGTAGGGAGATGGACCACCTCAACAGTTTAGGATTTTCACCTTTCATTTGCATCAGCCATTTGAGAGGTCTGTGGTCAGTTTGAACTAGGAAGTGAGTCCCAAAGAGGTATGGTCTCAGCTTCTTCAGGGACCAAACCACAGCAAAGGCCTCCCTCTCAATGGCACTCCAACGCTGCTCCCTGGGGAGTAACCTCCTGCTAATGAAAGCAACAGGCTGGTCAAGGCCATCATCATTTGTTTGGGACAAAACTGCCCCTATCCCATGTTCAGAGGCATCAGTCTGCACAATGAACTGCTTAGAATAATCTGGAGCTTTTAGAACTGGTGCTGAGCACATTGCCTGTTTCAGGGTGTCAAAGGCCTGTTGGCATTCCACAGTCCAGTTCACTTTCTTGGGCATTTTCTTGGAGGTGAGTTCAGTGAGGGCTGTCACAATGGATCCATATCCCTTCACAAACCTCCTGTAATACCCAGTCAAGCCAAGGAATGCCCTGACTTGAGTCTGGGTTTTTGGAGCTACCCAGTCCAGAATAGTCTGGATCTTGGGTTGGAGTGGCTGAACTTGGCCTCCACCTACAAGGTGGCCCAAGTAAACCACAGTTCCCTGCCCTATCTGGCATTTGGATGCCTTGATAGAGAGGCCTGCAGATTGCAGAGCCTTCAAAACCTTCTTCAGGTGGACCAGGTGATCCTGCCAGGTGGAGCTAAAGACAGCAATATCATCAAGATAAGCTGTGCTAAAGGACTCCAAGCCAGCAAGGACTTGATTCACCAACCTTTGGAAGGTGGCAGGGGCATTCTTTAAACCAAAGGGCATAACAGTAAACTGATAATGCCCATCAGGTGTGGAGAATGCCGTTTTCTCTTTTGCTCCAGGTGCCATTTTTATTTGCCAGTACCCTGCTGTCAAGTCAAAGGTACTTAAGAATTTGGCAGCACCTAATTTATCTATGAGCTCATCAGCTCTTGGAATTGGATGAGCATCTGTCTTGGTGACAGAATTGAGCCCTCTGTAGTCCACACAAAACCTCATCTCTTTCTTTCCATCTTTGGTGTGAGGTTTGGGGACTAAGACCACTGGGCTAGCCCAGGGGCTGTCAGAGCGCTCAATTACTCCCAATTCCAGCATCTTGTGGACTTCCACCTTGATGCTTTCCTTAACATGGTCAGACTGTCTAAAGATTTTGTTTTTGACAGGCATGCTGTCTCCTGTGTCCACATCATGGGTACACAGGTGTGTCTGACCAGGGGTTAAGGAGAAGAGTTCAGGAAACTGCTGTAGGACTCTCCTACAATCAGCTTGCTGTTGGCCAGAGAGGGTGTCTGAGTAGATCACTCCATCTACTGTGCCATCTTTTGGGTCTGATGACAGAAGATCAGGGAGAGGTTCACTCTCTGCCTCCTGATCCTCATCTGTTACCATCAACAGATTCACATCAGCCCTGTCATGGAAGAGCTTAAGGCGGTTCACATGGATCACCCTCTTGGGGCTCCTGCTTGTGCCCAGGTCCACCAGGTAGGTGACCTGACTCTTCCTTTCTAGTACTGGGTAAGGGCCACTCCATTTGTCCTGGAGTGCCCTGGGAGCCACAGGCTCCAGAACCCAGACTTTCTGCCCTGGTTGGAACTCAACCAGTGCAGCCTTTTGGTCATACCAAAACTTCTGGAGCTGTTGGCTGGCCTCAAGGTTTTTGGTTGCCTTTTCCATGTACTCTGCCATTCTAGAGCGAAGGCCAAGTACATAGTCCACTATGTCCTGTTTAGGCTCATGGAGAGGTCTCTCCCAGCCTTCTTTAACAAGGGCAAGTGGTCCCCTTACAGGATGACCAAACAGAAGTTCAAAGGGTGAGAATCCTACTCCCTTCTGTGGCACCTCTCTGTAAGCGAAAAGCAGACATGGCAAGAGGACATCCCATCTCCTTTTGAGTTTTTCTGGGAGCCCCATGATCATGCCTTTTAATGTCTTGTTGAATCTCTCAACCAAGCCATTAGTTTGTGGATGGTATGGTGTAGTGAATTTATAAGTCACTCCACACTCATTCCACATGTGCTTTAGGTATGCTGACATGAAGTTGGTACCTCTGTCAGACACCACCTCCTTAGGGAAACCCACTCTGGTAAAGATACCAATGAGGGCCTTGGCTACTGCAGGGGCAGTAGTCGACCTAAGGGGAATAGCTTCAGGATACCTGGTAGCATGATCCACTACTACCAGGATATACATATTTCCTGAGGCTGTGGGAGGTTCTAGTGGACCAACTATGTCCACACCCACTCTTTCAAAGGGAACCCCCACCACTGGAAGTGGAATGAGGGGGGCCTTTGGATGCCCACCTGTCTTACCACTGGCTTGACAGGTGGGGCAGGAGAGGCAAAACTCCTTAACCATGTTGGACATATTGGGCCAGTAGAAGTGGTTGACTAACCTCTCCCACGTCTTGGTTTGTCCCAAATGTCCAGCAAGGGGAATGTCATGGGCCAATGTTAGGATGAACTTCCTGAACAGCTGAGGCACTACCACTCTCCTAGTGGCACCAGGTTTGGGGTCTCTGGCCTCAGTGTACAGGAGTCCATCTTCCCAATAGACCCTATGTGTTCCATTTTTCTTGCCTTTGGACTCTTCAGCAGCTTGCTGCCTAAGGCCTTCAAGAGAGGGACAGGTTTCTTGTCCCTTACACAGCTCCTCCCTTCAGGGTCCCCCTGGGCCTAAGAGCTCAACCTGATAAGGTTCAAGCTCCAAAGGCTCAGTTCCCTCAGAGGGCAGAACTTCTTCCTGAGAAGAGAGGTTCCCTTTCTTTTGCTGTGTTGCAGTTGGTTTCCCAACTGACTTCCCTTTCCTCTTGGTAGGCTGGGCCATTCTTCCAGACTCCAGCTCTACTTGTTCACCCTGTGCCTTGCATTGTGCTCTTGTTTTCACACACACCAGTTCAGGGATACCCAGCATTGCTGCATGGGTTTTTAGTTCTACCTCAGCCCCTGCTGAGGACTCCAGGTCATTTCCAAGCAGACAGTCCACTGGGATATTTGAGGAGACCACCACCTGTTTCAGGCCATTGACCCCTCCCCATTCTAAAGTAACCATTGCCATGGGATGTACTTTTCTCTGATTGTCAGCGTTGGTGACTGTGTAAGTTTTTCCAGTCAGGTATTGGCCAGGGGAAACCAGTTTCTCTGTCACCATGGTGACACTGGCACCTGTATCCCTCAGGCCCTCTATTCTAGTCCCATTAATTAAGAGTTGCTGTCTGTATTTTTGCATGTTAGGCGGCCAGACAGCTAGTGTGGCTAAATCCACCCCACCCTCAGAAACTAGAGTAGCTTCAGTGTGGACCCTGATTTGCTCTGGGCACACTGTTGATCCCACTTGGAGACTAGCCATACCAGTGTTACCTGGATGGGAGTTTGGAGTGGAACCTTTCTTGGGACAGGCCTTGTCTCCAGTTTGGTGTCCATGCTGTTTACAGCTATGACACCAGGCCTTTTTGGGATCAAAGTTTTTACCCTTGTACCCATTGTTTTGTGAAGAGGCTCTGGGCCCACCCTCCTGTGCAGGTTTTTGGGGGCCTGCAGAAGACTCTTTACTATTTTTAGTTTTGGTTGTCTCATCACCCTTCCTCTGGGGAGTCTTTGTGACCCCTTTCTTTTGGTCACCCCCTGTTGAAGTCTTGGACACCCTTGTCTTGACCCAATGGTCCGCCTTCTTTCCCAATTCTTGGGGAGAAATTGGTCCTAGGTCTACCGGATGCTGATGCAGTTTATCATTGAAACAATTACTTAACAGGTGTTCTTTCACAAATAAATTGTACAGCCCATCATAATTACTTACACCACTGCCTTGAATCCAACCATCTAGTGTTTTCACTGAGTAGTCAACAAAGTCAACCCAGGTCTGGCTCGAGGATTTTTGAGCCCCCCTGAACCTAATCCTGTACTCCTCAGTGGAGAATCCAAAGCCCTCAATCAGGGTACCCTTCATGAGGTCATAAGATTCTGCATCTTTTCCAGAGAGTGTGAGGAGTCTATCCCTACACTTTCCAGTGAACATTTCCCAAAGGAGAGCACCCCAGTGAGATCTGTTCACTTTTCTGGTTACACAAGCCCTCTCAAAAGCTGTGAACCACTTGGTGATGTCATCACCATCTTCATATTTTGTCACAATCCCTTTGGGGATTTTTAACATGTCAGGAGAATCTCTGACCCTATTTATATTGCTGCCACCATTGATGGGTCCTAGGCCCATCTCTTGTCTTTCCCTTTCTATGGCTAGGAGCTGTCTCTCTAAAGCCAATCTTCTGGCCATCCTGGCTAACAGGAGGTCATCTTCACTGAGAGCATCCTCAGTGATTTCAGAAATGTGGGACCCTCCTGTGAGGGACTCACCATTTCTGACTAACACAGTTGGAGACAGGACTTGAGGGGTCCTGTTCTCCCTATTTAGGACTGGAGGAGGGACATTGGCCTCCAAGTCACTAATTTCTTCCTCTGTGAGGTCATCATCAGAGGGGTTGGCTTTTTCAAACTCTGCCAACAGCTCCTGGAGCTGAATTTTGGTAGGTCTGGAGCCAATGGTTATTTTTTTGATATTACAGAGAGACCTTAGCTCCCTCATCTTAAGATGGAGGTAAGGTGTGGTGTCGAGTTCCACCACATTCATCTCTGTATCAGACATTATTTTGCTAAGAGTTGGAAGACTTTTTAAAGAATCTAAAACTGTTTCTAGAATCTAATTTCAAACTTTTAACAAACTTTTAAACTCTAAAAGACAATGCTAAACAGGGACTTAACACACAAGGCCCTAGCAGGACTTTTAAGAATTTAGAAAAATTTCAAATTGCAAAAATGAATTTCTAATGACAATTTTGGAATTTGTCGTGTGATCAGGTATTGGCTGAGTAGTCCAGCAAATGCAAAGTCTTGTACCCCACCGCTGATCCACCAATGTAGGAAGTTGGCTCTGTATGTGCTATTTCAAAGTAAGGAATAGCATGCACAGAGTCCAAGGGTTCCCCTTAGAGGTAAAATAGTGGTAAAAAATAGATAATACTAATGCTCTATTTTGTGGTAGTGTGGTCGAGCAGTAGGCTTATCCAAGGAGTAGTGTTAAGCATTTGTTGTACATACACATAGACAATAAATGAGGTACACACACTCAGAGACAAATCCAGCCAATAGGTTTTTATATAGAAAAATATCTTTTCTTAGTTTATTTTAAGAACCACAGGTTCAAATTCTACATGTAATATCTCATTCGAAAGGTATTGCAGGTAAGTACTTTAGGAACTTCAAATCATCAAAATTGCATGTATACTTTTCAAGTTATTCACAAATAGCTGTTTTAAAAGTGGACACTTAGTGCAATTTTCACAGTTCCTAGGGGAGGTAAGTATTTGTTAGGTTAACCAGGTAAGTAAGACACTTACAGGGCTTAGTTCTTGGTCCAAGGTAGCCCACCGTTGGGGGTTCAGAGCAACCCCAAAGTCACCACACCAGCAGCTCAGGGCCGGTCAGGTGCAGAGTTCAAAGTGGTGCCCAAAACACATAGGCTAGAATGGAGAGAAGGGGGTGCCCCGGTTCCGGTCTGCTTGCAGGTAAGTACCCGCGTCTTCGGAGGGCAGACCAGGGGGGTTTTGTAGGGCACCGGGGGGGACACAAGCCCACACAGAAATTTCACCCTCAGCAGCGCGGGGGCGGCCGGGTGCAGTGTAGAAACAAGCGTCGGGTTTGTAATGGAAGTCAATGGGAGATCTAGGGATCTCTTCAGCGCTGCAGGCAGGCAAGGGGGGGGTTCCTCGGGGAAACCTCCACTTGGTCAAGGGAGAGGGACTCCTGGGGGTCACTCCTCCAGTGAAAGTCCGGTCCTTCAGGTCCTGGGGGCTGCGGTTGCAGGGTCTCTCCTAGGTGTCGGGACTTAGGATTCAAAGAGTCGCGGTCAGGGGAAGCCTCGGGATTCCCTCTGCAGGCGGCGCTGTGGGGGCTCAGGGGGGACAGGTTTTTGTACTCACAGTCTTAGAGTAGTCCTGGGGTCCCTCCTGAGGTGTTGGATCGCCACCAGCCGAGTCGGGGTCGCCGGGTGCAGTGTTGCAAGTCTCACGCTTCTTGCAGGGAGCTTGCAGGGTTCTTTAAAGCTGCTGGAAACAAAGTTGCAGCTTTTCTTGGAGCAGGTCCGCTGTCCTCGGGAGTTTCTTGTCTTTTCGAAGCAGGGGCAGTCCTCAGAGGATGTCGAGGTCGCTGGTCCCTTTGGAAGGCGTCGCTGGAGCAGGATCTTTGGAAGGCAGGAGACAGGCCGGTGAGTTTCTGGAGCCAAGGCAGTTGTTGTCTTCTGGTCTTCCTCTGCAGGGGTTTTTCAGCTAGGCAGTCCTTCTTCTTGTTGTTGCAGGAATCTAATTTTCTAGGGTTCAGGGTAGCCCTTAAATACTAAATTTAAGGGCGTGTTTAGGTCTGGGGGGTTAGTAGCCAATGGCTACTAGCCCTGAGGGTGGGTACACCCTCTTTGTGCCTCCTCCCAAGGGGAGGGGGTCACAATCCTAACCCTATTGGGGGAATCCTCCATCTGCAAGATGGAGGATTTCTAAAAGTCAGAGTCACCTCAGCTCAGGACACCTTAGGGGCTGTCCTGACTGGCCAGTGACTCCTCCTTGTTGCTTTCTTTGTTCCCTCCAGCCTTGCCGCCAAAAGTGGGGGCCGTGGCCGGAGGGGGCGGGCAACTCCACTAAGCTGGAGTGCCCTGCTGGGCTGTGACAAAGGGGTGAGCCTTTGAGGCTCACCGCCAGGTGTTACAGCTCCTGCCTGGGGGAGGTGTTAGCATCTCCACCCAGTGCAGGCTTTGTTACTGGCCTCAGAGTGACAAAGGCACTCTCCCCATGGGGCCAGCAACATGTCTCTGGTGTGGCAGGCTGCTGGAACTAGTCAGCCTACACAGACAGTCGGTTAAGTTTCAGGGGGCACCTCTAAGGTGCCCTCTGGGGTGTATTTTGCAATAAAATGTACACTGGCATCAGTGTGCATTTATTGTGCTGAGAAGTTTGATACCAAACTTCCCAGTTTTCAGTGTAGCCATTATGGTGCTGTGGAGTTCGTGTTTGACAGACTCCCAGACCATATACTCTTATGGCTACCCTGCACTTACAATGTCTAAGGTTTTGTTTAGACACTGTAGGGGTACCATGCTCATGCACTGGTACCCTCACCTATGGTATAGTGCACCCTGCCTTAGGGCTGTAAGGCCTGCTAGAGGGGTGTCTTACCTATACTGCATAGGCAGTGAGAGGCTGGCATGGCACCCTGAGGGGAGTGCCATGTCAACTTACTCGTTTTGTCCTCACTAGCACACACAAGCTGGTAAGCAGTGTGTCTGTGCTGAGTGAGGGGTCTCCAGGGTGGCATAAGACATGCTGCAGCCCTTAGAGACCTTCCTTGGCATCAGGGCCCTTGGTACTAGAAGTACCAGTTACAAGGGACTTATCTGGATGCCAGGGTCTGCCAATTGTGGATACAAAAGTACAGGTTAGGGAAAGAACACTGGTGCTGGGGCCTGGTTAGCAGGCCTCAGCACACTTTCAATTGTAAACATAGCATCAGCAAAGGCAAAAAGTCAGGGGGCAACCATGCCAAGGAGGCATTTCCTTACAACAGTTCTCCACACCATTAACGAATTATCACTTGTTACCTCCACGGGGGACATTTTGATTGTCCTATGATAACTGGCGTTATGAACACCTATATAAAAGCCTGTAGAACATCCACGTATCAGTAGGTATTGTTGGCTGTGAAATATCGCCACATCTTTGATTTTAAAGTTCTGTTAAAACGCTCTACAACTGCCGCTTTTACCTCTGTGTGCGTTACAAAATGTTGAACAGCGTGTTGCTTTAATAATTTCTAAAAAGATTTGTTTAAAAATTTCTTTCCGATGTCTGTTTCTAGTTTTTGAGGTACACGCCCTCTAGCAAAGATGTCTTTAAATGCGACGGTGGCGCTGGTACCACTTTTATCGTTTAGCGCCTCTGCATAGGCGTACTAGGACAATTCGTATATGACTTTCAATATATACATGGCGCCGTTGCTATGTTTTGCTAGATCTTGAAGACTGATTATGTCAGCCTGCCACTGATAATCTAGCTGCGCACTAACAATGGTTGCCCTCCTCTTAAAACGTCTCCTGGCAGGTTTGTGGAGTGAATAAGCCTCTTCCCCAGCTAAACAAGTCTTCACCCCGGCTCTGTTTACAGATTCATTTTCAACTCGAGCCCTTCTAAATAGAGCTTCGTAGCCTCCATAGCTCCCAACCTTTAATGTATCGTAATAAAGCTTCCTTAAAGCAGCCCCCGTCATGCTGGCACCCTCCGCACCCATGAAATGAAAGACGTATGTTTTGTGTAAGGTCGTTTTATTAAACATAAAAAGGTAAAAGTGAGTTGGAACATCCTAGACATCGTGTATTTGACATTTTGCGGTATTTAGCTTATAACTGTCAAAGCTGCGGAACACAGAGGCCTTTTGCCGATGTATACATAGTACGACACATGTTACACATATTACTCAACACAGTTCCTTTTACCCTGTCTCAGCGTCACAAACTTTGATATTTTTATAGCTATACTCTCAATAGCTCTAGACATGACTTCCCGCTCCCCCGCCTATAACTCTGGACGTTCAGGATACTGACAGCATTCAACAGTTCATACAGTTCTAGGTCGGACAATACCGAACCTTTATTTGTGAAATAATCTTCAGTCATGAGCTCCAAAGCCCTGTGTAGTCCTTTCAGTGGTGAAAGTCTTAACTCGCGAGCATGATCCTTGTCTGAGGTTCGTTAATTTTATGCCCATAACACATGTCATAATAGTCCCGTTTAACACACGTGTTCACAACGGCCGCCGCAAAACCTTTAACTGGCCATATGGCGTCATAGGGTACACCCGGAGTTTCCTTTTCAAAATCGGGGCTATTGTAGGTGCAAACACATTTCTTACGCGGCTCTTTGTTCTGGCTTGTAATACTTTCAGACTGTCTGAAACAGCATAAGCAGTAAAAATTTACGTTGTTAACCTTTGGCGAAGACCACTCTAGAGCCTCTCTTTCTGCAGTTGTTTTCTACGGTTCAAACAGAAAGCAAAAGACAAATTATTAGTTAAAAAGTAGGATATCAGCGTATACTTGAAAATTTTCTATAGAGTTTTACTAACCTCAGCATTTTCGCTACACTCTGCGGCTGCTCTGAAATCTTGCGATTCACAGAGGTCCATTGGGGTCAAAGCATCGCCGGAGTTTACACGGGCCGGCTGTACATTGACAGCCTCTGGATCTGGGTCCTCCTGGAAACCCATGTCTTCATAGGCGGGCGAATTCGGTGGTGGTACACATTCTTCAGCATCTTCAATGTCGATGAAGTTGACTGCATCACTTAAACCATCTTTCGAGACTTCGCTGTCGCTGCTATCACCCTTAATAGGGGATATCAGTTGTGGCAGATCCTTAAGATGGAGCTTTTCAAGCCGCTGGCAAAGTTCCTATTGAAAACCCATAACATCGGTATCCCTATCGTCAGGGGCAGCCTGTTGTGCACTCTCATCCATCGTAAGAGGTGTTAGGGTCCGGTAATATCTACCAATAGTGTTCAGGGCCCCTGAGGAGGCGGCTTTTCTGGCGAGCGGATTGTATCTCTTCATGGCGCCTTGACACGCTGTTTCAGCAATGGTTCACGGTTTGGCAGATGGCTCTAACCAGCTCCCTATATTCCACAGTTCAAAAAGGGCAGGCGCTTCTCTACAACACCATGAGGTCACAAAGCACGTGACACACCCTACACACATGGCACTTCCGGGGAGGGCTCTCAGGGACACCGGAAGTCCCAGTCACGGAAGTGACGTCACTTCCGGGGAGGGATAACTGTCACTTTTAATATGGTGATTAAAGGTATCCCTTCCTGCTACTGCTGTGTAATTGTAGAACTGGCTCACGTACAACAGGTCTTTTAAATAATTTTCAAAGTTTTCTGCATGAAATTTGAAATCTAAACTATGCAGTCTATAAAGGATGAAAATATTGAAATCAATCTTTGATTTTGAGATACTTTAACACATATATTTCCATATTCTCCACATTTTGATTTTGTTCTTTTACTTATGTTTTTTACAATGTTTTTAAAAGAAGCATTGGCAAAGCTAATATCTTTGCACTCACATTATGAAAGCAAGATTCACTGGCTTTGTTATTACTTTTTGTGTAGTGGTCTAGAATGTAAGTTATAACTGCTGCAGCGTTTGTGAAGTATAAATGCAAGGTCACTACCCTGCTTTCTTTTTCTAACAGGAGCCTCCTGACAACATTTGCAGCATAAAATAGATATAAATAGTGTAAGCCCATTTTTAGGTTTGGCGTTAGCCAACACCTTTTCATTTGGCTTTCAGCCAGCCCTCTTCATCCATTGGTCTGCTGTTGTGTCATCCAGATTTTCCTTCCGTCCATTAAAGCATATGGCATGGAGCAATACTAGATCAGCCCTGTGAGTGACATCATTCTGCTCCTTCACAAAGAGCACATCCACACAAAGTAGTTGCTTTCAGTTCCAGACATTCCTATGGTAATATGTACCTTTTGAGGAAAAATACTTTTGCCTGTAGCTGAAGTTTTGTTTATATTGGGTATGCTCAGCAGCTTCTCTAATAATTAGTTTTATGGAAGTCATAACAAAACACACATCAACAAAGCCAAAAGGCTGGCAGCCAATGTCGGACCAGTTGGCTTATCAAGGAAACAACACAATCACAGTAAGAACCAGGGGAAGTACAGGGAAAGGGGTGAGAGAGAAAAAAAAAAACTGCAGTTCACTCTCAGAATGGTTTTGCCTCAGGCTCAAAACGGTACAAGCTATACAGCTACAATATAAGTAGGAGAACAGAAATTAACACAAAGTATTATCCACAGCAGTACAGCCTGGTGGAAGGTACAACCAGGCTTACTGATCGGACAAGGATACCAGCTCTGAACCCCAGAAAACCACCAAAACGTACAGGACCGGAGATGAGGATGTAAGCTGTAGATAGGACACCCAAAGGTATCATACACATAGAAAAGTGGTAGCAATGAACAGGAAATAAAGGAGACTTGTAATCGCATGGGAAACTGAAAGGTAGAGAACACTTGGGGAAACGAAAAGGGTATGCAGACTAATACAACTAATACAGGGCAAGATCCACAGTAACTGATAACATGTTGCCAGACACCATCTCCATGGTGGATTAGCCTTGTATGCTAGCTGTATCCACCATGCTGTAGAAGAGCACCAGTATCCCAGAAGCAAGTGAGCAATGACTTAAAACTGTTCTGTTGTCTATTGTTTGTGTTCCCTCAATCACCACAACACCACCATCATTCTTCAAAGCATCCAGTCCCCAGGTTTTTTTTTAATATATTGCCTGTACCATACCTGAATCCTGACATAGATTTGTCTCTTACTGTTACCTCCTCTAGACCTATCCCCAGCGTATTGCTGGGTTAGTGGTTTATCCTGCACAGCAACACTGTCTGAACTTTAAATGTGCACCAGGGTCTCTGGGACACAGACATGTGTGAGCCAGTGAATCATCAATGTGTCAAGAAGTCTCAGAGAGGTGGGGAGTTCAGGGGCCGAACAATTCTTCTGTGGAGTTTGGGTATCCTCACGTAAAGGCAATGTAAAAAAAGGACATCATTTTTGTCATGGTCCTCTTTTTTCCTGCCTGGCTTTAGGACTAGTGCGATATTCCACTGTTAAAGAGTGGCACTGTATATGTTTCCTGATAGAACATGGATTCACATAAATGGCCGATTTAACTTTCTAGTAGGCCATGAAAGATGGTGCAGAAAATTCCCCAGCAGGGTGGAAGTTAAGTGTCATATGGGGACTGTAGTGCATATTTACACCGTCCATATCTATGAAAAAGAGATATGAGTCCTGACAGTACCATTGTGCATTTCACAAGTACTGCAGTGACACTTGGCAAGGAAAAGCGCCTTTAACTCTAAAGTGTGTCTCATAGCTTACCTTTTTCAACCTAGTCATAGGCAAATTGTAAAGCCGTCATTAAAAATTATATTTGTCACTTAGGGCCTGATTACATCTTTGGCGGAGGGAGTTAATCTGTCCCAAATGTGACGTATATCCTGCCCGCCATATTAGGAGTCCATTATATCCTATGGAACTCATAATACGGTGGTCGGGATATCCGGCACATTTGGGACGGATTAACCCCCTCCGCCAAAGTTGTAATCAGGCCTTAGTGTTAATAATCTAATTTACTGATGAAGGTAGTTTTTTTTTTTTTACTTTATTGAAAAAGTAATGTTGGCAAGGTGTATATTATGTTGCCTGACAATTAACTGGTATTGTGCCAGTTTACCTCATGCTGTTTAAAAAAGGCTCAATATTAATCTCTTGCTGACCTATCATCGACCCTAAAGGTTGAAGACAATTGCTTGACCTCTGGCAGCAGGAAGGCAGGGATGGTGTTAACAGTGACCAATCACCACTTTCTGGGAGGGGGCTAAGTACAGCAACACGAAGGGCATTATTCAAAGTTCTTCCTTTGAACCAGTGCTTAATTTGTGCTTGTTGTTTCCGGTGCTGAGAACCGGCACTTATTTTTGAGGGCCAAGGCTTATTCTTCTGCCTCAAGCATTTGCTGCGAGCTAAAGACACATATGGGAAAGACGGAGGAAGAGAAAACGAAAAAGTGTCACAAAGGGAGAAAGCAGAAAGCTGCACAAGTGAGCTGAAGGGGCCTGCAAATGGATTAAAGAGGCTGGAGATGGCTTTGGGATTACGCTGCCTCAGTATTCGGATCTCACACATTTAAATGCAGCAGCTGCATGTATAAGAGGAAGGCTCTGGGCACCAGCACGTTTATATTTAGAAATTAAGCACTGCTTTGAACGGGAAATGCCAAACGGCAGTCAGTAACTGTGACTATTGATTCTCAGAACAACCCTAGACTTTCTGCCTGTGTCGTCAGCAGGAGGGAAAATCAAGTCTACAGAGGGGAGGACTATTCATCCCGATAAATGGGTGACTAAAGGGAATGCTAAAAGTCTGGCAGACGGAAGAAGGCCAGGGCCACTTTGGTCAAATGGCTGGGGGAATTTGTTCAGTAAACCGAAAAGGAAAGTGCAAAAAAGGATTTAAGAATTCAGCAAGAAAGAAGCCAGGATACTGTGTAAGTAGTTCTCCAATTATTAGGGCATAGGATACAACTGGCACCTTACCACCACCTCCTCAGGACATTCCTGGATGTAGGAAGAAAACATCTAGAAGAAAAAAAGACTCCTGCTTACAGCAAGGTACTGGGACTGCTCTTCAATGGTTAAGTAGCTCGCATCCTCCTGCCTGATACAGGGACACAAAAAGAATTATCCTTATCCCAAGAATGCCCTGCCAACCACAAAACACTATGGTCTGGACCCTACAGGTGCCCTGTCTGGAGAGAAACCCCATACCTAGAAGCCTGCCCGAGGACCTGTAGGCTTCTAGGAGGAACTTTCCCAGGATTCGGAGAAAAGTCATTTTCTACTGCCAGAGTACCAAGATAAGTTGCTGAACCTTCTCAAAGGAGGATGTTCTCTCTAAGGAACCCAAGGTCATCCAAGTCAGAGTTTTTTGCTGCAGTGAAAGCAGCTTCAAGGGAACTTGCAGTGAAAGTATCCAACCTCGTGGAGTCATGCCTGGCTACAGCTTCAAGCCTTACCACACTGGTGGATTTCAGAACCAACAAAGTGACTAAGTTCGAGGTAAAACCTTGCATGGGGGCAAGTTGGCAGAGTGAAAAGGTGACCTAATTGACTGTGGAATCCAGCTTTGTCCCTCTCAGAACTTCTGGCAATAAATCCAGTGACTTCAGCTGGAGTGCAGGAGTGGTGAGTCAGACTTCAGGGAACCTCATGTTGGCTTACACTTCTTACCTTGCCCCACTGGAAGGCTTTGAGCTCTACAAAATACACTAAGTCCGAAGGTAAAAAGTTCGATAGGTGCAATCTGCTTCACCTACTCAACACCAGTTCCACTGCAGATGGCCTGAAATCATGTCTTTATCCCAGCCAACACAAACCAATACTTCTGATTGCCACTCTGTATTTTCTTGGTGCTTTTTCCTCAAATTTTAAAAATTCATATTTATGGCTCAACTTATAATTATTTTGTCATTTTGGTGTCTGTTTTCTCATTAAACATTTGTTTATTTTTCTGTATTCCATTTGAATTGTTATTGCTTTGTGTTCTTGACTTCAAAATTATTTGGAACTGCTTGAATGTAGCACAAAGTTTGCAGAGAAATTGTCTACTGAGTGTAAACCAGCTACCAGGAATTGACCTTCCTAGAACTGTTCTCTAAACACAGCAAGTTGGTTTTTATTAAATGTTGTCTCACCTTTCTAAATTAATAGTCCACTGTATGATAGACAACATGCAACAATTCCCTGTCCTTCCCTCCTCAATGGCCCGTCCCTACACCAAGTGGGGGCTGCCAAAGAATGGGGGTGGTGGGGGCAGGGGGGAGAATAAAAAAAGTAATACAATATTTAAAAAAACACTTACCTGCTCTGAACCGAGGCGGGTTCGTCTCCTCCGTCCTCGTCCAGAAGCACACAGACTCCCCTCAGCCAATCATGAGGCCCCTGTCACCTGCATGACAGCAGCTTCTTGATTGGTGTGAGCAGTCTGCTTTGGCTCTCACACAGGAAGTGGGACCCTGTGCACTTTCTCCCCCCGCTGTGCAACACAGCCGGGAGGAGGAATGCAAAGTACGTATACCACTCCTCCACCAGCCCTGCCCTGCTCTAACCTGGCTTACCAAAAATAAAATAATGATAACGCTCTGTTTTCTATCATTTGAATTTTCCTTCTGCTGCAACCAGTGGGGAGACGCTACTCTGCCTTAGCCAAAGAGCTGCCGCTGCCCACACCTTACCAGTTGTTTACAAACAAGGCCCCCAGCCTGACCAGTGTCTATAGTCCTTCAGCTACATTCAAAGTATGTTTTGAGTGTGATTGGCAGGAGGAACTCCAAGAGGAGATAAAGTTTGTTCATTATTGCAGCAATACCGCGGAGAAAGCCCCGTGATGCAGGTGGTGCTGCCAGAATACCTGCTGAGTCGTATGCACAACCCCTTTGGCTGTGTGGGGCATGGGGCCCACGAGTGCAGTGGTGCACAGGTGGCTGAACCATGTAGAGACAGGTCTAACTCTCATACTATTTTTAGACGGATGACTGCAAAAGAAAGCAACAGCTGGTGTGGAAGTGGGATGGGCAGCTACATCACAGCACTTCATGTAAGACGCAGTACTGACACAGCATGAGGAGGCCAAGATAAAATCCAAATAGGATCTCAGGAATACTCAAGGACTTGGCTATTACCTCACATGGTTCTAAACAGCATCCCCATTTGATGGCTGAATGTGAGGCAAAGGGGAGGAGAGAGTGCAAGCTTTATGAGGCAGCAACCACAGGATTAGAAACACAGGGGCATATTTATACTCTGTTTGCGCCGGAATTGCGTCATTTTTTTTGACGCAATTCCGACGCAAAACTAACTCCATATTTATACTTTGGCGTTAGACGCGTCTAGCGCCAAAGTCCATGGAGTTTGCGTCATTTTTTAGCGTGGACACCTACTTTGCGTTAATGATATGCAAGGTAGGCGTTCCCGTCTAAAAAATTGACTCCTAGGCATGTGCGCCGTATTTACACTCCCGGGCAAAATTCACGCCCGGGAGTGGGCGGGTCAAAAAAAATGACGTACGGCCGCTTTTGCGACGTTTTTTAGCGCCTGGTCAGGGCAGGCGTTAAAGGACCTGTGGGCTCGGAAGGAGCCCAGAGGTGCCCTCCCATGCCCCCAGGGACCCCCCCCTGTCACCCTTGCCCACCCCAGGAGGACGCCTAAGGATGGAGGGACCCATCCCAGGGACATTAAGGTAAGTTCAGGTAAGTGTTTTATTTTTTATTTTTTTGTGGCATAGGGGGGCTTGATTTGTGCCCCCCTACATGCCACTATGCCCAATGACCATGCCCAGGGGACAGAGGTCCCCTGGGCATGGCCATTGGGCAAGGGGGCATGACTCCTGTCTTTGCTAAGACAGGAGTCATTTCTATGGCGGTTGGGAGTCGAAATAAATGGCGCAAATCGGGTTGAGGCGAAAAATTTGCCTCAGCCTGACTTGCCCCATTTTTTGGCACCCAAGCTCCATATCCCCCTATGCCGGCGCTGCCTGGTGTACGTCGTTTTTTTTCACGCACACCAGGCAGCGCCGGCGGCTAACGCCGGCTAACGTCATTAAATAAATACGGTGCCCGCATGGTGCTTCAGAATGGCGTTAGCCGGCGCTAATTTTTTTGACGCAAAACTGCGTTAGCGCAGTTTTGCGTCAAAAAGTATAAATATGGCCCACAGTATCAGATCAATCAGTTTCTTTATATGAGCATCATTGAACCTTACTGTAAAGCGAGGTCGTTCCATAAATGCATCTATCAACCCTTGATGTGTGATTATTGGTACTGCAGCAGATATGAAAGCTGCCAAACATGCTTAGACTTTAGCAAAAATGTATTTAATGATTCATGCACCTTTGACAGTAGATATACTGAGAGAGTCGATACATAAGAGGCAAATCTGTATTATTGCCATGAAAGATTCCTGGTAAAATCATAAACTATAATGCTGAAAGATGAGGTGTTCTAAATGTCACCGGAACCTAGAGATGGAAATATATGACTATATCATTCATGTTACCTTTAAACACTTTTGTATGTCACATGTTTATTTTATGGCAGTTTAAAAAAAGTATTTTTTCTCAAAAAGTGAAATGTTTGTTGAAAACAGTAAGTGAAACACTGGAATACAAGTTTTAGATGTCTGTGAAGAATTCTTAATTAAGGGGAGACGTGACTGAGCAGGCCAGCGTGGCAGACATGAGATAGAGAGCACCAGCCCCTAGCACCCAACATCCTGTAGGACTGTGTAAAAAGGGTTTTGGGTAAAAAGTACCATTCACTCATTGTAGAGTGGAGGTGGAGGGGGAGAAATATTATTTGTGAGGGAGCACACATCCAGCAAGGCAGGCTGGAAAGACCTGCCTATGCAGGGCTAATCAAGTGTAGTTTCCCACTGTGGCTCTCTTGAGCCCTGAAGCCATGACCCGCTGCGTCTTTCACACTTATCCAAGTAAAAGCCATGGATGAGGAGGAGGGATCTTGGGGTTTCCTGAGCCAGAGAATCAGTCTAGAAGCGAATGAAGAAGTAATAGACTTGGCGGAGTATCCAAAGAGTGAATCCCAAGGGGAGCGACCTGTTTGTTTGAAAGGAGGAACAATGCCCTAGACTTGAAGGCAACATAAAATCAGCTCACACCAGGACTGACAGCCCAAACATTCCAAAGAATAGGCTGAATTGAGGTATCATCTCCAGCACACTGTGCAAGGGAGGTTACTGACCTAGATTCTCAGATGCGGACATGGAGCGGGTAAGTTAGACTTGACCTTCCTGCACCTTGCTTACTAGAAGCACAGTGAAAAACATGAACACGGTGCCCCAACAACAGATAAAGCTAGAGAAGTATGCAAAGCCCGATCCTGGCCCTAATGCCCAAACTACAGCCACTGACGCCATCCTCCTGGTTACCCAAGCCTCCCAAATCTCACCAAAGAACAAGATTAAAGACATAGCTATGTATGTTTCTTTAGTTCATCAAAACTTCTACAATGTGGTCAACCCGCAACTACAGAGGAAGGCTGGATATAAGAGGAGGAAACACACTCCTCTTCACAAATCACATTGGCCATTTTGATAGATTCAACTAACACCTGCAGAAATGCATGGAGAAAACAGAAGGGCGTGTACTCTGCAACAATTTTAGGATTGTGGGGTTCCCTGATTATGATGAATGTATGCTTGTATAATGCCAACAAACACCAAAGGGCTTCTTCACACTCAAACGGTACTGGCGAGAGAACTGATATTCTGGCATCTGCAACCAGTTGAATGAGTATATTTTCAGTCCTTTTCTAAAAGTCAGAATTTTGTTTTTAAAAACAATATTTGAGAACATTTCACAATCTAGGAACTATGGTTGAAAAGGCTCTTCAGCCAACTCTAGATTTTTTTCACTTCGGGAACTGTTAGAAACGGGGTCTCTAGTTGGCAGTGGTTTGCACTCTGCCCAAGTTGGGACCCTCACTCTAGTCAGGTTAAGGAAGCCACACAGATAAGATAACACCTGCTCACCCCCTTGGTAGCTTGGCACAAGCAGTCAGGCTTATCTCGGAGAAAATGTGTAAAGTATTTGTACACACACACACAATAACACAGTGAAAACACCACAAAAGTACTCCGCACCAGTTTAGAAAAATAGCTAATATTCATTTGAATAAAACAAGACCAAAATAACAAAAATCCAACATACATGAGCAAAGAGGCACATTTTCAAAGATTAAACTTCAGTGCAGCACTTGGAAACACAATAGCCCCAACTGGGGCTATCACAACATCTTGACGAGTCATTCCCAACAGCTAAACACCACTTGCGAAGGAGTGAGGGTCGGTCCCCAGGTACAGTGCCTTAAAAATCGATGAAACAAAGTTGTTGCATGGAGTCAGGAAGGTGAGGTGTTGCTGGAGTCGGTGCAGCGTTGATTCCTTACTGCTACCAAAGAGCTGAGGCATCAGTTCCTTACTGCTAGGCAGAGGAGGTGATGCATCGGTTCCTTATGGTTGCAGGGTAGGTGAAGTAGCATTGGTGGTGATGCTTCTGTTCCTTACAATCCGGCGAGGATGATGAATTCAGCAGGTCAAGATGCGAGGTGTCAACATTGCAGTGTTGCAATCACACCACAGGGCCACAGGTGCTATGGTGGAGTCGGAGTCCGGTGTCCCGGACGTCAGGGACACAGCACTCAGGCCTCATGCCGTGGCAGGACTTTGGATGCGCTGCAGCGGCGTCAGTCTCGGTCCTTTCACTCCGCAGGGACCATGGCTCTGGATAGAAGCAGCAAGCAGCAGGCCAGCACAGCAAAGCAACAGGCAGAGTGGAAGTCCCTCCTACATCATCCATCTCTTCATTCTGGCATAATGTCCTTAGTCCAGAAGGATTCTCAAGTTGTGGGGCCAGTGGTCAAATACTTATACTCATTTATGTCTTTGAAGTAGACACACTTCAAAGAAAAGTCTTTGTAGTGCACAAGACCCTGCCTTTCCTGCACTGGCCCAGACACACCCCAGGGGGTTGGAGACTGCTTTGTGTAAGGACAGGCACAACTCTATTCAGGGGTAAATGTCAGTTCCTCCCACCACTCTAGCACAAAAAGACCCATCGGGATATGCAGGGCACACCTCAGCTCCCCTTGTATGACTGTCTGGAGTGAATTCACAAACAGCTCAACTGTCATCCTGACACAGAGTGTTCCACAGAGAGGCAGAGACACCCACTTTCTAAAAGTGGCATTTTCAAACTTACAATATAAAAACCAACTTTTACATTGTGTGTTCTGAGACCCCAAACTCCACATCTCTAGATGCTTCCAATGGGAAAATGAACTTAAAAGATATTTCAAGGCAATCCCCATGTTACCCTATGGGAGAGATAGGCCTTACACTAATGAAAAACGAATTTAGCAGTAGTTCACTATCATGACATGTAAAAAAAAAAAAAAAAACTCCAGTACATGTTCTACCTTTTGAATACACTGCACACTTCCCACAGGCCTGCCGTGGGCTTACCTTAAGGGTGACTTACATGTAGTAAAAGCGAAGGTTTGGGCCTGGCAAGTGGGTGCACTTGCCAGCTCGAACTGGCTGTTTTAAACTGCCCACGCAGACACTGCAGTGGTAGGTCTGACACATGTTTACAGGGCTACTTATGTGAGTGGCACAATCAGTGCTGCAGGTTCACTTGTAGCATTTGATTTACAGTCCTGGGCACACCTAGGCCCATATTTATACTTTTTGACGCAAACCTGCGCCAGCGCAGGTTTGCGTCAAAAAGTTTAATGCCAGCTACTGCCATTCCAACACACCAGCTGGGCGTCATATTTAAGGAATGACGGTAGTCGGCGCTGCAGCCTGGTTAGCGTAAAAATAAATGACTCTTACCGGGCAGCGGAGGCGTAGGGAAGACTGGGGGTTGTGCGTCAAAGAATGGTGCAAGTCGGGTTAGAGTAAAAAAAATTACTCTAACCTGACTAGCGTCATTTTTTGACGCACAACCCCCATGGAAATGACTCCTGTCTTAGCAAAGACAGGAGTCATGCCCCCCTGCCCATTGGCCATGCCCAGGGGACTTCTGTCCCCTGGGCATGGCCATTGGGCACAGTGGCATGTAGGGGGCCCAAGTTAGGCCCACCTATGCCACCTAAAAGAAAAACCCAAAATGACTTACCTCTACTTACTGTAGATGGCTCCCCCATCCATGGGTGTCCTCCAGGGTTGGGCGAGGGTGGCAGGGTGTGTCCCTGGGGGCAGGGAAGGGTACCTATGGACTGCTTCCATGGTCGGAGACCATGGAAATGAGCCCACAGGTCCCTTAACGCCAGCCTGACCCAGGCGTTAAAAAACCGCGCAAATCCGGCTGGGCGCCATTTTTTAAGGCCCGCCTCCTCCTATGCGTCAAAATGACGCGGGAGGATAAATAAGGCGCACATGCCTTAGAGTAATTTTTTGCACAGGAACGCCTACCTAGCATGTCATTAGTGCAAGGTAGGTTTTCACAGACAGAAAAATGACTCAAACTCCATAAATTTGGTGCTGGACGGGCCTAGCGCCAAAGTATAAATATGGAGGTAAGTTTGCGCGAATTTGCGTAAAAAAATGACGCAAATCTGGTGCAAACAGAGTATAAATATGGGCCCTAGTGCACTTTACCAGGGACTTACTAGTTAATCAAATAGGGCTATCATGGACAAACCAATCACCAATACTGTTTAGACTGAGAGCATTTGCACTTTAGCACTGGTAAAGTGCCCATAGCCCTAAAGCCAACAAAAACAGGTCATTAAGAAATAGGTGGAAGAAGGCATATGTTTAGGGAAGACCCTGCAAAAAGGGGTGGGTCCAACACAACCTCCTACCAGCCTATAGTCAGGGTAGACCAATCAATAGCGTCATGGACTTCCCTGCTTAGGGGGGACAGAACATGGACCCTGGCCCACAACATCAGGGGCATATTCCAGTTCCCTGCCTTTCTGAACCCTGTTGGATTCCTTTGTCCATAATCTCAGGGCCCACTAAACTAGCACATGGGTAATCCTTCTCCTCACCTGTGGATCCCATCTGTGCAGCCCCTAACCTTACTTTTCTCACAGATGTATCCCAGTAGGTAGACAGTACCACCATGACCAATTTAATGGGGGGGGCATTCCACTCTCAGAGTGTGCCTCCTGTCCCCAACCCAGGGGCAACCCTGTCCACAAGGACAGAAACCCACAGTGGCCACTAACAGCTGTCAATGATGACAGCCAGGCCTAAGTCGTTCCAGGGCTCTCTAACCACTGTGGTTTCTCAGTGCAGGGGGCAGTAGCCCTGGGTGACTGCCACCCTTTATTCACTCTCCCCCCCACCAGTCCAGGGGTGGTATCCTGAGACTGGTCCTCCAGCCCAGGGTCTGTACCCTTAGGCTAGACAGGTGTTAGGGGTGGGTCCTTCCTCCCCCTGCTCCCTTTCCCAGGGCTTTACCCTCCTTTTGGGAGCAGTACCTCCGGAATCCAGAACTGTCAAGGCACTTGTGGCAGCCTTCCTTCATAATTCTCCCACCAGATCAGGCGTGCTATCTGGTCCCCCAACCCATGCACTGTACCATAGGCTGAGCATGTGTCTGGCAAGCCAGGACTTCCAAGGGAGTACAACCACCCTCTCTAAGGGAAACACATTCCTCTTGTGTTGTGTAAGAGTCTGCCTGGTGCAGGTCTCCTGGCCCCTGTCCATCTGACAGAGCATCAAGCCCTCTAAAAAAAGTGGCATCACCAGCGTAATTCCTGGGGTTCTCTGACTTCAGAGCTGACAACCCCTGACTCACTGGATCTTCAACTGAGGACTGTCTCCCCCTCTCGCCCCTCCATCTGGACTTTTGCATTCACCTTTCCAGAGTGGTGCTGCCAGACACCACAACTGGTGGGACGCTTGTGACAGCTGCCTCCCCCAGGTTCTCCTGACATTATGAGACTCTCATCAGTGGATGGTCCTCAGACCACATATGCCTGAGCGTTCCCTCTGAAAGGAATTGAAGCACTGGGGCTGAAGAGATGGTGCCCTGGGTCTCTGCCCACTCCCACCCCTTCTCCAACTCCTGGAAAGGACATGGGACTCTTCTCCAGCCCCTCCCGCCCCCTCCCACTGCACTGGGACCTGCCTAGGTCACTGCAACCCTCTCTCTAACTCTGGGAACCCCTGAGAAATCCTTCCTGGGATCACTACCCAGTGACCTCGCAAACAGTCTGGCACTCACCCAGAGGTCTGCCTCTATTGCAAGCTCCCTGGGGTCACAGAACTCACACTCCACCAGGTGTTGGCGTAGCTCTACTGTGACTGAACATATGCTCTCCAGCAATCACATTGAACAGCCCCTCGCATGTGTTAACCATACCACGCTTCACCCGACCATCCAGTGCCTTGAAGAAGTACCTCACATCATACCCCATCTGGTGAGACAGTATCTGACTGCCCTTCAAACGCAACCTACCGTCCTCTGGGATGACTCCATACTCCCTAACCAGGGATTCCTCTGTGGGGGTACACCTCTCCCTGTCACTTCCTTCTAGAGCCACTAGAGTGTCTCTCCAACCACCAAGAATATGACTCCCCATGACAGTTTCCCAATCTACCTAAGGGACCCTGCACACCTCTGGAGCTTCCTCATATGCCCGAGCCCACTGGTGTATGTCACCCCCCTCCTGAGAAACCAAGTCTCTGGTTATATGGACCTTTTCTTCAGTACTGGGCATGGTACTTTTGCTGCCGCCATCTGAGCTGAACCCAGCCTTTCTGCCTTCCAGTTTCATCAGACTGAACTCCTGAGCTTAAAGAGCTTTCTTCTTCTCAAGGGCCAGTTTAATTTCCTACTAAGCTTTTTCTCTCTCCTGCTTTAACCTAAACTTTACCAGCTCCAACTCGAGCTACCCTGCTCTCCGCCTAGTCTCCAGCTTCTCTGGAGACAAACCTGGGAGGAAACACTACTGCCAGCTCTGGGGGAGCTGCCACCCTGCCCTACAGGCGATGCTGGTTCCTCCAGCCATCCCAGGTGCAGACTTTATTCCTCCTCCACAACATCATTCTCATCCTCTGTGTGCTCACCAGCCTTCCTGGCAGCCAACAAGGCCCCCAGTGCCTTTTGCAGCTCCTCCTTCCCAGTGAAGACTTTAAAAGGACATTTGAACTTCCTGCATAACTTTTTGAGCTGAGGCACCATGTAGGTTTCCAACGTCTCGTTCTCAAACACCAAATCACAATTGTGGCCAAAATTCAAGAGTTGCAAAAACAGAAAGAAGAAAAAACAGTATACTAGTACGTAATGGTCAGCGATATGGAAGTATTGTACACCAATCACTGTATGTCAAGTACATATACAAGTCCTCTCCTCACTGCTGATCACCAATGTTAGAAGTAGGGTCTCTAGTTGACAGTGGTTTGCACCCTGTCCACCTTGGGACTCTCACTCTAGTCAGGATAAGGGAGCCACACAGCTAAGATAACCCCTGCTCACCCCGTGGTAGCTTAGCACAAGCAGTCAGGCTTGTCTCAGAGGCAATGTGTAAAGTATTTGTACACACATATTACCACAGTGAAAACACCATAGAAGTACTCCCCACCAGTTTAGAAAATTAGCCAATATTTATCTGAATAAAACAAGACCAAAATGACAAACATCCAACGTACACAAGCAAAGATACAAATTCTCAAAGATTAAACTTCAGTACAGCACTTAGAAACACAATAGCTCCAACTGAAGCTAAAATGACGTCTTGACGGAGTCATTCCTAACAGTCCGTCAGCACTCGCGAGGGAGTGGTCACGGAGTCGCACAGACCCCAGGAAAAGTATCTTTGAAACGATGAAACAAAAATGTTTCACGGAGTTGGGAAGGTGAGGCATTGCTGGAGCCGTGCAGCATTGGTTCCTTACTGCTACCAGAGAGGTGAGGCATCGGTTCTTTACTGCTAGGCAGGGGAGGTGATGCATTGCTCCTTACGGTTGCAGGGGATGTGAGGCGGCGTTGGTGGCGATGTGTCAGTTCCTTACAATTCGGCAGGGTCAATGAAGCCAGTAGATCAAGATGCGAGGTGTCAATTTTGTGGTGTCGCAATCACACCTCAGGGCCACTGGTGCTGCGGCAGAGTCGAAGTCGGGTGTCCCAGATGTCGGGACATGGGACTCAGGACTCACGCTGTGGTGGGTCTTCTGAGGTGCTGCAGCAGTGTTGGGCCTGCAGCATTGGTCACACCTTTGCACTCAGCAGAGATCATGGCTGCAAAGAACCGGTCCAAGCCTGGCTTGGCAAATCGGTCCAGACTGTTCCCGTGGGGAACAGGTTCAAGACAGATTTGCATATGGCTGGATCTAAACTGGGGTTTGTGTGGTGGGCAAGAAAACGATGGATTAAACGCAGATCTTTGTGAATGGGGGTGAATGTTTGCATTGTTCTGCATTTGGTCCATCACCTGTTCTTTTTGCATTTGCAGGCCCACTAGTAGCATTTGATTTACAGGCCCTGGGCACAGCGAGTGCACTTTACTAGGGACTTACTAGTAAATCAGATAGGCCAATCATGGAAAGACAAATCACCAATACCATTTAAACAGATAGCACTTGCACTTTAGCACTGGTCAGCAGTGGTAAAGAGCCCAGAGTACTAAAGCCAACAAAAAACGGTCAGAAAAATATAGGTGGAAGAAGAAAATAAGTTTGGGGTCGACCCTGCAAAATAGGGCCAGGTCCAACAGCAACTTACAACAGATAAGAAATGGCAGATCATAAAACTCTGTTAACAGCTTTTCTGAGCAGCAGACTACTGACAAAGTCCATAGACTGTCTAAAAACAGATGCTCAATGTCTTAAATTGAATATGACTGGCAACCAGAAGCCAATGCAAGTCTCCTAAATCAATAGGAAACTGAGCCAACCTTACTTATTTTGTAGAATGCTCTAATAACAACATTTTGCGCCCATTGGAGTGTTTTAAAACTCTTGTCTGGCAGAACCAGGTAACGAGAACACGCATCGTCTAACTGTAATTCACCACTGGACTGGCTACTGTAGTTCTTCTGTCATTCGATATAAAATAAAGTATTTTTCTTAATAATTTATGCTGTAAAAAGCAGGAAGTTACCACCAATGTTTTGTGGAAGACAGTTAAGTTCCTTATCAATAAGAAATCCCAGAATGTTAGTTTTCTCCTTGGCAGTGAGTGGGATACCCAACTCTGACGGGCCAAAAATAGGTATCCAAGAGTCTATTCTCTCCTACAGGGACTACTTGAGTCTTAGAAGAGCTACGATTGAGAAAATTGTTACTCATCCACCCTACTAAACAAATGATTGACCGAGTACTTCTCTCATTCTTTTCCCTACAGAACAGGAATATATGGGAGTCGGCAGCATAAGACAGCAATTTAAAACCAAATCTCTCCACTATGCCTGCAAGTGTTTTCAGGTACACATCAGTGCCTAATTTATGCGTATTGTTTCCGGTGCGGAGCACCAGCACTTATTTTTGAGGGCCGGCGCTTATACTTTTGCCTCAAGCATTTGCTGCGAGCAAAAGACACAAGGGAAAGGCGAGGAAGAGAACAACGAAAAAGCGTCACAATGGGAGAAAGCAGAAAGCTCCAAGAGTGAGCTGAAGGGGCAGGGAGTGGCTGTAAATGGATTGAAGAGGCCCGAGATGGCTTCAGGATTACGCTGCCTCAGTATTCCGTGCTCGCACATTTAAATGCAGCAGCCGTGTGTTTAAGAAGAGGGATTTGGGCACCGGCACCTCTTTATTTACAAATTAACCCCTGGTACACATTAAATATTACGGGGGAGAGAGATGATACCCCAGGCACCTCGCAGCATACTGACTGTAAACTGGATTCAAATGTCAGAAATTGTACCATAAATCTCCAATTTTCCAGAAAATACTGAAAACACCTAAGAGACATGCCATTCATGCCCAAACCCTCCAAACGCCCTATTAGCAGTGCGTGATTCACTGTATCAAAATCAGCTGAAATAGCCAGCAATATCAAGCTTGTTAGGTTACCCTTATCAAGCTCCGATCTTATCATGTTCAATGCTGATACTAGGGCAAACTCTAGTCCCTGCTTATGCCCGAATCCCAACTGTGTCTTAACTAGTAAGAGAGAATCTTCCAGCAAGTTAGTAGACCATCTTTCCACACATTTTTCTCCTACTTTAATAGCAGATAGAAGGAAAGAGATCGGAAGATTGTTACTGACTTCCAACCAATACAGTTTAGGCATTGTCAGTAGTTGTTTAACCACTAAGGTTTTCCACCTTACCAAGACTATTGCATTTGAAAAAGATCCATTCAAGAGAGCAGCCATAGCAGAGCCAGATTGTAATTTATTAAACTTTTTCCCCACTTGATTTTCCAAGATTACCGGGAGCAAGCTAACAACTGAGTCTGTTTATTTCCATACATCCTATCTCATCCGCTGCTCCTCCCTTGTTAAGGTCTGCTTTTATATCATGGTAAATAACTTTAATCTTACATAACAATGGCATTCCAGCTTTTGTTGAATACTTCTACTGCTTTATCCATAGTTAGTGCGCTCCAAACTTTATGCGTTATCCCTCCCTTTTTTCCCACCATCACCTCTTTCACTATATCTCTCATAGTAATGACATTAAAACGGAAATGATGACTCCACATCTTTAGTATAATGGGCTCCAAACGTGTCACATTTCTGGGTCGAAAAATGAAGTTTAAGGAGTGACCCTTTTTTGTGTGGGGCCATCCACCCATTGTATAAGACCTAGATTTTCCTTTGAAGAAACAGGGGAGCCTGCTCATTGTTATCCACATCGACATACAGATTTAGATCTTTTACAGCCATTGGTACAAATCCCTTCCAATGCAAATATTTCTTTATCTTTATTTATTTAAACTGTATTTGGCTATGAATGCCATATAAGTTAGACACAGTACAGTAAAGATAATAACATCTACAAATTTAAAGAGTATAAAATCGTTCTGCCATCAAGTACCTACGTTAAAATATCATGTACACATGCAAAGTTAAAAATCAACCAATTGATACAGAATTTCCTCTTCAAAAGTACAACAGGATTGTCCAGGGATACAGTAAAGAATAAACGTATTTGAAATGTATCCCTACCCCTGCCAGCCTGATGCGATACGGCTAAAAAAGCAAGTTCAGCAGGTTCTTTTGAGGAGATTATCAAATTTAAAGGGGTACCAATTTCAAATATAATAGAGTACAATGTGCAATCTCTACCAGAAAGTGAGAAGTGCAACAGTATAAAACTCCAAAGCCTCCGCTCAGTGGCATAGCTCTATCTATTGCATACCTAAATGCTCAAAATCACAGGGTACATGATCCAGGGTACATAGTCCAACACCCAATCTATATTTCAATTGCACTAATCCTTCAAGCAAATGTTTTAACTGATAAAAAAAGAACTGCTTCAAATGTCTTCATACAATCCTGTATACCAAAAGACTATTATGGTTCACAAGGCCTCGTATTAAACAGCATTCTCATTTTAAACTCACGGTGCAATGAGAAAAGTCATTCAGTGGCAAATCAACAGCATGGTTGCACTTAAATAATATTAATCCTTCCCCTGCAAAAAATTGATGACAACTTAAATTGTTATGATCCACATCCTACCCAGGAATTTAGCAACAGAGCAGGCACAGAGAGGACTAGGATCTGATCTTAGTATTCTTAAGGCAAACAAATAATCTTGTGGGCCTCTGCAGGCAGACTGGCTTTATCCACGTTAGTCTCAGGCGAATGTAAGCCGTGCAGGCAAATAAGACATGGGCTACATTTGTATTATCTGTTTTGCAGGCTGGGCGTTTCATCGCTGGCCTGAATGTGGCTGACCATTTAGCCGTAAAATGCTTTAAGGAGTAAGAATCCTATCCTAAATTGTATGTATAATCTCCAATCAACAAGGTTGATGATGCAATCCAATTAACGTTCATTTATGCAAATAGTCTTGAATTCGGCAAATTAGTTTGACAGTGAGCCACTATTAGTATTATTAACATCTGTCTGTGCCACCAACTGCCAATATATTTCCTTTATTTGCACTTTAGAGAGAAAGTGCTTCTTCCCAGTGGGTTCCCAGATCTCTCGCAGACTCAGGGAATTCCACAATTTGTAATGTTGTTAAACCAGTCAGGTTTGCAAAATGTGTCCTGTTTTACTACATCTCATAGAGCTTCTGCATAAGCAGCTAATTCTGAGGTGGTTCTCAGTCTCCTCCAGAAGAGGATTGTTCTAATTCTTGCTCTATCTACAACCAAGTTTTAACAGATATGTGGGAGTGCTGGAGAGGAGGGAAACTAAACGTCTCAAGAACTTGTGCTCAGTTCTTGGCATATCTGCCAGACTGTAAGAACCCCAGAGTCATACTCGATGCAGAACAGTACCCAGAGCTTAGAATCATAGACCTGCAATGCTGGAGCTACTGATCTGCCATAAGATGTGTGATGTTCTTTCAAAATAGTGCCTACAATTTGTTTATGCTTTAGTGTAATTTTATCAACATGCATTTTCCATGACATACCAGTTGTTAACTTAATTCCTAAATAATGTAAGGCATCTACTCTTTCTAGCTGTACACCACCCAAGGCCAATATCCCTCTATATGATTCATTTTGATTAATGTGCATATACTTAGGGGGTCATTCTGACCCCGGCGGTCATGGACTGCCGGGGCCAGGGTTGGCGGGAGCACCGCCAATAGGCTGGCGGTGCCCCGCAGGGCATTCTGACCGCGGCGGTTTGGCCGCGGTCAGATGTGGAAAACCGGTGGTCTCCCGCCGGTTTTCCGCTGCCCAAATGAATCCTCCATGGCGGCGCATGGGTGTCAGGATTCTGACACCCCATACCGCCATCCTGTTCCTGGCGGTTCGCCCGCCAGGAACAGGATGGCGGTATGGGGTGTTGTGGGGCCCCTGGGGGCCCCTGCAGTGCCCATGCCAATGGCATGGGCACTGCAGGGGCCCCCGTAAGAGGGCCCCACTTTGTATTTCAGTGTCTCCATTCAGAGCCGGCGTCCTCGTGGGAAGGTTGTTTTCCACTGGGCTGGCGGGCGGCCTTTTGGCGGTCGCCCGCCAGCCCAGTGGAAAACCCAGAATCACTGCAGCGGTCTGACGACCGCAGTGCGGTGTTCTGGCGGGGGTACTTTGGCGGGCAGCCTCCGCCGCCCGCCAAGGTAAGAATCACCCCCTTAGTCTTAGCTATATTGACTTCTAAACCACGCAGAAGACAAAATTCTTTGAAACAGTTCAGCAAACTCTGCAGACCTCTTGAGGTTTGAGATACTAGTGTTGTGAGGTTACTTTAGCAGTTACACGGGCACATTATTTTAGCTTAGGCCTGCAGCTTGGCCCTTTTACCTAGATACATGGCATTTTATTATTTTTATTATTTTAGCAAAAGCTTAATTTTAGTGGAGATGTTTTTATTATTTTATCAGTTGTCCTTTCACGCAGAATTCTATTATTAATTTCTCTGCACGACATTTTCACTCTGTGCTTCACTCAAGGCTGAACATGCTAAGTTTACAAGTTATTGCCGGCACAAAGCATTCATTATGTCCCCAACACCTGTACACAGAAATATACATGTCTCGTCAGGGCAGTTTCAAGAACACCAGATGTTTTATTATAAAACACCTCACTGCCCCTATATGATAGAGGGGAATTCCAACCAGTTGCCATTGCATGCTGCACCTCATCCTTGCAGTTTCTGCTGAGACCTGATGCCTTCTCTACCTCCATGTGGGGGGACTCTCAGTAGACCAACAGGTCTCTTCTTTATCTACAAACACAGGTATGGGGTATGAGTTCCTTCCTGGGGGCCTGATGGGGGGATTAGGACTTACACTGCCATGCACTTGTATAGAATATTAGTAGTGCAGATAGGGATTCTAAAACCATTATTATGACAGTATGGTAGGCAAAGTCCCATGTTTTACTTTCTTTGTCAGTGCATTTTTATTGTGTTTTATCCTCCTTATATTCGCAATACATGATTTTTTACATTGAACACAGATGATTCAGTAAAACGTATTGAACCTAGACCTGCTTCTTTTATCTTTGCATATACACAACATAATTTGCCTGAGAGAAAGAGGTAAGATCTGTTCCACCGCAGGTTTCCCTGAGAAATCTAGATGTCATGTGAAGGTCTGAAACAAATCACCTTTACCCTTGGGCACTGATGAGATGCTGCTAGCTGGCCAGAAGGGTTAGGCAGACAGCTGTCACATGGTGCAGGATTAGACTCAGTCCCCTACACTTGGTGGTGCTGCTACCCACATCCAGAGGTCTCATTACTATAACAGGAGTTTCTATAATATGGCACCTCCAATGTTGGTTAGGCACTGAATTACCACCTCCCAAGTATCTCTGTCTCATTACATAATAAAGACACCCTAATTACCTTACACAGAGACGTCCATGGTATTAGGGGTATCCTCCTCAGCTAACTTAGGTAGCACCTACTTATCGCTATAGGTTGTTCAAACTTAGACCTTTAGAAGGAACAAATCCCCAGTTGGTGTCCCTATCTCTGAACTATACAACTTTCAAAAATTGAAATAAGGTGGAACCCTAACAGGTTGTAATTGCAGCAAACATGAGGCTCCCACTCACAAATCACTCAATAAATAATGGCCTCTCAGAGGAGGGAGGAGCAGTTACATTTGTATTTGAGACAAATCTAGCAAATAGAACTGTTTTTTTAAATACTTGGGTCACTCTTTCAGCACTAGATGGGAACACACACCTTTCATTGTTACACTCCTGTTAATGCACTTGCACAATACAGAGCATATGCATATTTAGAAATACCTCTATCTTATCAAGAACACCAAAATTGGCTTGATTGTGTCCTACCACACATTGCACAAAATGTTAGACCAGGTCCTTTGAGTAATGAAGGTCCTACATGGCCACAGCAGGCCACATATACTCCACACCCTAATGCTAACCCAATGGTGGTAGCGGAAGTGCGCCACCTGTTTAATGATTTAGTACAAGTATATAAATGCTTACTATAATTTGTGATGCAAACATTAAATACTGTACCCACCAAATGTGAAGAAATTCCATTTTGGTTAGCACAAAAAATATGCGCTCTGAAAGCAGTGTTTCCCCATACATGATCCTAAGATAAACATAGAATTCTCACAAAATGCATGCCACTTGGGATGGTTACCTCAGTGGATAACTGCGCCAAATGGGATGCAGTGCTTGCTGCACTCTACAATACCGCACAAGGTACACCAACACTTGCAAATCTTCCGGAGTGGTAAAACAAATTCAAGATGAATATAGGGCTGCCCCGGCCCTAGCCTAGGGATGCAATTAATGGGACATTTTGCCATGGTATTCTCAATAATATTAAGTAACCTTAAAGGGGTACCAGTAGCTCTGGCAATACGCCAGCGTCTCCGGGATGTTCCGGTACAGGATAGAGAGTGCAAGCTGCCAAAAACTATTGCCAAGATCTATTCTAGTATAGGTCGGGATAGTTTGGTTGCCAGACCTAGTAAACCACAACTACAAGGTAAATCCAATAAGGATTGCACCAAGGCAGGACCAGAGATTCAAAAAACGATGGGATAAACAAAAACAAAATAAAGATAATGTAAAACAAAGAGAATCTCCGTGCCCGGAGAAATAGAGATAATTTAAAAACTCCTGCTAGATATCAATATACTGATACACGCCAATCTCGTTCCTGTCAGGACTTACCGGATAAATGAAGTGAAAAAGGTGGGCGTTCCAAACAATGAAATGAATACGTGAAATCAAGAAAAGATTCACAAGGTTCCTCTTAACTTTCCAAAAGGAAGAGAAATCTCCACAACAAAAAAACAGTTTAAAAAGAAAAAGGTGGCTGCAATTTCAGCTAGAATTGGCACACCTAATAAGAGCTTTACTTAGGAACAGGAAGTGGCCACTGACTCTGCTAGACAGCGCAATAGAGGTCACAATAATTTGCCGGAATCTTCAAGCGCTTCTGGATGTGACAGCAACTAATGACTTTTTAGAAGTCAAAACTGCGGACAGGCGTGTCCTCCCCCTCCCCCCCAGATATGGTTTATAAAGTAAATATACTAATAGAAGGAGGCATTGAGCGCACAATCAAAGTAATATTTTGGGAGCAATTAACTACAAATTATGATATCCTCCTGGCTGAAAAAGACTGGCCACCCTAATTTGTCCTTAAACTCCCAGTAGGGGAAGATGCCATTATCCCATCTTTCTCACCCCTGATTCTTGTAGAATTAAGAGAAGCCTACGCTTCAGATTGGGTATTGGCACAACCCCCGCGCTGTATTGCAATCATGTGGGTTAGGACAGAGACTCTGCCTACCACATAATACCTATTAGGTTACAACTGCAGCTTTAACCTCAATATCTCATTAAACATGATGCCAAAGCACCAGTGAGAGAAATACTCAGACCAGAGTGTAATTGAGCCCTGTATTTCACCAATGAACAACCACTTGTTTCCTGTAGCTAAGCCTGACCATTCCTATTGAATAGTCTTAGATTACAGACACTTAAATAGTTATATGCGCACATTTGTAATTCAAAATGCACACAGCACCACTGAGTAATAATTTTGTAGGCTCCCACCACAGGGCTATAAAAACAGTCCTAAACTGTTCTCAGCATGTGTAACATCTATTTTTCACAACATTGACCCCGAGGCGTTGTTCTGTGTAGATGATATCTACCTTTCTGATGACGATCTTTTGAAACATTTAAGATGGGTATCCCGCATTGTTGTGGGATTCGTTGAAATAGACTACAAATTCAATTTCAAAACAACTAAAATTGCCTTTTTCAGTGTCCTGTTTTTGGGATATGAGTTATCTGATGAAGGAAAGAGCCGGGCGCCCCACTTTCTAGAAAAATGTGCACAATTACAACCACCAAAAACCATTAAAAAGCTGCAATCGTTATTGGGCTTTATCAACTTTTGCAGAACTTACATTCCAGACTATGCACAACGCATAAAACCATTGTATGATATAATATGCCCCGACTTTTCCAGTAAATATTCGACAGTCAAACACACACATTCTGAGAGCAGGACATGCTTAAAGCAAAACAATTACACACTTGTGATAACAAAACAAATTTGGTCATCAGATTAATTACTGGTGCCATCAGATTCACCTGTGTAACATTCAATGAACGTCACACAGTACCATTAGCATACAAATCCCACCTGTACTCCACAGCTGAACAACACTTTGCTCTCATTGAAACAATTCTAACTGCTGTTCACAAGAGAGACCTCTGGTCTAGGGGAAATGCATTATCATCGTAACCCCTATACCAGCCCCGAGGCTACTAAAAAAGCCAGCGTCCCAAACACTAAAGCATTACATCCATGCTTCATTCAATGGGCAACGTCTGACTGCCAATGATTATGTTTTTGACCCAGAACTCCAGACACAAGAGTTTCTGCATCACAAGCTTGAATACCCAGTACCAAGAAACATCTTGCCTCTTGATCAGTATCGAATGTTAATTTACACTAATGCTTCTGCACAACCAGCAGTAGGCACAAAACAACAGTACTCACAGCCTGTGCGGCTGTGAGTGGTGTCATGAGGGATCGCAAATTCCTTCCTCAAAACACTTACATACAGACCCTGGGGGACTGCACTTCACAATTGGCAGAGCTTAAGGCCCTGTTATTAGCAATGGAACATACAGATCCAGAACAGCTAACACTTATAGTGTGTGATACGTACTATTGTGTTGAGTCCTTTAATGAATACCTGCAGATCTGACGCTAAAATGGGTTCAGAGCTTCAAAAGGGAAAAGGATCAAACACAGATTATTGTGGGGGAAAGTAGGAGATCTGAAAGAAATGCTACCCAGTGCCCATGTAGTTCATACGCTGGGTCATCAATGTGTAGGAATACATGTTGCAGGCAATACCTTGGCTGATGAAGCAGCCAAGTCAGCAGTAGCCACAACTTCTGTTTTTGTGATTGCTCGTTCCAAGACAAGAGTGGATGATGAAACACTGGCTGCTGTGATAGCTTCGGCTGAAAGCAAGCCTTTGCTAAAGGCGTATCCTGCCAAATATTCCTACCATATAAGTCCCCAGAACATTGCCTTTGTAACAATACCAGGGGTGGGTGGTCGTGCGATCCCCAACCAAGATAAGAGACCACAGTTAATAAAAGTACGGCATGAGGGAGTTGCTTCTGCCCATGCAGGTGTGGTGGCTACTATTTACTTTACAAAAATATTACTGGTGGCCAGGTCTATATAAACAGACCAAACAGTATGTTCTTTGTTGTGACAACCGTCAACAAGTAAAAGAATCCACCGCCAAGCACCTGCCACAGACACCCCTCCTAATTTTCAACAAACCACTACAATGTGTGTGCCTGGACCACTGTGGTCCTTTGACACCTGATGGTGCATACAAATATATCTTAGTTGTTGTTGACTGTTGCTCCAGATCCCTGTGGGTATGGCCACAACAATCAGCTGATACTTAAACTGTTATGAAAAAGTTGCATGTCTTCATGGGGACATATAGGTTTGCAGCATTTGAGGTTCTGGTCGGCATACGTATGTATGTCTGAGATCTTGATGGCTCTGGCGCGGTGGTGGCAGACACACCTTTTGTCATAAATTAATGTGTCATTCTCTTGCGGGAATTACAGCAGTTCCATGATAAAAATTCATCGGCATGTGCCCCCAGCTCGGAGTAAGGGATGCACCAATATCACCAACCTGTTGTATTTCAAAAGTTGGGATCTGGCGCGAGAAAAGATTGCTGTGAAGAAAGAATTTGGCCCTTCATATCGAGCACCGGTTCCGGTACCAGAACTGTCATCTTATCACCGCTGCCTGGTTCTAAAGAAAACCACTTTGTTTCTACCAACAATGTCAAGTTCCACCATGTGGCCGATCCTACATAGCAGACCTAGAGGATTCCTGGGTAGTTCCCGAACTCCTCTCACTACAAACCAGGAGGTATCTCTACAAGTAGTTTTTACCAACATTGCTGACACTTCCCTGAGCTTGGGGAGGGTGGAAAATGATCTCTCATTAGTACTATAGTAACTTCTTCTGCGACAAGAAACATCCATACTTCTGAACCGTGTTCTTCAAATTCAACACAAACAGATGGAATTGTTTGCCATGAACTACCAAGGGACACATCTGCCAGTTCTCCTTTTCCGACACCGGCTCCAGTATTTGCACGAACTGCTTCTGGATATTTTGCTGACATCAATGATCCTTTCACTGATTCTTCTATGTCTTCTGCAGCACCTGTATCAAGAGCAAGTAAACTGTTAACTTACCTTAAAATTAACTATCTGATTCATCCATGGAACTATCTGTGGGTCCTGTAAACTATGTTTGCCTTTCTTCTCTGGATTGGTTTTGTCATTGTTTTCTTTTTACTGATACATGGTCATTATCTTCCTAAACTCTCAGCTGTTGAACTGGTTGACGAGGTCCTAAAAGCACATTTGTCTTCACATAATGGCCGAAGAGACTTGTCCCTAGTCAACATTTCAGCTATACTTATCCCTGATGGGATTGTTTGGGATAAAGTATCCTTTGATGTCTTTGGGCCAATAGAGGTCCTTCAAATATCATATATGTTTTTTAACTTTCAATTAACGATATAATAATACCTGAAGTAGTTGTTGATGATCAGGATGTAAAAACAGTTGGTTCTATGCTTTCTGAGCTTGAATATTATACTGTATTTGAAAATGAAGACATGTACCAAACAACTGCCATTTATGGCGATTTGTTCTGTTATAATCATTACGGTCATCATTTCATACATAAAACCAGCACTCAGAGAACTGTTTGCGTTATACACAATGGGATCATTGTACGACCCCACCAGTGGGGACTACTAAAACATATATGGAAAAGTTTGCATATTTTACTGGGCACAATGTAAAAATTGCTGAGTCTTATTATTTTAAGTTACCTCCTACAAAATTGCAAAATGTTTTGTTAACTGACACCAAATTGATTTATTCTGATTGCTTTGTTTGCCAGTTGGTGGTAGAAAGCTATGAATATTGGCTGAAGTCAATTGACTTAAAGAGTCTTTGGGGAACTAAAGACTGGCAAATAGAGGGAAGGGAAGCTTTGTTTAGAGCACGCCTTATTCTGTTGCAAATTATATTTTTAAATGAAACTATATAGCAAACCAGTTGGCTAGGCTTGCCAAAAATTAAGGAAATTAATGCACCCAATATTTTCTCACCAATTAAATTTAATACCTGGCAAAAAATAAATGTCATTGAAGAACAGCTCAATGGGTGGGTCCATAGTGGAACATTTAACACAACAATTTCAACTCCAAACACGTGGTTTTTGTGGCCAGTGGACACAAATGATTGCCATGCACGTTTTGTTAATTCCACAGGGGGATTTAGAGTGAGCTTACCTGACCCACGTTACATTTCATACCAACACTCTGATATTGTCACCATATGTAGTGTAGGGAAATTATGCCAACATTGGCTGAAATGACTGAGGTGTTCCGTAAAGGAACATCTCAGCCTCCTATCAGAAGATACAGATTTACAAGATTTCCTCTTGAGCCCCAGAAAGCCACGAAAAAAGTGTTTCTTATATGCAATTTATAATGAAATTTGGAAACTTTCCCAAATATAAGCCGCAGCCCAATTAAGGCATATAGATAAGGAAAACTTACAGAAAGCATTAGCTGTTGTAGATAATGGAATGGACACCTTGTCCAACTGCATATAAACCCTTAACAACATAATTTCTTCTGCGATCAACATTATACAAAATGGCATTTTGTCTTTACAGCATGGACAAAGTCAACTAAGGTCCATTATGCAGTTAGGTTGAATGTTACAAGTGCTACAAATTGGTCACGTACCTTGGCAATACGTTAGCTCAAAAGACCTGTTTGCCGCATTTAATCTAACATGACAGCAGCAAATAATGGCCAAGAAAGAAGCAACTTATGTCATGCTTAACATCGAAAAGTTGCCCTTTACTGTGGCGGGTTAATTCATAGGATCATTAATCTACCAATTTCAACACTCTAATTCACATTGTGTTTGAAGCACATTCCAGTAGGCAGATATGAAAGGCTAGGATATAGATAAATTCATGAGGGTGGGAGTTGCCCTTCCCCTACAAATGCTTCAATGGCATGAATAGGCCTTTCTTAGCGGGAGCGAGTGTGGTAATTCTGGTAGCCATTTGATGATTTGTAAACAGCTGTCCTTGCACAGAGCACGTAATGCTTCAGTAGCAACCTTAGTCTGTTATCTGAAGAGTGTTCATGTCTCTTTCATTCATCCAGAGTTCCATGTGCTCTCAAATAGGACTTATGTGGTTCTGAACAAAAAGACCTGTTGTGGAATGCAAGTAGGAATTGCCTTCGTCATTTCGGTCTCCTAAATTGTCACCTGTTGCAGTAATTTGCTTTCACCCCCCACGCAACAGATGAAAGTAGCAGAAATTTGGCCTCATATTGCTACTTCAAATGTAAATTTTGACAAGCTAAGCAGACTAAAGGCTCTTTTATTTCAAAAACACTTGGGCCCATATTTATACTTTTTTAGCGCCACATTTGCGTCACTTTTTGACGCAAAAGCGGCGCAAACTTACAAAATACAATTGTATTTTGTAAGTTTGCGCCGCTTTTGCGCCAAAAAGCAGCGCAAATGCGGCGCAAAAAAAGTATAAATATGAGCCTTGGTGCTTACATCTGCCCGCAAGACTTATGCTCTCCAAGTGGTGAGGTCATCTGCAGAGATACAGTCCTTCTTAAGCACTAAGGCCCATACTTATACTCTGTTTGCCCTGAATTATCGTCATTTTTTTTACGCTAATTCATCACAACCATAACTCCATATTTATACTTTGACGCTAGACCAGTCTAGCATAAAAAATATGGAGATAACTTAATTTTATAGATGCGTGAAACCACCTTGCGTCAATGAGATGCAAGGAAGGCGTTCCCGTCCAAAAAATGACTCTAAGCCCCTAGTGCCATATTTATCCAACAGGGCAAAAATGACGCACGGATGGGAGGCGGACCCAAAAAATGACGTTAACTCCGATTTGTGTCAAATTTTAACTCCTGGGTCAGGGCAGGCGTTGAAATGAGGCAAACCCACCACTACTCAAGGACACACACATAAGCAACATCACAGACCAACAGGACAACATGGATGCAGCCTGCAAGACAACGCAGAGCACAGGACCAATGGCAGCAACCACCACCACCCCAATGCAGCCCACAAAGGCAACTCAGAAAGCAGTAGAGACATTTCAGAAACAGGACAACCCTCCATGGCCTCAGGGAACAGGACATCATTCGGAGCTATCGACTCAACTGCCAAGCCATACTGCAGCTGCTGCGCCATATTGACCCACAACTAACAGCTAGCCTGCAGACACCACACAACATACCATCTGTGACCAAGCTGCTAGCTGTCCTGCATATGTTGGCAAGTGGCTCCTTCCAAACAACGGGTGCCCTGGGCGCTGGGATATCACAGCCCTCGTTCTCGGCTTTTCTGCCCAAGGTGTTAGATGCCATATTCTCCCTGACACCCCGCCACATCAGCTTCCCCAACACCCAGCAGAAGCAGCAGGAGATAAAACAGGGCTTTTATCAAATCCATAGCTTCCCGCATGTGCCCGGTGCAATTGACTGCACCCACCTGCAGCAACAAAGCACCTATTCAGGAACAGAAAGTACACACATTCTATCAATGTGCAGGCCATAGTTGACCACCAGGGACTGCTCACTAACATCTTGGCCAAGTATCCTGGGAGTGTCCATGGCTCCTTCATATTCCGGCACAGCAGGATCAATGAGCACTTCCAGGACGGACAATACAGCAATGGCCTACTTGTCAGTAAGTCTTCAAATCTAGCAATATACACACAGCACGACAACCATGTAGGACACACAAGACCCTACATTGACACATGGGCAGGGTGACACAGGTGTGACACTGGTAGTTATGTTGTACACCCTGACACAGTGGGATACACACATTTTGACAACTGATGGCTGCCCCAAACATTAGCTGACACTCAGGAGCACCAAGGGACCAATGTTGAAGCCCACAGTGACAATCTCATGGCCTGCACTGTAAGCACAATTTGGAAGATGAACTATTTCCAATTACTTAAGGCCACATAGTCAATTGGACACCCTACCAAGCAGTATGTAGTGTGGAAGGGGTGTGCAATGTGTGTCACATCAGGTCTAAAACCATGAGAAACATAGCATGATGATGCTGACTCAGTTGAAGGTGACATGGAAATACTGAGGCAGTGCCAACATCAAACACCACTCCAGGGGTGCCGTTTGCAGGTTGCAATAAGGAAGTGGACTGTGCTGTGAACACATATTAATGTGCCACCAGTGCATACTGCACACTGCTGCACACACTGAAAGAGCCAATTGTCCATCAAAATAGCATATGTATAGGGAGATGGCCCTTCCTGCGCAGATACATCCACCCCCACAAGGCAGTTAGCCAGGTTCCCTTGTGCAAGGTCAGTAGTGTAGGTGCACGGCTGCACAGGAGCAACTGGCAGAGGGAACAACAAAGGGTTGCCTAGGAACAAGTCATACATGGCACAATCTTGCATTGTCAATACTGAACAGGTCAGTGCTACCAAATTTGGAGATGTGTTGTGCATTGTCACCTACCCAGTTCAAAGGGCCTCAGTGTCACACTTCATCTGCAATGACACATGTCTAAATGGATGGGATGTCCAGGCCATGTAGTGCAACCAAGTTACCACATCCCGACCAACTGTGTGCTTGGATGTATCATGTCCCCTCCAGTGAAAGCACACTGATACATATGGGACACTACACAACGCATGGTACGTACATACTGACCAACAGTTAGGAAACCAAATCATATATCCCAGGTCCTTGAGCCTAACAATAGTTGTCCTGTCCAACAACCCAGTGCTGAGAGGACTTTACTGAAGGCCAGGAACTCACACCATACCACAAACACATATGAGTCACAAACAACACAAGATATCAACTGCCATGCTACATGACAATCCTGTTGCAAGCATTAACAAAATACTCACTCCTATATTCTTTTGCAGCAGATCAGGGTTATGCGAGCCAGCCATGGACCATGACCCCATTTCCCAACCCAAGCACAGCAGCAGAGCGTGTCTATAATGAGGTACATTGGAGGACACACACCATTGTGAAAAGGACTTTTGGCATCCTGAAGTCCAGATTCAGGTGCCTGGACATCACAGGAGGCAGTCTCCTATATGCCCCACACATTGTTTGTAAAATTATACTGACCTGTGCTATCCTGCACAACATATGTGTGAGGATGAACATCCCATTATATGAGCAGGACCAAGAACTGCCTGAGGAGGAGGAGGAGGAGGAGGATGGTGGCATGGGAAATGAGGGGGAACAGCAGAACACAGCTGCTGGAGTGCGCCGCAAAAAGCAAATCGTACACAACTTTTTCACCTTATAGTCACTCTACACACCTTGTTAATATATGTAAATAAACACCTTACTTGATCACACAATCCTGCTCTGATGCCTTCATTCTCCATCACAGGTACCTAAGGAATGTGAGTATTACCTCAGGGAAAAATAGAAATGATGCATATGACTGTACTGCAACCATCACACACATAACAAATAGACTCATCACTTGAATGTCACAAATGAAGGACACAATCATTGGATCACAACATATGAGTCACATCCACGTTGCCAACATGTACAACTGTAGCTCATGACACACAACTATAACATCTCCAATAATGAGGTAACCAAGGGCCCCATACATGAGGCAGTGGATGTAAAATATCAGGACAGGAATGTATGAACAGACCACTGACATTACTAGGTGTGACACTTGCAATGTCTGCAAGGAGCTTGTGTGATAAGGGGGGCATAATGTGTGACAATGGATAGCATGTTTGTCCAAGGTATGACAAGCAATGTTAAAAACACTTGCCCTGCGCAGTCCATCCCTAGAAATCAGTCCTGCCACTGCCATGGGGCCCAATCCTGACATAGGGTACACATGCCCACAAACTTGGACTGGACACTTCTGTGGAATGCACATCAGAAATAATGAGAACACATGCAGCTAGGGCAGCAGGTCCACCACAACAACACAAGAAACATAGCTAAGTAATGAGTTCAAACTGACGTGTTCAAAACATTATATGGGTGGAATTTAGGCACAGTGTGTCAAACACAGTACGTACCAAATATGTACACATGTCAGACATTTGTGTAGTCCACACACAAGTCACCATGAACTCATTACCTACATTTAGAGACAGTTGAGGAGTAACATATCCTACATAGCACTCATCAACCATCATCAACAATGCCTGAGTTGTATATGTCGTCTTAAACGTAATGCCTTCTAAGTCAAACAACTACACACATCACGAGTCAACATATTTCACAAACACATACCATGAATGTTGTAGATCACTGACTGCCATCAAATGTGGATACACAGTTGTCACAAATTAATACATATGCATGACGTCCAAAGTTTTGCATGCCGTTCAATCAGAAATACACACATCAGTGTAACAGACCATACAGACCCAAATCACAAAGTTGCATGGTCTACCACATGTGGCCATAAACAATATTACACACTGCAGCCCATCCCATCCCATTTGCATGTTGATACAGGGAGCATCCATAGTCAATGGAACAAATTCACGCAATCACAAACAGAGTAAAACAAATTTGACACAAATGCATCGAAAAGATCCGCAAATGCAAACGTCCGAACCATGGGCCCTTAGCGTGAATTCCACCCTCGCATTACACTCATGCGGATATCCTGTGAAATCGAAGCCTACAGGTAAAGTGTCGTATATTGCCGCACACATAGGTAATGTGTCGGAAATAGTCAAGTAAACATCTTGTGCATCAAAAAAATACACGCATGACGTAAAGCGTGACGCAAGGGGGCAGGAAGTGATGTAATAGGAAATCCTGTTTACAGGCATGGTACAGTGGGTGTACTTTCACTTTCACTTTACAGCCTGTGCATCTTTCAACTGTGTGGCTGTGTCATGGTGTTGTTGGTGTGTTTTAGGTGATTTTTGTATCTTGTGGTGTCTCTCTTGTTGTGTCTGGTGTGAATTGTGACTGTTACTTGTGCAAGTGTCTGTGATTTTGTGTAGTTTACTGTATTTCTCTTTGTACTTGTATTGTGGGGTGTCTGTCTGGGTATTAGATTAGTTGGGTTAGTTGGGGTTAATAAGTTTGGGCTGTAAGTTTCCTTTTTTGTAAATTTTTATTTTCCTATTTACTGTTTTCCATTGTGCGTGAGGGACATGTCAGGAAGGGAGAGGCTGACACGGATGGGGGAGGAGGTGCTTGGAGACTTCGTGTGGCTGGTGTGCCACTTCTTGCCAATGATGCTTGAGATGGGGGGAAGAGTAATATAGGGGTATCAGACGGAGGCGGCTGCAGTGGGGCAATGTGCTATACCTCCTGAAGAGGGTGTACCATATCAGCTGTAACGAGCACCGGCTGAAGCATCGCTGGACTGATCTGGTGGCCAGAGAGCAGGATCTGCTAGACCATCTGGGTGTGGTGATCGCTGGCCCAGTTGGTGAGTATCCCATTGACATACGTTTACTGTAGAACGCTCCTGAGTGACAGTAGCAGATGTTTTGGTGTGCTGCTTGCAAAGCTTGTGGACAGGTTGAATGCAACCAGAACAAAGTATAACTGTCCCAGTACTGAGATGGAGTCTACATGTCTATACATTTTAACAATGCAGGTCACAAGTTTGTTGAGTCATGTACGACTATCACTTAGTCACACATTTCTGGGGCCATGGCAACACCTGTGCCCCTGCATTGTGTCAATGATAATAAGGCAAGACACCAGCAGCATACCATATTTCACTGGATCCTGACAGCAAAGTGGGGAATCCATGTATAGTGCTACATTGTCACCATTACACACACATGATTCCTGCCATTATGTTGGCAAAGAGGGCATACCCACCTTAGGGGACACTGGCAATGGGGCATTTGTTACCTCCATGCAACTGTGCCACATCAGTCATGGACCACTACACGCATGATAATTGCAGACTAAAATTTGAGCCCCATGTCCATCAAACAGTTACTCAGTGTGCTTTGAAGCACAAGCCACAATACCTGAGTCACTTATATTGCAGGGCACCAGGAAAGTGCCATGGATTTTTCACCCAAATTCAAATCATGCCATGGAGTACCATCTTAAATGGATTGCCCACATATGGTTGTTGTAGGGTATAGCACTACATGAGTGTTAGGCCCAGTGCATGTGTGCAGATGTGTGACTCTCAATCGCTGGAGTGTCAGTGTCAATGTGAGTTTGCAGTGGTATGTCTGTTGTAATGTCTTCAAGCAGGATCACTAGCTCACTCATCTAAAATGTTACACTCTGTGATATGTTGTCCACTCGTAGTGACAGTGATATGACACTGAGCATGTTTTTCCATCCATGTCTTACAGGTGGACCTGCCCCCTACACGATTGGAGAAGTGGCAAGATTTCAGGACCCAGATGTATCCAGTAAGTGTGATAATGTCTGTCCTGTGTAGTGATTGCGGCTTTTGTGTGAGTGACTTTTGTGTGTTGCACTCAATTCTAGATATGATGAGCTGGCACATGATAAGATTTCAAAGTAGTCTGGATTGTGACACTGTGTCCAATGCAAGGGTTACCCATTCACAAGCAGAGAGTCATATCTTGGGATGTCTTGTGCTGCATAATGGGCCACAGCGTGTGAACTAGGTGATAACTAGCCACATGTATGCCCATATGTGACTTGGAAGTGCATCACTGTCAGTATATTGGCACTGGGTCATACCGTCATTCTCACAACACAGTGATGCACCAATTTTCCACACAAATTAGTGCATCCTCGTATTGTATTGTACATGTAGGACTGGGTGGGTAACTGTTCCATAGCATGGTGCCCCATAAGTTGTACTCCATTTACGTGACACTTATGTGGTAGTATTTAATAGGCGTGCATGCAGGTCAAGGCCAACTTGTGCTGACATCAATGTGGGTGTTTAGGGAGTTGTTTTGGCAGATCAGGTGTTGATGGGTGTCCACACCTGGACACATGAACGTAGATGTGAATGACCTACGGACACCTGCTTCCTATGTGGCAGCTCTCCTCACATGTGGTCCACTCCCTAACTCCATGTATAAGTGGACATGTCTTAGTGGTTGACCTCGACAGTTGTGATGATGGATTGCATGCCCATCCCCCCTGAGGCACAGGGGTAGGGGAACAACATATATGTAGGTAGATGTGATGGTCACAGTGTAGATGACAGTCATCTCAATTAGGCTTGCATTTGTCCCAATCAACACTGACCCCTTATGATTAGCAACTGCATACCATACTCCCAATGACATCTACTAGTTACTGGTGTTGTGTGGTGTAAAGTTGACTCAGATGATGAAGATTAGTGGGCCTGGCCCATGTGAAGTTGTTGCTGCTTTTGCATTGTGACACATTGCACTAAATCAATGCACAGATTATGTGTTTTTGGTTTGAACTCTTGTTGTGCATCACTTTGGTGTCAAAGACATGATGGGTAGGCAGCGTTGCCGTAATGTTCATCAGGGACATTGTATTATCTGGAATGTGATTTGGAGTGCATGTGCAAATCGAGGTAGAGTGTTAGAGTATCATCTGTACATATTTCACACAATGCTGCCACTGATGGTTGCCTGTCTCACATTAACAGCTGCAACATGAACAGTGAGGAACTCAGGGCGTTCCAGAAGAGGGCAATGCCCTATCGCCACATATTGGATGTGGAGTCTGGGTGCCGCAGGATGGCACTGTTCTGTAACCATTTTAGCTATAGCTCCATGCACGTTATTTTAACACACTAGGCCAAGCCGCTGTGCACTCTAACCTAGATATATTTTATTAGCTTTATTTTATTATTGTTAAAATAACCACTTTTATGGACTTGTTTTATTTTCAAGTTTATCTAACTGTTTTTGCCTAGGTGTCCGAGTCACCAGATCCTCTGGGTTTGTGCACGTTCTTTCTACGTAGGTCTTTTTCGTCTTGGGTCATAGGTCTCCTGATTGTTCCAATTTCCATAGGTTCTGGCGTTCATTCTTTCTGAGTTCTTGAGTCTCTATTATCGTGAACATGCCAGGAATATTTTTCTGTCTTTTTGCGTATTCCCTTTCGTTCTGCTAAAAGATGATCCAGTCTCAAAACGAGGTTTATCAGGTCTTGACAGTCTGTAGGCTGCGGGTCTATTTGAGCTAGAATATCTTTTAGCTCCTCTTTGAGTCCCTTGTAGAACAAGGCCGCTTGCTTTTCTTCAGGCCAGGATGTCTTGGCTACCAGCTGATTAAAGTTGGCTAAATATGTCACTAAATCCTGGTTACCTTGTCGTAAGTCTAATAATTCACGATCTGCCGACAATGTTACAGTTCAGCGATCAAATACTCGTTCAAACTCACAAACAAAATTTCTCAAGTTGTAAAGCAGGGTACTGTCTTTACGCACAAGAGGAATAGCCCAGGTAGCTGCATCCCCAGTCAGGTATGATAACAAGAAAGCCACTTTGGACTGGGCATCAGGGAAAGTATGTGGTTCCACTTGAACCAGGAAAGATTGCACTTTCAAGGGATGGCCTGAGAACCGTTCTGGAGGAGCTAAAGGAATGGCTGAAGGAACATTGAGGGAAATGTTTGTAGGATTACCTCCAGAAGTCTGAGAAGAAGGACCTGGCCAAGACACACCTGTGGGATTGTGTTCCTTCTTCTCTACCTTATCCTGTAACTGGCCCACTCTCTCAGCTAGGTTAGCTGCCCAATCTTTTGATGACACCACTTCTGCTTGGAGCTGCGTGATAGCCTTGACTAGCTCGTCCAGTGTGGCCATGTTGAGAACATACACAAACCAGGAGGATTATTAATTTGTGGGCTCACTATTCTGTCAGAGTCACCAGATCCTCGGGGTCTGTGCACGTTCCCAACACGTCCACCACAAGACAGCTCCAATACTCTGATTAGAATGTCACAGAGTCTAAGAGAGTCCAAGTGGGGAAAAGGGGATTAGGAAGGGAACAGCTAGGAAGGAGACCTGTAGGAAGCAAAAAGGTTAAAACACACAATATCAAGATTATATCATATTAATCATTACTAGACTATGATTCTAAGCATTGTCATACTGGAAACATGGATAACTTAAGCATGGACTAAAATAACTGGGCCTCAAGATATCTGGACACCTGTGAAGGAATCAAGAAAGATTAATACAACTTTCCAATGAACCTCTCAATGAAATGTTACACATGGATTAGAAAACATCAGAACCTTCTAGAATTACGCTTTCAAGTTAAAGCATAGTCTTTTGCATGAGGACCAGAAAATAATCTGAATGATTTCTATAACACCATATGAGTTATACTTAAGGAAACTTATTAACATCTAGAATTCTAATACGTTAGTTTTCTTAAAATGCAGGAACATGAATTGCGCACATTGCGGATTTCCACAACCTTTTATAAATGCCATACAGTGATTGTGCACATTGAATAACATGAGTTAGACACAAGAAATGAATTGCGCGTCTTGCCGATTCGAAGGCCACCAAGCAAATGCCATGAAGTGGTGGCGCAAAATGAACATCGTGATTTAAGCACAAGAAATGAATCGCGCGTCTTGGCAATTCGAGTACCACCATGTGAATGCCACGAAATGGTAGCGCACAATGAGTAACATGAGTTTACCACAAGAAATGAATTGCGTGTCCTGCCGATTCAAATGTCACCACGTAAATGCCATGAAATGGTAACGCACAATGAGTAACATGAGATTACACAAGAAATGAATCGCGCGTCCTGCCGATTCAAATGTCACCACGTAAATGCCATGAAATGGTAACACACAATGAATATCATGAATTAAGCACAAGAAATGAATCGCGCGTTTTGCCAATTCGATTGCTACCTTGTTAATGCCATGAAATGGTAACGCACACTGAATATTCACGAATTAAACAAAAGAAATGAATCACGCGTCTTGCAGATTCGAAGGCCACCATGTGAATGCCAAGAAATGGTAGCGCACAATGAATAACATGAATTAAGCACAAGAAATGAATCACGTGTCTTGCCGATTCGGATGCCACCATGTGAATGTCAAGAAATGGTAGCGTACAATGAATAACATGAATTAAGCACAAGAAATGAATTGCGCGTCTTGCCGATTTGAATGCCACCATGTGAATGCCATGAAACGGTAGCGTACAATATATATCAAGATTTGTACACGAGTAAAGAATCGCGTGTCTTGCTGATTCGAGTGTCAGCATGTAAATGCCATAAAACATCAAGCGCACATTCACATGCACAAGAGCAAAATAGTTTTTTCATGCAAATTAGGCCCAAGAACTCGAAAACCTTTGAGAACGGGATCGGGAGCCCAGCCCGACCTCAGTCTTACCACCTGATCAAGAATCACCAACAAAGTGAAAGGGCAAGGCCTGGAAGATCAAAGTAGGCCTCCAGAACAGGAGCTCAGGAAGTTGCTGCTGCTCTGCACCGGGACCTCTGAATAGTGAGCACGTGGAGCTGGGCTGGCTCCCTTATATAGAGTCTTGGCCCAGCCCACAAACCACACCCAGGCATGCTGCAGGGAAAGCTTCTAGAAGGCCCTGGAAAGGGACCCCACCCTGACACACTCTGAAAGCCTGCAGCAGTACATTGCAAATGAACAGTATTTATAAGCACCTTGAACATAAGTCTTCAGGATTAAACTCTGCAATGCAAAAGGTTAAACAAAACTATATCAGCACAATGCATAAATTATGTTATCTTGAAAGTGCTGGGTTTTTGCATTCTAGTCGCCCGTAGAGCGCGCACTGCCCTGATGTTGACACTAGGCGGCCAGCACTCTGTTCTCAAACAAGACATTCTTGCTCACTCTGTGCTTTTTCCAAGGCTACAGCACGGTACATTGCTGGTGAACGTGGTAGAAGTTTAGTCTCCAACATTCGTAGAAAACTCACATACGTAGGGACCTTTTCTCAGAATATCAGCTGTGTTATTATAAAAACACTTCCCTGTCTCTTACACGTTAGAGGGAGATTCCAGCCAGAGAACCACGACTGTATGCGGATTGCCGAATGCTTCGCTATTGATGTTAACGCAGATCGCAGGCCTTTGCTCCGGTATGGGGTGTGAAATCTTCCCAGGCGAACCAAAAGGGCAGAATTAGAGCTTAATATGCTGTGCTCTATTATAGCCTAGGTAGGAATTAGTCTATTGACCATAGTAACAATATGATAGCATTATTTCTATCTTCACTCTCCTCGTCACATTTTTAATACTGTCATGCTGTGTCGTCCTGGTTATTGCAGCTCACGCTTTGCTATCTAAGATGCAGTCGTTTTATTAAAATTATTATTGAAACATGTACTGCCTCTGTTTGTCATTTATATATGAGACTAAGGTAAATGAGAGAAACGGATGAGACCTGAGTGACCACGGCTTCCCTGAGAAACCAATTATGTCATGCCCAGTCATCCCTGCCCTCGGGTAGAGATGAGGTACTGCTAGTTAGCCAGAGCAAAACCCGGATTGGAATGACAGGTGTCATTCGCAGTGGGTCAGACTTAGTCTCCCACGCCGCGGGCGATTCTGCCGCTCAAAATCCAGTAGTCTCATTAGAATAATGAGAGCCTACGCAACTCAAGCCCCACGTTGGGCGCCATGTCGAAAGAAGCAAGCCACTGGGAAATGGCGGCATTCAGCCAGGGGGGACCCACACTGCCTACAAAGAGTGGACCAAGCACCACAGCTAAACAGGGGGCCTTCAGCCACCACCGTCACTTCTGCCCCACCTGCAACACCCTCTACATCGGCACCACAGCCCACCACGCCTGCTGCAATGGACATGTCGGCAATGAAGGACCTACAGAGGGACATGAAACTGGTCTTCAAGAAGCTGGACAGCCTCAAGAAGGAGGTGGACCGCAACTCAAAGAGAATGAAGGACATAAAGAGGACACTCAAGATGGCCAACCTGTGAACTGATGCCTCCCATTCACCCCCAGTTCAGTCCCCTCCCTCCTCATTTGTTATCATAATTTGTTGTGGGTTTTAGGGGGTTAGTTATAGGTTAGATTAGATTAGTTGTTCAGATAGGATAAGTAGGTTTGGGGGGCGGGCTTTCAAATTATTCCATGTTAGTCTGTGGGTGGGTGGGTGGATGGGGGGGTAATGTTGGGGCATTTATGTGTTACAATTTTTTTTTTAAATATACCAAAACAAATATGTATTTGTTTAGGGTTAGGTAGTATATGTTTAGGTTAGTATATGTTGTCCTGCATTTGTCTCGTGATATAAGGAGGGAGGGGGGCCAGTGTTTAGAGTGTGTTGTTAAATGTGGTAATTAAGCGTAGTACAGGGTAGTTAGTGCCAGTTTTGGGTAATGTATAGGTACGATAGATTAGGTTAGGGTAGGTGTTTTTCATAGTATTTAGTTCAGTTTTATACATATATAATAAACGTTTGGGCACTCCCTTACTGCATGTGTCATATGCTTGGGTCTCAGGGTCTTCCCATGAGTGTACAGTGAGAATTGTGTGTTGGCCTGGGGATTCCGTCCTGCATCCATATCCCTCTCTTGACATGTTCATTCCCACTTACAACTGAGCTGTCACATTGGCAGCTACAACACATCTACTTGTCAATGCATCTGCCATCCAATGTACCCACCACTCAAGGTGACTGTGTTTCCAATGTATTGGACAGGTAGGTGTGGTTTTTAAGCTGTCATTGTTTGGGTCCTGTGTCGGAATGTTGGGCACTGTGGGACATCTGACTACAGCCTGCAGTTCATGTCAACACTGCTAAACTGAGCAGTGCCAACTTCAGATGAGGTTAAGTATATCTGTTTCACACCAATGTGTTTCACTGGTACTCCCAGCTGATGTTATTGCCCAAGCCCTTTTACACAGCCATTCCTGCTGTATGAAGGGGGTGAGGCATACATGTGTTCAACATATTTCACATGTGCAGTGACTTGCTCATAGGGGATGTGTCCAGCATTGACTTTCATCATGTAGGCACCTGGTGCGTAGATATGTGCCCCCAATATTTCTGCACTCTTGTACTGACACTCTGTGACTATAGACATGTTACACGCATCACAAATCTACAGCAAGGTAGATGTGTCACATTACACACAGACAATGTGGTTGTGTAGGTGCTGTTGTTTTACAAGTGCTGTAGTGCAATATTTACATTGTCCAGGTCTGTGACCCCTTTAGTGAAAAACATTCTATTGTGACACAACACAAGTCCAGGGTTGAGGGACATGTCATTGGACATACTTGGGTAAAGTGTCATTCAGTGCAGGACAACATGAATTGCCAATTGAGTAGTGAGAGACAATTGCAGTCCATAGTGGAAAGGTTAACAGTGTGTAGGTGAAGAGTGCATGTCACCAACTGTAGCAACACTGACATGATGTCAAGCACAAGACAAAGGTAAATCACAGCCCATGTGGCATGGGCTGATGCTACCGGGTACTCCTATGGGTGAAGATGATATGTTCCACATCTTCGTCATCTGAGGTGTGTGTTGTCTCCTCTGCCCCTGATGGTGGTGGTGGTGGGGTAGAGGGGGCCACACACACTTCAGTGGTTGGAGAAGTGGACACCAAATTCCCGGCAGCAGCCATCTGCAGAACTACATATGGCATCACCACAGCAAGGAGGAGCTGCTGATTTTTGAGTATGGCAGCAACATCCCTGTGGTAGGCAGCCATGTCTGCCCTGAGGGAGGCCAGTTCCAGATGCATGGAGTCCTGCTTGTTGTCTTGCATGCTGCAGCAAGATTGGGAGGACAGGTGTTGTGTCAACTCCCTCATGGCAGTGGTTAGGTCCCTAAGACACTGCTAGACTCCATGCAGGGGGATTGTGTGCCGTGTTTGGCTGCTGTCTGTTCAGTGGCCGTTATGATGCACATGCGCATACCCTCAATGCTTGCTGCCATATTTTGCATCCCCACCCACACCTCCTTGGCCAGCTCCCACTGGACTCCCACTACTGTCCTCTCAAAGGTGGTCCTTGGAGTCCTCAGCTGTGTTGGAGCTGGCAGGTCGTACTATTGGGGTGGTGGGTGGTGCCTCTTGGATGGTTGCTACATGAATGCTCCTCCTTACGACTGGAGGTGGTGTCTGGAGGGTTTCCAGGACATACTGGAGGGTTTCCTGGCTGATGGTTGTCAGCTGGTCATCCAGATCATCATGGTAGTCCAAGATAGGCAGATCCGCAGGAGAGCCATCGTCCTCTGCAATGAGATATTGTACAATTAGTGTGTCTGTGTTGTGGCAGTTGATATGTGACGTCACTGACTTCCTATTAGTGGCTCACTGTCATCTTGGTTCCCATACATTGTTCCTGTACTTAATGTTTGCAGTCTCTCAGCCCTATGCCCCACCTGCATGTCACATGCACAGAAGGGCAGTTTGCGCAATTGTCTGCGTCACATTTTCTAGGTGTGAGTTATGTCCTATTTGTGGCTTGGCATCTCCTTGTCCTCATCAACCCTCCCTATGCTTCCATTTGCATGGTGAGGCATTGCAATGGGTGTTGCTGTGCTGATGCCACAGCACCACACATGACATTATGCCCCTGTCCCAGTCTTTCATGTTTCACATACACTTATGCAGTGCTCAGACCTCGCACCAGCCCATGCACATGCATGGCATTGCCAAGACACAGTGCTCTTGTTGCCATGCTAGCTCCTCATGTTGTTTGTGTATGTGTGCTACATTGCATTGCACTGATAGAGTTCCATTTCCTCTTTTGACTGTGCAGGTGTGTTTGCCTTCCTATACACATATGTCCTCCCCCTCAATGCAGTCCTCCTTGCACTATGATACCTAAGATTCTGCATTGTCGCATTGCAGTTAATGTGACACAGGCACAGGGGTAAACCCAGGGATGGCCAGCATGGGTATGAGATTATTGCTGTGTACATCATTATGTATGTGACAGTGCCTGATGGTTATTGAGTAAGTCTATGGACATGACCAGTTGACAGGAGTTGTACTTGGATCGGGGCCTGATGCTACTTTGATGGGGATTGATCACGTAGTCATACTGAACCCTCATTTTGAGTGTGTTTGTCCTATCGGCACCTAACTGTCATTTCCCAAATGACCAGTGCCAACAGAACTGGTGGTAGTGGTAACTGTTGTCAATGGGGAATGCCCCTTGGGCCAGTGGCCTGGCACGGGGCAGTTTCCTGCAGATTACATACTGGCAATACCAGCTGTCCTGTTGCACCAGACCAGTTTTACGTTCAATGCTACCCTCCTGGTCTGTTTCAGCATTTCTACCAGCCTTGGCATGTGTTGTGGAGTGCCCTGGGTGCCCCTGCACAGCCCATGCACCTGCCAAGGGCAGTGCACGGGGTCCCATGCCCTGGCTCTTTGCCCTTTCCACTGCCTGATTTGCAGGGCTGGCATGCATTGTGTCTAACCTGTGTGCCTCCCCCTTCTTGCACTTGACATTTTGGCATATTTTCCCCAATGCAACTTACCCTGCATATGTGTTGTTTACTGATAGTCTGTGCTGTCCTGTCCTGCAACACCGGTGACCAGTTCTTCTGGGATGACCGCTGCAACCATCTCCTCCATCTCGTCCTGGTCCTCTTTCCTCTTCTGGTGCTGGACTCCCACTTCTGGTCTGCAGTGCTGCCTTCCTGTTCCTTGCCATTTTTTCCTTTGTCCTCCGCTTGCAGTCATTCCAGCGTTTCTTGCACTCAGTGAGAGTTCTCCTGACCTCTGCCACACTGTTAATCTTGTCCACTATCTGCTGCCAAATTGTCTCTCTCCTTCCAATTGGCAATTTTGAGGTGAAGAAAAGTTGATGTTGGTGCTCTGTCACCTCTCTCACAAGTATTTCATGCTCCTCTGCGCTGAAACAACACTTCCTCTTTTTCTTCTCTCTCCCCTGGGTCTTTTCAATGTCCTCCTGGTTGGTTCCTGGTTGTCTGGGGTCTCGCTTCGCTTTCTGGATCCATTTTGCCTCTCCTTTGCACTGCTTACTCCGTTAGTGTCTCTATTTGATGCTATTGCGGGCAAATATGGCGCATTTCCATTTTGCGACATGTTTACATGTCATAAACCGGAGTAGAGTCATTTTTCCTCCGTTAACGTCATTTTGCCTTACGACAAGGCACAATGGTTAGCATCAGGAAAAATTACTCTAACCTATTTTTAGCACCACCTAGCGTCATAGTATAAATATGACGGCTGGGTGGCGTTAATAAATGGCGCTAATCAGCGCTAAACTTTTTGACGCAAAACTGCGTTAACTCAGTTTTGCGTCAAAAATTATAAATATGGGCATAACTTTCCAATACGTTTTAGCTAATTAATGGGCCAAATTTTTTACGCGTCCAACACCGCTGGGATTGTACATTTCTTTAAGGCTGTTGGTTCCAGTTTAGTCAGCACCTTTTCCTCTATATTCGGCATTATACCTTCAGCCATTCACATCGTTTTTAAGGGATTCTCTATTACTTTGGCATAAATTGGTGGCATTCTGCTGTTGCTGTTCTTTCTTCCCAATGGCTCCTCCACCCCAACAAGAAGAACTGATGGCACTTCCACCAGCCCAACTGTGTTGTGAATGCATGATGCAGTGCTTTGGAGCACCACTCCTACTAGAACTGGAGTGCAACTTGTCTATGTCATTCAGACAGGTTTTGAACTGTGTGCTGCCCGCCCTTCATTGCTTGTGGTGCCCTTTTGAACATGCACCGGAAGTGTGTCTTGCTACACAGCGCATACCTTAATTGAACGCTGATCTGTTGATGTCCTTGCTAAGGGCTCATTACCAGACATGCACATTGAGATTGCATTTGCTGCAGGAAGGTTCCTATGAGCCACCCTTTGTGGACCAAGTAGCTCTTGGTGCTACAACACCTGGCGCTGCACGGGATGCTGCCACCTTGGCTGGAGCTGAGGTAATGGAACAAGAGTGCTCTCTCGCCTTCCTTTTTAAAGAATTGGTTTAATTAACTCTGACAAAGTGGGGGCTTTCCTGGATTCCATTACCCTTGATGAAATTGGTGATTTTCTAACCAGACCAGGATTATTGTTGAACTGTGACATTTGGCCTTATAATAATTGATGTTTTTAAATTCTAAATTGACTGTTTAAAATCTTGGCCCACATTTTGGTCTGTTTGCTTGTCAACTTGGACATTTCATTTGACACATTTTAGGCTTGCTTTTAAAATAATAGATGTAGAAATGATAGTTTCTGCTTAGGCTTTCTTAGGGACCTTTACACTTCGAACCGACAATGGGGAACGGGTCGTAAGGTTACTTTAGCAATAACAAGGGCACATTATTTTAGCTTAGTCCTGCAGCTTGTTCCCTTTTACCTAGATACATGCCATTTTATTATTTTTATTATTTTAGCAAAAGCTTCATTTTAGTGGAGATGTTTTTATTATTTTATCAGTTGTCCTTTCATCCAGAATTCTGTTATTCATTTCTCTGCACAACATTTTCACTCCGTGCTTCACTGAAAGCTGAAAGTGATAAGTTTACAAGTTATTGCCGGCACAAATCGTTCATCGTGTTCCCAACTCCTATACACAGAAATGTATGTGTTGTCACGTCAGGACAGTTTCTAAGAACACCAGCTATTTTATTATAAAACACCTCACTGCCCTCTACACGATAGATGGGAATTCCAGCCAGTTGCCATTGTATGCTGCATGCCGTCCTTGCAGTTTCTGCTGAGACTTGACGCCTTCTCTTCCACCATATCAGAGGACTCTCAGTAGAACAACAGACCTCTTCTTTATCTACCCTGCAAACACAGGTATGGGGGATGAGTTCCTTCCTGAGGGCCTGGTGGGCAGATTAGGGCTTACATCGTCATGCTCTTGTACCGAATATTAGTAGTGCAGGTAGGGATTCTAGAACCATTATTGTGACAGTATGGTGAACTTTTCCTATGTTTCACTTTCCTTGTCACTGCTTTGCTTTTCTTGTGTTTTATCATCCTTATAATCGCAACACATGCCTTTTTACATAGAATGAAGTTGATTCAATAAAACGTATTAACCTAGTCCTGTGTCTGTTCATCTTTGCACATGTGAGACATATGTGACTGAGAGAAAGGGGTAAGATCTGTTCCACCACGGGTTTCCCTGAGAAATCTAGATATCATGCAAAGGGCTGCCACAAATCACCTTTACCCTTGGTTACTGGTGAGGTGCTGCTAGTTGGCCAGAAGTGTTAAACCAACAGCTGCTACACAGCGCAGGGTAAAACTCAGTCCCCTATGCTTGGTGGTGCTGCCACCCAAAACCAGCAGTATCATTACTATAAGAGGAGTCTCTACGACACTAGAGGAGTGTCATCTGCAAAAAGTAGGGTGGGTATTATTACCTTGGCCAGAGAGGGAACATTGGCAGGGAACAGTAAGAGAAAATGCACTACTTCATTCAAATACAACGTAAACAGAGTAGGAGCAAGCATGCAACCCTGCCGTATGCCCTTGTTAACAGGGATTGGGCTTGTAAACTCACCCTGCTCCCCCCCATCGGACTTTGGAAAAGTTGCCCTCATGGAGGCGAACAATGATTGGTAGAATATTTGAGGGTGTCCCCGTCTCCTGTAGTACTTGCCACAGTTTCTGCTGGGGAACCAGGCCGAAAGCAGACTTCAAAACAACAAAGGCCACGTATAAGTGACCCCAGCCTATCTGACAGAATCAATTAGACCTATTGGTTTATAATTTATAGGCAGCTTTCTAGCTCCCTTTTTTTTATAAATGGGTACAGCTTCAGCTCCTTTCTAAGAGCTGAGAATGGACACTCCCTTAGCAATAGCATTAGTCAACAGTAGAATGCATTTAGACCTATTTTCATTGTTGTGGATGAACATATATCCTGGTATCCCATCAGGTCCTGAGGCTTTCCCCTGAACAGTGGTATTTATAGCAATTTTTACATCACTTAAATCAAATACCATATCTTCTTGGGTCAGGGCTTCTGGGTTATGCTGGCCATCATAACCTAAGGCTTGCATTTTATCAGTATATAATGTCTTAAAATGATTAATCCAACCAGAAGGTGAAATATAGTTTGTAGGTTGTGGTAGGGACAGATTTCCCCCCATGTCACCAGGGACCAGAATTTACACAAATCTTTCTCAGAGATTGTGTTTGGGAGGTCTTGTCACCTCCTCTCATCCCAATCCCTTTAACCTTTATGTCAGGCTTGTTTGTACACCTTCCTTAGGACGTTTATTTGCTCTAAGTCCTCTTTCCTAATAGCTAGTGATACCTATCTTCTAGCCTGCCTACACTCCTTGTTAAACCAGGTGCTATTGTTATGAAAGTTCCTTTTACTGTATATGTTGGACACTAGAAAGTATAAGGCTATATGTTAAGAAACAAGCGTGAGTCTATACTTGTTGCTTCCATTAGGTTGTCATTTTTAACCGTTATAGCATCTAGATTCAATGTAGTACTTGCTAAATCAGACTTAATAGAAGTCTAAGTATTGTGGCGTACAGCTAGCTGGTGCCACTTAAGGTGGTGTTTGTCATTAGCTATCTGAACTTTCTTTGTTATACAACGTCGAAGGTAGCCAAGTGACAATTTTCCCCAGAGTGACAGCATATAAAGGCATAGAGGTTTGTGGTTACTCTCAATTCTTACATTGACTACCATGTCCTCCACACTTTGCCATAATCTGAGGTCTATCAATATAAAGTCAATACGACTCTCGCAATAATGTTGATTACAAGTAGTTGCCCCCTGCTATCTGAGTTTGTTCTGCCATTCAATGCCCTAAGCCTGTATTTTAATGTAAGGGCCTTCAGTTGTAGGGCTACTTGAGCCCACGTCTTAACGGGGGCCAAATCAAGTTGAGGGATGGCCTGTTACTCATCTTCTTTCCTGGATATATTAATATTATGCATATCCAGGGGTTCTAATGGATTGTTGACGTGTCCTGCCAGAATAATATGTGCTGGATGTTTCCTCTTTTCCTGGTAATTCTCAATTATTTTCAATGTTTTTGACAGCTTATCTCCCTTTCACCACTCACATAGATATTATAGATTTCCACTTTGGGATTCTTATTTATCTTGAGTTCTAATCCCAGAATATTGAGGGAATCAATGTCTCTAATTTCACAACTGTACAATTGACTGAAGCTGTAGCCCATATAAATAGCCCTCAAAATGGCTATGTACAAGGATTTGTATTTGCTTGAATTCAATAATTTGTTTAACTGGCCCTAAACACATGTTCAGTGCTCCAAATTTCCTGGAATAAGGAGATGTCAAACTTCTCAACTAAATTGTTACAATCAGGTGAATTACATTTAGATTTTAAACCTGCCATGTTCCTTGTCAAAGGTATCATTGTTTTTTCTATGTGTACGTATGACTGTGCAGGTGAAAATGTATTAATGACAGAAACAGCATGTTCCTGAGCAATTTGCAAAGTGCTGTTAACTAGATTTGTGGGCCTCCTTTTAGGATCTAATGCACATCATGTATCAGTTGGCTTAAAGGCCGATAATTCAGTTCTCTTGTTATGACCTAAGTCTCAGTGTAATGACACTGGTGACACATTTTTGTATTGGTAAACCAAAGATACTCACTCTGCACAGTCAATCAAGTTCCCCCAGGGAAGAACCACCATCTAGATATGGGTAAAGAGATTGGTTGGTGTTGGCTGCATGCTCTCCTGCCCATTGGTATTTGAACTGGATGATGGAATATTCAGGGTACTAGTCCTTGTGTCAAGGGCCACCAAACTGTCAGCTAGCGTTCTGTTCTTTAGGGTTATTACAATACAATCAAGCTTAGAGTCATATACAGACCACCTTTAACGCTGCTAATATCCTCTCTAATGACCGACTTACAGACTCTAACATGTTTTATCCAGTGTATGACCTTGTTTTTTAGAGAGTCCTTGCTCTCATATCTCGAAAGGGACTGATGTTGAGATAATGATGTTGAATCCCTTTGTTGAGCATGTAAAGCTACATTCTCACTGTTAGTAGGTAAATCCTGGTTACTAGACCCCATCCACTTGACGCCCGGTATGTTATAGCTGGATTTAGTAAGCAGCCATTCTCATCTTTTTTGGGGTATCCACTTTCCCTGCTTGCCCCAGGTCTGGTCATGCTCTGTGCAGGGCTCCACACTGTTACCCTTACATTTCTTCACACCCTCTCAAGTTACTAAATGGATTATGGGGCCTTGCAAGGTTCCCAGATGTATTGTTCTCATGATTGTCCCTACTAATTCCATTGGTTTCTGCTACTGCTCTAGCAATTTTCATCATCTTGATTAATTATGATGCCTTGAACTTAAGACCTCTGCAGGAACCTGGCCTGGTGTTTGGTGGGTACCTAAGGTACTTATACCTTATACCACGTCTAGGTATCCCCTATTAGTTTAGTGTAGGCAATGTCTAGAAGCCAGGCTCTCTAGAGGTAGCTGTGGATGAGCAGCCAAGGCTTATCTAGGAGACATGCAAAGCTCATGCAATACCACTGCAGTCACACAGCACTTACAGACCTGAAAGAAAGGTACTTTATTTTAGCGACACAGTACCAAAAAAGTACTAGAGAGGCAACCCTCTAATAGGAGGTAAGTAACATAATAAATATATACACTAGTTATCAGCGATAGGCATAGAAAGTGATAGAAAACAGTGCAAATGCAAAAACACAATAGTGACCCTAGGGGGAGCCCAAAACATATTCTAAAAAAATGGAATGCAAACACATGACTCCCACCTAGGTAAGTGGAATGTGTGGAGGGGAGCTGGGGGTATGAGGAAACCCCAAATATGAGTATCACAGTTCCCTAGCGACCAATGCCCTAGCAACCAGGAAGAAAGGAGTAAGTTACTGGATTTTCCCGAAACCACCCAAAAGGAAGAAAATGCAACACCCAGACAAGACTGCAAGAAACCAGTGGTGGCTGAAGAGGAAGACCTGTGGAAGAAGGGGATCAAGCCCAGAAGTCACAAAAGAGTCCATGAGGAGTAGGAGCTACTACCAACCCAGCTGTGGATGCAGGAGTTGGTCGACGGTAGCACAAAGATGGTCAGGAATGCAGCCCTGGAACAGGTGCAGAGTTCCTGGAGGATGTAGTCGATGCCCCACGCCGGATGGATGATTGCAGTCGTCAGTGGCGGGAAAAGCAACCAACAAGCCTAGGCAAAGGCAGAAGTCGCAGTGAAGAAAAAGTGGAGCTGCCGGGGACCAGCAAGGTCCAGGAGAACTCAACCCACAGGGTGAATCCAGGAGGGACCCTCAGCAAGGCAAAGAGTCCAAAGAAGAAGAGGCAGCCCCCATAGGAGACCCACTGGACGTGGGACCAGGAGTTGTAGAGGAGCCCACGTAGCACAACTGGAGAAGGGTCCCACGTTGCAGGAGAAGCATACAGAGGGCTTTGCATCGCAGGAAGGAGTGCTGGGGACTGGGGCTACACAGAGCCCGAGGATCCCTGGGAGGAGATGCAAACAAGCCTTGGTAGCTGCAAGAGACACAGTGCCCGGGGGATACTGTCTTGCGTGGGAAGGCAAGGCTTACCTCCAACAAAGTTGGATAGCTGGCAGAGAGGACCAAGAGAACTACTCCGGACCACCACCAGTGATGCAGGATCCACGCAGCTCAGGATGAAAGGAGATCCACGCAGGCGGTCATTGTTGCAGTTGGTGCCTGTGGATGCAGGGGAGTGACTCCTTAACTCCAATGGAGGTTCCATCTTCCTTCTCGTGCAGACTAAAGACTTGCCACCCTCAGAGGAGGCACAGCTGGGGAAATGTTGCAGAAGCTCGAAGGAGCCATGGAAACAATGTTGCAAGCAGAGTCTTCATCGTGGATGCAGATTGTCTATTCATGGAGGGTCCAGTAGCAGTTCCAGTAGCTAGAAGTTGAAGTAGCGGTTGCAGAGGAGTTCTGCTGGAATCTTGCAAGCCGAATCTAAGGACCCACCTGAGAGAGAGACCCTAAATAGACCTGAAAGGGGGATTGGTCACCTAGCCATGTGACCACCTATCAGGAGGGGGCTCTGACATCACCTTCCTGGCCACTCAGATGCTCCCAAAGGTCCCTGCCAACCTTGGATTCAAGATGGCAGAACCCAGGGACTCTCTGGAGGAGCTCTGGGCACCACCCCTGAGGTGGTGATGGACAGGGAAGTGGTCACTCCCCTTTCCGTTGTCCAGTTTTGTGCAAGAGCAGGGACTGGAGGTCCCTGAACCGGTGTAGACTGGTTTATGCACAGAGGGCACAAAATGTGCCCTTCAATACATACAAGTGGCTTGGGAAGGCTACCCATCCCAAGCCATGTAACATCTATTTCCAAAGGGAGAGGGTGTTATCCCCCTTTCTCAAATCCTTTGTTCTGCCTTCCTGGGCTTGAGCTGTTCAAACAGCAAGAGGGCGTAAACCTGTCTGAGGGGTGGCAGCAGCTTGGGCTGCCTGGAAAATCTAGAAGGCTAGTAGGAGCAATGCTGGGGGTCCTCCAAGGAGCCCCCAGAGTGCATGGAATCATACTTCCAATACTGGCAACAGTATTAGGGTATGATTCTGACATCTTAGATACCAAACATGCCTAGGTCCGGCGTTACCATTATGTAACTGGACATAGGTAGTGACCTATGTCCAGTACACTCATAAAATGGCATTCCTGCACTCAAAGCCCATGAAAATGGCACTGGAGTTTTTGGGGGCACCTCTGTTGTGTGCAGGGATGCCCTCACACATAATACATGCTGCAGCCCATGGGGATCCCCCAGTACCCCAATGCCCTGTCTACCTGGGTACCATATACTAGAGACTTACATGGGGGCATCAGTATGCCAAATGTGGGGTGACAAATGGTACAAGTTACCAAGTTAGAAGGGAGAGAGCATAATCCCTGGTGTCCTGGTTAGCAGGATCCGAGTGAACACAGTCAAACACACTGACAAACAGGCAGAAAGTGGGGGTAACCATGCTAAAGAGAGGCTACGTTCCTACAGCCTCCTATCTCAGCTTTCAAGTCTTTCATTTACTCAACAGAGTTGTCAGAATAAGGTAGAGGACGTTTATTCAATACCCTTTGTCCAGCCAGCTCAGAAGGAATTTTTAAAAAACCATGGAAGTAGCCAGAAAATTCAAATAGCCCTCACTTTGAACCAAAGCTTTTATGGTATCAAGCAAGCGAAACAAGACATCACGACCCTCCCCAGAAGAGCGTGCTTGTCTCTTCCACCTAAGTATCTGCCCACTCATCTTTTCATCCTTTCATCCACCCACTGATAATCACAATTTCACCTTTACATTCTGTCATACATTCATTGTTTCTTCCAACATTCAGTCTGTCACCATTCTGTCCATCCGTCCGCCCATCCATATCCAAATCTATCCACCAATCTGCAAACCTATGCATCCTTTCACTTAATCTTCCATCCTTTCACGTATCCATCCCCCTTTCATCCATCCATCATTTCACTCATCCATCCACCCTTTCACTCATCCATCTTTTCACCACATCCATCCATCCATCCTCTCACTCATCCATCCTCTTTCACTCATCCATCCATCTTTTCACTCAGTCATCCACCCTTCGATTTTTCCATCCACTCATCCATCCATCTATTTACCCCTTAACTCATCCATCCATCCTTTCATTCACTCATCGATCCATCCTTTCACTCATTCGTCCATCTATTCACCCTTTCACTCATCCATCCATCCTTCCTTTCATCCACCCATCGATCTACCCTCCCCTTCACACTTCCATGCATTCTTTCACTCGTACATCCATCCGCCCTTTCACCCATTCATCCACTCTTTCACTAAGTCCATCCATCCACACATCCAGCCATGTATTTACGCTTTCACTATCAATCAATCTTTTCACTTATTCATCAATCCATCCTCTCATCATTAATCTATCCACCCTTTCACTCATTTTTCCATCCACCTGTTTACTCATACATCAATCCATCATTGCTTTCACTTGTCCCTCCTTACATCTTTTCACTCATTCATCCATGCATCTATCCATCCACCTTTTCACTTACCCATCCGTCTACCCTTTTATCCAGCCGTCCATCCATCTATCCTCCCTTTCACGCATTCATCCAATCTTTCACTCATCCGTCCTTACATCCATCCTTTCACTCATTTAATGCATCCTTTCACTCATCCATCCATCCACCTTTTCAACCCGTTCATCCATCAAGCGTTTCACCCTCCCGTCCATCCACCATCCATTTACCCTTTCAATCATTCACCCACTCATCCATCCTTCCATAATCCATCCGCCCTGTTCCGAAAATACTAGGGTCTCCGCTGGCATTTGTAGGGGTAAAGAAGCGATTACTATGGATGGCTCTAAAGGGGGTTCTCATGGTGAATCCACACGGAGCAAATCATCACAGACAAGCGGAATGGAATAAGTGGCGGGTGCGCCCTTTTCTACTGGCTTACTAACTGCTTTCTTTTTAAATGAACTAGGTAATACGTGTGAAGCATGCTTCACTTTCATGACTGGTCGGCCCTGGGTCTTGTTTTGTGCGTTTTTGTTACCTTTAATTGATTCCACTTCTACCAACAAGTCTATTTCATTAAGAGTACAATTGTTAGCTTTCTTCAACACGGTGCTGTGCTTAGCAGCTCTTTGTACAGGTTCACAAGCTTTGCATTTCCCCATGACACCACAAGTCTACTATTCGCCAACATCACAAAAAATAAAATAGAATAAAAATGGTGAGTCACCCGTCCTTGACCTAATGGGGAATACAGTACCCAATTGGCAGCAGCCAATAAAAATACTATCAATAATGACTATTTTACAAGGAGTATAACAATGTGTACTGGTTCAACCACAATGTTACTATGGTTATAAGAAGTTCTATGTTCTATGTCCTTGCAAGATCAGATAAAGTAGAGTAGACAGAAACATCCAGCTTCCGCTTCCCCAGAGTTCAAAATTTATTTCATGATTTGGAACTCCTAAGAGGTCCACATTCAAAACAAAAAAAGGAACAAGACAACACATTAAACAAAATCAGAAACAGGAAAAGAAAGCAAAAAATAATAAAAAGTAAGAATTATTACAGACATAATGCATCACTAAAGAAGCTTCAAATGAACAAGTAAAATGGTCAAAATACATTTAAAAATGCTTTGAAGAAGTTAAAAATCTAAACGGAAAACATTTCATTAGTAGGATTGTATAGCAATTGGAGAGCTTCTCCTGATGTTCGTGCCTTAAATATCAAGAAGAGAAGCTTCAATTACTTTCTACTCAATAGCAGCAAAGATGGACAAGTAAATAGATTGTGCTTGAAATCTTGAATATCGATTTGACAAAAATCACAAATATTCGAGGTGTCATACCATTTTGAGTTAAAACCTTTAACAGAAGCATATTCAATCTTAGCAGAGTGCAAAAGCGCCTCACCCCATTAGACAAATTCTATGCTAAATTGGGTTGCAATTTTTTATAGTAGCAAATATTGTCAAAACATCAACTCTCCTCTTTTAGGAAACAAGAGTTTAAATCCAATTGGTAGCTTTTATATAAGGAAGCATGCTTTAAATACATTTTCAACTGGGCAGACGATAAAGAAAGTATTGTATTTAAATCTAATTCCAGATGTTCTAAAGCATACTTAAAAATTCTAAAATAAACAGGGATTTCTCTCTCAACATGACAAAAACCTCTTTATGTATAAGTTGCCTTAGTGAAGAAGCTTTGATTTGAGACAGACAGTAAGCCCACCGAATCACCCCTACAAGGCTTTGTACAAAGGAGCTCTTGATCCCAAACTCTAACCATAGAGCCACAGTGGATGCTAAGGTGTTAATGGAAATCAAGCGTCCTAGAATTTGATCTTCGGTTTTATCCAGAAAACCCCAATCAGCTACATCTGTTAGTTCCACCGCATATAACAATTTAGCAAGGATCTTGGCCTGGGAAACTGCAAGCAGATGAGAAAAATGCAGCCTAACTGCAGCCTAATAGAATGCTCCTAACCCACTAGCTTTAGATAGTGCCTTGCCCACATTATTAGATATGTGTTCAGAATCACATATTTTTTTCCCCAAAAAGTGTTAAGATTTAACTTGCTCTAACTTCTGAGACCCCCAAATACCACAAAAGGTTTATCTTTTTACATATTTTTCCCCAGAAAACATAATAGTTGGGATTTCGAGGTATTGGTCTTCAAATAATGCTGATCAGCAAAACATTTGAGGGCCACCAGACTATTATTTAGACCATTAGGGGTCAGATCAAGAATTTCAATATCGTCTGCATACAGTATAGATATCAAAGGGTGCCCTCCAATACTGTGCACAAAACCATAACTCTTCCATAAGGCATTAGAAAGATATACAGCAAAAATAATAAAGGTGCCAATAAACACCCCTGCTTCAATTCGTTTTTTATTGGGATTTCAATAGGTAAATCATTGATCCCCACCTAACCTTACATCACACCAGGTAGAAGAATGCAGAGCCATAATTAAGTGCAGCAAATTGTCAGGAATGCCTACCTTAGATAGCTTTTTCCACAGAGTTGGGAGATCAACTTTATCAAAGGATATGGAGCCGCTCAGCTGGGATTTATGAGTGAATTCGGATGGTGAGACTAAATTGAATCTCCCAATTAAAATCATATAGCTGTTCTTTCTTAGGCAGTTTAGAAGTCTAAGCCCTCTTTTACCCATTCTTACATTTCGTAGAAACAACAAAGAAGGGATGTTAAATTAAGTTTCCTTCTATGCATTGCACAATATATTGATAGTTTTATTAGACATTTTGCAGTTAAGATCACCAGCTTACAAAACTTCACGCTCCCCCTCATTCTTCTCAATCATTGATATAGAGGTAAACACATCAAGGAGTATTTTGTTATAACATTTATCTGGGGTGATATATACATTCACTACTAGCAAAGGAACTCTTCTGCCTCCCTCTACAAAAAAGCAACCTTTAGGGCCTGGGAAAGATTGGAGGGGTCCACAATGTTTTTATATTCCCATTTTAACTTGTTAACCAATAAAATAGCAATTCCCCCTTTTGCGTGGCATTTCTTATAAGGCAAGGCATTGCAACTCAAGACAATATAACCACACATGAGAAGTCAGAGGTACACCAGGTTTACTGGATGCAGATTAAGTCAGCTTTTAAACTACTTAAAAAATCCAGTTTCTCTGGAGAGTTTATTCCCACTGCATTACAAAGACCCGTCACAATTTATTACTAGTGACCAAGTTTTGGAGCATGCCCCAGAACCCGGGTACTATTTAGTGCTCCAGCTAACCAACTCACTCATTCTCTGCTGAAGAGGAAGAGAAGAAGAGGAAGAGAAGGCAAAAACGTTTGACCCAGAGTATCTTACTGATCTCCCTCCGTTCCATATACAAACATTCAAACTTTTCAAGTTGCTAGTAGATACTCCATGCAAAGGCATCAAGCAGTCGTCAGACAAAGGCGGATTTAATTAAGCGAAATGCCTACCAGCTATCGGCTTTTCACACAAAACTGGAATTACATCAATGCCTCTACACTACAACAGATTACAGTTCTGTAAAATTAGATTAGCAGTAAATTTGGGATAGAACTGAACCCTTGTCCTAAACACTCTGGTGGCATGAGTTAGATATACAAGAGAATTATCGTTACTTTGTCTCACCTCTAAATTTTCAATATCCGCAGAATAAGACAAGAAAAAAATGGTTCATGGTTAGATCAGAATCAAATAATGCAACTCAATCTAGCCATAAAGTGTCCACTGGAGCATGTGTGGGAGCAGCAACACATGGAAGAAGATTTCCACTCTGCTGACAGCGAATTTGGAAATCATTGGACCCAGAGTTTGTCAAAGCAACAAAACGACCAGCTCTAGAATTCAATTTCAAGGTTGCCAGATCTACAGGTCATTGCTCAAACCGTGGTGATTGTGGCTGTCTGTTTTCTTGCATCAGTGATGGACCGTCGGTAATCTTTGGAGCTGGAGCTCCAGAGTCCCCCACTTAGTAGCTATACTGACTGACTGACACTGTTGGTCTAGTTGTAGACCTGTCCGTGGATCTAAAAATGGGAAATGGTTGCACCCCTAAACTCAGTGCTTTAGCCAAGCTGTCAGTAGGGCTAGGAGGGTCTATAGCAAAAAGGTTTTTTTAATGAGTAAACAAGACTTACTGAACTCATCAAATTGTTAACATGGGCTGTTTCAGAGGATCCTTGAGGCCTGCCAGCTTAAGGTCCCTGCTCCAGAGATGAAAGTCATTGGGGGACTTTTACAGACAAATTGCTATTAGAGGCCACTGGCAGTGGACCACTGTCCTAAAGACCCAACTTTCTGCAAGCCTCATGTGTGGCAGTTAGAACATTCTCCTTCAGGCCCCTCATCCTTTAAGCCCATCAGCACTTTCAATATTACCAATAGAATATCTTTTGTATGGTCTGAATTACTCACCAATTTTTCTAATAGTGCTAAGACAGAAGACTCAGGGGCTCATTATGAACATGGCGGTTCAGACCGCCATGCTGGCAGCGGCGGAAAAGACCACCACGGCTATGGCGGTCTGAACCGCCATATTACTAACACCGGGAGGGCCCTCCACCACTGCCAGGCTACCGCTGACAGGCAGCCTGATGATGGCAGATTACATTATCCAACAGGGCAGCGCTGCAAGCAGTGCTGCCCTCCGGATAATGTACCCTGTTTCCCCCAGCCTCTCCCTGGTGGGTTCCCCCGCCAGCAAAAGGCTGGCAGAAAGGGTACTCCGGGGTCCTGTGCAGAGCCCCGTTGCGCAGGTCACTGCCCGATTTACAGGCACCCGCCACACACCAACATTGGCTGTAGCTCCATTTGGAGCCGCCGTCAATGTTAAGGCCCAGCAGGGAAAACAGAATACGGCCGGCAGGGGGGACCGGCGCACTGGCGGTCTTCTGTTGACCACCAGCGCTCATCTCGGGGGTCTTTACTGCAGAGATCATAATGAGGGCCACAATTCTTTCCATACACTCAAAGGATTCATATATTAACACATACTGGCCAGGAAGATCACAGGACAAGTTCCCAGCTATTTCAAATTTGAGTGTTACAGATGTTCGGAGTACCAAAGATGACTGAACCGAAAGAGTGTTACTAAAGTGCATTAGACCAGAAGACTGAGAAAGGCCCACTAGGGACTTGGGAACACCACAGGCCATATAAATCCTCAAATCAACATCAATGTCAATATCAGGTAAGGTAAAATCCTCAATATTAGGGTTTGATTTATTTTTTATTTTTTTTTGCAGGCTCTTGTGAAAATTAGTCTACCAGAGCGAAGTCTCTGAGCTGCCACACTTGTGCCTCCTGGTACCTCCTGGACAGTTCAGGTGCAAAAACGTAGGGTGCAACACTGGATCGAGCTGGATCACTGTAGGGTTGGACTACAGTACAATATATAGGAACCCAGCTGGATGGCTCTTAGTAATACAGCAGTCAAAATTCAGGCAGATTCACAATAACTGGGCAGAAGCAGACCACCTAGCCAGCAAGTCACACGCAATCCTAGCTGGGCCATTTCTGCTGGCCACTCGGGTTCCCCAAACTCAGCTCAGTTTTTGTGTGTTATTCGATGCCCCAAATCTTTAGTAGAGCATTTCAGGTGGCCTACATGGAGCACTTGCAGCATTTTATTCAGACCTTACAATCTCCTACACTTTCTGTCCTTTGGCACCAAAAAAGGCTCTCTTGGGAGAGTGTGGTTACTGTTTGCTAATCCCTTGCAGTGTGAATATTGCTCAACCACAATTTTACCCCCTCCAAAATATTAGGTTAGCAAAACAGAAAAGCAGAAATGCTACAGCAGATTCAGGGTCGTCACTTTACCTGTGGCCAAATTTTGCCAAATTGCGACTCCACGCAGCAGTCTGCAGCAACCCGCAGACCGCTCCTCGCATCTTGCTCCGCAGATAGAGCCTTGCTCCGCAGCCTCTGCTGGGATATCAGTGAACCCAAAATCTGATCCCGAATGTGGCCGTGTGAAGCCATGCTGGCCGCCAGCCATGGAGATAGCAGTAGTGGCGGTGCTCTCCCTCTTTGAGCCTCAACATGCCTCACTGCCCCTTCTTGCCTATCCCCTTCCTTGATGCCGATGATCACGCTCAAAGCTCTCACCAAGTCACAGCCAAACAGTGGCAGAGCCGGAATTAGTTGCAGTGCCCGTGGTTATGGCGGTCCCTGTAGCAAATCCAGGCATAAAAGAAAATTCCAAGTTAAAATAAATGATTTTCAGTACCTTAAACCAAGAGCCAAGGAGGATGGCCCAGCCTCTTCTAGTCTCTGATGAGCACGGACGGGCCCGCCCTTGGCCCCCGCTTTGCCCCGGAGCATCCTGCGCTGTGTAATGAAGAGTGCGTATCTAAGTACTTCCTGGCAGTGATGGTCCCAGGGCCCGTCTTCCTCTTGGCTTTTGAGACAGGTAGTCCCGGTCATGGTCAAAACAACAGCACAAGTGTCCCATGCTGAGGGATGAAGAGTGTGCTTTTAAGCACTTCCTGGCAGCGGTAGTCCTAGGGCCCTCCTTCCTCTCCGCTCAATGGTTTTTGGGACAGGTAGTCCTGGTTAGGGTCAAAATGTAGGAGGCTGGCTCAGTATATGGTGTACAACTATAGGTGATGCACCCTGCACTGAGTTAAGGCAACCCTCAGTGATAGTGTTAGTGGTTTCTAATAACCAAAGCTCTCAAAGGGTAGCCGTGGAAAGCAGCTAATGCTTATGTTGGAAATGGGGTCTCTCGTTGGCAGTCGGTTTGCACCCTGTCCCAGTAGGGACCCTCACTCTAGTCAGGATAAGGGAGATACCCGCTCAGATAACCCCTGCTCACCACCTTGGTAGCTTGACAACACACAGTAATAAGTGAAAACACTACAAAAGGACACCACACCAGTTTTAGAAAAATAGCCAATATTTATCTATATAAAACAAGACCAAATACGATAAAAATCCAACATACAGTAAGAAAAATATGAATTCTGTAAGATTTACTCAAAATTACAGTTCCTTGAAGTCAACAAAACCAACAGTTCATGCCAGCCGCGGCGTTGTGGGCCAGCTACGGTATCGGGAAGACCCGCAAACAGTACCTTGGATTTGCAGGGCGTCGTGATCCTCACGGTGAGCTCCGGAGAGCGGCGTCACTGACGTCGCGGTGTCGGTTCCGGAGTCGATGCAGGAGTCATTGGGCTCTTGAGGTCACACACATTGCAGATTGAACTCCAGGCTGATGAAGTCAGGTGCACCGGCATAGATGGCGTTGGGGCTGCAGTGTGAAGCGGGCGGTGCTACGTGCGGTGTCCACAGGTCACGGTGCAGGCAGCGTTGTAGTCGCTGCTGAAGCGCTGTCGTCGGTAAGCCCAAACCAGCGGTGCGGGATGGGACAGAGCTTTGTGACCCTCACGAGCGGTGTCCACAGGCCACGGTGCAGGCAGGATGCCTGGTGACGACACAGGAGTCGATGGTGCTGGCATCGGTGGACCGAGCCTGCGGTGCGGGACAGTACTTTGTGTACCTCACAAGCAGTGTCCACAGGCCACAGTGTGGGCAGAGGCGCCGGTGTCAGCAGGAGTGTCGTCGTCGGGGATGCCCAGGCTGCGGTGTGAGCAGGCGATGCCAGAGTGTGGGGCCCACAGATTGCGGTGCAAGCAGCGGCTCGGTGAAGTAATTCGATGACGGCGTCGGGTAGACCAGGGTCGCGGTACGAAGCAGGGCAATGCGACTCCGTGTGGTGTCAGCAGGTCAAAGTGCAGGCCAGCGGCGTCGTTGGCAGTGTTGCAGTGGTTTCTCCTTTTGAACAGCACAAAACACACAGGCGGTCATTCCGACCCTGGCGGTAAAAACCGCCAGGGCCGGGGACCGCGGGAGCACCGCCAACAGGCTGGCGGTGCTCCCTTGGGCATTCTGACCGCGGTGGTACAGCCGCGGTCAGAAACAGAAAACCGGCGGTGTACCGCCGGTTTTCCGCTGCCCTTGGGAATCCTGCCATGGGGATTCCGACCCCCATACCGCCATCCTGTTCCTGGTGGTTTTGGCCGCCAGGAACAGGATGGCGGTATAGGGTGTCGTGGGGCCCCCGTAACAGGGCCCCACCAAGATTTTCAGTGTCTGCAATGCAGACACTGAAAATCGCGACGGGTGCTACTGCACCCGTCGCACCCCTTCCACTCCGCCGGCTCCATTCGGAGCCGGCATCCTCGTGGAAGGGTGTTTCCCGCTGGGCTGGCGGGCGGCCTTTTGGCGGTCGCCCGCCAGCCCAGCCGGAAACCCAGAATACACGTGGCGGTCTTTTGACCGCGCAGCGGTATTCTGGTGGTCCCAGCCAGGCTGGCGGCTTCCGCCGCCGGCCGGGGTCAGAATGACCCCCACAGTTCCCAGTGCTGCAGGTCGAGGGAACTGAAGTCTTTGGTGTCCCTGAGACTTCCAACAGGAGGCAAGCTCTACTCCAAGCCCTTGGAGAATTTTCTCAAGCAGGACATACAGCAAAGTTCACCCTTTGCACTCTTTTCAGGCAGAAGCAGCAACTGCAGGCCAGTCCAGCAAAGCAACACAGCAAAGGGACAGTACTCCTCCTTCAGCTCTTCTCCTGGGCAGAGGTCCCTCTTGATTCCAGAAAGGTTTTGGGTCTTCTTCTTATAACCAGTTCTGCCTTTGAAGTTGGCAAACTTCAAAGAAAAGTCTCAAGTGTTTGCAAGATCCTTCCTTGTCCAGGCCATGCCCCAGACACTCACCAGGGGGTCGGAGACGGCATTGTGTGAGGGCAGGCACAGTCCTTTCAGGTATGAGTGACCACTCCTCCCTCCCCTCCAGCACAGATGGCTAATCAAGATATGCAGGCTACACCCCAGCCCCCTTTGTGTCACTGTCTAGAGGAGAGGTGTGAACAGCCCAACTGTCAAACTGACCCAGACGGGGAATCCACAAACAGGCAGAGTCACAGAATGGATTAAGCAAGAAAATGCCTACTTTCTAAAAGTGGCAACTTCAAACTAACAATCTAAAAACCAACTTCAATAAAAAATGTATTTTTAAATTGTGAGCTCAGAGACCCTAAACTCCACATTTGTATCTGCTCTCAAAGAGAATCTGTGCTTTAAGGATATATAAAGAAGAGCCAACAAGCCTTGGTAATGACAAACAGATGCTCCATCTTGAACACAGGTTGCATCCCAGCAGCTCCAACGAGGGACCACCGCATTCCCTGCTGCATAGGAGACAAGTCAAATCTCTGGAGAGCCACAGTACCATCACCTGTGTTGCAGTGTCTGTGGGACAGAAGGATCTACAAACCGGTCGTAGATGTTGATGTGCCTGTGGTTGCAGGGGAGTGACTCCTTCACTTCAAGGGAGATTCCTTTTAGATGTCCTTAATACAGGCAGAGTCCTTGTGACTCTGTAGGATGCATGGCCACAGAAGTTGCAGAGTCCTTGCAATGCCCGAGGACAAAGTTGCAGTACAAGCTCTCCTACCAGTTTCAGTCTTCTTTTGGTTCTCGGTGAAGTCCAGCAGCAGAATCTGGTGTCCAGGTCACAGAAGAAGTCTTGAAGATGAATCTGGGGTCCCTCCCTCAGGGGAGCACTTAGGTAGCACAGGAAGAGGGATGGATGACTACTGGGGTGACCCACGGTAGGAAGCTGACTCTATATACTATATCAAAATGAGATATTGTGTGTACAGAGTCCAGGGGTTCCCCGGAGGCTCAACAGAGTCTAAAGTAGATAATACTAATGCACTCTTGTATGGTAGTGTGGTTGAGCAGTTAGGCTTATCAGATATTAGTGCAAAGCATTTGTTGTACACACACAAACAATAAATGAAGCATACATTCAATGACTAACTCCAGGCCAATTGTTTTTATATGGCAAAAATACAGGGTGTTCTTACGACGCCGCGGTCGGCAATCATAAGGCGGTAAACACTGCCAACAGGCTGGCGGTACTTACTGCTATATTATGACATAGGCGGGTTGGTTGAAGCCAACCCACCAATGTACCACTCTGATCGCCACAGCGGTATTGGCTGCCGGGCTCGCGATAACCATCTCCAGTTCAGCAGTCGTCACTGTTCCACCTGCGGGATTATGACCCCGCCTACGGCCATGAAAACCATAGCGGTAGACATTATCAGTGACAGGGAATTTCTTCCCTGTCACTGATAGGGGTCTTCCCCTTTCACCTCCAGTTAGCCCCCTCCACCCACCCTACCTCTCCAAAGCCCCCCCACATTCATGCCCCCCCTTCACACTCACACACATGCGAACACACACCCATTCCCACATGGATCCACGCATGCATACATCCATGCACACACGCATCTGCACACTCTTTCATACATACATGCAGACACGCATTCACATAACACAACATACACGCACTCACACCTCCATACATGCACACAAGCATTCAACATGCAACGCACACCTGCATCCACCTACACACAAACATACACACACAACACCCTCCACCCCTCTCCCCTTTCGGAGACCTGACTCACCTGCGTTCATGGGGTCCTCCGGTAGGAGACGGGATAGGGTGCTGCTGCCACCAGCAGCGTCCACCAGCAGAACACCGCTAGGCTGTATTATGGGTCATAATACAGCTGGCGGCAGTCTACTGGCGTGACGCTGCTTGTGGCGGCAGTGCCACCTTACCACAACTGCCGGTATGGCCAGAGCCGGAGTTCTGCAATTCTTCTGTTGGAAATCCGTCTGTGGCCATAATACGGCGGACAGCTGGTAGCCGCGGCGATGGTCTTTTGGTGGTCGTTGCCATGTGGTAGGTTGTTGTAAGGAAATGGCTGACTCTGACTTTTGCCTTTTGCCTTTTTGACTTTTGTTGATGCCAGTTATGATTGAAAGTGTGCTGGGAACCTGTCAACCAGGCCCCAGCACCAGTGTTCTTTCCCTAAACTGTACCTTTGTTCCCACAATTGGCACAGCCCTGGCACACATAAATCCCATGTAAATGGTACCCCTGGTACCAAGGGCCCTGTTGCCAGGGAAAGTCTGTAAGGGCTGCAGCATGTCTTATGCCACCCTGGGGACCCCTCACTCAGCACATGCACACTGCCTCACATCTTGTGTGTGCTAGATGGGAGTAAAGGTCTAAGTCGACATGGCACTCCCCTCAGAGTGCCATGCCCACCCCTCACTGCTCGCGGCATAGGTAAGTCACCCCTCTAGCAGGCCTTACAGCCCTAAGGTAGGGTGCACTATACCACTGATGAGGGCATATGTGCAGGGGCACTATGCCCGTACAATGTCTAAGCAAAACCTTAGACATTGAAAGTACAGGGTAGCCATAAAGAGCATATGGTCTGGGAGTTTGTCAAACACCAACTCCACAGTTCCATAATGGCTACACTGAAATCTGGGAAATTTGGTATCAAACGTCTCAGCACAATAAATGCACACTGATGCCAATGTGTGATTTATTGTAAAATACACCCAGTGGGCATCTTAGAGATGCCCCCTGAATACCAGTCCGACTCCTAGTGCTAGGCTGACCAGTCTCTGCCAGCCTGCCACAACCAGACAATTTTCTGGCCACATGGGGTGAGTGCCTTTGTCACTCTGTGGCCCGGAACAAAGCCTGTACTGGGTGGAGGTGCTTCTCACCTCCCCCTGCAGGAACTGTAACACTTGGCGGTGAGCCTCAAAGGCTCATGCCTTTTGTTACAGCATCCCAGGGCATCCCTAGTGGAAATGCCCGCCCCTCCGGCCACTGCCCCAACTTTTGGCGGCAAGGCAGGAGAGGATAATGAGAAAAACAAGGAGGAGTCACCCACCAGTCAGGACAGCCCCTAATGTGTCCTGAGCTGAGGTGACCCCTGCCTTTAGAAATCCTCCATCTTGAGTTTGGAGGATTCCCCCAATAGGATTAGGAATGTGCCCCCTCCCCTCAGGGAGGAGGCACAAAGAGGGTGTAGCCACCCTCCAGGACAGTAGCCATTGGCTACTGCCCCCCAGACCTAAACACACCCCAAAATTTATTATTTAGAGGCGACCCAGGAAATCAGATTCCTGCATCCTACAACAAGAAGAAGGACTGCTGAGCTGAAAGCCCTGCAGAGACGACGGAGACGACAACTGACTTGGTCCGCAGCCCTACCGGCCTGTCTCCAGACTCAAAGAACCTGCACTGCGACGCATCCAACAGGGACCAGTGATCTCTGAGGGCTTTGAGGAGTGCCCTGAAACCAAAGGACCAGGAAACTCCTGAGAACAGCAGCACTGTTCACCAACAGCAACATTTTTGCAACAAAGAAACAACTTTCAAAGAACTCACTCTTCCCGCCGGAAGCGTGAGACTTCACACTCTGCACCTGACACCCCCGGCTCGAGCTCCAGAGAACAAACACTGCAAAGAGGACTCGCAAGCAACTGCGACAACATGAGTAACTCGAGTCGCCCCCCTTGCACCCCCACAGTGATGCCTGCAGAGAAGATCCACAGGCTCCCCCTGACCGCGACCGCCTGGTAACAAGGAACCTGGCGACTGGACCAAGCACTGCACCAGCAGCCCCCAGGACCGAGAGGAACCAACCTCCATTGCAGGAGTAACCAACAGGTAGCCCTCTTCCTAGCCCAGTCGGTGGCTGGTCCGAGAAGCCCCGCTGTGCATGACTGCATCACCTAAGTGACCCCGGGTCCCTCCAGTGCCTCCTATAGCAAACCCGATGCCAACTTAGCACACTGCACCCGGCCGCCCCTGTGCCGCTGAGGGTGTGTTTTGTGTGCCAGTTGGTGTCCCTCCCGGTGCTCTACAAAACCCCCTGCTCAGCTCCTCGAGGACGCGGGTACTTACATGCCAGCAGACCTGAACTGGAGCACCCCTGTTCTCCATAGGCGCCCATGTGTTTTGGGCCCTCCTTTGACCTCTGCACCTGACTGTCCCTGTGTTGCTGGTGCGGTGACTTTGGGGTTGCCTTAAACCCCGGACGGTGGGCTGCCTATGCCCAGGCGACTGACTGTGTAAGTGCTTTACTTACCTGAGATACTTAACCATACTTACCTCCCCCAGGAACTGTTGATTTTTGCACTGTGTCCACTTTTAAAGTAGCTTATTGCCATTTTAACCTATACTGTGTGTACTACTGCTTTAATTCATAGTTCCTTATTTACCTGTGTGGAGTACCTTGCATTTTATGTATTTACTTCACATCTTGAATCTTGTGGTTCTAAAATAAATTAAGAAAATATATTTTTCTATATAAAAAACTATTGGTCTGGTGTTAAGTCTCTGAGTGTGTATTCCTCATTTATTGCCTGTGTGTGTACAACAAATGCTTAACACTACCCTCTGATAAGCCTACTGCTCGACCACACTATCACAAAAATAGAGCATTAGAATTATCTAATCTTGCCACTATCAACCCATAAGGGGAACCCCTTGGACTCTGTGCACACTATCTCTCACTTTGAGATAGTATATACAGAGCCAACTTCCTACAGTGGTATTTACCTTCGGTCTAAAAATGAGGGCCATATTTTGTTACTTTATTTCTAGAACCACAAGATTCAGTTTGCAGGTGACTACATTTGCAAGTAAGTTGGAAGCATTTGTATCAACACCACTTTATTTCAATTTGGCAAGTTATACAGTTTCAAATAAATAGCAATAATCTATTTTAATAGTTGACAGTGCAATTTTCAAACACAGTTCTATGGGGAAAGAAAGGTTAGTACAGTTTCGAGGTAAGTACAAAACTTACAGTTCCAGTCTCCGTGGGTTAGGATGTCCACAGGTTGGGGTTCAAGTTAACCCCAAACACCCACCATCAGCAACATGGGTCGGCTGGGTGCAGAGGTAAAAGTTGCTGCAAGATTTAGAATGGGCTCCTATGGAGACTGGAATTGGGTCTGCCTGTAGGTAAGTACCCGTGTCTTCAGAGGGCAGACTTGGGGGGTTTTAGATGAGCACCAGGGGGGCACAGGTCAGCACCAAACCCACACCCTCAGCGGTGAAGGGGTGGCCAGGTGCAAACACAGCATTGGGCTCCCAATGCTTTTCAATAGGGAGACCCCGGGGTCACATAGGTGCTGCAGGCTAGGTCCAGGGGGTTGGTTCTGAAAAACTACAGGCTGGACAAGGAAGAGGGCCACTTGCTGAATGTTGCTGGACCAGTGGTCGGATTCCCCAAGGCCAGGGGGCTGCGGGTGCAGGATTAGCTTTAGGTGTCGGGAATCTTTGTCCAGTTCTCTCGCTGTCAGGGGGGACCTCTGGATTTCAGTTGCAGGTGTTGTCATGTTGGCCAGGAGGGGTCAACCTAGGGTGGAAACTTGGTTGGAATCGCCTAGGGACCTGCTCTGGGGTGGTGGGCCACCTGAACACGGGCCATGGGTGTTGAGTGCAGAGTGGGCAGGACTCGCTGATTTGGGGCAGTTCTGGAGTCCTTTGCTGGAGTTTCTTTCTGGACAGGGCTGCTGTCTATGGGAGATCTTGGTTCTCTGGTGTGGAGGCAGTCCTCTTGAGGCTGGTCCTGCAGGATATGTTGCCTTTTTGTAGCAGAGGCTTTAGCAGCTGGAGACAGGCCGGTAGGGCTGGGGCCAAATTAGTTGGCGTCTGCAGTCTTTTCTGCTGGGGGTCAGTTTAGCAGTCCTTCTTATTTCTTCTTGTCATCTTCTTGAAGTAGCCAGAAATCTGACGAGCTAGGTTCAGGAGACCTTAAATCCTGGATTTAGGGGTTTACAGAGGTCAGAGGACAGTAGCCAATGGCTACTGCCACTGAGGGTGACTATGCCCTTTCGGTGCCTACTACCTTTGGGGAGGGGGCACAGACCTAACCCTATTGGTCCCAGCCCTCCAAACCAAGATGGAGGATTCTGCAGGGAGGAGGTCACTTCAGCTCTGGATACATTAGGGGTGGTCCTAGTTTAAGTGGTCACTTTCCTGATTTTCCAGTTGAACTTGCCGCCAAAAGTGGGGCTTTGTCCGGGGAGCAGGCATCTCCACTAGCTGGAGAGCCATGGAGCACCCTAACAAGAGGCCTGAGCCTTTGAGGCTCACCACCAGGTGTTACAGTTCCTGCAGGGTGGAGGTGTGAAGCACCTCCACCCACTGCAGAGTTTGTTTCTGGCCACAGAGAGCAGAAAGGTTGTCACCTCATGTGGTCAGAAACACATCTAGTATTGGCGGGCTGGGACAGACGAGTCAGTCCTGCATTATAAGTTTGGCTAAAACACAGGGGCAACCCTTAAGATGCCCTCTGGGTGATTTTTCAATAAGTCCAACACTGGCATTAATGTGGGTTTATTGTGCTGAGAAGTTTGATCCCAAACTTGCCAGACTTCAGTGGAGCCATCATGAAGCTGTGGAGTTCGTAAGGAGAAACTCCCAGCCCATGTACTTTATATGGCCACACTGTACTGACAATGTCTCAAAATGGACTTCAACACTGTAGGGGCATATTGCTCATGCAGCTATACCCTCACCTGTGGTATAGTGCACCCTTCCTTAGGGCTGTAAGACCTGCAAGAGGGTGACTTACCTATTCCACAGGAAGTGGATTGTGGGCATGGCACTGTGAGGGGGGTGCATTGTCTTTGTCATTTTCTCCCCACCAGCACACACAAGCTGCAATGGCAGTGCGCATGTGTTTGGTGAGGGGTTCCCTAGGGTGGCATAATCCATGCTGCAGCCCTTGGGGACCTTCCCTGGTCACAGAGCCCTTGGTACCATGGCTACCTTTTACAAAGGACTTAGCTGTGTGCCAGGGGTGTACCAATTGGGGAAACAATGGTACAATTTTGGGATAGAACACTGGTGCTGGGCCCCGGTTAGCACCATCCCAGCACAGTCTCAGTCAAGACAGCATCAATATCAGGCAAAAAGTGTGGTGGGGGGTAACCATGCCAGAAGGGGCACTATCCTACACTCACTTATCTGGGGGTTCAGGGACGCTACTCTGCTGGACAGGCCAGTCAGATGCTACCAGGGGCCTCTGCTCATCCTGTTTCTAAGATGGCATAATCAAGTGGCCACCTGGCAGAGCTCTGTGCACCCTACTAGGGGAGGAGCTGCACAGAAGGGTGGTCACTCCCCTGTCCTTTGTGTGTTTTGCACCAGAACGGGAGCCTGGGGATTCCTGTAGTAGAAGGATCTGGTTTTGCAAGGAGGGCACCAAATGTGCCCTTCAATGCAGTCTGGTGGACCTCAGAAGCACCCCACCCTATTCCACATACAGTTATTTCTAAAGGAGAGGGGGTAACACCTCTCCTCTACAGGAAATCATTTGTTCTGCCTTCCCCTGCCTGAGTTAAGCTCAGCAGCAGGATGGCAGAACAGTGTCTGTGGTCACCGGTATCATTCACTTCCACGCAGACTCTGCAAGGCTGAACAAGCAGACATGGGGAATCCTGTAAGGAACCCCCAAAGTACATGTTATCATGCAACTAACACTGGAACTAGTGTAGTTGCATGATTGTAACATGTTTGATACCTAACATGACTAGGTATGGAGAAACCATTATGTAGTTGGACATCTTGTGATGCCCAGTGTCCACTACATACCTTAAAATGGTTTCCCCGCACTTACAAAGCCCTTCAAATGGAGTCTGGGGTTTGTAGGGGTACCTCTGCTTGTGCAGGAGTACCCTCACACTTGGAGCCATGCACCCTGCCCCTGGGCTGAAGTGCTAACTTAGGGGGGACTTATAACGTCAAAGTGCAGTGACCACAATGTAAGGGAAACTTTAGATCTGGGGTGAAAGGGGCATGCACCATTTCACACAGGCTGCAATGGCAGGCCTGCATACACAGTTTGCATGGGTCCCCATGGGTGACACAATATATGCTGCAGCCCAAGGGGACCCCTATTGTACCAACTCCCTGGCTACCTAAATAACATATACCAGGGACTTACAGGGGTACACCAGTGTGCTAATTGTGGGGTGTAGAAAGTACCTCCCAACCAAATTTAGGGGCGAGAACACTGACACTAGATGCCTGGTTAGCAGGATCCCAGTGCAATACAGTCAAAACACACTGACACCAGGCAAAAGGTTGGGGTAACCATGTCAGAAAGATCCTATTTTCCTACAAGAGCTTCGTAATTCTTAAGGAGCACAGTTTCACAGGTTAGACTCTACTCGCTCTCAAAAATTTAGACTCTAAATTGAGACACTAACCTCACTGACAGACTACTTACCGTAACCAAGAATATTCTGAGACACTAAAATGACTCACTGCAGTGATGCCACTACCCTGCCTAAACTTTTGCGTCAGAGAACTCAGGTGAGGCTGGTCTCTCGAATTCTTTTCAGTGAGGTGCACATTTTTTCACTAGTGTGCACTTCACATTCCATTCATGCCTTAAGGAAAACAGCTAGTACCCAACAGTAAAAACTGATCTGGCAGTCATCTTGAGATTCCAACACTGCCAGCTCCGTTTCCAATCATTGACTTTATTTCCCTTTAATTTTCTGCTTCTTAATTTGGACATCACTGCACTGACCACTAGCGTATTTTCAGTGGGGATCATCCATAGGATCCTGACAGTACCCCCCTCTTAAGGAGGATCCTGCTGGTTGTGGTTTAGTTGGATTTTTTTTACAAAAGGCCTTAGTCAATCGAACAGCATGTACATCAGTTTGTTTTTCCCAAGACCTCCACCTTGGTCATGAAGTTGGTTCTTAAGTTTTATTTAATCTAGGATTCTTTCCACTTCATATTCTACTCCTCCTTCCAACAGTAATAGTGTTGGATAAATAGTTATTCTTAAGTCTGATTGGGCCTTTTTAGGTTTTGCCAGAACAGCACTTGCGCTGTGCTTGCAAAGTCTCTTGAATTAAAAAAAAAAAAGAAATCTCAAAAGGGGCTTAGAAACCCACCCCTTACTTACCTGAACTTACTATTCGTGGATTCCATTGTTGCTCTTATATACTTGCTTCCCATTGGCCACCACGTTGTCTGCTTTCACCTCCTGCTGGATTCTGGACAAAGTACTCCTTCCGGTCACTAGCACTGAAGACTGCTCAGTATCCTTCTGCTGACTACTTACTGTGGAGGTACTTTTTTGTTATTTACCAACAAACAATCAATGCATATGCATCTGCAGGCTTGTTGTCTTTCTCCTCCCCGTGCCCCTGCAGCCTCTTCCTGGCTCACACCTAACTGCTTTCCCCCTCGCGCTCATTTGTTATCCCCACCCATTTTTAAATCTACTTTTGTTTTTATTTGTGTTGCATTCCAGTCTGGGGCTTGGCCATCCCTCACACCCTTGGCCGAACGTCCCTTCTCTGCTTGCTTAGATTTACTTTCTTTAATTAGACTTACATTCCTATTTATTTAGTGATCTATTTTTTTTATTTTTATAGTTATATATGGTAAGAACTCAACCTAAGGGTATGGGAGTGCTTTGCACAGGCACTAGTTCATTACCCAGAGATTTACTGAGTTGGGGAGAATTGTAGGATATTGAGCCTCTGGTAAGACTCAAACGCAGGGCCATATTTATACTTTTTGACGCAAAACTGCGCTAACGCAGTTTTGCGTCAAAAAAATTAGCTCCGGCTAACGCCATACTGAAGCACCATGCGGGCGCCGTATTTATTCAATGACGTTCGGAGCTGCCTGGTGTGCGTGAAAAAAAATGACGCACACCAGGCAGCGGCGGCGTAGGGGAATATGGAGCTTGGGCGCCAAAAAATGGGGCAAGTCAGGTTGAGGCAACATTTTCGCCTCAACCCGATTTGCGCCATTATTTTTAACTCCCAACCCCCATTGAAATGACTCCTATCATAGCAAAGACAGGAGTCATGCCCCCTTGCCCAATGGCCATGCCCAGGGGACTTCTGTCCCCTGGGCATGGTCATTGGGCATAGTGGCATGTAGGGGGGCACAAATCTGGCCCCCCTATGCCACAAAAAAATTACTTACCTGAACTTACCTTATGTTCCCTGGGATGGGTCCCTCCATCCTTGGGTGTCCTCCTGGGGTGGGCAAGGGAGACAGGGGGTGTCCCTGGGGGCATGGGAGGGAACCTCTGGGCTCCTTCCGAGCCCACAGATCCCTTAACGCCTGCCCTGACCAGGCGCTAAAAAACGACGCAAAAGTGGCTGGAAGTCATTTTTTTTGACCCGCCCACTCCCGGGCGTGATTTTTGCCCGGGAGTGTAAATACGGCGCACATGCCTCGGAGTCAATTTTTTAGACGGGAACGCCTACCTTGCATATCATTAACGCAAAGTAGGTGTCCACGCTAAAAAGTGACGCAAACTCCATGGACTTTGGCACTAGACGCGTCTAACGCCAGAGTATAAATATGGAGTTAGTTTTGCGTCGAATTTGCGTCAAAAAAAACGACGCAAATCCGGCGCAAACAGAGTATAAATATGCCCCGCAGTTTCTTAGCGTCATGGTCGGGCGCTCTAGTCCCCACACCACATGCTCTCCCTTTGAGATAAGCACAGAAGATGGCTGACAGTCCTTTGGACCACTTCCCATTATGCGTCCCAAAGCGACTCCAGCCATCTTGTTTGGGTAAAACGCTTGGATATTTTAGTGAGTCTCTTTTCAGTTGGGGGTTCTCCTTGCCCTCCAAGAACAGCACGGAGGGCATTGCTTCCCCACAGTCGAGGCACAGGTGAAAATGACTTGCTCAACCCTCCCTACACACACTTGATCGCTTCTTGCACTAAAATCAAGCCTATAAATGTACTTGAAAAAATCCTCATCAACTTGAATAATCTGAGGTTGTGTATCTGACGATTGAGTGAGACCACAGATGCCTTTAGTGTTGAAACACTTCGGAGAAGATGGCTATTGCTGTTCGCTCCAGTTCAAGTGTAAATTTGAATAAACTATGTGAAACAGTAATCACCGATTACTTAGTATGCATGACACAGAATAGACACCTCTGACCTGTTCCTTTCATTACTGTCTGCGTTTGGTTTCCATGCCGATGGCGAGGTGGTGAGAGATGCTCGCCTGCTGGGTGTGTTTTTGTGACAGCTTCACTGGGCGGCTGCACCGCTGTTTCACAGTTATTATGGTCTGCAACCAGTAAGAAGGCTGCGGAGCGTGAATCTTTCATCGCACGCCTCTAGTCTAGAACACAATGTAATAACGTGGGTGGGGTGACGGAAAATCTGTTCTCTTTATATAACTCCTACATTACATAACATTACTAACATAATAACACACTTACGAAGAATGAGGACAAAAGATCTCAGTACCAGTCACACCTCAGCAAAGTCCATAAACCCTGAATCTACCTCAGACTAAAAGATAAGGAACCTTCTTTTCAGACCCACATAAGATAACTGAAGTCAGTTTACATCCAAAACTTGGTTTACATCCAGCACACCCGCTTGATTAATACATTGATGTTGACATTCACCATTCTTACGTGTGCGTCTGCTGCGCACTGTCTTTAGCTCTGGTGGCGCCCAGTGCGGCTTTTTTTTATTTATTTTGATGACCTTCTTCAACACGAATTCCTTCACTTCCACTCTCTAATAGTGCCCTTCATCTCCCCATGGCCTCTCTCTGACATCCATTTCATTTCTTTAAAGTGCTACTCATAGTTCACTCACACTCAGTTTTGTGATCTGCATGGTACACATTCTTTCCAGCTGGCACATTAACCTTCTGCACTACTTTATGATCAGTTAAATCTACCACTAGAGAAAATTCCAATCTCTCTTCAGCATTAACATTAATTACCAGAGTTAACTTGACATGTTTATTGTTGGCTGAAACTCTGCAGCTACCAGGTAATGAAGAGGAATGCTGGCAATGTTGTGTTATGTTATTCACAACTGTATTGCTTTAACAGCCTTTGTGATGGTACTAAAGCACATTTTTCATGCCACAGACGTTTAGTGAGATTCTGGGAAGGCCATCCACTATACAGGATATGGCACCATTTGGCAATGTCTGTGTTGTTGTCACTTGGTTGTGTGTGGTTAGTAGTAGAATTGTTTTTGCGACCAAAAGTAATACAAACATTGGTAAACCCAGTAGGTTTCACCTATGCAAAATCTATTTGTTTTGTCAATGTTTGCTTACATGTTGCACAGCAGTTGAGCTGCTGTGGAACATGACTTAAGGTAAATAAATGCTATGAAGCGGTCAAAGCTGGCCACATCATTGCGCTTTTGAAAATGTATTTCTTACTTTAAGTCATTTTGCACAGCACGTCAACTGCTGTTCAGCATGTTAAAAAAAAAAGACAAAGACAATAGATTTTGCATAGGCAAAACCTATTGGCTTTGCCAATTCTTGTTTGATAAGGAAATATGAAAGACTGATGAATCCTAGCATTTTTTGATAATCTCAAATGAAACGTCACAGGACTGATAATTTTTTTCTACAGAGTATAGCCCAACAAAACAAGGTTGAAATTTCCGATCACCTTTCAGTTTTAGATTTTTTTTGTATTGAGCCAAACTTTACCTCCAATTTGAAAATGTGGTTCCTTCTTCCGTTTCTTGTCAGCAAAAACCTTATACCATTCCTTAACTTGAGATAAATTCTGTACTGCTGATTGATGAACGTGTGCCAAATATTGTACAATGTATTTTGCTGCTGGCACTGCTATTTCTTGAAATTCTATAAGAGACAGTTTGGGTGCCAGCCATAGTTCATATAAAAGGGTGAGTAGCCAGTGGAAACATTTCTGGCATTATTGTGTGCAAACTTAGCTGTCCACAAATACTCTGGCCACTCCCCTTCTTGAACTAACAAGAATATTCAGAGGTATTGATCTAACTTTTGGTTTGTTCTTTCTGTTTGCTCATCTGTTTCTGGGTGAAAAGTAGTCGAATATCTGGTTTCTATGTTCAACCCACCAGTGAAGGCTCTCCAGAAGTGGGACACAAAGCACTAATACTACATGCTCTGAGGTATGGTCTGGTATATATAACTAAGATACATCCTCTTTTTTTGTGTGACTACAAGCACACCCCACTCCCGGAGGATCTATGAGGCTAATAGCGTAAACACTAAAAGTTTTCCAGCAGGACATCAATACTAATGGGTATTACTTTATCTTAGTAATATATAGCAGCAAGTTGCTGCTGTGAATACAAGAAGAAAGCTGGTAATAGTATGAGATTTCCAAAGAGAGGATAGCAAACCCCTGTAGAAAGTTGCTGCGGTACCGACAGGCCAACACTGAAGAACTTCAATACAAAAAGAAAGCTGCTAATAGCTTGAGATTTCCAAATAGAGGATAGCCAAAAAAGGCCTCTAGAAAGGTGCCAGAAGAATAGCATATAAAAAGAAGTGAAATTAACTCCTAGTGTCAAAAACACGGAGGAAGAAGATCATCTTGAAGGAAACATCAACAGCAGAAATCATAAGATGATGAATCCTTGGTTTCACTTGTAAACACGAATGAAGCCTGAGACCTACTTAATAAGCACTGGGGAGTATTAGCATTGGATAAGCATTGGATAAGATATTAGAAGAAAACATCAGCAGCATGAAGCTCTCACCTTCAGAAGAGCTCTTTTCGCGAAGCACACTGGGTACAAAGCCACTCCAGAAGGCAACAAAAAGAGATCTGGCTGAATGAAGATAAGCAAGGCTTTGCACGTTGTAGTAAATGCAAAGTATAAGCTGTGCAAATAAAGGAATTTCTTATCACATTTGTAGGAGCATCTCTAGCATTCAAGTGCGAATAACATGTTAATTAGATCATGTGCTATGCTTGTATCATGCTTACAATATCATGTACATTGGAAGCAAAAGGAAAACGGTGAAAGACTGCTGCAGTATTTAGGGTCAATAAAGAGTTAGGATAAACAATATCTTTTAACGGTCCCCCTTTAGGAAAGATTAGAAAGGCACTTTAGAGGGTTTAAAATTATTTGCCTTTATAGAAGTAGACAAGCAATCAGCAGAATGAAAAAAATAATGAATGCTGAGGAATAGGTATCTGTCCACATCCTCAAGTTCGATATGGTTACATTACACCAGTGGTCACAATGATGATGAGATGCATGTGCATATATGATATATGCGTAATATAAAGTTCCAATATTGTTGTTTTGGATAAAGAATTAAGCAGACCTATGAACATGATGCCTGGCGTACTGTGAAGGGTTAAGGTTAAAAAGATGTTAAGTCTGTCCATGCTGTCACAAATCTACTGAAACCCGTAAATGATGAGCGGTACAGGGAGGATCACATCAAATGAAGAAGGCTTAGTAGATAAAATAATTGATCACAATTTAAATACTGTTGTCGAGTTGGAGAAATGATGAGTTGACACAATTCTGGTTGGCAATATAGTATAGGTTTTTGTGAAATACGTCTGGGAGGGCAGTTCAGCTCTGTGACTGAATCCACACTCAAGTACATCATTACAGACAGTATCTTTTATAGTCTCAAAATACAATGGATGCTTCTCATCACTTGTCATGCATATTAATTTAAGCGCTTGCTCAGTACACTGTTATCTCTACTTATTTGAGCACAAAGCAATAATTCTCTGGGAAACATCTAACTACACGTTACAAGAATGCGACTGTTGCACATCTGTCATGGGTAAATTTTTACTAACAAGCAAAGTGTGTTTCGATCTCACGCTCTGAAACCTATCAGTATGCCCTCCCTACGCTAGTTCCACGCTCTGAAACATTTCAGTATGTCCTCCTTCCACGTCTACAGGCCTTGAAGCACAAAAGCTTATTGTGTCTCCTTTTTTTAAAAAATACCATGGTGTACGCTTTCCCATAGAAACATGTATCAAAATGTGGCTCAGGCCTTCATGCTGTGACCTTCTATTTTAGCTGCATTATGAGTGACTGGAGCTGTTCCAACTCGCCCTGGAATTTTCCACCAGTTCTTAACTCTGTCCTTGCTCTCTACTCTGACATGTAAACAGCTTGGGCCTGTATTTGTCCCTGACCATGTACAATTCTCTTTTTCACATTTCCTATTACATTACCCCTTTAGTTGAACTTTCAACTACTTCCTCACCTTCCCTGCTTCATGCGTCCATCACTGTGTATATGTTCTCCTCATCCTCTTGCACTTTGCTCACTGCTCTAGTGGTGAATATCCCTCCCAACTTCTGGCTAACCCTCTTACAACATCCTACCACTATCTGGAAGATACAGTACCTCTAGAATATCACCACAAGGATTAGAAGTAACCATTTAAACAGACCTGACATTCAGGATGGCATCCAAGCAAACCACCCTGGAAACTACTCATCGGGGGCACCCTCCTCTTCCAGCATTTTCTTCTGTAGGTTATGTAGAGTTTGTATGGCCTCTGGTATTGTTCCATTGTCTGCATCATTAGCCGGCATGTACGTACAGCAGGCAGTTCCGATTTGAGCACAAACCCCTCCCTCCATACCCGTCATCAAGTATAGCACATACCTATACTGCATAAGGATCATTCTCACAGCCCACAATTCTCCTTTGACTGCATTGAAAACATCTTCAGTAGCATTGATGGTCTTCATCAGTTCTCATCGGGTTATTTGCAGCCAACGGGCAGTTGCTTTTGCTTGGGCAAATGGGAAGATGCTTCCGAAGAACAACTGGGCATCGTTGAAGAACCTGTGCTCCTGTGGGACACCTTTCCAGGTTGTAGTGCCAAAATAATCTGCAGCTCACTTCCTCCGATAATGGTGTAGCAAGGTTGTTAGATGGCTCATGGGATGGTCGTATAACTTTGAAATGTCCACTCCTGGAATCACCAAGGAGTGGGTGTGCACAGTGACTAAAGAACAGAGACCTCTCCACCCTGAAGGAAGTCGCATACATAACCATTCACCACACTGCCAATAATAGTCCATCAGACTGGAGGTGTCCCATTGCATGTCAGCATTATAACTTGTGGTGACACAATTGATGTTCTTCCCCACCGGGACTGTTCCATTCCCCCAGGAAACATAAAGAAAAAATAATGGGTGCTCTACCTCCTCGAAGAGTTGAAGGTGTTAGTCTCAATACGTTTTCATCCCATATAGCCTGACATTTATGTTGTGTGCTGTTATCACTGTGATTCCCTTTCCATAAGTAAAGAGCTCTGCATCCAAATGCCGTGCCATGGTGCCACTGACCATGGGCGTATCCTGATCCATTTATCCATGTCCTCTCTTGACAATCATGGGGCCTAGGTGTGGCTGAGTAGTTCTTGCAAAAAAGTGTAGGTCGTGATACCCCTAGAAATCCCTGCTCCAATATTCTAGCTTTCCACCTATCACCCTTATACCTCATAACCCCTGTCTTGGCCATTGTGTCTAACTTCACTATTAGATCTTTGCGGTCTGTCAGGACGTTCATTCTGTGTGGTGTTTACTAAGAATGTTCCCTGTTTTACCCGAAAGGGCTGCATCCGTGCTCCCATTCTACAAAGGAAAAGATGTAATAGACACTGAGTAATATTCGGGGGTACCTCTTTAGGTGAACGTAGCCTATCTGAGTCACTAGCATGTGGAATCAAGGACCACACAAAGCATGATTCATTACTACTCTGCATGCCTATGTCCGTCATATGCTGGTACCACATATTATCTAATAAGTTAGCATAAATATTATGCGATGTATTTTTATATTCATGTAATTCTCTCTGCAAGCGCATGATATATTGACAGAATGCCATACATGGGCTAAAATACCATTGCAATGCAACTGGTAACATAACAAGGCATGAACAGAAAAACTAAACAGCAATACATAACTGACCACTAGCAGAGTCGATGAGGTACTCCACTCATGTTTTGAAAGGAAAAATTGTTACTCTTCTTTCTCTCTGTTCTCCTCTAAATGTCCCTGTAAAGTTGGCGGTGTTTGACACAAAGCAGGGGCCAGTCGAACGTCTGACAGGTGCATCCATGGTTTCCTGCCCTCCACTTTCACTGCAGTAGGCGTGCTCTGGGTAACTGAATAGGGGCCTTTAAACTTATTGTCTTTCCATCTTCGTAACAAATTGTGGATGTACGCTTGCTGGCCCACAGGAATTGGATTGGTCTGCAAGGCTGCGGTGGTGCACTTCTCCCGTCGTAAAATCTGTTTAGAAAGGAACTTAGCAGACTTCAACAGCTCAGATAAATAACAGCTCATCTCATTCCCCAAAACCTCAGCTGTCTTATGGACATCTGCCTTTTGTCTTCCCATGGTTAACAGGGTCTGCATAGGATGCCCTGTCACTGTCTGGTGCAGGATCAAATGGTGGTCACTTCCTGGTTGATTTCTAAGGGGATACAAAGCCAGTGGAAGGCAGTATGGGCAGTTCTTTTGTAAAGTAGCAAACCGTTTGCTTATTTTATTTTTTAAGAGGCCATTAAGGCGTTTCACTATACCATTACTTTGGGGGTGATAAACAGATGACAACTAATGTTTTATTCCCAGGGAGGTGCAGATGTGCTGGAACATTTCATTAACAAAGTGTGTGCCGTTATGCGAACGGATTGCTTCTGCAATTCCCCACCTGGGTTTTACCTCTCTTATCAGAAAATTGGCTGCTGCTTTGGCATCATTATGTACACATGGTCCTGCCTCGATCCACCTCGAAAAAGGGCAGACTACTACGATAAGGATTGTTACATCTCTCAATCATGTCAACAAAGTCTAAATGTAGATTTTTAAATGGACCTGTTGGACGAGGTATTGTTGAGGTAATCACTTTCAGTGTGGGCTTAGGACTATATTGTTGGTACAGTGCACATTCTGCGATATACATGGTAATAATTTTAGATAGTCGTGGAATGAATCAATCTGTCTGTAACGTAGCAAGAAGATACTCCTTGGTAGTGTGTGCAGGGAGACATAGTTGCCCTAGAGCTGTACATAACAGGGATTGAGGCATTGCTTATTTACCTGTGCTTTGTTGCCATAAATGAAATCTGTTGGTGACTGTATACACCCTCACTGTCCCCACAGCTCCATTTCATGAGGTAGTGTTTGTTCTTGCAATTTTCGTAAATGCAATTGTGCTGTCTCTGTATATGGGGGGTGGTAACTCAGTAGCATTCTGCCACCTGCTTGTCATTATACCTAATGTGTGTTCATCTTTTAATTATAATTTGGGGATGTTTTAGCTGCTTCTTTTGTTGCCCAGTCTGCCAAAGCAGTACGCCTGGAGACAAGCTCTTGCTGATTAGTGTGTGACACACATTTTATCACTGGTAACTTGGATGGTAGAGTTAGCCTTTTTCAACTGTGCCAATAAATCTTTGTGCATCACAGGGGATCCATCAGATTTAAGATATTCCCTTCTGTCCCACCTGTGAATGTTTGAATGTACAGTGGTGGTGACATATGCTGAATCTGAGTAAATGGTGCCCTCTAGTCCCTCAGCTTGCTGCAACGCTTCAATGATGGCCACTAATTCTGCAGCCTGTGCTGAAAAATTAGAAGGTAGTGGTATCTGACTAAATATCTGTAAGGTATCAGATGATCCCTGCTGTTCCGCCCTTACGATTTCTCTAGAATGCCTAATCCCAATTTCCTGATCTATGAAAGAGGACCCATTAACAAAGAGCAACATGCTTCCAGGCACGGGGTCTTCTCCCACCTTGCTCCCTTCTTCTGATGTGTTATTGGAACAGTTATGTACTTCTTCGTCATCAGTAACTGAGGGGCAGATTTATACTTTTTGCCACAAACCTGCGTTAGTGCAGGTTCGCGGCAAAAATTATAGCGCCGGCTAACGCCATTCCATGACGCCGGCCAGGTGCCATATTTATGGAATGGCGCTAGCCATTTATGGAATGGTGCTAGCCGGCGCTAAGGCCCTGTTAGAGTCCCTGTAAAGGATGCAAACAGGGCCGGGGAGGCATAGGGGGAACTGGGGCTTGTGCGCCAAATTACGGCGCTACACTGTTTGGAGGCAAAAAAATTGCCTCTAAGCAGTGTAGCGCCATTTTCTGGCGCACAAGCCCCATGTACATGGCTTCTGTCTCAGTAAAGACAGGAGCCATGCCCACCACCCCAATGGGCCAGCGCCAAGCAGGGGGCCCCAAGTCAGGGCCCCTGAGCGGCGTTGGTAAAAAAACAATACTCACCCGGACTTTCCTTCAGATGGGTCCCCCATCCGTAGGTGACCCCCTGGTGTGGGTTGGGGTGGGTGGGAGTGTCCCTGGGGACAGGGAAGGGCACCTGTGGGCAATTTCCAAATCTGGGTCCAGGTCCCCTCACTCATGCCCATACGCAGGCGTTAAATAATGGCACTAAGCAGGCTTAGTGCCACTATTTAAGGCCCTCCTCCTCCCGTGCGTGATTTTTGTACGGGAGGATAAATAAGGCCCTAGGGCTTTTGAGGCATTTTTTGCCCAGGAATGCCTACCTTGCATCTCATTGATGCAAGGTAGTTTTACGCAAGCAAAAAATGTCGTTAAGTCCAATATTTTGTCGCTAGACATGTCTAGCACCAAAATATAAATATGGAGTTAGGTTTGCGCCGGAGCTGCATAAAAAAATTACGTAAATCTGGCGCAAACAGAGTACAAATATGGGCCTTAATGTGCAAAGAATGTTGCTATATTAACAGTGTCCTGGGCAGCATCGCTCCTGGTTTCAATGTAGTTCTCACAGGCTCAGCTTCTTTAATCAGTCCCACATCATGTGGCCTCTTTGTCCACAACACTGCTAGTACTTTATCCAAATCTCTTTCCGTGATTGTAGTGTCTTGTGCGTGTCTTGGCACTGTCCTGCATTGCAACCGCACTCTAACGGCGATGTCCATTTCAAATACAACTGTCTGAATCAGTGGCCGATCATCAAACACCTCTTCATCTGATATATCTCTCAATTTGACCCCAGGATCTGTAAACACTATTGATGCCCACATCTCCTGTCAAATGATATTAGCACAGTATATTTTGCTCTTATTTCAGGAGTTTATATTCCCAGTACTAACTCAGGTTCTATTATGGAATCCACAGGCTCGTAAGGTCTGAGCAGTAGTTCTTTTGGTAACTGCACTGTCTTTCCCTGCTGCACTGATGTGTGCGCTATCAAAGCATATATGCCGTGCAAAAAAGCCTCTGTATCGACAGGAACTGCTCTGACCTGCTGCCCCCAACGCCTCAAGAGCCATGAGTGACAGTATCCTGCCTGGCGTGACACCTGGTGTGTAACATACCACTGATCTATCTTCCAGAAAAGAGATGGTCATGTTCAATTTACTCATTAGATCTCTTCTGCGAAGGTTGACTGGTGACTCTAGGAAATATGTAGAAATGCACATATCTTTCCTATGTATTTCATAAACGTTAGAGTTGAATCACAACTAATAAACACATCAATATTTTATTTCCACAAAATATATAGTTGTGATATCATAAAAATATGGGAAAAAACTGATATGCAACAATTCCCCCTATAATTACACATACTAAACATATATATATATATATAGCGCTATGGCCAAACATATGGAAAAACATATATACATATATACCGATCTACAACATCAAGGACTGAAGCCAGACAACACCAAGACAACAAAAAACAGAAAAAAATATCACATACATATAATCAAACACAGGTTTCCTATATACAAAAACATATCATGTAATAACTGATACACACTACATATACGAAGAAAAACTAATCAAATGTAACAATAGATTGAATCTCTGCATCTCGTTGAGCAAAACTAAACCATGATCAACACCATCGTCGTTCTCCAAACTTTTCTGAGAATCGAATATAAATGTTGTCCAAAAATAAATGTCCATAACGCATGTCCATGTCGTTGTACAGAATGTTCTAAAGATTGTAAATAAAGGTTTATATAAATCCAATTTGGCCTTTTCCTGGTCTTTGAATCAAACCACCATCACAAGCCTGGATAGTGGTTGTTGTTGTTGCCGACATTGCGTTTCGGTGGACTTACACCAACTAATTTGGTCCAATTTATTTATGCCACCTTCGTCAGGGCAATACATCAAAATGAACAATGCACCATGTTTCTGAATCTAGATATAAATTCAAACATAAATATAATTTCAAATTGTATAACTATTACACAGGGAATTATTTCTTGTCCGTCTGTTCCGGTGATATACAACGGTGTGGGTGTGAAAATTCATCTTAAACGAACCACCGTCATGCTGGTGATACACAAAAACCAATCATGCTGTCTTACTACCCAAGTGACCCGCAGTAGCATCACTATGCGTGAGCTTCACCTGGTGCAGCCAGGCGGAAGACAAAGTACCGCCCACCATATTTTGACCCTGCAATCCGCCAGGATTTCTGGGGCGGTACCAACGCCATCAAAAGCCTGGCAGAAACACATCACAGAAAAGCAAAGACTCACCCTCGGGAAGAACAATGCAGCCATGGAACTGGAACTGCAAGTCTTCCCGATGCTCATCTATGTCATGCTCCACCTGGAACACCAATGCCGACGAAGACGATGACGGTGAGTACAGCCACCTAGCACACAAGGGAGGGAGGGAGGAAAAGGAGAGTGAAACGCACAACACACACCTGACACACACACACCATAAACACAACCAGCTGCAGACGATACACGGCAGAGTAATGCAAGGACAACAAGAATGCAGTTATGAGAATGTATTGATTGTAAACAACTACCAAAAGAACCAATTGTACGAAAAAAAGATATGTACAAATGTACACAAAGGGCCAATGCCCAGTCCAAAGTACTAAGGGCCCACATGGGCACAGTCCAAGGCCCAACTCGAATCCTGACTTCATCCCGATAGAACTCTGCAGGGGCATCAGTTTGCAAGTGGGCAGGCACCTCAGAGGGATGGGGGTTGGGGGACACCTCAGCCGAATACGGGAACAAGCCCACTGGTTCTGGAGGGGGCTCCATGCCCATTTCTCTGTGCTGGGGAGTGCAAGGCCACAGTCTCTGGAGTGGGTGACTTTCCCACTGGTTCTGGTGGGGGCTCCATGCCCATTTCTTTGTGCTGGGGAGTGGAAGGCCACAGTCTCCTGGAGTGGGTGACTTTCCCACTGGTTCTGGAGGGGGCTACATGCCCATTTCTCTGTGCTGGGGAGTGCAAGGCCACAGTCTCTCACGTGGGTGACTTTCCCACTGGTTCTGGAGAGGGCTCCATGCCCATGTCTCTGTGCTGGGGAGTGCAAGGCCACAGCCTCTCAGGTAGGGTGACTTTCCCACTGGTCCTAGAGGGGGCTCCATGCCCATTTTTCTCTGCTGGGAAGTGCAAGGTCACAGTCTCTCAGGTGGGGAACATGCCCACTGCATCTGTACAGCAGACCCTGGAGGGTGGCCTACATAGCTTCCGCTGGTGGTGATGGCTGCACTGTGTCATCTGGAGGTGTGGGCTGCACTGTCTGAGCAGGTGAAGGTGCCTCCTGAGCAGCCTCTGCTGGAGGTGAGGGCGGCACTGTCTCAACAGGTGAAGGTGCCTCCTGGGCGGCCTCTGCTGGAGTAGTAGGCTGCACTTCCTCAGCTGGTGGTGAGGGCCCCGTGACCACTTGTGGTGGTGGGGTCACCTATACAGCCTCCGCTGGGGTTGAGAGCTTCTTCCCCTTCATGGCAGGAGGCGTTGGATCCTTACCCTTCCTGGCAGGAGTCAAGGGCTTCTTCCCCTTCATGGCAGGAGGGGCAGGCTCATTCCCCTTCATGGCAGGAGGTGTGGGATGCTTAACCTTCCTGGCTGGTGGAGTGGGATCCTTCACTGACTTGCCACCATGACTAGGTGGTCCCACCACTGTCTGCGTGGACTGTTTGGCTGAGGTGCTGGGCTGGGTCATTGGGACCCTGCTCTTACGAGCAGTACGGGGGAGGGTGAGGGAAGAGGTCAAGTTGGGCAAGGAAAAGCTTCTTAGGGACGGTGGGCCAGGTTGAGGGAGGAGAGATGGGAGTGGAGTTTGAGGGAGTGGTTGTTGGAGGTGTAAGTCTGCTGGACTTGGGTGCAGCTGCATGGCAAGTGTGCTGATGTGAGGTGGGTGGCTGTTGGGTGTGTGAGTGTTTGCATCTGTGTCCCTTAGGAGGGGGGAGAGGACACAGGGGATGGATGTTGTGGAGGTGTCTGCTTGTGAGGTGTGTGTGCTGCTTGGTGTGGTGATGCTGGTGGTGGATATTGATACAGTGCATGCAGGTGTGAGTGTGGACGTGACTGTGAGGGAGGTGGAGGAGGAGGAAGATGGGGAAACAGTGGAGGCTGTGGATGTGGTTGTGTCTGCAAATGTCTTGTGTTTGCGTCAGTGCTTGTGGGATGAAGTGTGGTGCCTGTGTTTGACTGTGCCACTCTTGTGTGTTGTCTTGTGGGCATGCTCGTCTGTATGTGTGCACGGGATGGGTTAGGGTTGAGGAGACTGGAACTCGGAAGTGGTAGTTGGAGGGGGGACGGTAGGAACAGGGACAATGGCTGCCATCAGAGAGGAGGACAGAGCCTGAATCAATCTCTGTTGGGCCACCAATCCACTGTGGATGCCCTCCAGGAATGCATTGCATTGCTGCATCTGGGATGCCAGCCCCTGGATGGCATTCACAATGGTTGACTGCCCTACAGAGATGGATCTCAGGAGGTCAATAGCCAGGGGCGTAGGAGACACTACATTTCTGGGGGGGACAGGGACAACCTTGAGGTTGGCCCCCTGCACAAAGTTTGCACCCAGAAGGGTTGCCCGGGGGGGTAGGGGGAGGGGGTCACTTCCAGTCGAGCCCTGTGTGGCCTGCAATTCCCTGTCTGCTGGGCCCTATGCTGCCTGTTATACAGCTACAGCCTCTGTGCTGCTGTTCGCCTGTGTGAAGTCCTAAGAGGCCTGTGCTGCCTGCTTGGCGCAGTGCTTCCTACTGATTCCTGTGCTGCCTGCCATGCACTGTGCTGCATGTTGGGAGCTTTCATTCTTGTCAGGCTGTGTCAGTCTCTGGGCCCCCACCTGCCTATTAAGGCAAGTAAGACCTATGATTGCTGCTAGGTCCTTGTCTGACTGTCAAGTGGCAGTCTCTGTGCTGCCACCTTCCTGTGAACTGCTGTGCTGTCTGACAGGGCCGGCTTTAGTGCTGGTGGCGCCCTGTGCAACATTGTTAGTTGGCACCCCCAGTGACCACCTCCGCCACGGATTCTCTCACTACTATCCGTCACCACTCTCTCTCAGATGCATTTCATTAGTTTTATATCAATCAATCAATCAAAAAATGTATTAAGCGCACTACTCACCCGTTAGGGTCTCAAGGTGCTGTGGGGGGGAATGGGGGGGGTGAAGGGTTGCCGATTACTGCTCAAAAAGCCATATCTTGTGGTGCTTTCTGAAGGTTAGGAGGTCCTGGGTCTTGCGTAGGTTGGTGGGGAGGGAGTTCCAGGTCTTGGAGGCGAGGTGGGAGAAGGATCTGCCATTGGAGGTGGTGCGTTGGATGCGGGGGACTGTGGCGAGGGCGAGGTCCGCGGAGCAGAGACGTCGAGTAGGTGTGTGGAAGTTTACTCGTTCGTTAAGGTAGGTGGTCCAGTGCTGTGGAGGGATTTGTGAGCATGGATAAGGACTTTGAAGATGATCCTTTTGCTGATGGGGAGCCAGTGAAGGGATCTGAAGTGAGTGGAGATGTGCTCGTGCCGGGGGAGGTTGAGAATGAGACGTGCGGCTGCGTTCTGGATTCACTGGAGCATGGGTGACTGCTTTTCTGGTTTCTAAGGGAATCCATTTAAAGGCCTCCGTAGCATGCAAAGGGTGTTGAAACAGGAGGACGAGATGCTGTTGATTTTCTGGGCCATGGTGAGAGAGGAGTCTAAGATGATGCCGAGATTGTGTGCGTGGGTGGAGGGTGTTGGGGGAGGTCCTAGGGCGTTGGGCCACCAGGAGTCATCCCATACTGTCTTTTTGGGGCCGAAGATGATAATTTCTGTTTTGTTGGAGTTGAGTTTGAGATGGCTTGGTGTCATCCATTTGGCAATGTCGAGGAATCAGGTGTGGAGGTTTGTCTTGGCGGTGGAAGGGTTCCTGGTGAAGGAGATGATGAGCTGGGTGTCATCAGCGTACGAGATGATGGTGATTCTTTGGGGACGGAGGATGTTAGCGAGCGGGCCGTGTATATGTTGAAGAGGGTAGGGCTGAGGGAGGATCCTTGGGGGACCCCACAGATGATCTTGGTTGCTGGGGACTGGAAGGGAGGGAGGCAAACTCTTTGGGTTCTTTTGGCGAGGAAGGAGGTGAGCCAGTCTAGGGCCTTGTGTCGGATTCCTGCGTCAAAAAGGCGGTCCAGTAGGATGAGGGCAACGGTCTCGCCCTCGTCCACTCTGGTTCTGAGGTCGTCTGTACAGGCGATGAGGGCGGTCTCAGTGCTGTGGTTCTTGAGGAATCCAGACTGGGAGGCGTTGAGTGCGTTGTTTTCCTCTAGGAAGTGAGACAGTTGGGTGTTCACAATCTTCTCAGCGACCTTGGAGGGGAAGGGGAGAAGAGAGATGGGGCAGTAGTTTGTGAAGTCTTCCGGGTCTGCTTTGGGTTTTTTGAGGAGCGCGTTGACTTCCGCATGCTTCCAGGTGTCTAGGAAGGTTGCAGCGTCGAATGAGCTGTTGACAACGGGGCGGAGCTGGGGGCGATGATTTGGCTGGCCTTGTTGAATATGTGGTGGGGGGAGGGGTCTGTGGGGGAGCCTGAGTGGATGGAATTCATGTTTTTTAAAATTTCTTTGTCATTGGTAGGGGTCCAGGTGTGTAGTTGGTTGGTGTGGGTGGGCGTTGTGCTGTTGGTCATGCCGGTGGTGTCGGTGGTGGTGGCGGTGGGTGTGGATGTTGTGAAACTGTTGTGTATATCTAAGATTTTGAGGTGAAAGTAGTTGGAGAGGGAGTTGCAAAGGTTTTGGGTGTGAGGGGGGTCGATGGTGCTGGATTTGGGTTTGGTGAGCTCTTTGACGATGGTTAAGAGTTCCTTGCTGTCGTGTGAGTTATTATCTATGTGTTCTTTGGAGAATGACCGTTTGGTGGTCCTGATGATTTAGTGGTGTTTGTGTATGGATGTTTTGAGTGCGGAGAAATTGTCATTGAGGGCTCTTGGCGCCATGCTTTCTCAATTTTGCATCATTCACGTTTGGAGGCTTGGAGTTCTGTGGTGAACCAGCGGGCAGTCTTGATGGTGCGGGTGTTGTCGTTGCTTTTCAGTGGGGAGAGGGAGTCTGCGCAAGTTGTTAACCATTGTGTGAGGTTGTGGGCATCAGTGTTGGGGTCGTTGGTGATGGGCGGTGGAGCTTGTGTGAGTTTGGTGTTCACTATAGCACCACTCGTACCGGGAAATATCCCTTACAATGCAATCAATGGAATGCATTGACCACGCTGCCATTACCACACATATGGGTCTAGCTCGCATGCCTTTACCAAACATGTCTTTACCACGCATATGCGTGGTTACAACATAGAGAGCTGTCTAGCTGTCAAGGTGGAACAGGAAGAAGCAGAGGAGGGAGAGGTAAGTAGGGCTGTGGCCGGTTTAGGGTGGGAGGTTGGGGTAATTTTTAGGACAGGGTAGGGTCAAGGTAGTTTTTAGGACAGGGTGGGGTAGGCTTTAGGGTTCAGGACGAAGGCGTGGGGGACAAGTAGCTTTTAGGACAGTATGGGTAGGTTTTAGGGTACAGGGTACAAGTGAAATACGAAAGTCGGGTCCCCACCCAAGGAAGTGGAATCGGTAGAGGGGAGCTGGAGGAACTAGGAAACCCCAAAAGGTAAGTAGCAGAGTGCCCCCCAGCAACCAGGAGAAAAGAGGTAAGCTACTGATTATTCCCCAACCCACCTAAAGGACTTCAGAGAAGGATATTGCAAAACGCAGACAAGACTGCAAGAAACCAGAGGTGGATCCTGGAAGAGGAAGACCTGGAAAAGAAGGGGACCAAGTCCAGTTTACGTTGGAGTGTCTGGTCGTGGTAGGAGCCACCACCCACCCGTATGTGGATGCAGGAGTTGGTCGAAGGGGAGACGAAGACGGTCAGCAATGCAGCACTGGAGCAGATGAAGCATTCCTAGATGATGCAGTCGACGTCCCATACCGGATGAAGAATTGCAGTCAGTCTGTGGTGTGGAAAACCCACCAACAAGCCTTGCCAAAGGCAAATGTTGCAGTAGGAGAAAAGTGGAGTTGCCGGGGACCAGCAAGGTCCAAGGGGACTCAACCCAAGGAGGGGAGTCCCAGGTGACTCTCAGCAAGGCATAGAGTCTGGAGAAGGAGAGGCAGCCCCCACAGAAGACCTACAAGCAAGGAGCCCAAGAGCTGCAGAGAGGCTCACGCAGCACACCTGATGAGAGGTCCTGTGTCGCAGGCGAAGCACGTAGAGGGCTGTGCTTCACAGAGAAGAGTGCTGGGGGCTACAGAGAACCTGAAGATCCCTTGGAGGAGAGGCCAACAAGCCTTGGTAGCTGCAAGAGACGCAGTGCATGGGGGCACTGTCCTGCATGGGAATGCAAGGACCTACCTACTCCAAAGTTGGACAGCTGGTAGAGAGGACCAAGGAGACCACTCCAGACTACTACCCCTGATACAGGATCCACGCAGCTCAGGAGGAGAGGAGATCCTAGCAGCTGGTCGTTGTTGCAGTTGGTGCCTGTGGATGCAGGTAAGTGACTCCTTCACTCCAAGGAATTTTCCTTCTTTCTTCTCATGCAGACTGAAGACTTGTTGCCCTCAGAGGAAGCACAGCCGGGTAAATGTTGCAGTTGCTGGAAGAAGCCAGAGAAACAATGTTGCAGGGCGAAGTTGTTGCTGGAGCTGCAGATTGTAGTTGACTTCCTGTGAAGTCCAGTTGCTGTTCCAGTGGCCAGAAGTCAAAGTAAACATTGCAGAGGAGTCCTGCTGGAATCTTGCACGTCGAATCTGAGGACCCACCCAAGAGGGAAACCCTAAATAGCCCAGAAAGGGGGATTGGTCACTGAGCAGAGTGACCACCTAGGAGGGGGCTGTGACGTCACCTGCCTGATCTGACCACTCAGATGCTCACAGAGGCCTCTGCCCACCTTGGTTTCAAGATGGCAGAATCAAGTGGCCACCTGAAGCAGCTCCGGGCACCAGCCCTGGGGTGGTGATGGACAGGGGATTGGTTACGCCCATTTCCATTGTCCAGTTTCGTGCTAGAGTAGGGGCTGAGGTTCCTGAACTGGTACAGACTGGTTTATGCAAGGAGGGCACCAAATGTGCTCTTCAGAGCGAACCAGTAACTTGTTGAGGCTACCCCTCCCAAGCCTTGTAACACCTATTTCGAAAGGGAGAGGGTGTTGCCTCCCTCTTCCAAAGGAAGTCCTTTGTTCTGCCTTCCTGGGCATGAGCTGCTCAAGCAGCAGAAGGAGGGCAAAAATCTGTCTGAGGGGTGGTAGCAGCGTGGGCTGCGTAGAAAACCCCAGAAAGCTGATAGGAGCAACGCTGGGGATCCTCTAAGGAGCCCCCAAAGTGCATGGAATCATACAATCAATACTGACAATAGTATTGGGGCATGATTCTGACATGTTTGATACCAAACATGCCCAGGTTCGGAGTTACCATTATGTTGCTGGACATAGGTAGTGACCTATGTCCCGTACACGCGTAAAATGGTGTCCCCGCACTCACGAGGTCCAGGAAAATGGAGCTGGAGTTCGTAGGGGCACCTCTACTCCTGCAGAGGTGCCCTCACACACCAGGTACTTGCACCCTGCCCTCTGGGCTAGGAGGGCCTACCATTGGGGTGACTTACAGTGACCTGGTGCGAAAGGGTGTATACACCTTTTTACGCAGGCTGCATTGGCAGGCCTGTAGACACATTTTACATGGGCTCCAATGGGTGGCATAATACATAATACATGCTGCAGTCCATGGGGAACCCCCGATCCCCCAATGCCCTGGGTACCATATACTAGGGACTTATAAGGGGCACCAGTGTGCCAAATGTGGGGGGTGTATGTGTGGTCCAAGCAACCAAATTTAATGGGAGAGAGCACTGGGGTCCTGATTAGCATGATCCCAGTAAACCCAGTCAAAACTTACTGACAACAGGCAAAAAGTGGGGGTAACCATGCCAAAATGAGGGTGCTTTCCTACATCTGACAAAAGCAGTAACCCACTGACATATTCACATTATATGCACTTTGTGATCTGCATGTAGACGTTCTTGCAGCAGGCTTAGTAATGCTATACGTTATGATGAGTCAAAACTTTCGCTAGACAAAAACTTAAATCTCTCTCCAGGACCAGACCATTAATCACTGGAATTATTTTGAGATGTTTATTGTTGCCTGAAAACTGTTGGTGGCAAGGAAAGCCCAGCAGGTGCTTTTAAAGCCACAATATACTTGCAAACACAGCGCTCCCACCTAAGTAAGCACCCGGTGTGGTGGTACCAGTTGCATGGACCTAGAATTGGCCCTGCTGACTTACCTGGCCCTGTCCATCTCTCAGGCCATCTGGTTCTTTCTGGGACCCATGCTGTGTGCTGGTCTCTCCGCTGTCTATCCAGCAGTGTCAGGCTCTGTTCCACCACAACCTGTGAAGTCCTGTAAAGCCTGTGAGTTGCCACAGTGCTGGCTTTGCATCTACAGGCCATTGGCAGGAAATGAGATTTACAGACAGCCCTTGGCCTTCAGAGTGGGCTGTCACAAATGCCACGATGGCTGAGGGAGAGACAGGAGACAGGAATGTTGGGGGGTCAGGATGCCAACTTAGGGGACAATAATTAGCATTGGGGCAGGTAAGCTGGAGACAGAGGAGAGAAGAGAGTGAGAGAGAGGCGACAGAAACGGGGGCCCTAACAAACATTGTCGCATCAGCGCGCTAAAGCCTGCCCTGCTCATATCTCACAGTAACTCAACAATAATGTATTTAAAAAGGGAGATACTCGACAACACAACACTGTCTTTAAAAAGAGGGGGAGATACTTGGAAATACTTTATTTAATTACCCAAACCTCCTAACCTTCTCAAATCTTGCTGCTGTCTTCAGGGTTCGATCTTCAAGGGAAAGGAAGGGTCGGGCTCAGGAGGGGCGGGATGCAGACAGCAATCAACAAAGGGCCTCTCTCATCTCCCTTTGTTTTCAGAAGTGCAGACTGCAAGCAGTTGATGATGGCAAGGTGAGAAGGAATGCCTTGTGTGCTGCAGCACAACAAAAGGGCAGAGGGCGAGTGTCTTGGAGGCAGGTCACAGGTCAAGTGCAGGGCCAGTATAGGTTGCGCTTTCACGCGCTAATGGCCCTGCGAATTACAGAAGAGACTGGGAAAATTTGTCTGTCCCCTTGTCCCCCCCACCCTTGTCCCCTGTGTCCCCCCACTCCAAAATATGGGGGGGACATATCCCCTGCGTCCCCCACACTTCCTATGCCCATGTCAATAGCCTCCTCACTCAGGGCAGCAGGGCTCACTTGTGCAGTGCCTGAGGTGCCTGGGGCAAAGGAGATGCCCACCCTCCTGGGTGAGCGAGCACAGGCAACTCGCTGAGGGGCTACTGGGAGGGTGGTGCTGTTACGGGGGTGGCAGCTGTATTTGAAGCTGGGCTGGTCACAGAGGTGTCCGCCACCACCAGGGAGCTTCCATCGGAGGAGGTATCTGAGTCTGTGTGTCGCCTCCTGTCTCTGCTGTGGTGCTCCCCCCGCCCTCCGTCCCACTGGTTCACTTGGCATCAATGGACTCTGCCTCCAGGATCCTGTGTGATGCAGCTCCCTCTGTCACCAGTGCCCCTGCTCCTCTGCCAGATGATGCAAATGCATATATGGACAGGATGACAGAAGGAAAAAGGGGGGAAGAGAGAAAGAAAACACTGGGTCAATTACTGCACCAACACCACAGTTGGCATACACAGTAATGTCACACACAGGGATCAGGCTTGAGCACTATAAATTGCACTGCCAGTGATTTGGCTAGATGCCACAGCAAGATGTGGCCACACACCGCCAACTGCACCACTCCTGGGACCCACAAAGCCCTGACTGATATGAAATGCTAACAAGCTAGGTTACCTGCATTTGCCATACACCCATTACCCTTGAGCTGGATCACGCTGCAGTGTCTGGCCTGGCATTAGGGGCACCCACTAACTCACACCCACCACCCAGATCCCATGCCACCTGCCAATTATTTTAGTAATGCCCACTGTACTCACCCCTTGTAGCTGCTGTGATGCCCTCAAGCGCCCATCCAGCTCTGGGTAGGCCACCACCAGTATGCAGGCCATCGGAGGGGTCAGGTTCCGACGGGCACCACTTCCTCATTTGGGAGACCATCCCCAGGTGGGCCTCCCCAGTCTTCCATGCCCAGCGCCTCAGCTCCTCCCACCGTTTGTGACAGTGGGTGCTCCGCCTGCTATAGACCCCCAGGGTCCGCACATCCTTGGCGATGGCACGCCATCATCCCTTCTTTTGATTGGCGCTGACCTGCAGCGGTAATACAGACACAGGACACCATTACATATACAATCCAGCCTGTCACAGACATGGCCCACCGATCCCGTTTCCGCCACCATTGGCGCACACATCGGCCGGCGCACACCATGTCCACCATCACAAGACATTCCCCCCTGATGACACGATGCTTGCACACACATCTCCATGCATCCTTCCCACATGCATCGTGCCCAAGGTGTACTCACCTGTTGGTCTGGAGATCCATACAGCAGTGCGTACTGGGGTAGCACCCCATCCACCAAACGCTCCAACTCCTCCGAAGTAAAGGCAGGGGCCCCTTTCCCCGGTCACTCGGGCCATGGTAGATTCCAGACACAGGTCACAGCAGCACACACAGTGTAGATGTTCTTCTGTTGAAGGTCAGGAAACAAGTGAGGAATCAGATAGAAAATGGCGGTCACGTCTGCGGTGGTGTATACCGTCATCGCCGGCGCTGATCCCCATTGGCCACTGTACTCCATAGAGCCCCATGTTATCAAATGAGGAATTATACAGGACAGGAGGTCGCCATTTCATGGTGGCGGTCAACGGTCATATCAATGTTAACTGCATCACAGCCTAGATTAGCACATACCACGCCATTCCCACTGTCCAATAACATAAATGCTCTGTGTACACTGAGATTGGGGTTCCATTGTTCAAATTTTGACAGCCTACTCACTCTTGCGTCCCTTAGATACCTAACGCTGCGGATAAATAAGAGGAGGAGACAAACCCCATGTCCAGACCTCTTGTGTACTTGGCTACACTGGAGGACAGGCACATTATACTCCCCTATAGACAGGACAGGGCCAAAATCACAGAGCTGTGTGCCCAATTGGAGCCTGACCTGATATCTGCTATCCGTCATCCGACTGGGATCCCCCCTCTTGTGCAAGTACTATCAGTGCTCCATTTCCTGACAACTGGTTCTTTCCAAGTCACAGTGGGCTTGGCAGCAGGAATGTCACAGCCAATGCTCTCAATCGTGCTGGCAAGAGTTTATGTCTACCCTGGTGAAACACATGTGCAGCTACATAGCTTTTCCCCAGGTGGAAGACCTGGCCACTGTGAAGGCCGGATTCTATGCAATGGGACATATACCCAATATTGTTGGGGCCATTGAAGAGACACATATTGTGTTAGTCCCTCCCTGCCAGAATGAACAGGTGTTCAGGAATCGGAAGAGTTTCCACTCACTGAATTTGCAAATGGTGCGCCTGGCGGACCAGTACATCTCCCACGTCAATGCTAAGTATCCTTGGTCAGTGCATGACACCTTTGTTCTGAAGAATAGGAGCATCCCAAATGTGATGGCTCAACTACAGAGGCACAGGGTGTGACTAATAGGTGAGCCATGGTCCCCACCCACTGTATATTAGTGTATGTCTTCAGGTGTCATCCCAATATCATTGTGTGAGGCTACTTGTTGTCCCTCAATACTTGCAAGTGACTCTGACTAACCCAAACCTATCGTGGCTGCTGACCCCTGTTAGGAATGCCAGGACAGATGCTGAGGAACGTTATAATGAGGCACATGGGCGAACCAGAAGGATCATCGAGAGGACCTTCGGGCTCCTGAAGGCCAGGTTCAGGTGCCTCCATCTGACAGGTGGATCCCTGTGCTACTCACCCGGGAAGGTCTGCCAGATAGTAGTGGCATGCTGCATGTTGCACAACCTGGCCCTCAGACGGCATGTACCTTTACTGCAGGAGGAGGAGACTGGAGATGCCCCTGGGGCAGCAGTGGACCCTGAGGACAGTGAGGATGAGGATGAGGACAACTGAACATCAGTTATACGTCAATACTTCTAATGACACACAGGTGAGACAGTGCAACTGACCATTCCTCGGAATATTGATGTTTTCTGTGTGGCTGTAGCATGATGGCATTAACTTCCATTGCATCTCAACTTACTGTCCCCTATGGCTTGTCATTTTACAGATGTTGTGAAATAACAACTGTGTACTGATGTGAAGAGTACAGGCAGCTACCGGTCATTATTTATCTGCTCTCAAAGTGTTCAGCTCATGTGCACTAGATGTGACTGTTTCCAGAAATGCACATTTTCAACACATAAAATACTAGTAGTCAAGTTGTGTTCAAGGGTATTTATTGTAGTGCTATGAAATTGAGGGAAATGTGCAATGGAATGGGGCGATGATGGAGAAAAGTCCATGTTATTTTAGTCTGTTTTTAGCACATGTGCAGTGTCCAAGGGGCTATAGGAAGGGGAGCAAAGGCAGTTCAAAGTGGACAAGTTGACAGGATGGGACATAAGGGGGACAATCTGGTGAGTCTCATTTCCTGGTGGTGGTCTTGGCAAGTGTCTCTGGCTTCTGTCTGGGTCGCAGGGAACGTTTGCGGGGTGGTTCACCTTCTGCAGGGGGAGGGGTGCTGGTGGCCTCTGGGTCCTGTGGCGGGCCTCTTGCCCACTAGCTGAAGAGGAGGGCTGGTCAATGGACTGGCTAGTGGTAGGGGCCCGCTGATGTGCTGTTGCTTCCCTCATGATGTTGGCCAGGTCTGCCAGCACCCCTACTATGGAGCTCAAGGTGGTGTTGATGGCCTGCAAGTCCTCCCTGATCCCCTGATACTGCTCCACCTGCAGCTGCCTGTTCTCCTGCACGTTGTCAAGGATCTGGCCCATCCTGTCCTGGGAATGTTGGTAGGCTCCCAGGATTTCGGTGAGTGCCTCCTGGAGAGTCGGTTTCCCTGGGCCTGTCCTCCCCCTAATGCACAGCAGTCCTCTCAGTGTTCCTGTTCACCTGTGCCTCTGTCCTCTGAACTGTGTGCTCACTGCCACTGACCTCAGGTCCCTGATTGTCTTGGGGGCGAGGTGTGGCCTGTGGTCCCTGTACAAGTGGGCACACTGATGATTTACGTGTCCTGTGGACAGAGGTGTGGGTACACTGGGTGGGTGCTGTGGTGTTGGATACTGATGGGGGAGGCTCTGTGGCAGACTGTGAGGGGGCTTGGGTGACCGACTGTCCAGTGGTCCCAGATTGGACAGGTTGTTGGTCCAGATCCAGAAGTCCAGAGTTACTGTCATCACTGGGGGCATTTTCTGTTGGGGGACTGGATAGTCGTGGCACCTCCTCTCTGCTGGGACTGGCTGAGGCACCTGTGGGGATGTAAGTGATATATTATGCTTCATGTCTGTTACATACTGTACATCCCTGGCTTCCCATCTATTGTTGCTGTTGCCCTGCCACAATTCTTTGTGTATGGTGATGTATTGTGGGATTGTTAGTTTTCCTATGCTGTGCATGCTTTAGTGATTTGTGTCCATGCAGGGCTGGGAGGGCTGTCCATGCATTGGTATAGCATGCAGGGCTAGGCATGGGGGTTAGTCATATGTGTAGGTGCAGTGTGTACGCCCACAGCATTATGACCCATGAAACACCGCGGCGGACATTCAATGGCAGTAAACCATTGGCGCTACATACCGCCATGCTCATAATACAGACACCAACAAAACACGGCCCGTGGACGTCGGGTGCAGAGTGGTTTAGGACTCACGCTTCTGGAGAGAGGTGGGAGTCCTTTAGAAGCAGTTTCTTCTTCTGTCTTGTTGTACAGGTCCACTGTCCACAGTGGTTTCTTGATCCTCTGTGATGCAGGCAGTTCTCTGGAGGCTTTTCAGGGGTCGCTGGACCTGCAGAACGTGTCGCTTTTCTTTTGCAGCTTTTTGAAGCAGGAGACGGGCCGGTAGGGCTGGGGCTGAGTCAGTTGCTGTCTCCTTCTCTTCTCTGCAGGGTTGTCAGCTCAGCGGTCCTTCTCCTTCTTGTGAGGTCGTTAGGAATCTGATGAGCTGGGTTCAGGGAAGCCCTTAAACACTACATTTAGGGGCATTTTAGGGGTCAGGGAGTAGCCAATGACTACTGTCCCTGAGGGTGGCTACACCCTCCTTGTGCTCACTCCCTTTGGGGAGGGGGCACATTCCTATCCCTATTGGTCCCTGTCCTCCAAACCAAGATGGAGGAGCTCTGGACACCTTAGGGGTTGTCCTCGCTGACGTGGAGACTCCTCCTTGTTTTTCCTAATTTTCCGTCTGGACTTGCCGCCAAAAGTGGGGCTGTGTTCGAGTGGCGGGCTTCTCCACTAGCTGGAGTGCCCTGGTGCAGTGTAATGCGAGGCCTGAGCCTTTGAGGCTCACCGCCAGGTGTTAGACTTCCTGCAGGGGACAAGTGTGAAGCACCACCACCTAGGACAGGCTTTGTTTCTGACCACAGAGTGCAAAAAGGCACTCACCCCATGTGGTCAGGAAATTGTTTGAAAGTGACAGGCTGGCATAGACCGGTCAGTCCTACACTAGCAGTTTGGCTAACATACAGGAGGTATCTCTAAGATGCCCTCGGTGGGCATTTTAAAACAAATATCACACTGGCATCAGTGTGGGTTTATTGTGCTGAGAAGTTTGATACCAAACTTCCCAGTATTCAGAGAGGCCATTATGGAGCTGCGGAGTTCATGATGACAAACTCCCAGACCAAATCAATATGGCTACACTGCACTTACAATGCCTAAGAATTGACTTAGACACTGTAGGGGCATATTGCTCATGCAGCTATGCCCTTACCTGTGGTACAATGCACCCAGCATTAGGGGTGTATGTCCTGCTAGAGGGGTGACTGACCTATGCCACAAGCAGTGGTTTGTGAGCATGGCACCCTGAGGGGACTGCCATGTCAACTTTGGCTTTTCTCCCCACCAGCACACACAAGCTGCAAGGCAGTGTGCATGTACTGAGTGTGGGGTCCTTTAGGGTGGCATAATACATGTTGCTGCCCTTAGAAACCTTCCCTTTTACAAGGGTCTTATCTGTCTGCCATGGCTGTGCCAATTGTGGAAACAAAGGTACAGTTTTAGGGGAAGAACACTAGTGTTGGGGCCTGGTTAGCAGAGTCCCAGCACACTTGGAATCAAAGTTGGCATCAACACTGGGCAAAAAGTGTGGGAGGTAACCATGCCAACAGTGGCATTTTCCTACAGTCACCTTACCTTTGCTTCTTCTCACAATCAGCGCGTTCTCTTAAGACACACGATTACTTCACCTTGTCACACACCAATCATCACAGTCTTTAGCGTTTCTGGTGCCCAGTCCAACAATCATTATTGGTGCTCCCACTCCCATGACCTTCTCCTCGGATTCCCTCACTACCACCCATCAAAAGTGACCTTCATTTCTCCATAGCCCCCCTTGCACATATATTTCATTTGTATGTTAGCGCAAGTAATGATTGGCTTTACTAATCCACTCAGCTTTTCACATAAAATACCGATGTGATCTTTGCAGTAGGCATATAAACCTTCTGTGCTACTTTATGGCATCAAAACTGCCACTAGACAAAAGTCACATCCTTTTCTAGCAGAAACATAATCACAAGAGTTACTTGACTTTTTTTATTGCTGCCTAAAAGCTACAGTTGAAACGCGTCATTCGAAGTATGTGCATTGCTTTGAAGACGCAAGCTGCAACTGCAAGAGTACAAGAGTGGCAAATATATATATTTGTTTTATATAACCCATATATATATATATATATATATATATACATATACATATATATATATATATAAAGAGAGAGATATCCCGTTTATATGTGGTTGTGGTTTCCCTGGGGGCCGATTGCAGCCCCCAGAGAAACCACACACGCATTGACAAAAGTGATATATATATATATATCAATAGATATAGATAGATAGATAGATAGAAATATCTATATACAAATAGATATACATGTCTATATATAGATGTGTCTATCTATATAGATAGATCTATATATAGATAGATCTATATATATATTATTAATAATAGCTGTATGGTTTCCCTGGGGGTCCATAGTGGCCCTCAGGGAAACCATACAGCTATTAAAAAAATTGTCCCCACATGGGGTCAGCCCTGCTCATCAGCGACCCCCTGTCAATTTCATTTTGTTTTTTTAAAAAGTTTTTTATTATTTTTTAAACCCAGGGGTGCAATTATTCCCCCCGGGTGGGGGGGGCGAGACCTGTTTCCAAAGGGCCCCCCCAAGTGAATTCCCTGGTGTCTTGTGAGGTTTCCTGGCCCTGGATTGCAGTGAGGCTGCAATCCAGGGCCAGGAAAGCATTTCAGGAAGGACTCGTTTCAAACGAGGCCTTCCCGAATGGTGGGGAGACCCGTTCGGGCCCATTTTCCCCACCGGAGCAGGAAGCGGCCTTAACTCTGCTTCCTGCTAGGGTGGGGAAAACAAATTGTGACATCAGCACGCATCGTGGCGCGCTGACTTCACAAAGGCTGGTGGGGAGGTGAGACACAGAAGCTCTTCCGTGTATCCCAAGGGATATTTAGATTTTTTTAAAGTCCTCCTGGGTGTCGACCACTGGAGCTGTCTCCTGGGTAAGACAGTGTTGCATGTTGTACCTCCCTTCTATCACACAAGGGGTTGCCTACTAGTCTTCTGGTCTGACCGGAAATCACATTTAATTTTTTGTAACATTACATTGCTGTAGGAAGCTGGCTCTGTATATACTACATCAAAGTGAGATAGAGGCCCTCATTACGACCCCGGCGGAGGGCGGAACACTTGCGGTAACACCGGCAACAGGCTGGCGGTGTTCCTCCAGCATATTATGACCGTGGCACATTCGCAATATACCGGCAGGCTTCCAATGGCGGTCCTAATCCCCAGGGCAGCGCTGCAAGCAGCGCTGCCCTGAGGATTATGAGTCCCCAACCGCCAGCCTGTCCATGGCGGTAAACACCGCCATGGAAAGGCTGGCGGTAGGGGGGACTCGGGGTGCCCCCGGGGACCCCTGCACTGCCCATGCACTTGGCATGGGCAGTACAGGGGACCCCCGGCACAGCCCCATCGCGCATTTCACTGCCCTTAAAATGTGCTCCTGCACCCGCTGCACATCAACATTGCCGCCGGCTCGATTACGAGCCGGTTGCAATGTTGAAGTGACTTTTCCACTGGGCCAGCGGACGGAAACGCTGTTTCCATCCGCTGGCCCAGCAGAAATGTCATAATAGGGGGCCAAGCATACTTCCAGCACTGGCGGTATGTTGGCTCCCGCGGCTTCAGCGGTCTTTCTCCAAGACCGCCAAGTCGTAATGAGCGCCATAGTGTGCACAGAGTCCAGGGGTTCCTCAGAGGCTTAACAGAGGCTAAAGTAAATAATACTAATGCTTTCTCTTGTGGCAGTGTGGTCGAGCAGTTAGGCTTATCAGGGGGTAGTGCAAAGCATTTGTTGTACACACACAGACAACAGAAGAAGCACACACTCAAGGACTTAACTCCAGACCAATGATTTTTATATAGCAAAAATATATTTTCTTAGTTTATTTTTAGAACCACAAGATTAAATTTGCAGGTAAGTACCTTAAAAGTTTCGTATTTCACACAGGTATCAACAGTACTTTGTTTGTAATAGGTAAATAATACAGTTTTTGAGTTACTGTTTTAAAAATGGACACTGCAATTTTCAGAAACAGTTCCTGAGGGGAAGAAATGTTAGATTGTTTTACAGGTAAGTACAACACTTACAGTTTCAGTCTCCGGGTTTTAGGCAATCCACTGGTTGGGGTTCAAGTTAACCCCCACCACCAACAACACGGGGCCGGCCAGGTGCAGAGGTCAAAGATGAGCAATTCTAACGTGGACTCCTATGGAGACAAGGGGTACTCGGAATAAGGCCTGTCTGCAGGTAAGTACCTGTGGCCGGGAGGGCAGACCAGGGGGGTTTGAAGGAGCACTGGAGGGGACACAAGTAGGCACCAAACACACACCCTCAGCGGAACAGGGGAGGCCTGGTGCAGGGTGCAAACAGGATATCCCGTTACCAATGCTGGTCTATGAGGAGACCCTGGGGCTCACTCAGAGGCTGCAGCCGAGGTCCAGGGAGGTGTCTCGGGCACACCACATATCGGACAGGGAGGAGGGCCGCCTGCTGAACGTAGAGGCACTGGGGGTCGGTTTCTCCAAGGCCTGTGGGTGCAGTGTGTTTTTTGGTGTCGGATATCTTCATCCGGAGCTTTGTGGTCAGGGTGTCCTCGGGATTCCATCTGCAGGCGTCGTTGTGGAGGGATGGAGAAGTCTGCCCAGGGTTGGCAGTTACTCGCAATTGCCTGGGGACCCTCTCTTGCTGTGTGGACCACCTGGAAACAGGCTGTGGGTGTTGGGCACACAGGGGTCAGGACTCACGCATTCGGAGAGAGGTGAGAGTGGTTAGTTGTTGGTTTTTCTTAGACAGAGCCGCTGTCCTCGGGACTTCTTGGTCCTTTTGGGTGCAGGGCAGTCCTCTTGAGTTAGGCAGAGGTCGCTGGTCCCACTGGATGCGTCACTGGTCTTTTGCAGGTTCTTGGAAGCAGGAGACTGGCCGGTAGGGCTGGGGCCAAAGCAGTTGTCTTTCTTCTTCCCTGCAGGGGGTTTCAGCTAAGCAGTCCTTCTTCTTCTTGTAGGTCGCCAGGAATCTGGTGAGCTGGATTCAGGGAGGCCCTTAAATCGTAGACTGGAGGGGGTTTTAGGGCTCAGAAGGCAATAGCCAATGGCTACGCTCCCTGAGGGTGGCTACATCCTCCTTCTTCCCACTACTTTTTTTGGGGGGCACAAACCTAATCATATTGGTCCCTGTCCTCCAAACCAAGATGGAGGATTCTGCAGGGAGGGGGGGGTCACCTCAGCTCTGGACACATTAGGGGTGATCCTGGCTGGGTTGATCACTCCTCCCTGTTTTCCCTAATGTGCCCACCAGACTTGCTGCCAAAAGTGGGGATTTGTCCGGGGGGCGGGCATCTCCACTATGTGGAGTGACCTGGGGCACTGTAATCCGAGGCTTGAGCCTTTGAGGCTCACCGCCAGGTGTTACAGTTCCTGTAGGGGGGAGGCGTGAAGCACCTCCACCCAGGACAGGCTTTGTATCTGACCACAGACTGCACAAAGGCACTCACCCCATGTGGTCAGAAACTTGTCTGAAAGTGGCAGGCTGGCACATATCAGTCAGCCCTATGCCAGCAGTTTGGCTAACATACAGGAGGCATCTCTAAGATGCCCTCTATGTGCATTGTTCAATAAATCCCACACTGGCATCATTGTGGGTTTATTGTGCTGAGAAGTTTGATACCAAATATCCCAGTATTCAGTGAAGCCATTATGGAGCTGTGGAGTTCTTAATGACAGACTTCCAGACCATATGCTCAATATGGCTACACTGCACAGACAATGTCTAAGAATGGACTTAGACGCTGTAGGGGCATATTTTTCATGCAGCTATACTCTCACCTGTGGTATAGTGCACCCTGCCTAAGGGCTGTAAGGACTGCTAGAGAGGTGGCTTGCCTATGCCACAGGCAGTGATTTGTGGGCATGGCACCCTGAGAGGGGTGCCATGTCGACTTTGTCTTTTTCTCCTCACCAGCACACACAAGCTGCAAAGCAGTGTGTATGTGCTTGGTGATGGGTCCCCAGGGTGGCATAAAACATGCTACAGCGCATAGAGACCTTTCCTGGCCACAGGTCCCTTGGTACCATGGGTACCTTTTACAAGGGACTTAACTGTGTGCCAGTGTTGTGCCAACTGTGGAAACAAAGGTACAGTTTTAGGAAAAGAACACTGGAGCTGGGGCCTGGTTAGCAGGGTCCCAGCCCACTTTCAATCAAAGTTGGCATCAACACTAGGCAAAAAGTGGGGAGTAACCATGCCAACAGTGGCGCTTTCCTACAATTGCATTTTGAAAAACACATAAATCATGCATGCATCATGCAATTAAAATAGTAAGGTTCGAAGCCCAACCTCTCCTCACCCTTTAGGACAGCAACATTTGGAACCCTGACTGCCTGTTTGAATAGCCAGATGTATGCTCACCTGATTTGCGCGCACTGTTCTATTCAAGCAGTGCAGGCGGTGCCTCCTTCAGCTGCAGTCCAGGGAAGGGAAGGGAAGGGAAGTGGCTCTTAGGCTGGCTCGCCAAATATTGACGAGTTGGAGAAAAGATGAAACAACACAATTCTGGTTGGCAATATAGTAAGGATTTTTATGAAATATGGCCAGGAGGGCAGTTTAGCTCTATAACTGAATCCACACTCAACCACATCATTACAGACAGTATCTTTTATTGTCTCAAAATACACTGGATGATTCTCATCACTTGTCATGCATATTAATTTAAGCACTTTTACAGTACACTGTTATCTCTACTTATTTTTGCACAAAGCAGTATCTAACTACACCTTACAAGAATGTGACTGTTGCACATCTGTCATGGGTAAATTTTTTACTAGCAAGCACAGTGGTGGTCATTACAACCCTGGCGGTCGGTGTTAAAGCGGTGGTAAAACCGGCAACAGGCAGGCAGCAAAAAAAATGGAATCACGACCGTGGCGGAAACCACCAACAAAGACAGCCACTTTAACACTCTAACCGCCACGGCGGTACAAACAAACACTGCGGTGGTAACCGCCAACAGACAGGCGGAGGACAATGTACCGCCCACAGAATTACAACAGTCCAATCCGCCACCTTTTCCGGGGCGGATTCACCGTGAACAAAAACACGGCGGAAACAGGACTTGGAAGGGAAAACGCTCACCTCTACACACCCCACGAGGAACCAGGACGCCATGGAACCGGAACTTCAGATACTCCCAGCCTTTATCTTCCTGATCCTCTACCAGGAGTACGAACGCCGGCGGCGAAGACCACAGTGAGTACTGCACCTACGACACAGGGGAGGGGGGAGGGAAAAAACAGTGACACGCAATATGCAACACCCCCAGCCCCACCATCACCCACTACAGCACACACACACTAATACATATTGATACATTACAGTTATACCCCCCAACCCCCCTGGAAGAATGCAAGGACAAAAGGAAATGAGTCGAATAATTGTAATATATTCAATTACATAAATCAAAAATATTTACATATATATACATTTACACTATAAACAATTATATACAACAAGAACACAAGTCCAAGGAATTCCACCATCATAGTCCGTGGACCACTGGGCCCAAAAGGCATGGGCGAGTTCCACACTCAATACCCGAACAAGACAGAGAGAACACTGCTGGAGCATCAGATAGAAATAAAACAGGCACCTTTGGGGGAAGGGAAGGGGGGGCACCTCAGCCGGATGAGTGCACGATGCCAGATCCACAAGGGGGCTCCATGCCCACTGTTCAATCCTGGGGAGTGGAAAGCCACAGTCTCTCAAGACTCTACAGTGGGTGGGTTGCCTACTGTTCAATCCTGGGGAGTGCAAAGCCACAGTCTCTCAAGTCTCTACAGTGGGTGGGTTTCCCACTGTTCAATCCTGGGGAGTGCAAAGCCACAGTCTCTCAAGTCTCTACAGTGGGTGGGTTGCCCACTGTTCAATCCTGGGGAGTGCAAAGCCACAGTCTCTCATGTCTCTACAGTGTGTGGTTTGCCCACTGTTCAATCCTGGGGAGTGCAAAGCCACAGTCTCTCAAGTAGATAACAGTCTCCACTGGTTTTGGAGAGGGCTTGGAGCCCAGAGTGCTTCATCTGAGGTAGCGGATGTAACTCTCCACTGGTTCTAGAGGGGGCTTGGTGCCCTGAGTGCTTCATTCTGCCAAGGACTGAGGTAGTGGATGCCTTTCTCCACTGGTTCTGGAGGGGGCTTGGTGCCCAGAGTGCTTCATCCTGCCAAGGACAGAGGTAGTGGATGTAACTCTCCACTGGGTATGGAGGGGGCTTGGTGCCCAGAGTGCTTCATCCAGCCAAGGACAGAGGTAGTGGATGTAACTCTCCACTGGTTCTGGAGGGGGCTTGGTGCCCAGAGTGCTTCATCCTGCCAAGGACTGAGGTAGTGGATGCCTTTCTCCACTGGTTCTGGAGGGGGCTTGTTGCCCAGAGTGCTTCATCCTGCCAAGGACAGAGGTAGTGGATGTAACTCTCCACTGGTTCTGGAGGGGGCTTGGTGCCCAGAGTGCTTCATCCTGACCGTGGCGACCTCAGTAGCGTTGTAATCATTGGCGCTCACTGTCCCGCGGTGGTGCTGGCGGGCTTGTCCTGGGCAGCGGTGCTGCTGGCGGTCTTGTCCTGGGCAGCGGGGCTGCTGGTGGCGGTCTTGTCCTGGGCAGCGGGGCTGCTGGCGGCGGTCTTGTCCTGGGCCTGCGGGGCTGCTGGCGGTGGTCTTGTCCTGGGCAGTGGGGCTGCTGGCGGTCTTGTCCTGGGCAGCGGGGCTGCTGGCAGTCTTGTCCTTGGCAGCGGGGCTGCTGGCGGCGGTCTTGTCCTGGGCAGCGAGGCTGGTGGCGGTCTTGTCTTGGGCAGCGGGGCTGGTGGCGACATGTGATCATCATCTACAGGCTTGATCGTGCAACAATCCAGGAACTGTGTGCCCAGTTGGAGCCAGACCTGATATCAGCTATCCGCCATCCCACAGGAATGCCCCCTCAAGTGCAGGTGCTGTCAGTACTCCATTTCCTAGCAAGTGGGTCTTTTCAAACTACAGTGGCCATAGCATCAGGGATGTCCCAGCCTATATTTTCAAACGTGTTGTCCAGAGTGTTGTCTGCCCAGCTGAAACACATGCGGAGCTGCATCGTTTTCCCTCAGGTGGAGGATTTGCCTACAGTGAAAGGTGATTTCTATGCCCTGGGACATATCCCCAACATCACAGGTGCCATTGATGGGACACATGTGGCCTTGGTCCCCCCCGCAGGAGTGAACAGGTATACAGAAACCGGAAGAGTTACCATTCCATGAATGTGCAGATGGTGTGTTTGGCAGACCAGTACATCTCCCATGTTAATGCTAAATTTCCAGGCTCAATATGTGACGCTTACATCCTGCAGAATAGCAGCATCCCTTATGTGATGGGGCAACTCCAGAGGCACCGGGTGTGGCTATTAGGTGAGCACATGGACCCAATACAGTGGGAATAGTTGTCTAGGTCTGTGGATGTCCCTATGAGTTTGTGTGTGTCTAACAGTTGTCCCTCGCCATTTGCAGGTGACTCTGGTTACCCCAACCTGTCATGGCTACTGACCCCAGTGAGGAATCCCAGGACAAGGGCAGAGGAACGCTACAATGAGGCCCATGGGCGAACTAGGAGGATTATAGAGTGGACCTTCTGCCTCCTGAAGGCCAGGTTCCGGTGCCTCCATATGAAAGGTGGCTCCCTATTCTACTCACCAAAGAAGGTATGCCAGATCATCGTGGCCTGCTGTATGCTTCACAACTTGGCTTTGCGACGACAGGTGCCTTTTCTGCAGGAGGATGGTCCAGATGGAGGTCTTGTGGCAGCTGTGGACCCTGTGGACAGTGAAGACGAGGAAGCAGAAGAAGAGGACATCGACAACAGGAACACAGTGATCCTGCAATGCTTCCAGTGAGACACAGGTAAGAAGGCAACACTGCCTGCTACATCTGATTTAAATCTACTACCTCTCTACTGTCTGTCATTTTCACCCAGTGTATGGTCACTGAGTTGTCACTTTCCCTTACAGTTTCACAGATGTGGGTCCCACTGTGTGCCATCTGCTTTGTTTCCTCATGGACTAGAGCTGTGTGACATAGGTATGTTGACATTACATTTGTAAGAGCATTTTGCCACTGTAATTGCTAATACACTATTTTGAAATCACAAGCAGACTCCTGATTGTTTTGTGCTTTAAGGGTGTTTATTTAACAGCTCAATATTGGAGGGGGTTGTAAAATGGTGAGGGGTGATGGTGGAGGAATGTCCATGGCAGAGTCCAGTCTATTAGTCTCACAGGTGCATTGTCCAAAGGGGCATAGGAAGTGGAGCTGGGGCAGTTTAAGGATGGACAAGGTGACAAGGTGGGACAAAAGGATGACAATCAGGGTGGTATCATTTCTTGGCGGGGGTCTTGGCATCATTCTCTGTCTTTGTCCTGGATCTCAGGGACCGTTTGCGGGATGGTTCTCCCTCTGCAGGGGGTGGGGTGCTGGTGTGGTGGTCCTGTGGCGGTGCCTCCTGTCCACTAGTGCCGGCAGAGGTGGTGGGCAGTTCATCATCCAGGCTAGTGTCAGGGGCCCCTTGTTGTGCCACAGTGTCCCTCCTGGTGTTCACGAGTTCCTTCAGCACCCCTACAATGGTGCCCAGGGTGGAATTGATGGATTTGAGTTCCTCCCTGAAGCCCAAATACTGTTCCTCCTGCAGCCACTGGGTCTCCTGAAACTTGGCCAGTACCGTTGCAATCGTCTCCTGGGAATGGTTGTAGGCTCCCATGATGTTGGAGAGGGCCTTGTGGAGAGTGGGTTCCCTGGGCCTGTCCTCCCCCTGTCGCACAGCAGCCCTCCCAGTTCCCCTGTGTTCCTGGGCCTCTGTCCCCTGAACCGTGTGCCCACTGCCACTGCCCCCAGGTCCCTGTTGTTGTTGGGGTGGTGGGTTAGCCTGGGTTCCCTGTAGTGGTGGACACAACACTGCTGCTTGACGTGTCCTGGGGACAGAGGTATGGGCCCGCTGGGTGGGTGCTGTGCTAATGTTTCCAGAGGGGGGAAGCTCTGTAGTGGCTTGTGCCAGTGTGAGGGGAACCGACTGTCCCGAGGTCCCAGATGGGCCGGGCTGGTCATCTAGATCCAGTTGGACAGAGCTGCTGTCATCACTGTGGGCCTCTTCTGTGGGTGGAGTGGACATGTCTAGACCCTCCTGTCCGGTGACTTTGAGTAGGGGTCCTGCAGGGGTGTAAAAGCATGATTATTGCATCTGTGTGTGCCATGGTGTCCAATGGGTGGGTGACCGTTTACCTCAGTGCTTGCATTCCTGTGTAGGACCTTGTGTGATGATGGGTTAGTGGGGTGTATGGGTATGTGCAGTGGCTATGCTTTGGTGATGGGTGTCCATGCTTTGGTGTTGCGTGCAGGGCTTGGGTTTGGGATGTGTGGTTTGTGATATTGGGACATGTGTGAGGAGTTGGAGTGATGGGGTGAGGGCGAGGGTGGGGGTATGTGATGGCATGCATGTTGGGTGGGGGATGAAGTAGTAAAGATTTGACTTACCAGAGTCCATTCCTCCAGCTTCTCCTGCGAGGCCCTCAGGATGCAGTATAGCCAAGACCTGCTCCTCCCATGTTGTTAGTTGTGGGGGAGGAGGTGGGGGTCCGCCGCCAGTCTTCTGAACCGCGATGTGGTGTCTTGAGACCACAGAACGCACCTTCCCCCGTAGGTCGTTCCACCTCTTCCTGATGTCATTCCTAGTTCTTGGCTGCTGTCCTACTGCACTGCGTTGACCCTGTCCACGATTCTTCGCCATAGCTCCATCTTCCTAGCTATGGAGGTGTGCTGCACTGTGATCCGAATAGCTGTGGCTCTACCCGGATGATTTCCTCCACCAAGACCCTGAGCTCCTCCTCAGAGAACCTGGGGTGTCTTTGGGGTGCCATAGGGTGGTGTGGGTGATGTGTGGGGTGGTGTGTGTTGTGATGTGTGGGGTGATAATTAGAGGTGTGTTGTGTGAGGTGCGTGGATGTTATGTGAGTGATGGTGTTGAGTGCCTGTGGATGCCAGTTTGTAGATGGTGGTGTCTCTCTCTGGCCTTCAGTTGCAATTGTGGTCGTAGTGGGTGATGTGGGTGTGTGTTTTATATTGTATTGAGTGTGTGGGAGTGGTGTGTGTATGTGTATCAGGTGTGTGTATTTCGATTTGTCCAATGTGGTTGTGTTTTGTAAATGTGTGTGTATTTTGAGCACAGCGGTGTGTACCGCCAATGGAATACCGCGGTTGAAAGACCGCCGCGTGGATTCATGGGTCGTGATAGTGTGGGCGTATTCCTGTTGGCGTGACGGTGGAGGTTTTGTTATCGCCAGTTTATCACTGACCTTTGGTGTGGCGGACTTGTGTGGATGTCTTATTTTTTTGCGGATTCCGAGCTATGGGTCGTAATAGCTGTGGCGGAATTCAGCGGCGGTGTGTTGGCGGTCTTCTGCACGGCGGAAAGCAGCATTTACCGCCAATCTTGTAATGACCGCCAGTGTCTTTTGATCTCACGCTCTGAAACCTATCAGTATGTCCTCCCTACACTAGTTCCACGCTTTGAAACATTTCAGCATGCCCATCCTCCACGTTTACTGGCCTTGAAGCACAAAAGCAATTGTGTCTCCTTTTATTAAAAATACCATGGTACAAACTTTCACACAGAAACCTGTATCAAAATGTGGCTCAGGTGTTCATGCTGTGACCTATTTTAAGCTGTGTTATGAGTGACTGTAGCTGTTCCACTGCCTCTGGAATTTTCCCCAGTTCTTCTATCTGTCCTTGCTCTCTACCCTGACATTACAAACAGCTTGGGCCTGTATTCGTCCCTGACCATGTACAATTCTGCACTTTTCCCCCCAATCCATGCATTAGCAAAAATGGTCCTTCTCCCTTTTCCACATTTTCTACTACAATACAAAAGGAAAATTGGATTTAGAAATGTCCTATGCTACTCTATACATAGGATTGTTATCAGAGCACTGAAATGAACACAAGCACTTTAAATTCCTACATAAAATAATACATTTGAGATGAAGCCAAGATGGCTCCAGAGTAGCAGTGGATTCAAAGATGTTCTCACCTCCAAACGGGATAAACCACCTACCTCCAACCTGTACTGCCAACACCCCGTAATTGAAGCTATTGACGTTTAGGGGCAGGGCAGTCAGTGCAGGTGAAGGCTGATCCTTCACAAGAGAGGGCACGTCGGCACCCTGCACTGAAAGATGGCCTCAAGATCGGTTGGCAGCACGAAGCTGGGGTGCTCCGAGCCCCGATACAAACTAAAGGAGCGGGCCCACAGAATACCGACTGTCAGTAAACAGGTTCCTGACGAGTCGAATACTCCAAGCCTGCACTTCGAAGCACGTGATAAGCCAGGTGAGGGGGGAAAGGGGCGGCTCGTGCACGCAACAATAGTGGGTCAGAAAGCACAATGGAATGGGCCTTACTGGTCCCCGCCCAACTCTCCAGCCCCCCACACACCCTGCATGTAGCAACGAGGGCCTAGAAAAATCTGCTAGAAAGAGAATAACCTCCGGCCCTAAACCCTTCAAATGTATGCTTAAAAAAGAGGGTTCTAAAAAAAATCACAGATAACAGCACTATCAACAAGAGGGGAGCCCAGGTGTAAGACTGTGGTCAACGTGATAAATCCACACCCCGAAAGACAACTACTTGCGAGACATACTAGAGGTACTGCTACTAAATAGGCCCACTGAAAGTGCATTGGTAACCCTAAAAAGTAGGAGATAAAAACGGCTGAACAAGTATCACAACAATTGGTAGTGGTCTGTCTCTAAAGGTGATGCCACAAAGGGAGAAATGTGGAAACAAGCATGCTGGTTGAACTGGCTTTTTGGTATAGATATCAATGGATAAATGCTTGATCCGGATGTCCTAAGGCTATTAAAAAGGTAGGAAAGAAATCAGAACTGAGCCTAAGCCAGGCTCATCACATTCAAGAGAAATGTTTCACATCTTGCATTTGAAATAAGAAGATAAACCCATAGACTATTGAGCAGGGGTCTCCAACCTTTTTTGTATTTAGTGCTCATTATAATCAATGAAAATCGTCCCAAACTATTATTGTTATTAGTGTTGTACTAGTGGTCACATCAGACAAGATTACATTAGTTCCCATCAAATGCAAGATAACCAGTAGTGATTCCCTCAGTATATCACAAGAGTTATCAGCAGTAATGCAGAAAAGGCCTTGTTATTTTGGGTAACATGTATGTAATGCCCCTGGCACCAAGTTAATAATATGAGAAATAAGATTCCCCAACACCACATGATTTATCACTAAAATATCAGCTTTTAATATACTTTGGAAATTCAACCATTTTTCTCCAAGCATTAACTTATGAGTTCTGAAAATACACATATTTTCGTCTCAAATACACACTTTTAAATTTTGGTAAAGATATATTAATTCAGTCAAGCAAAAGCCACTAATTTGCTAGGCTGGATACAGGAGAGCTAGTTACACATAGCTAAAGAGCTACCAGTAAGCTCACAAGCTACTTGTTGGAGAAGCCTGGACTAGAGTTTACAGAGAGAGAGCTACCTACATGTTGAATCAGGGGAAGATCCCTAAGCAGAGCAAAGTATACTAATTTTTAGCTTCAAAACAGTCTTTGACACATCAATTTCAGAAGGCCTCAATAAACTCCACTCAGAGTCAGGATCAGATAAATCAGATGTCAAATGAGAGACGCTCAGGAAAGGGTCAAGAATCCACACAATCTCTGTCAGACATGGGCTAAGTTGACACAACTTCATTTGTATCTCTGAAAAAAAGCAAGTAAAGCAACTCAGAGAAATGTATGACCACCTGGAAAATGGGGCTCATGGGGACAATTTAAGAATCAGAAACCAGACAGAGTGAGAAGGGGAGAACTTAAACATATACATACACAACCTCTTCCTGAAAATCTTCCAGAATGAGAAGATTTCCCCAATAGGCGTAGAGAGTAAATAGAGTGAAAAGGAGAAATGTAGGTACTAAAGCAAGACATAAAGATACTTTCATCCTTTCAAGTAAAGGAACAGATTTTAAATGCTGGATGAACCCAGAGGACTATAGTATGCAGAGAAATCAAAGTAATGATTTTTGAAAACTTGGCTCCTTCTATGTCATCCAAATGTATACTGTACTGCCCAGTGACCGAAATACATAATGTTAAACAAATTCAATACATATGCATACCCCTTGAAATTCTAAAGTTCAGATGGAGCGACAAGGAAATAGTGGTGAATTCTACACAGAGAGCTAAAGAAGTTCTCAACATTTCAGACGAAGAAGGTAACATGCAAGAACAGGTATAAGAAACTTCTGAGAGACCATAGAAGCGAGGCAACAATCAATTGAAAAATAAGAAAACATGAAAGTGGGATGCCCAAAAAAGAAAACCTCAATGACAAAAGGACTATGAATGTGTGTACCCAACTTGCTAAGAGGTGCCTATTATGAGCAGATGGGGTGTACTATATAGTGTGGCTGTGCGACCTCACAGTGTAATACACGTACCAAATCCTTTAGGACCCTTAGGTTTCATTTGTAAAACTTTCAGTTTGACCTTGGGTAGCTGTGGCTCTGAGCAGCAAGCCTTACTCAAAGTAACAAGTGTAAAGAATTTAAACTGCCCCAAAACAAATGAAAAAGAAATCGGCAAGACACCAAAGAAATCCAACTCCAGTTTATAAAGGTAGACTGAATTTTTATGTATTTTTAGAGACCACAATGAAAATGATCCACCGGAGGGTTCCAGAGATGTAATGCAGTCGCTTAGAGTTACATTTGACGCCAACTCCGGCAGGAAGCCAGTCACAGGGACCTGCAAGTTCCTCAGAAACAGTTACCTCAGCAGATGAAGCAGTCTTCAGTCAGCTCTCTGCACTTTTATCCTTTGCAGGGCTTTAGCATATATAAGTGGTCATAATACAAGGGAGGGAGGATGCTTAAGACGCTCAATGACGCTGTGGATGAAATGCGGTCAGTGGGGGTTTTGCTGGGACTACTCCTTGGTCCATGAAGGGGTTGAGGTGATCCTGGTCATACGGTTGACATCCCTCGAAGTCATCTTGGTGCTGGCAGAAATCCAATCATCACTGGACTACCAGTCACCAATTATCGTGGTCATAGGACAATCCTTCTCGGGTCCATAACTTGTTCTCCGGGGTTCCAGCTGCATTCCAACAACTCTCCTGGACTCAGAGAACACGGATGCAACTTTGTGCATCGGGTCCTGGCCCATGGGGCTGCACGGTGGCGGTTGGCGGTAGGATGAAAACTTTGTGCTACCATCTATCCCCAACAGTCTTCTTCAGCTGTTGTGCCCCTATGCTGTGACCAGGAGACCAGTCAGCTGGCCCTTGGAGTCTCTTGGCTTTGGCTGGGTTCTGAAGATGACTTCTCTTTGAGCAGGACACTGCAGGCACAGTCCCTGTCCTTTGCTAGCCACTAGGTGCAGCAGGTGCAGGTCACAGTGGTGCAGCCTCTCTTTGCTGGTTCCATGGTGCACAAGGCATTCCTTCCTCAGGGCAGGATGCGGTTGGTAGACAATGGGCTAGCAGGTTCCACCCATCTGATAACCCCTTCTTGTGAATTGTGGTTTCTGGGCATCCCAGTATGCACCATTTTGCACACTTTCAATATGGCAGGCCTCCTATCCTGGTGTATGAAGCACCCTAGCCAAACCCAGCAGTCTGGCTACCAAGGGGGCTACACATCCCTGGAAAACTGGTTTGGCAACTGGTTCCCCCTCTCCTGTCCCTAGTGCCCACCTGACTGCCTAAACAATAGGGCAGCCCTTCTCCCAAGTGTTACCCATTTGCTCTTCAAAGTCGGCTTCCTGCAGGAGGACACCTCTTTCCAGAGCAGGCCCCTCTTGAATCCATTCCTGGGAGTCGTTAGTACATCTCTCCAGGAGTGCATAAAGCTGCCTCCGCAACAGGACCTTGTGTATGTCCAGTAGGGGTGCAGGGGACTAGAGGCAAAAAGTGGCAATTTTGGTAAATTTGTACATTGCAACTTATTACATTATTTTCGACATGAGAATCAAATCAGACTTAATGTAGTAAGTTGTTTGATACCTTGGATGACCCACTTTGGTTGCACTGTTATAGAGTTAGTACAGCTGAGGGGTCAGTGTTAAACTCCATACTCACCAATTGGGTAACCAAGCCTCTCCACAGTAAGAACAACAGTTTCGTGGTTTTACTAACAGAATGTGTAAAATACATGTTCTGTCAGTGGCATATGTTGCACCCTACCTTAGGAACTCAATGAGCCACCCTTAGGGTAACTTACACATATACCAGGGGAAGTCTGGCCTAGCCATTACTTTAAATGCCAAAGTCTGACTAGAAGTTTAAATTGCTCTTCCAGTCTGCAGATGATGGATGGGAGTTTTGTTTTATGTGTGTCACACCCAGGGTAACACAACCCAGGATGCAATGCCCATGGAGACCCTCTACCTTACATGCCCAGGGTCAAATTTTACTAGGGACTTACAGATAAGTTAGCCTAACTAATTGAGCATAAGCTAATTCGACATATCTGTTCAAGGGTAAGGGCACAGGCACTGAGGTCTGGTTAGTGGGCCTCAGTGCACTCTCAGAGTAGAAAAAACCAGCAGCATAACTCCAAAACCAAAGGGCTGCTCATAGAAAAAGAGGCATTTCCTTACACCTATGAAATGCACAAGAACGCTGAGACACCTACAAGTAAAGCACGCAGACTGGGTGGGAGAAGGGCACTCAAGATGAAATGAATAACATAGACATTTACCACAGTAGTGATGTACTGATGGAGAAAATTAACTTGAAGAACAGATATAACATGTTTTTTCACCACTTCTGATCAACGAGAGAACCTAGGGGTCAGAGAATGACCTTTGGGAGGCACAAGGAGGACATTCACTACAATCTTAGAAGATTGAAAGGAGTTATTAAGCTCTCAAAGAAAGGTATATTGGCGTCTCTGTTATGTTTATGAGTTGAGGTTTGCATTATTGCGGAAGGGGAGAGGAAGAGAGAGGGAAATGACTTACATACACATATGTGATAAAACAAATAAGATGAAGGAGACAGCACACAGAGAAGACACATAGAAGGGAACAGGAATGTTGAAACTTTTATCAACAAAAAGGTGATTTTAACCTGGTCTGGAGTGGCAGCTTAGACCACTCAAACCCATATGGCCAATATTATAACCAGTGGCGGCTCGCTTGTATTTATAATGGGGGTGGAGGAGGATGGCGGGAGGGGGGGGTTCAAAACTAATATAATTTTAAAAAAGGCACTGACCAGAAGATGATCTTCTCTCCTCTCGTTGTTTCTCCTGGCTCTGATGCGTGACATGACCGAGGAAACTGCACAAGCCAATCCCGGGGCTGCTTTCATGCTGGTAAAGAGCATGCTGGATTGGTGGGAGTGGCTTCTCCCAGCGCTTATAAGAGCGCTGGAGGCCTGGGCTTTCTTTAACCCAGCTGTCTTAAGACAGCTGGGTTAGAAAAGTTTAAAGTGCGTATGTCAGGCTGGCAGTCGCAAGATGGCCGGCCAATGGGACATGCACACTTTAAACAAGTACGGAGCTCCCTACTGTCATTTGGCAGCAATTGCCCCGCCCCATCCTGACACTCGGTTCAGGATGAGGCACCAAAAAAAATGGTAATAAATAAAGTTTATTACCGTTTTATTTTTCCGTTCTGGGGGCATTTTCTTTAGCGGGTGAACACTCCTGCGCTCTTATGGAGGGGCCGCATCTGATTACAACACTGCCACCAACAAAATGAAGAATCTAGCCTAACTGAAGAAGCGGGCCTAGTAGAATCTTTGTAACACAAACACAAATCTTAAATATATTATTCCTTTTTGGTCACACACAGAATCTATACAAGGATTGATTGTTTATTTGTTCACAAAAGGCAGGTGGGTAAATTAGATAAAGCTGAGATGGGTGACATTTTCCTGGGAGATTATTTTGCATGCTATAGTAGAGAGGGAGACGAGGAAGACAGACAAGCATCATGGTCATACTGTGCAAGAATGTTTCCAAAGCAGGACTTTTTTCTAACATATGCAAAGGATAATACCCCATGTCAAAAAAAATCAGTACACATTTAAAGCATTTATCAAGGGAACATTCATAGTACTAAATATATGCAACAACAGAGAGCAGAGACTAGAAACTGAGAAAATCTTGGGGGAACCAGGGAAGGAGGAACAACTTATTAAAATTCATATGACAATGTGAGTGAGGAAAATTAACAGACGTAAGAGACAACTAACAGTAATGTACACTTATAAAGCACAAATAATCCTATTCAAAATGCAGCAAAAGTTCTATTGGGAAAATAACAAAGTTGATAAATTATTGGCTTTACAACTAAAAGTCAGAGTTAACATACATTACAGAAATAACATATCCCCAGGGGAAAGTGGTCCAAGGCCCAGCCCGCCATGTGCTTTTGCATCACTCTTGCTCCTGTCTACGCCTTCCTTTTCCCCCCATTTTTTGAGTGCCTTCTTGCATTCTCTTCATTCTCACTGCTTTCTCCTAGCTTTTTCCCCTGATTTTTGTGTGCCTTCTCTTTGCTTCACCCTCGTTTTCACAGTTTTATCTTTGCTTTTCCCCTGATTTTTGTGTGCCTTCTTGCTTTTCCCATGTTTTCACTGATAATGCTTTGCTTTTTCCCCTGTTTTTTGTGCAGCCTCCCCATGCAACTCCAGACATCACCTCACTTCCGGAATTCCGAAGGGCCCTCAAGCATGGATTTTGGAATGAGCCTGTGGGACCTGCAAGCACCTGGATACCATGTTGGGTGATTAGCCGCAGTTTACAAATCCTGATTGATTGTTTGACAATGTTAGGTGAGTAACCTATTTAATAGAAAAGGTAAACAGGAAGAAAATACTGGCTCTAATGGTCACACTTGATGCTGAAAAGCAGTTGATCGCATTAGTTGAAATTTGCTGTGGAAAACAGTACATGAGTCAAGATTTGGAGGTCAGCTGTGTGGCTGGATAATTGGCAATTCTAAAGAGCCATTATTCTCAAGTGTGGCTAGCTTGAGAGTCATATGGTTGCAACAAGGGAACAGACAGGGATACCCCTTTCACTGCTCTTATTTGTCCTAACCATAGAACCACTAGCAGCTGCTACTAGGTTAGACTCAGATCTGTGGAACTGATTTTGGAGGTAACACCATAAGCAATGGGTTTGTGCAGACAGCATCTTCTTCATCTTAACTAAACCTGATGACCCATCCTCTAGCCGTTGATTAGAGTACGTTAAAAACTGCTAGGTTTAAAAGTAATAAAGAAACATCCTGACACTGTCCCTGACTCAACTGGAAACAGGCATTTGGAATGCAATGGTCTCATGTTTGCTAGAGTTCGAGCTCTTAGGGTTGTAAATTACTGACTGGACTTTTCTTGCCACACAGACTGAAAATAACAGAAAGAGAGCGAGGGCGAGCTGGCCCTGGAAAAGCCCCCCTCTGCTTCTGGTTTATGTTTACAGAGGAAGCTGGTGGGGAGGAGGGACTGAACACACACCCACAGTGTACGACGAATATACAAATACTAAGAAAAAAAGTCCCTTACAGAAGAGATAAGGACATAGCGTAATTCTACAGTACTTTGTGCTGCTCCCAAAGAGAAAAAGGCAGGACAAAGAGGCAGAACTGACCACTAACAAGCAAGGATGTTTGAATGACAGAGGAACCAACAAATGAAATCACTGGAACTCACAGTATAAGTATACTTAAAAAGTATACAACACATCGAACGCTACGTTCAACCTAAAAAGCTTTAAGATGATTTCCCCTTCAGGTGGCCCAGCTGTTTCATACAGTATCTGGCTATAAATATCACCTCCTTCTTATCAAAGATGATACATGTCAATTTGCCAAATATGAGAATGGATATACTAGTGGATCTGACTGGAGTGGATCACCCTCCCCCTTTTGTGGCTAGTCAGGCAGAAGGCTACTGTTCAAATAAATGATCTACTGCGGCTTCTCTACATATTTCAAGCATTGCTGATCCCATCCCCAAAGAAAATACAAACTACTAACAGAACAAATAAAGTATTTTGTCTGGAGGGGAAAAACAGGTAGGATATCCGGGGACAATATAATGGCACCAGGATCAAGAGGAGGTCTGATACTTCTGGATATATGAAGATATAACCAGACTGCACACCTAAGACTCTTCAGTTATGGATATTATGGAAAACAGATACCAAATGGCCGCTTATGGAGAGAGAAGTGATGGAAGGATCACTTTGGGATGACCTTTGGCTCTACAAACAATCCAGTTAAAAAAATGCATATGTGAGCAATGTATTTAGTACATTCATGCAAACCTGGGTTGAAGTTGATAAGAAAGTTGCAGTGACCACATACCCCTCTCAGTTCACCCCTATCCACACAATAATCCAGATTCAACACTGGTACTTGGGGTAGTGGGAGTGTCAATCATTAAAAAAATAGAAACTAGGTGAAAGTTTTATATTGGGTCCTATTCAAGTAGTATGCCATCAGATTGTTTCAACAGAATGTACGCTTACAGAAAAGGACAAGTTGACATAGATGCAAAGAACATGCAAAGCACACATTGGGCGTTGCATCCATGAAAGCAGGAACAATTAGAGAAACCATGGACTTCAAAAACTTTATACTAACATGCCCAGAATCTAAAGGAGTAATATCAAATGTGTATAAGCTACTAAACGGAGGAGAGAAAAGTGGAACATTGAGTTTCCAAAAGACATTGGAAAAGTCTACAGAGCAAGAGGAATGACATAGAGAAGCTATGCAAAGACATATTAAGTAATCACAAAAAAGGTTATTCATTGAGAACAGTGATACAAAGTAATGTAAAGTTGACATCTTATTCCAAACTGTCTAAGATAAATATACCCAAATATGAGGGGAAAGCTGGAGGTGTGAGAATACAGAGACATATCTGGAAAGGGATTCTCAGGAAAGTTAAGCAGATATTGGGATTTCCCATACAAGACACACTAGACATGATTATTCTTTACTCAGACGTAAAAGAGCTAAACAAATGTCTGAGTCAACAAGAATTCTAGTGAGACACCTCTTAACTGCTGCCAGATAGTTGATCACAACAGACTGGAAAGAATCAGAACTGAATATGATAACCTCATGGTATACCAAGCTGTATATTATGTTGCCCATTGAAAAAACAACGTAGGATTCGAACAATCAATATAAACAATTCAGATAGCTATGGCAACTTTTGATAGATCATTTATTAAAAATAAAGTACTGCTCTAGCAGGCCAAAACATATATACAGCATTAAACTTGGACTATTAGTAAAGATCTCGAGGACAGTCAAAGAACATAAAGCAACGTAAAGTATGATGGGATGAGGGAGTGCTCTTGTGAATGCTAACGTTTTGAATTTGGGGTTTGGGGGATGATGGAACGTTGTGGGAAAAGGGGATTATATGTTGAAAATTAGTAGAGGCAAATTGTGGTCAACTTTGGATGCTGAAATATCTAGTTGGTTTGTGTGTAGTGTCTAGACTCAATAACAAAACAAAAAATAACTGCAAATAGATTTGATATATCCCAAATACACAAACACACACACACACAAATCTCCTCTTCTTTCACAAATGTTTATTTCTCCTTCCATGGTGCTTTTCGGTCACCCACGTGACCTTGTTCACATAAGTGCTGCGCCATCTTAGTTAGTGCTTTATAGCGTTCACATGACCACAGTGATGAGGAAAGAATAACAACATTCATTATTTTTCTTTTTTCGTTACATATTTATAAATGTTGCAATTTCAGCTCCATGCTGTTAAAAACAAATACTGGTGCAATCAAACAAATTAACAATAAGAACTGAAACAAGTGTATATGGCATAAGTCAGAGTTATTATGCACTTCACTCACAAATACAGTGGTTTGAAGGCTACTGATTCAATGCTCACAGTCTTTTATTACTCTTTTAGAAAGTGTCACTGCACTGTTGAATTTTAGTCCACATTGAGCACTGTCTTGTGAACCATACATTACTAGGGGTATTATTGGTGCCTTCATTAAACCTTGTGCAACCTCTGCGCACTGACTGACAATGAGCATATATATATTTATTTTTTTCACTGAAAAAAACAAAGGTTACAGGGAGGTTATAGTTAGATTCTGAATTTAGTTTTACAAAACCATAGAAATTCAAAGTTGTAGTTAGAGGTATTTCAAGTAACGATAACTTGTGACCAAAGGAACTATAACTAGTTGTAGGAAGTTGGCTCTGTATCTCAAAGTAGGAGATAGTGTGCACAGAGTCCAAGGGTTCCCCTTAGAGGTAAGATAGTGGCAAAATTAGATAATTCTGATGCTCTATTTTGTGGTAGTGTGGTCAAGCAGTAGGCTTATCAGAGGGTAGTGTTAAGCAATTGTTGTACACACACATGCAATAAATGAGGAACACACACTCAAAGACTTACTCCAGGCCAATAGGTTTTATATAGAAAAATATATTTTCTTAATTTACTTTTAGAACAACAAGTTCAAGATTTGAAGTAAATACATAAAATGCAAGGTACTCCACACAGGTAAGTTAGGGCCTTTGAATTAGATCAATAACATATACAGTATTTGTTAAAATGGCAATGAGCTATTTTAAAAGTAGACAGTGCAAAAATCAACAGTTCCTGGGGGAGGTAAGTATTGGTTAGTTTGGGAGGTAAGTAAGACACTTACAAGTCTCAGTTCCTGGGCATAGGCTGCCCACCATTGGGGGTTCAGGGCAACCCCAAAGTTACCACACCAGCAGCTCAGGGCAGGTCAGGTGCAGAGGTCAAAGTGATGCCCAAAACACATAGGCGCCTATGAGAACAGGGGTGCTCCGGTTCCGGTCTGCCAGCAGGTAAGTACCTGCGTCTTCGGGGGTCAGACCAGGGGGGTTTTGTAGAGCACTGGGGTGGGGCACAAGTAGGCACACAAAACACACCCTCAGCGGCACAGGGGCGGCCGGGTGCAGTGTGCAAAGCAGGCATCCGGTTTTGAATAGGAAACAATGGAGAGACCCGGGGGTCATTCTGGCAGTGCAGGCAGGGCACAGGATGGCTTCTCGGGCCAGCCACCAACTGGGCTTGGCAGAGGGTCGCCTGGTGGTCACTCCTGCACTGAGGTTCGGTTCCTTCTGGTCCTGGGGGCTGCGGGTGCAGTGCTTGGTCCAGGCGTCGGGTCCCATGTTACAGGCAGTGGTGGTCAGGGGGAGCCCCTGGATTCTCTCTGGATGCGTCGCTGTGGGGGTTCAGGGGGGTCGTCTCGGGCTACTAATGAGGTCACAGTCGCCTGAGAGTCCTCCCTGTGGTGTTTGTTCTCTGGATCTCGAGCCGGGGGCATCGGATGCAGAGGGTGAAGTCTCACGCTTCCAGCGGGAAGAGTGAAGTTCTTTAAAGTTGCAAGAAAGTTGCAAAGTTGTTGTTGAAATTAAGCAGAGCCGCTGCTCACAGGAGTTTGTTGGTCCTTTGGTCCAGGGCAGTCCTCTGAGGCTTCAGAGGTCGCTGATCCCTGTCGGATGCGTCACTGGTTGCAGGTTTTCGAGTCAGGAGACAGGCTGGTAGGGCTGGGGCCAAAGCAGTTGTTGTCTTCCGTCTTCGAGGGGAGGGGGGGCACATCCCTATTCCTATTGGGGAATCCTCTAAAATCAAGATGGAGGATTTCTAAAGGCAGGGGTCACCTCAGCTCAGGACACCTTAGGGGCTGTCCTGACTGGTGGGTGACTCCTCCTTGTTTTTCTCATTATCTCCCCTGGACTTGCCGCCAAAAGTGGAGGCTATATCCAGGGGGAAGGCATCTCCACTAGCTGGAGTGCCCTGGGGCATTGTAACACGAAGCCTGAGCCTTTGAGGCTCACTGCTAGGTGTTACAGTTCCTGCAGGGGTGAGGTGTGCAGCACCTCCACCCAGAGGAGGCTCTGTTTCTGGCCTCAGAGGGCACAAAGGCCCTCACCCCATGGGGTCAGAAACTCGTCTCTCAGCAGCAGGCTGGCACAGACCAGTCAGTCCTGCACTGAAGGATTGGATAAAATACAGGGGGCATCTCTAAGATGCCCTCTGTGTGCATTTTTTTAATAAATCCAACTCTGGCATCAGTGTGGGTTTATTATTCTGAGACGTTTGATACCAAACTTCCCAGTATTCAGTGTAGTCATTATGGAGCTGTGGAGTTCGTTTTTGACAAACTCCCAGCCCATATACTTAATATGGCCACACTGTCCTTACAATGTCTAAGAATAGACTTAGACGCTGTAGGGACATATTGCTCATGCCGCTATACCCTCACCTGTGGTATAGTGCACCCTGCCTTAGGGTTTTTAAGGCCTGCTAGAGGGGTGTCTTATCTATGCCACAGGCAATATTTTGAGTTCATGGCATCCTGAGGGGGATGCCATGTTAACTTTGCCTTTTTCTCCCCACCAACACACACAATCTGCAATGGCAGTGTGCCTTTGTTAGGTGAGGGGTCCCTTCGGGTGGCACAACACATGCTGCAGCCCTTAGGGACCTTCCCTGGTCACAGGGCCCTTGGTACCACTGGTGCCAGGGGTGTGCCAATTGTGGAAACAATGGTATATATGTAGTGAAAGAACACTGGCGCTGGGGCCTGGTTAGCAGGGTTCCAGCACACTTCTCAGTCAAGTCAACATCAATATCAGGCAAAAAGTGGGGGGTAACTGCAACAGGTAGCCATTTTCCTACACTCATGCCCTCGCCATGCACAGTTTTCTTATCAATAATTTTATTGCAAAAGTGGCAGTGATAATATCAAAGATGCCATAGAAAGTGTAATCAATGAAATAATATGTGGAGTAAATAGCTGTGCATGGTGAAGGCGCAAGGTATTGTTACCTCAGGGCGCAGGGTTATAATTACTTGAAATAACTCTAACTATACCTGCTGAATTTCTATGGTTTTGTATGAGTAAATTCAGAACCTAACTATAACACCCCTGTTAGCTTTGCTTTTTTTCAGTAAATTTCAATTTTTTTCATAAAGTAATTTTATCTACTGTTTGTTAATCCAACCCCTGCCGCACAGGCCTTTGGCTGTGGGTAGGAGGGGTTGGCTGCAGGGCCTGGTCTGTGGGCAGGCCCTGCAGCCAAGCCTTTATAACCACCTAACCCCACCCAGCGCATGGCTTTTGGCGTGCGTAGCGGGGGTTGGCCCCAGGGCCTGTCTCTGTTGATCTGTGGGTGGGTGCATGAGTGGGTCTGAAAGTGGGTGTGTGAGTCTATGAGTGGGTCTGAGTGGATACATGAGTGTCTGAGTGGGTATGTGAATGGGTGCAGGAGTCTAAGTGAATTACTTGGTGTATGAATGAGTCTGTGAATGGTTTTTTTTGTGCATGTTATTGAATATTCTCGAATATTCAAGGTTATTCGAGATTATTGTGCATGATGAAGAAAAATCAATTTAAACCCTGACCCCTTATACCACTTATCATTTCTATTTTTAGCCCCATGGACCGTTTCACATAGCATAAAATAGTAGACACAACTTTCTAGCCAGGTTGTGGCTAGCCAATTACAGCAGCTCTATTTGCACACGCATTCGCGAATATACGTGAATATGCATGATTTAATTGCGGCCAGAGATATCCAAATTTGGATTTTCCTTAATTTCTCGTAAACTACTGAACTGAATTACTTCAAATATCCAAAAGCATAATCTGTGCACTGAAAGCTACCTTTCTGCCAAATTTGGTGTAATTCTGTCCAGTGGTTCGGGATGTAGTTATGTTTAAAATTCCTATAGGAATTAACATGGGAATGCATGTTTTTTGACACCCCCTCTTTTTCTCAGCCCCCCTTGGCGGATCACCCCAAAACTTTCTATGCATGACAAGAATCACCAGCACACGTCTTTGGGAAATTTTCGTGAAGATCCGTCAAATGGCGCCAAAGATATAGGCAAATATTTTTCTATGGAAACATAGGGCCTCATTATGACCCTGGCGGGCGGCGGAGGCCGCCCGCCAGGATGCCGCCCTCCAAAATACTGCGCCGCGGTCAAAAGACCGCGGCGGGTATTACAAGTTTTCCCCTGGGCTGGCGGGCGGTTGCTGAAAAACCGCCCGCCAGCCCAGGGGAAAACGACCTTCCCACGAGGATGCCGGCTCGTAATCGAGCCGGCGGAGTGGGAAGGTGCGACGGGTGCAGTGGCACCCGTCGCGTATTTCAGTGTCTGCAAGGCAGACACTGAAATACTTTGCGGGGCCCTCTTACGGGGGCCCCTGCCGTGCCCATGCCATTGGCATGGGCACGGCAGGGGCCCCCAGGGGCCCCGCGACCCCCCCCTACCGCCATCCTGTTCATGGCGGCTTTCCCGCCATGAACAGGATGGCGGTAGGGGGGGTCAGAATCCTCATGGCTGCGGAGCGCGCTCCGCAGCCATGGAGGATTCACACGAGCAGCGGAAAGCCAGCGGGAGACCGCTGACTTTCCGCTTCTGACCGCGGCTGAACCGCCGCGGTCAGAATGCTCGTTGGAGCACCGCCAGCCTGTTGGCGGTGCTCCCGTGGTCGGTGGCCCATAGCTGCCTACTTGCAACCGCCAGTATGTAATAAATATAAATATTAAAAATATATATATATATATATATATATATATATATACACACACACACACACATATACAGCCAGATATGATGGTATAAGAAGAGGGTCATCCGTTTGGTTCCCAGAAGACATAAACAATTATGACAGTACTGTTAAGAAGTGGAAATGCAGCCTAAGAAAGGACTTAAAGGGAAGTGATGCCTCTTGGTTGTATGCCTTGTCAACACATAAATAATGAACATGGAAAATTGACTATGTACCCTTACAAACACGTTATGCCAGAACATGTGTTCTACAGGTGAGAATCGGAAAGTGAACATATTTCATGGACAGATTCCAGGCGGCTGGGAAGGACTGATGAGTGAACATTGAAGGTACGCTTATAATGGATCAGTCCTTGTCTTCACCTACAGTTACCTCTTAAGATAAATACATAGAGTTAAAAATCGTAATTAAATCCTTATATAAGTATAGGTTGAGTAATAGTTGTAATTATATACGTATCTTGTAATGTAGTGGAAGGCTGATTAATTGCTTGCAATGTTATTGTAGTGTGATATTTCAACTTCGACATAGCACCAGCTCGAGTTCCCATGCCTAGGTCATCATTGAATTAAGAAGGGAAAAAAACCTTTTGATCACCATTCCCTTTAACCAAACTTTATCGTCCAGAACCATTAATTCACTCCAGTAAAAGGTTAGTGTGACGATCGTTCCTTAAAATGCTTTGATTAAAGGGAGAGCTGAGAAGGCACAATGTTGCATATGCATCATCATTTGGTTACCGGGATAGTGAGCTACAAAATAACATACATAATATATTTACTGGTCAACAATGACCAACTTCTTCCAATCTAGCCATCAAATGAATTTTACCTTATTTATGCCAAAACAAGAATTGTCTTAATTTCACCATGGCTGACAAAAGCAGTATGATTCTGCACATGACAATAAGCCCACATGTCAATTACCAACCTTTGTAGGCAATGACCTCGATAGCTCAATCATTCAGACAAGGTCGCTCGAAGGAGGCAAAAATGGTGGAATCAGTTGAGAGCCGTGCTTGAGGCTATTATTTACACCTATGTTAGCAGTCAGCCTTCTATTCCCGGGTACCTCAATTCATGACCAGTTGTCAGTGTGCAAGAGCTGCAATACAGCTTATAGGCCGGGCGGTATGTGCCAGCTGGGAAGTTTCTCACACAAAAACAGTTTGTCCAATAAATGTCATGGAAATAGGATTAAAAAAAGACACATTTTGTCCTGAAAAAATCTCTCACTCGGCACACAAATTCATGTTTCGTTCCATTGTCATTGTATCAACTATTTCAAGAGGCCCCTTGGGGCCAAATTTATGGCCTGGCTTATGTCAGTCTTGCACCACGCAACCTGGTGCAAGAGCAATGCAAACCTTCAGTAAAATTTATGAAGCCACACAAGGTCACCCTGCGTGGCCCTGAGTGGCTTCATAAATCTTGAGTAATGTAACACAGCACAAATCGCTGAGTTATATTACTTTGCACAAGGGAGGAGTTTCCATGGGTGTTGCGTGGATGTTCCCACCCAACATCTATGGATTTTCATGCATTCCCAGATTTACAAGAACTTGTAAACCTGGGAATGCACCAAAAAGAAATGCCTCTCCAGGAGAGGCATAAAGTGAAGAAATATGTTTATTTCTCCTAGCTTTTGTCCTCTTCCTTATTCTGCAGCACACATAGAAAGCAGAAAAAGATTCCCAGGATTGTTTTGTGCAGGAAGATGTCCTTCCTGCACAAAAACAACTCTGCATGCAACGCAAGCACCCTTGCACCACGGTGCAACGGTGCCAGCGTTGGCGCTAGGCAGCCCATTGTGCGCCAGTGCAGACAGAAAGCAGGAACGCGTAGTATTCCTTAAATATGGTATATTCCTGCCCTTCCCAGTGATGCAGCGCAGAAAGGTGACTTCCTACGCTGCCCTGTGCCACAAAGGCCATAAATATGGGCCTTGGAATTTAGAAGAATCCAAACACACTGCGTATCTTTTTGAGATCCAATGTCTTTACTCCTAATGTCTCTCCTACCAAGACACATTTTAAGATAAATATGAATGCACTGTCTCTGAACAGCGGTTTCTTAGTGTAAAATTGCTTTCAAAAGGCCCACGATGTGAACACAGGCTCAGCCTAAAAAAAGAGATTGTCTAGAGTGTGAACGGAATGAACCCAGTAAATCGTGCATGTAGGAAGCTGGCCTGGTGTGTGGTGAACACCTGTGATGTTATTACCTTATACCAGGTCCAGGAATCCCCTGTTAGTGAAGCGTAGGGAGTGTCTAGGAAGCCAGGGCTCTCCAGAGGTAGCTGTGGATGAGCAGCCAAGACTTATCTAGGAGACATGCAAAGCTTATGCAATACCACTATAGTCACACAGCACTATCACACATGAAAGAACCACACAGTGTTACAAAAATAAAGGTACTTCGTTAGGGTAACACACATACTAGAATACTAATAGGCAGTCCCCCAACTGAAGGTAAGTAAACACACTATTATATCCACATTAGCAATCTGTGAAGAGCATAAAAAGCAGTAAGCATTTGCAAAAGCAATAGAAAATAGTATGGGCCCTAGGGGAGGACCAAACCATATAGTAAGTAAGTGGAATGCGAGATCCAGTCCCCCACTCAAGAATATGAAATCGTTAGAGGGGAGCTGGAGGAACTAGGAACCCCAAGAGGTGAGTGCCAGAGTGACCCCCAGCAACCAGGAGAGCAGAGGTAAGTACCTGGTTTTCCCCAAATCCAACAAGAGGACTTTGAAAAAGGATTGTGCAAGACCCAAACAAGACTGGAAGAACCCAAAGGTGGCTTCTGGCAGAAGAGGACCTGCAAAGGAAGGGGACCAAGTCCAGTTTGAGATGGAGTGTCCGGTTGTGGCAGGAGCCATTATGCACCATTCTGTGGATGTAGGACCAGGTCAACAGTGCACAAAGAAGGCCAGCAGTGCAGCACTGGAGATGAAGAGAAGTCCCAGGAATGATGCAAGTAGTATCTCACGTCAGAGGTCGAGTTGCAGTCGGTTAGTGGTGCTGGAGGACCACCAACAAGCCTTGGCAAATGCAAGAGCCGGAGAGGAAGTTTTGCAAAGCTGAAGAGGAACAGCAAGGCCCAGGGGACTCGATCCGAAAAGGGGAGTCTAAGGTGACCCTCGGCAGTCGGGAGAATCACAAGAAGAGGAGGCAGCCCCCACAGGCAACCCAGTGGCAGCAGGCACAGCAGTCAGAGTGAGGCCCACTCAGCACACCGGAAGAGGAGTCCCACGTCGCTGGAGCAGCAGAGAGGAGACTGTGCTTGGCAGGAAAAAGTGCTAAGGGCAGGGTCTACACAGAGCATGAAGATCCCTTGGAGGAGGAGCAAACAAGCCTTGGTAGCTGCAAGAGTCATGGTACACAAGAGTGCTGTCGTGCAAGGAGAGGCAAAGGGCTTACTGTCTCTCAAGTTGGACAGCTGGTAGGGAGGACTAAGGTAACCACGCCAGACCACCACCTGTGATGCAGGATCCATGCAGTTCCGGAAGAGAGCAGATCCACGCAGCTGGTCGTCATTGCAATTCGTGCCTGCAGATGCAGAGAGTGACTCCTTCACTCAAGGGAGATTCCTTCTTATTTCTTGTGCAGGCTGAAGACTTGTCGTCCTCAGAGGTTGCACAGCCAGGGAAATGTTGCAGCTGATGGAAGGAGCTGGAGAAACAATGTTTCAGAGCCTCGTCATTGCTGAAGTTGCAGATTGTCAGTTCCTTGACGGTCCGGTTGCAGTCCCTGTGGCCATAAGATGAAGTAAACAATGCAGAGGAGTCCTGCTGGAATCCTGCATGTCGAATTTGAGAACCCATCCAAGAGGGAGACCCTATATAGCCCAGGAAGGGGGATTGGTCACCTAGCAGGGTGACCACCTATCAGGAGACGGCTATGACGTCACCTACCTGGCCTGGCCACTCAGATGCTCCCAGGGGCCTCTGCCCACCTTGGATTCAAGATTGCAGAATCAAGGGGCCACCTGTAGGAGCTCTGGGCACCACCTCTCGGGTGGTGATGGACCGAGGAGTGGTCACTTCCCTTTGTCCAGTTTTGCGCCAGAGCAGGGACCGGGAGTCCCTGGACTGGTGCAAACCGGTTTATGCAAGGGGGACACCAAATGTGCCCTTCAAAGCATACCAGTGGCTTGGGGAGGCTACCCCTCCCAAGCCATGTAACACCTATTTCCAAGGAAGAGGGTGTTACCTCCTTCTCCCACAGGAAATTATTTGTTCTGCCTACCTCTGCCTGAGCTGGTCAAGCAGCAGGAGGGCAGAAACCTGCCTGAGGGGTGGCAGCAGTGCTGGCTGCCCGGAAAACCCCAGAAGACTGGTTGGGGAAATGCTGGGGGTCCTCCAAGGAGCCCCAGAGTGCATGGAATCATAAACTTAATACTGGCAACAGTACTGGGGTATGATTGATTTCAACATGTTTGATACCAAACATGTCCATGTTCTCAGTTACCATTATGTAGCTGGGCACAGGTAGTGGTGTCCAGTACACGGGTAAAATGGCTTCCCCCCACTTACGAAGTCCAGTGCAATGGAGCTGGAGGGGCACCTCTGCTCATGCAGGGGTGCCCTCACACACAGGTACCTGCACCCTGCCCTCTGGGATAGGAGGACCTACTATAGGGGTGACGTACAGTGACCTGGTGCAGTGAGCTGTAGTGAAAAGGTGCATGCACCTTTTCACGCAGGCTGCAATGGCAGGCCTGTAGACACATTTTGCATGGGCTCCGATAGGTGGCACAATACATGCTGAAGCCCATGGAGAACCCCTGGTGCCACAATGCCCTGGGTACCTAAGTACTATATACTAGGGACTTATATGGGGGCACAGTATGCCAATTGTGGGGTGTGTAACGTCCTAAGCAACCAACTTTGGAGGGAGAGAGCACAATCACTAGGGTCCTGGTTAGCAGGATCCCAGTGAAAACTGTCACAGCACACTGACAGCAGGCAAAAAGTGGGGGTACCCATGTTAAAAAGAGTAACTTTCCTACAGTGCAGACCTTTCAGTATGAAAAGTGTGAGCATGCAGACTTCTTTTGTGCTGAATGTAATGTATCAATAAACAATTTCACTCATGGGAGTCGAAAGGAAATTATTAACAAAATGAAACAGCATTATTAATAATTGATGGATGTTATTTTCAATAGGATGGGCTGAATGTCTATCATTTTCCATCTTTAGAAAGCTGCGTCATATTAAGTGCATTTGATTAGAGTATACCACACCACTTTCAAGGTCACCCTTTATAGTCCTGGGATTCTCATTAACGACTCAAAGCAGCTTCTCATTGACAACTCTGAATTGGTGTGCTGATGCTGTGCTGAGACTGGAAGGCTCAAATAGACCACTGCTTTATGTAATGATGAGTTATAGTGCATAGTGTACCGCTACATCCAGTTGTGGACTTTTGTGGAGCAATAGGTGCATGGATGCATGTGACTTAGTACATTGTCATTCGTGCCAGTCCCCTGGGGCATACTATTGTTCATTGTTTCCCACCAGATAGTACTTTTGTTTTGTTTGAGCAGCTTTGCCTGTTACGTGGCTTTGATGCATTTTGAGTGTGCATGTGGCAAGTTATGTGACTGGTCAATAAATTATTCGGATGGCGCACAGCTATCTGGATTGCTCGCAGTCTTGGTGTGTACCTGATGGTGTAAAGAGTTGTGTGTACTGTTGGTGTAGTGTGAAGTGAGTATAACGTCATGTGGGTGTGCAATTGTGGCAGTAAACTCTTAGCTTGTGTGTATGATGATGCTATGAGTTTTATCTAATCTGTACTGTTTTTGTAGGATGATGTGTGAGTTGTGAGGTGGCCGTTGAGGTGGCAGATGCTTAGTCAACTAGATGGGTTGGAACCCTGTTGGTCGCTTGGTGGTGTAGACTTGTCTCTAAAGTGGACTGTTGGTGCGATAATGGTACTCTTCCAATGGAGATAGGTTTCCCTGTGGGAGAGAAGCAAACGAGGAAGCAATGCAACCTAAATAGTTACAGTTGCATAGATATCACACCAACCACCTGGTAATGTTTAAGACATGTGCCAACTCCAAACAAGCAATGTAAGTTGATGTCAGCTGTTCTTCCTTGACCAGTGCTGTTCAAGGCAAGGAACCCCGACATGTCTTGCCCTCTGGAAATTCACACATAGTGTAGTTTTCAGTCTCTCCCATCACCGACATTGAACACATGGAGGTATAGAAAGCTGCACACGTATTTTATATCAGTGTAATCTTTTGTGTGTCATTGTTCTAAAATATCAAAAGAACTCGAAAATAATTAAATAATGTGTGGCATAATTTGCTTTTATCCACATAACCCGCTGCAAAACCGTGCCTTTCATTGCTGCGTAATTTGCTTCTTCTTACCACGCAGTTTCTGTTAACCCTGCTGCCTAACCTGGTCCTTCACTGCCACATAAGCCCAGTTGGTAGAACAGGTACCATCTCGATGACAGTAACACGGAAAATCATGCGGTGAATGTCCTGGGAACACAGCACTGAGGATGGACAACAGACAAAGCATTGTGAGGTGACACGTGTTCTTACACCACACCCAAGGAACAACTGGCAAATTTTCCCTCACCTACTCCTGACCATGGAGCAATCGCCGAGGCCCAACAGCAAATAAATAAACAATACTCCTCCACACAGGCGTGAGGAATGAGGATGTCCTAAAACTGATGCTGTACCCTAACCAAGCCAATGAGTAGAGTATTGCAACTAATCTACGGTCACTCGCTTTCCCAACTATTGGAACAGGGATAACAGAGGTTTTAAATTCACTCAAAATCCACTTCTAGAATGCTGTCAACAAGTGGCTGGCCTATATAAACTATGGCTGTGAATCTCTACGTATGTGTGGTGTTAAGATCTGTGCGGATGGATTTAAACGTTAAGCTGTTGGGGTATTCTTGCAGAGGCAGTTTTTCTGAACGGGTATCCCCAGTAGTTTAGGGCCAGAAGGGTCACAACAGTTTGAGATTCTGCATGTACCTTGGATAATTGAACAGTAACGTTCTACTAGATGTTCTCCCATTGCTCACCAATGATGAAACAGAGACCATGCTGGAAGGACCCAGTGTTCTAGACCAGGGGTTCCCAAACGTTTTAGAACCACTACCCACTTTTTAGGACAGCAAACGTTTCCGACCCACCTAGCTTTAATGGATATGAGGTGTTTTTTTTTATGTAACTTAAAGATCGTGTGGTAGCCCACTGTCATTGGTTGACAGCACATATTTCATTGAAATGTCCACTAAATTTGCACAGACATGCAGTTTTACTGATAAAACTGTATTGCAAACAAATGATAATGTGTGGAAATCGGAATTCAGTGAACATTTATCACTTTTGCACCAAGCAAGGTGTCTTGATTTGTTTCCACCATTCTTCAGATTTGCCAAAAAATATGTGCTTCATTATTGCTTTCTTCACACATCTTTTCACCAGCAAGATTGCGGCATAATTCTCTATACTTTTTTTTTCTCTGACCGCAAAGTGAAAGGAGTTTGTAAATACTAATCCCCATGTTAAAAAAAACAGCAAGTTGTCAAAGACTTAGGAGGTCATTACGATCTCGGCGGGAATACCCGCCGGGATCAGCGCTGATGGTCAACAGAAGACCGCCAGCGCCCAGAACCCCCCGCCGGCCACATAACGAACATCCAGCTGGGCCAGCGGGCGGAAACAGTGTTTCCGCCAGCCAGCCCAGCTGGATGCAGGGCGTGAACATTGACGCCGGCTCCAAATGGAGCCGGCGGCAATGTAGCAGTGCAGCGGGTGCAGCAGCACCCGTCGTGCATTTCACTGTCCGTAAATCGAGCAGTGAAATGCGCAACGGGGCTGTGCATGGGGGCCCCTGCACTGCCCATGCCAGGTGCATGGGCAGTGGCCCCCAGGGTCCCCCAGTCACTCATTCAACCAGGCTGGTGGAATCTGACTCATTATCCGTCAGGCACGCTGCTTGCAGCGCTGCCTAGTCGGATCAGAAATGCCGCCACCACCAGGCTGCCTGGTGGCAGAAGCCTGGCGGTGGCGGCGTTTCAAACGTGGCGTTTCAGCCATGTTCATTATATGGCGGTCTGGACCTCCATGCCGTTGGCGGCAATTACCGCGACCGCAGGCATGGCGGTCCTGACCGCCATGTACATAATGAGGGCCTTAGCCTAACATTTGACCTCTGTCTTTGAAGTGCAGTAAATGTGATAAATACGGAATTTATTTATGAATTAATTATTTTGATTTTTTTTATTTATTTATTAGAATTTGTATTTATTGCTGGAACTTCGCAACCCACCAAAAATCAGCTTGGACCCACAGTGTGGTAAATACTGTTGTAGACTCTTGGTTTACACACAGACGTTCATTAGAATGTGCTTCCTTACCCTTTCATCCCTGTCCCAACTCTGCCTCAAAACAAAATGACTGGGAAGGGAAGGACTGTGAATTGGGTTAAAGAAGATTACCTGTAAGTAATTGGATCTTTCACGGTCATGAGCACTCTGCATTTATCCCCATAGAGAGCTAGTATCGGCTCAAAAGTTGTAACTTTGTATAATTTGTTTCTGCATCCTCGATTTTCCATAGGGCTTTGCATAACAATGTCAGGAACATGGATGAATATGTCTAGTTAATCACACAATACACATTACCAGGTGCTGCTGGAGGAGCTGCAAAAGATTGCAAGAAAATGGCATTACAGTGAAGACACCTCAAACTCTAGGCCTGCTTTACTTGATATCATTAAGAAAGCATCTAGCGCCTAATATATAATGTGAAGGGTAATTTTTCAGGCACTGCTTAGTAAACCTAGTTATAATGTCAGAGCTAGTAAGAACAATGTGGTTACACAGGATGGAAGAGGCTGTGGGGTAATGAAATTGGGAATGGTTGATCAGAAGGGAAGTGTGGCTAATGGTGTGTTGAGAGATACGAAATATTGGATTTGACAAGAACTTGCATTTGGTTTTAGGTCCCACAAGAGCCTGTTTTGCAGGGAGCGGCTCGTCAGGGTCATATGAGAGAAGCAGATGACTGAGTTTGACAGATAAGGGCAGACTATGGGTTTGGGCCTCCTTAAAAGGGCGGCGGACAGGTGTGGAAATGAAGGACCGCCCTCTGATTTTTTCACCAAAATTGCTTCTGCTGTCATGGCAGAAGCAGCTTCTCTAAAGACCGAGAATACTAGCCAGTCTCACATTGCTTTGGGGTATCATGAGCCGACCAGGATTCGGGCCAGGGAGATTGTTGGAAGTTTCTCCCAGTGAGTGGTCAACATTGTTATTTTTCCTGCTTGATATGGTACTAAACAGGAAATGAAATGACTGACAGTGCCTCTGAAATCCCTCACTAATTAGGGCAGGCCTTTTGATGCTGTCAGCGGGTGGCCATAACTGTGCTTTCAGCATTGGAGCCGGCCTTGCCTCCGCCAGAAACTTATTTATAATTTCTTTGCGCCACATTTGCGTCATTGTTTGAGGCAAAAGTGGCGCAAATTTACAAAATACAATTGGCCCATATTTATACTTTTTGACGCTAAACTGCGCTAACGCAGTTTAGCGTCAAAAAATTTTGCGCCGTCTAACGCCATTCTGAAGCGCCATGCGGGCGCCGTATTTATGGAATGGCGTTAGACGGCGCAATCAGACCGGCGCTGCCTGGTTTGCGTGGAAAAAAACAACGTAGACCAGGCAGCGCCGGCGTTGGGAAAAAATGACGTTAGGGCGTCTTAAAATGGCGCAAGTCAGGTTGACGCTAAAAAATCGTCTTAACCCGATATGCGCCATTTTTTCGACGCCCAGACGCCATTTCATGACTCCTGTCTTAGTAAAGACAGGAGTCATGCCCCCTTGCCCAATGGCCATGCCCAGGGGACTTGTGTCCCCTGGGCATGGTCATTGGGCATAGTGGCATGTAGGGGGGCACAAATAAGGCCCCCCTATGCCACCCAAAAAATAAAAATATAAAAAAAATTATACTTACCTGAACTTACCTGTACTTCACTGGGATGGGTCCCTCCATCCTTGGGTGTCCTCCTGGGGTGGGCAGGGGTGGCAGGGGGGGTCCCTGGGGGCAGGGGAGGGCACCTGTGGGCTCATTCTGAGCCCACAGGTCCCTTAACGCCTACCCTGACCCAGGCGTTAAATTCAGGCGCAAATGCGGGTTTTTTTGACCCGCCACCTCCCGGGCGTGATTTTTGCCCGGGAGTATAAATACGACGCATTTGCGTCGCCGTCATTTTTTTAGACGGGAACGCCTTCCTTGCATCTCATTAACGCAAGGAAGGCGTTCACGCTAAAAAATGACGCTCTTTCTTCATACTTTGGCGCTAGACGCGTCTAACGCCAAAGTATAAATATGGCGTTAGTTTTGCGCCGAATTTGCGTCGAAAAAAACGACGCTAATTCGGCGCAAACGGAGTATAAATACGGGCCTTGTATTTTGTAAATTTGCGCTGCTTTTGCGTCAAAAAGTTACACCAATGCGACGCAAAAAAAGTATAAATATGGGCCTTAGTGCTTCTCGAAATGAGTTGGGGAACGGAAAGATTAGTAAAAAGCATATCCCCCAGTTTTTACTTACGCAATTATAACCAGCCTCTAAAGGAGGCCATTTACCTGGAGCGAACAGTCTATGACCAGCTGAGGGGTGTAGAGCTTTGGAGCGGGACGGATCGAGCTGCTGTCTTAGCTCAGACAGAATTTCGGCCGAGACACTATCCAGTGTAAGTTTTGTGTTTACACGATTGTGTTGTTTCTTGTAAAAGTTTGCATTTTATATGGCATGCCTTTTATTGTCATGTTGATGTCTTACGCAAGGGTGTCTTTAGAAATGTTTTCTAACTCAGTTTGTTTCATTCTTTTCTTGGCACCCCCAGAATGTAATACCTGTATTTCCTGCATCAGCTGTCGCGCCAGATGAGAGGAAAATAAAAATATCTTTTTGAGGCAGTGGATATACTTTTTTATGACTTGACTGCCTGGTTTTTGTAAAAGCATGTTAACATTCGCTGCTACACGCCTATTTGCTGTAATGTTCAATAAGCTGTACCAGCCCCACCTAGCGGACACTACCAGGACATTCTCCAGTAACGCGGAAGGACAGCGAAGATACATTGAGGATACGCCTTTCTTCGAGTCTTTGCCCTCAACGAGTGAAGTTCCCAGTCTCTTGTTGGTGTTCCTGATTACCGTGACATTTGTGATACTAAACTATTTATTACGTCAATTGAGCCAGGTAGCTTGAAAAGCACCAGGGCTCACGAGTAACAGAGGCAAAAAATCGTGGGTCAATTTAGGACAAGACGTCCAGAAATCATTCACATAGAGGTTTTCTAGTCTCAACACTCAACATTCAAAAGATCATGGGAAGTAGAACTATAACTGAAAGAAGCAGTGATCAGGCCTAGACTGTGAGGAAATGTGCATTTTTTTTCTTGAGTTTTTAGGTGAAGAACTTGCTAATCTTACAGTGGTGCATTGAACTCACCTGCACATAAACCAACTAAGTGCTAACATAGCATACATGGTACAGGGTCACTTTATGTCATGTGTTATATTGCATGACATAAATACGGCAACCACAACATCGATCTAGTAAATACTCCATCACATGGTAATTTTAGGAGGGAAATGTAGAGGTAAGAATAACACACTTAGCATGTCCAAGCACTGGTAGGTGTAGTAGATCCAATATTTTTGTTGACCGATATCATCGACCTCAACAGTGTCAGGCAGCCCCAATTACACACCATGCTAATAACATTCATGCGCTAACGCCACCCGCGCACTAACACACCATACATGTGCTTAATGCTGTGAGCTTCAGCTGAGTCCTACTAGCCAGTTGCTGCTTCGTGAAATGTAAAGAGAAATCTAAAGAGAGGCTGCTGTCTGAGCACTTGCCGGTTACTGTAGCACTCTGTACTCTCGCTAGAGTGCATTAAAAACAGAGGATCATCCAGCACGGAATCAAAGAAGCTAAGAAGTGACTTTGAGCAAGAACACTCCAGGAAAATATCAAAGTGGAGTGGATGTGGTGTGCTTCAACACAGATCGCACACTGCTGCATCGGATCAGTCACTTGGTACAGGGAAGCCCTTCATGTCTGACAGCGATTCCTGATACTAGGAGGTGGCTAGCAGATGGCTTTAGGAACTAGACTTGTGCACACTGAGGCAGTCGGCCAGATGCAGCTTGGGTGGGAGTGTGTAAGCTTTACAGACTGCTAATTCCTCACCTTTAATACAGCACCACATGTTTGCTAACACAGCATGCGTCCACTGAACCAGGTTATGTTATGCGTAATGCACAGTCTGCCCTTGCAGTGTTGTCAGGGGAAGACTTTCCAATCAGTGGTAGCAAGGCTTGTTGGATGCTGTACAGTGGCGTAACGAAACTTGAGGACGCCCCCAGAAAAGTACATGGAGGGCCCCCCCCTTCAGACTCAGAGGCTCTCAGGCTAGGTGCTGAGGGGGCCCCACTGGAACTCAGCCGCCCTCCCCCCGCACCACGGGGCCTTTGTTACACCAAAAATGCTGTAATGGCCTTGCTCGCAATGGTTCTGGTAACTCAGGAAACAACTAAGCAAGGAAATAAAAGAAGGGGATAAGCAAGCAGGAGCCCAGAAGGGTGCAGGATAAAGTACTGAAGGAACTTACACAAGCACCAGCTATGCTCTAAACCCAGGTGTGGCAAACACCACACGTGCCAGTACCGAACATCCATGTATCAACATCACACATGCTCTAACCCCACACTTCTGCCAACAGTGCTGGCACTATATATATACACACACACACACACACTTTTGAGATGAAAAAAAATCCCTTAGGGTGTGACTGTTATACAGCACACTTTTTACAAAGTATACAGAATGTGGCAATTTATTTTATATTAACAACTTGACCACAAAAGTACATTATAACATAAATCTTGAGAAAGAGATTTACCATAAATATTACCTCCAGCGAGCACAGTTGCATGCAGTCTCCCATACCCTGCAAAACGCTTTTACAGCTTGTCTTTACAAGTTCTAGACCGGCTCGCTTTGTAAACATTTTTTTAGCTTTATGATTTGCTAATCGAAGCCACTTTCATTTTTCTGTCCCAGCCTATTTTCCGGCCTAGTCCGATCCTTTGGAGTGGTAGTTGCATGTTTGTGCTAGGGTGCATGTGTTTTAGAGCCTGTGATGTTAGCATAACTGGCTTTTATGCACATGTAACGTTAGCATGGGTGTGGAGAGGCATACATGTGGGGGTTAGTGCATGAGTGCTGGTAGCATGTATGTGGCTCAAGAACGTAAGTGAGGTTAGCTTATGATTGATTTCAACATTAGTGTTTTTGTAGAGGGTCAGCACTGTTGGCAGAAGTGTGGGGTTATATATATTTATGCACACATACATATTACCTATTGTCAACAGCCAGTAGGTATATATATATTAAGGACCAACTTTTTCCATAGACAGAGCTTTTTCTGTTTGGCCAATAACTTTGGCGCCATTTGATGAATCTTCAGAAATTTTTCAAAACTACTTTGCCACCCTCTTTAGCTGCTGTTTTGAAAATGTCAGGGTGATCTGTCAAGTGGGGGGATGAGAAAAAGGGGTGGTCCCAAAACGTTTTTTCCCCAATCTCTGTCTATGGATTTTTTCCAATTTTTAAACATGGCTACAGCCCGAACTGCTGAATGGATTTAGACTAAATTTAGCAGAAAGGTAGACCTTGGTCCAGAAAGTGCCCCTTTTGTTAGTCAGTGTAAATCCGTTCAGTAGTTTTTGAGATTTTAAAGGAAAAATACATTTCTAGATTTAGAAATGCAGATCCTCCTGGGATCATCCGCAAATCCTGAGGGAAAGCGAGGCCCTGATTGGCTGGCCGCACCTGACAGAAAAGTTGCAGCTGCCATTTAGTTTCTGGCATTGGCTGCAAGTGAGAAAATGGTGTAAAAACATATAAGGGCTCAAAATACAAGTATCCTGACCCCACAGGACACATGGAGGGGTCCGTTAGGGCCCCTCATGGGCAAAACAATTGCCCCATTTTTTTTGCAGCTGATCTGCGGATCCTCCTGGGATCCTCCATGGATCCTTCTTGGAACCAGGGGAATAGCAAGTCCCTGATTGGCTGGCCGCAACCTGACAGAAAAGTTGCGGCCACCATTTTATTTTTCGCATCAGCTGGGGGTGGGAAACAAAGTGTAAAAACATAAGGGGTCCTGATACAGGTATCCTGACTCCACAGGACACATGTAGGGTGTTCCGTTGGGATCCCTCCTGAGCAAAAAGGTGCCCTTTTTAAAAATCTGATTCACGGATCCGCCGCAGGGCTCAGTGTGCCCCACGGTGTAAACTTGTGAAGAAAATATGGATCCAAGAAAAATATGGGGAAAAACCCAACTACTAACACAATAAAACCCACTGCGCATGGCCAAAGGCCATGTGCAGCATAAGTTTGGGTGCCTCCAGGGAGTTGGCCGCAGGGCCTGGCCTATGGCCAGAGCCCGCTGCGCACGGTCAAAGGCCGTGTATGGCGGTAGTTATATGAAAGTGCATGTTAAAAAAAGAAAGAAATTCACTTATAGACACAAAGGTTACAAGGACATTATAGTTAGGTTGATGTTTTACTCATACAAAACCATAGGAGTTCAGCAGTTATAGTTATACTTAAAGTTATACTTATCTGAAGAAACTATAACTCATATCGGAAAGTAACTTTGGCCAATGAGTTATAGTTTCTTACTATAAGTATAAGTATAACTGCTGGATTTCTGTGATTTTGTATTGGTGAAACATCAAGCTAAATGTAACATCCCTGTAACCTTTGTTTTTTTTCAGTGAAAAAACAAAAAACAAAAAGAAATATATATATGTATCTATATATATCCCTCTCTCTCTCTCTCTCTATATATATATATATATATATATACATATATATATATGAAAAAATACCATTAAACACTATACTAATTCACTGAAAAAAACAAAGGTTACAGGGATGTTATAGTGAAGTGAGATACAGACTTTCTGCAAACAAAACCATATAAATTTAGCAGTTGTAATTATCTTTATCTCAAGAAACTAAGAAACTATAACTTGTGCCCTAAGTTAACTATAACTCACGCACCCACCATGCACAGTTTTCTCATCAATAATTTTATTGCAAATTTTGCGGTAATATCATCAATGATGTCATAGAAGTTGCCATGAGTGATATAATATGTGGCGCGATAAGCAGTGCATAGCAAGGGTATGAGTTATAGTTCCCTTAGGGCAGTGAAGTTTTTTGAATGTAAAGCCAAATTTAATTACCATATGTAATTTCTGCCAATGTCAGCCCAGGGAATCCGATCCCCCGGACCAGTCCAAACATTATTGGTGGAGGGGGGCTGTATGGACCCCTCCCCAGTCCGATTTCAGCCCGAGGGACCCCATTGCAGCCAATAAAGGTGGGTGCCCTGGCACCCCCACAGGACACCCACAGCCTCCTTGTTGGAGGCTAATAGGGAATCCTCAAGGCCCCAGCTGGCTTCCTGCGTCCAGAATGAGCTGGCGTTGCTCCTGCCCACAGGAAGCAGCTAAAAATGCTACTTCTTATGAGTGGGAGCAACATTTCGATCTGTTTCCCTGCCCGCATCACTGAGGGCAAGGAAACTGATCTCAAGTCCTTTCCCTGTGGGCGGAAGCATTTTTAGTTCCTGTCAGCGGACTTCCTGTTTGCTGTCGCTTGGCAGGAGCTTTGAAATTGCTCCCACCAAGCGAGAGCAAGCACAGGATTCCCTGCCTGTGCCAATGTAGGCAAGGAAACTGATATGTTCAGGGGGTGCGCAACCCAGGACATAGCTGGAGCCGGCCCAGGGGATGGGTTTCCCAGGGCCATTATTAGCTCCAGCAGGGGGGTCACTCTGTACTTTGCTTTTGCAACCAAAATCAGCCTGGGGAAAGGAGCCGTGCAGCTCCCCACCACAATAATAAGATGGCTGGGCCCGGGGATGGGATCCCCTGGGCTGAAATTGGGACAGGAGGTTGGGGGAGAGGCACATGCCCCCCCCCCATTTTATATTAAGGCCATGCCCGAGGAATGGTGTCCCTGGGTCCTAAATGAGCCTGAGGAGGTGGGCCATGGGGTTCATCCCCTTGTGAAGATCGGCCGGGCCTGAGGGATTGGGTCCCCAGGGCTGAAATTGGCCTGGGAGAGGGTCCCAGGGTATGAGGTCTCCAGAGCCAACATTGGCCTGGGGAGGGGGGCTACACATAACCTCTCCCTCAATTATATACATTAATCCACCTCCCAGGACATGGCCCACCTGGGGACATATAACAACAAGTGCAGAATTCACTGCAGATTTGGGGGATTTTTAATTTTTATTTTTTTATTGTAATCCTCCCCCCCCCCGCCTACCATGTCAGGCCTAGGGGGGTCAGGGTATTTCTATGCTGCCCCCTTGTCTTTTTTTATGTTTGTTCTTGGGACGTGCCTGAGTCAGAGTCCAAAGATGGCTGCCACCACTTCCTGGTTGAAGTGCTGACAGCCAATCAGATCTCACCATGAGATCTGACGGATCTGCAGAGGATTCACATCCCTAGATATACATAAATAATTTTTCTTTAATAGCTTTTAATATATATATATATATATATATATATATATATATATATATATATATATATATATATATATTTATATATATATATATATATATATATATATATATATATATATATATATATATTACTATTGTTACAGAAAGTAAGCCATCTATTCTTTCTTTAATAGCCATCTACATTTTGTTATTTCCAAACAACACTGTTTCTGTTTCAAAGTACATTCAACACAGCTCTCAAACAAAATTGTACACATATCCTGAAATCAGCGAATCAAATCCAGAGCTAAGTTGCTTACTGTCAGTACGGCATTAATATCATACATATTCATAAAATTTTCACCGAATTCCCCACTTGGCGGTGAAACTATATCCAAATATCTTCTGGTCTATATATTCTCACTGATAGTTGCATATAATTAATTCCTACTCTTTATCTGACATCATTAACTATATACATTTACACTGTTTCTAGAACTGTACAAAAACTTTCATATAAAGTGATTATTCAACTTTCCTTCTCACATAAATGATTAATTGTTTTGATTTGACACAATTGTTTTCGAAGTTTATGATAATGGGGACATCAAATGTATTAAGAACTTATCATATTCAACAGATCAGATTTTATGGCACCTGAAATGTTTTTGCTAGTAAACTATTCAGGTCTATAGCTGTTGACACTGGGTTGTCTCCATTGTATTGAGCTAAAGCATTACCACAAGACAACCACAAGGCACACAGTCATAAAGATACAAAATGATACAAAATTACAGTTGACACATCTCTCCAAAGAGGGTCTAACTCTAACAAGGATTGTGACAATGCAAATCTTCTATAGCCACAGTTTGTTGGAGGGGATAACCAAACACCAATATCCTTGAGATTCCATGTTATGAAATACCTATTGTTTGGCTATATTACAGAGTAATAACAAATCGCCATTAGATGCCTATTGGCTTTTCATTATCAACATGTCTAATCTACTCATTTATCATAATGTTTCATAATAAACAATCAGGCCTATAACCTTTATCATTGGCTTGTCACCAGAGCCAATTCAGATGTACTGTGCTGGGCATAAGCTTTCCCTCAAGGCAACCATCAGGAATACCATAGTGAAATTACAAAGGTGTACAAAATTACTGTTGTCAAAACAATATAAATCCCTCCTAATTCAGCCAAATAAGTATTGCCATAGTGCAAATCTATTGCCATGGTTATTCAGGTGGGTCAGCAACACCAAAACCGTTTCTAAGGTACTCTGCAAGATTCTGAGTAAATTATACCTGACTCCAAGCTTTAGCACATTAAAGCCTGTTTCCTTTACAACATGCTTTGCACAATAAGTAAGCCAGACCTGCTTTCTTTGTCATAACTTGTCATTATAAACAGATCACATCTAATGAATCTGACATAATCTTCACTGGTAAACGAATAAGGCCTATAACCTTTAACTTTGGCTTGACAGTATAACTAACACAGGCTTACTGGGGTGTGCATAAACTGGTAGCCATCATGCATACTGTTCTAAAATTTCAAATATGTACAATATTACACTTTTCAAAACAATATACAAGCCCTCTCAATAGGGCCCAAAAATACATCGCAGTGAATATCATCTGCTAAAAGGATTGGTCATAGGACTTAACCAAATCTCTTGCCAACTACAGTAATCTGTGAGATTCCATGTAACAAAGTACCTGCCTGTAGGCTCTAGCACAGTTTAATAACAATCCTTTGCCAGTAAGGCTTATATCCTTTACCTTTGGCTTGACCAGACACCGACACTGGCATATTCAAATGCCCATAAACTGGCACCTATCATGCATACAGTTATAAAATTAAAAATATGTAGAAAAATACAGTTTTCAAAACATTTTACAACCCCTCTTTACAGGGTCTAACAAGAATTATCAAAATCCCCTGGGTTTGTCAGAGTGTGTGGCCAACACCAAAACATTTGCTCACTAGGTAATCTGTGAAATTACATGTAACAAAATACCTATCTATAGCTTGTGATGACGTGATAACCCAATTTTAGGACCTTCTGGCTTTTAAAGATGTTGTTCATAATAAATAAGCTAGACCTTCTGCCTTTGTCATGCCTTTTTATAATAAGTAGATCATGCTTATTGCATCGGACATAACTTTTTCCAGTGCACCAATCATACCTACAGCTTGTCACCATAAACAAACCAGGCCTACTGTTTTAAGGGTAAGCTTTCTCACAAGGAAACATTAGGCACACAAAGGTATACAAAATTACAGTCAGCTAATCAAAATACTCGCTCTCTTTAGAATTCCTAAAAAGACTTCTCACTGAACAAATTTTCTCAACCCATGGTTGGTTATAGGGCATAACTAACACCAAAACCCTTGCCTGCTAGCATAACCTGTGACATTCCATGTAACAAAACCTCTTCTCCAGGATTTTATATAGAGTTATAACAATCCACCCTTGAACAGATTGATGTTAATATATGCTTTGCACAGTAATTATGCAGGGCACACATACTTTATCATAACATTCCATAATAAAAATGTCAGGCCTTTAGCCATGATCATTGGCTTGCCTGCATAACCAACTCAGTCCTGGGCATTCTGGGTATACATTTTTCTACAGGCCCAAAAGTGCAACACAAGTACTCTTTACAGTCGGAGCACACAACTCCCATCAAATGCTATACTTAGAGGAATCAACATGTGGGTGAGGACTAAGCCCCTTTGTCGCTAGTACTCTGAAAACTCTTTCCGGCCCTTCTGGCCCTGCCCAATCTCCCTATAGGCCACTCCGACCCTGCCACTTCGGCACCAAAACCGCATACCACACACTTTATTTTGCCTATTAGAGGTGAGTGAACAACTGAATGCTGGAGCCAGGTCTGAGCCAGTGGCTCAGTTCAAGGTCCTCGTGGATCCCAAAGCCTAAAAGAAGCTTCATGTGTCTTCTATATGCCACCCACGCTCTGCACTGATGCATCAGGAATTAAAGGCAAAACACCAATCTTTGATGTAAAACAGGAACGAAAACTAAACCCGTCTAGTGGCTAAATTGCATAAAGTGAAACCAGAAAACCTGGCCTCTATCCCACTTTCGGTCCTCTGGCCAAATTGTGTGTGCCTATACACATATTTTAATTTACAGTGTCTTCTTTTTCTTCTTTATATTATACAACAGCACCATAAATCTGTGCTCTGTACAAAAGGCTTTTGTGTCTGATTTTTTAAAAGAACTATACATTTCCTGCATTTATAATAAGAATCTAAGCTACTTGACAACTGACTGGTCTTTTAGTTGTTTAGTTTAGATGAGGTCGGGGAGGAATGACTGTTTCTAAATTCATGTTTAAAAACGATCACATAATAAATTGTTCTCAGTGGGGTGATATAATCTAAAGTACTAAGGTGAAAGGCTTTGTCATGTTAAAGAAATGCACTTTTTTCAAATTATGAAGAAACTGTTATATTTCACATATGATGTTTGTTGCATGATTACATGCCAGAAATATTCAAGGCTCTTCCCGTCAACAGGCTTTAGATGCCTGCTGATTGAGAGGGCTGGGCAACCCACTCAAGCTCGAGCCAGGCTTAAGTCTGAAGCATGGCTCTGGCTCTGCTCAAAGTCAGTGCTTAATTTGTGCTTGTTGTTTCCGGTGCTGAGCACCGGCACTTATTTTTGAGGGCCGGGGCTTATTCTTCTGCCTCAAGCATTTGCTGCGAGCAAAAGACACATATGTGAAAGACAGAAGAAGTAAAAACTAAAAAGGGTCACAAAGGGAGAAAGTAGAAAGTTGCAGGATGAGCTAAAGGGGCAGGGGTGGCCGTAAATGGATTGAAGAGGCCCGAGATGGCTTCAGTATTACGCTGTCTCAGTATTCAGTGCTGGCAGATTTAATTACAGCAGTCTCGTGTTTAAGAGAAGGGCTTTGAGCACCGGCACCTCTTAATTTACAAATTAAGCACTGCTCAAAGTCCTGTTGGAACCTCGAGCCTATAACAAGCTAATATTTCATGTGGCTCCTGCTGCCACCCTCCTTCTAACCAGGATGTGTTGGTATAGTCATAGCTTCTGATTTTGAAACAAGAGAATGAGGTTTGAGTCCTACTGTTGGCTGAACATCCTGTGATTCTGGGCAAGTAACTTGATCTCTCCCTGTCTATAAAAAAATGAATGTGACCTTGTGTAATTTAACTGGTGTCAGGTCAAATTCACGCTCTATAAAAACTGCAGAAAAATGCGCAGAGGTAAAAACACTAACAGAAAACGAGGAAAGACAAAAATATACCCACTTAGTGGCTGATGTGTACAAGGTGAAACCAGAAAACCCGGAAAATCGCCTTTTCTCCTTTTAAAATGTGTGTGATCTTAGACAAATATTTTATTTCACCAAAACTCTTTTCTTCATTATCCCTTATGAAAGCACTTTCAAATAGGTGAGGTCCGAATGCCAGTCGTACAAAAACATATTGTGTTTGATTTAATAGACAATAACGACTCTCTTTGCTAAAACTATCACACCCACCGCCCCCTCCCTCCGCCCATAGCTCGTGTAGGTGGCCCAGCAAAACCAACTTGTCTCTTCCAGGCATTTTTAACGTGAACCGGAAATAAGTTAAATATTGTCCCTAGCTCATTCCGAACGTAAAGCGCCACGCCTCCACAGCGACCTTTGAGACAGACACTGATTTCATAACAATGTACGTTTTACTACGGTCTTTCGAAAAAAAATGCGACAAAGCACAGTTTTTTATAATGAAACAAAATAAATATATTAAAAACTATACACTGTAAACTGAAAAAGAGCCACTGAGTGAGCAAATATATGAGCAGGTATCCCACGACACAAGGAATTATTCACCCTTCTGTGGCCTACATTTGGTGGCTAGCAGTTCCGATTTTGGAAGGGCCGGGTAATCTGTTTGGTGAACTGTTACCATTTGGTCGTGTTTAGGTTTTATCCTTTGCATCTCACTCCATACAGCCACTTGCTTTTTAGTCAATTCCTTCAAAAACCCAACAGTTCCTTCCAAATGTCTCTCAAACTGGATGAAGTTCTGTGACTGCAGCGTTCTGTTCTGCCTGCTTGAGACACATCTGGATATCGGTCTCCAGCAAAGCCAAAATGTCACAGCGTTGGTCCAGATCCTGTCTCCTCGGAAGTCTAATGTTGGTCTTGCGTATATTGGGCTAGATGGGTGTGTGGCCATGTTTAAGACTGTCTGTGGTTCAGATTATACATAGGCCTTGATTCCCAAGTCTGGTATGTAACTCTTTTGTAGGCCTGGGGCAGATGGAGTACTAGGCTTGCATGTGAGGAAAATCTTTTGCCCTTCCATGGCATGAAATGGCTGGAAGTTGCATCTGGTTTGAGGTAGTCACTGCAGGCTCCGATGGCCAATCCTGCAAATAAGTCGGATCTGCAAAAGTTTGGTCCTCCTGGGAGTCCTGGCACTGTGGGTCCTGCTCTCTTGCCAACACATCCAAACAAGCATGGGTTTTGTGAAGCGTGGATAACATCCACCGGCCCAGGCAAAAGTGCTGCAAGGCGTCAATAGCCAACAGAGGGTGCCAGGAGGAAAGAGTTACTGCAGAGAAGCTGGAACACTTCCAAAGCCAAGAGAGCTCAAGATGCCTTTCTGACATGCAAGGGTTTGGAGACATTAGTGGAAAAGAGATGAGAACAGGGGTACTCCACCGTGACATGTCCAGGGCCTCCGCAGGCATCCACAAAGGGGGTGCTGATCAGCTCTCATGGCACCGACCTCACTCGGCCTGTGCAACAACATAGGAGAGAAAGCCAAGAAAGAGGGGCAGAAAGATCAAAGTGCCCACCCATAGACTGATGCTGAGGATGGAGAACCGACGGGATTTACGTCTCATGGTCCTGGCTGCCTCCAGATCACCGGCCCCCTCTGCCTGTAACACAAAAAAACAATTATAGATTTGAGATCACACAATTATCTCATCAGCAAATAACAAACAACACTTTCCATCCACATCAGGGATTCACACACAGAGCAGGAAATGGATGAGCAGGTGCAAAGCAGTCTGCTGAAAACCAGTGCCAGAATGGAAACCAAAATCAGCCACGGCAAACTTGTTGATTCCTTTATTTGTATTCCGAATAATTGAAGAAATATTGGGTTGCTGTGCTTCCGTTGAGCTTTGTGGATCAGAAAACTCCCTATTGTATCTCCCCTAAATGAAACTCTCTTGCAAGCAGGCTGTGTGGCATGTTCTGACGTTTATGTACAGCAGCAGGAAAAATCAGTGGCGGCTTGTGGGAGGAAAAAGGGGCGGGGCGGCGCAGCACGTGGCAGTGGAGGGGGAGAAATAGAATAAAATAATGTAAAAAAAAGTGCCTTAATTCCGCGCCGCGCTGCTCTGTCCTCGCACCTACAGGACCAAGCTTCCAGCCTGCCTGGCGGCCAATCCTGACGCTGCTCAGAGTAGCATTAGGATTGGCTACAAGCGCCAAGCCAGGAGGCTCCCAGGCAGACTGGGAGCCTGTGCCTGCTCTCATCAGCCCAGCAACACAGTGCCGGGCTGGAGAGAGCCTACTGTGCATGTGTGTTTTGCCAGCCCGAGACGGCCGGCCAAACATACCTGCACAATTAGGGGGAGTGCACAGCACTCCCCCTCAATGCTTGTCAAAGTCCGTGGCCCCACCCCTTTTAAAACAAAACGCTAATAAAGGAAGTTTATTATGGTTTTGTATTAAAAGGCTTGCAGCTGTTGCTACTGTCGGGGGCGATGCTCCTGCACCCAAACACAACAATTCTATGGAAAGCAAGTTACAAATGTATGGTACATATACTCAATGGGAAGCAGCCTGAAGTGAAGGGGAATTAATTCACGAAGACACATACTCTTTCTTCTTAGTTTATTAGCATCAGATAGGCAGTGAAGACACGTCTCCGAAAAGGGGCACAGAGAGCAGCAACTGCCGCATCGAGGACACAGAACAGCGTGACATCATATCAATGATGTCACACCGTTCTATGCCTCTGCGAGGACGTAATACAAAGCAGTCACCACATCTATCCTCCCCCTTTTTAAAAAAAAAAATTAATTCAAATGACATAAATGAAACAACGCAAGAGATAAATTACACAACAAAAATAAATAAATTATGACATAACAAAACCTCGAAACTTCTTTGGTGTTTGACAAGTTCTGGTGCTTTTCCTACATTTGTGTTCTCCATTAATGCCTGGTGTAAATTCACTGCCAGTGATAGAGACATCAGAATAATCTTGTGCAACAGGATCCAAAGCTATGCGAGAATTGTTCCACCAGCTTCCATCAGCCAGCCTGACTGCATTCTTTCGCACATCACGTATTTGCTGCGCATCCTTAAACTTAGAAAATCCTTTTTTAACTAGCACCGGATTTTTTACTCTCACCCAATCACCAACCTTTAGTTTACTTCCCTTGATGCCTTCACCGGTTCCCCTTTTTAACCTACTGACATTGGAATTACACTCAGCAACCTGCCACAATTCCTTAAGATCACCACCTGCATGGAATAACTTTACCATCCAAAAAGGGCACAACTCCGTAGATGCCACCCTCCCTCTCATGAGTTCAAAAGGAGTTTTCCCCGTGGCAGAGTGAGGTGTGGTGCGATAAGACCAAACCAAATCCTTAATAGCTTGAACAATGGACAGATGATTTCTATACGAAGCTTGAATACAGTCTACCAACACTCGATTGAATCGTTCAACCATGCCGTTACTTTGTGGATGGTAAAGAGGTGTCCTGATATGTTTCACACCACACTTTTTCAGAAACTGAAGCATCTCAGCTGAGACAAACTGAACACCATTGTCCGTTAGAATCTGTTCAGGAAAGCCCTCACGACTAAATATCTTTTTAAGACATTCTATTACTAGACGAGTAGTGGGAAATCTAACAGGTTCAACCTCCACCCACCTGGATAAATGATCGATAATAACCACAAAGTATCTCATGTCTGGGGGCAAAATATAATAGGGACCTAAAAAGTCAAGACCGAGTTTTTGCCAGGCCCTTGCAGGAGAAGGAACGAAAGTCTCAGACGATCCTTCCGTGATCAACACCTTGTCACTGGTACAACATCTTGTGCAACTCTTTACATAGTCTTCAATTTCAGTATCCATTTTGGGCCACCAAAATTCAGATCTTAATTTTCTTTTGGTGATTGTAGACCCCAAATGACCCACATGGGAAGCCGCAATCAGCCTTCTCCTTACACTTTCTGGTGGAACCAACCTTTTGCCTCTGACCAATTTATCCCCTTCAATAGACAGCTCATCATATACTTTCCAATATGATTGTAGTTCGGGTGGTAGACACCTCTCCTTGGGCCAACCTGATTTGACCAAACGCATCACTTCACAAAGAGTCCTGTCATCCTGTACTGCTTTCACCCACTCACTTTCATCTAACGGAACCGTGCTTTCAGACACACAGGCAATGAAACATTCTTCAATTTCCGTTTCCCATTCTTGTTCATCATTATCATCAATGGGAAGCCTAGATAAACAATCCGCCCTCCTGTTTTTCCCACCAGGTATGTATTCTACTGTAAACGTGAATTCTAACAGCTTGGCAGATAACCTTGCGATCCTTGCTGTAGAACGTTTCACCCTTTTACCAGAAAGAATTTCTACTAGAGGTCTGTGATCTGTCTTCAATACAAATTGTCTACCCCATAAATACTGTTTGAATTTTTCAACACTCCAGACACAGGCTAATAACTCTTTTTCGATCACTGAGTACTTACGTTCCACCTGCCTTGACGTCCTAGAAGCAAAACCCACAGTACTTTCCTTCCCATCATTAGAAACTTGAGATATGACAGCACCAAGCCCATACTCACAAGCGTCCACTGTAATTATGGTGTTCTTATTTTCTGAAAACGGTTGAAGTGCAGGAACACTAACAATTTCTTGTTTGATTTGCTCAAACATGTCATTACATTCATTGGACCAAAAGAACACATGTTTCTTTAATACATTTCTAAAACACTCAGTGTTTTTTGCAAAGTTCTTCAGAAATTTGGCATAAAATTCGCAAAGCCCCAGAAATGATAGTAGCTGATCCTTGGTTTTGGGAGGAGGAGCTTCTATTATACTTTTAACTAGACTTGGTTTGGGCTTTATGCCACACCTTGAGAAGACATGGCCAAGATATTCAATTTCATCGACCTTGAAGACACACTTGTCTTTTCTCAGGGTTACACCTCTGTCTTCTAATGTGTGAAACACTTGTTCTAAAACTTTATCATGCTCAGCTTCATCATCAGCAAACACAAGAATATCGTCTTGGAAAACTGCTACATTAGAATTGTCTGCAAACATATCAGACATAAGACGCTGAAAAGCTGCAGCCGCTGAGGCTAAGCCGAAAGGTAGCCGACAAAACTGATAAGTACCATCAGGTGTAATAAATGCAGTAAGATGTCTTGACTCTACATCTAAATCTACTTGATGATAAGCTGACCTTAGATCTAGTTTGGTGAACCACTGAGAGGAGCCAATTTTCGTAATCAAATCATCAATTCTCGGGGGAGGAAAACTATCCACCCAAATTGCCTCATTCAAACTTCTCAGGTCCACACACATCCTTAAGTCACCTGATTTTTTCTTAGACAGGACTATGGAGGATAACCACAAAGTCGCCTCAACCTTTTCTATCACACCCTGTTCACACATTTCCTTTAACAACTTGGATAAATCAGATCTCACACTTAAAGGTACATTCCTCAACTTATGCTTGACTGGAACCGCATTATGTTTGAGTTTTATCGTGTGAGAATAGTTAGTAATCTTGCCGAGTCGTTCCTGAAATAATTTGGTGAATTTATGTTGCCATAACTCTACTGCATTAGAAACTACATTGACTGGACTTAAACCCTCCTCATCTAGAACCACAGGTTTATCTCGGCCTGGTATGATTGCTAGATTGAATTCAGCCTGATGAAGCAACCCCAGAACATTGATCCCTTTTTTTGCTACATAGATCTTACCACGCAGTGTTCTGTCAAAAATGGTTATCGAGGCCCAGAAATAACCTATCAAAACAATTTTGCTACCCTCAAATGCAACAGTGGAAACATCTGGAGGGTAAAGAGTTTTAGAAGACCACTTTTCCATGTACTTTTCCTGAGCCACTATGGTTATGCGAGCCCCAGTGTCTGCCAATAACTTAACATTCTTCCCCTCAATTATTACATCAATGTCAGGATCAACAACAACTCTGTTACCATTAGTAGAATCTTTAACTACAAACACATATTCATTCATTTGTTCTTCCACTACATTCTCTGTATCATCACTAATCACACAACGAATATTATTCTTTTTTGCGCTTCTGCACACTCTTGCAAAATGTCCCAATTTGTTGCAAATTCTGCACTGTTGTTGTACAGCTGGGCAATTCTTGAATGAAGATACGTGCGTGGAAGAACCACATCTGTAGCATGTGAGTTTCTGATTGATTCTACTTCTTAAAAATGAGTTGTCCTGTTTTCTTTCCAAACGCTTAATGTTGCTTTCATTTTGCGTACTAACAACTGCACTAGAGATAGTTGCACTAGCCATGGAAGCCTCCAATAGCTTGGCATCCTCCATGGAACATTCAATGCTTTTAGCAATGTCAATAGCCTTATCCAACGAGGGATCTTTGCAAGTCAGTAACTTTTCCTGAATTCTTTTTGAAGAACACCTGGCAACCAGCTGATCACGGATGAGTTGCGATGTAAAGTTCTCAAACTCACATTTGGCTGCAAGAACTTTCAATGCAGTAATAAAAGTGTCAATGCTTTCACTGGAACCTTGCGACCTTGTGAAAAATGTATAACGATGGACAACAATGTTCTTAGTTTTAATGAAATACTTGTCCAATTGAGAAACAGCCATTTCAAACTCATCTAGCTCCTCATCTTCTGCGAGTTCATATACTGGAAGATGATCAAAAATGTTCTGTCCTTCGATTCCTAAATGATAATATAATAAACTTTTTTTTCTCTCTGGTCTGAACTTATGACCATCAATGGCACCCAAATATGCTTTAAACGACCGTAGCCAAAGCTTCCATTCGAGAGGTGGATCTCCTGGATCTTGCAGGAAAGGCGCCGGAGGAATGACATTCTGCATGTTTGCTTAAGAATCACAGAGAAAATATAAGTGCAAGGGAGCAGTAAATGAATGTACAGTAAAAAATAACTTGTACACAGCTGTGCCAAGTGCTGTACTTGTAGAATACTATACTATAGCTTCCGTCGTCAGTTTTAAATGTTTCCGATACTGCTGAAACGCTGGGCAGTCACCTCAGAATACGATAAGAAAAAGAATAAAATGAGAAAATAACTCATTAAAACAAATTTGCTCAAACGCGAGGAAGCACAGCAGTGTCAATGTCTTCTCGCGCTGTGTCAGCACCATGGCAACAGCCTAAACGAAACGCTTTCACAAGAAAAGAAACGCTTGCTCAGCTCAGCTTGTTCAGATAGTGCGTGCCAAGCACACAGTGCTGATAATCTCTGTGCCCCCAAGTGAATAAACACTTCACAAAACTCATACAGGAAAAAAAAAAAATTAAGATTCACCAAGTCACAGGAGCGTCCGTGTAGAACAGCCGGCCTGAAGGAGAACGAATAGCGTTGAAAGCCAAATTAGCACGTCGTGGATTTCCCCCTCGTCGCCATTGAAGTGAAGGGGAATGAATTCACGAAGACACGTACTCTTTCTTCTTAGTTTATTAGCATCAGATAGGCAGCGAAGACACGTCTCCGAAAAGGGGCACAGAGAGCAGCAACTGCCGCATCGAGGACACAGAATAGCATGACATCATATCAATGATGTCACACCGTTCTATGCCTCCGCGAGGACGTAATACAAAGCAGTCACCACACAGCCTTTATCACAAAGACTAAACAACAAGAAGCCTTTACAATGAAAGGCTTTTACAACAAAACTTTTACAAAGATTATGCCTTTAAAACAAGTGCCTTTTACACCGAGAATTGTAAGAAATGTAAGTATATTGAAGGTTAGTAAATTGCTTTTTTTATTTATGTGTGCGTGTGTGTGTGTGTGTGTATATATATATATATACATATATTTGTAATTTTTAAAATATATATGTATACATATATAGGATTGTTTTAGGGTTCAGGGCTTATTGGTTAAAAGGTGTGTGTGTGTGTGTGTTTTTATGTATATATAAATGAATATGTATATATACACACACACACACACATATATATATATATATATATATATATATATATATTCACTTAAAAAAACAAAGGTTACATGGAAGTTATAGTTAGGCTTGCATTTTAAATGTAAGAAACCACAGAAATTCACCTTGTTATAGTTATAGTTATCTCAAGTAACTATGAATCATGTCCTAAGGTAACTAAAGCTCGCACCCCCACCAAGCAGTTTTTTCGTCAAACATTTTACCACAAATATTACATTGATATTATCAATTATGTTATCAAAGATGTCATGAGTACCTTAATTTGTAGGGTAATCAGCAGTGCATGGCTAGTTATAATTACCTTAGGGCACGAATTATAGTTATTTGAGATAACTCTAACTATAACAGGTGAATTTCTATGGTTTCATACATTTAAAATATGACCCTAACTATAACTTTTATTGATGTGAATATCTATATTGTTATTAATTCTATTTCCTAACTATAATGTCCTTGTAACCTTTGTTTTTTTCAGTGAATTTCTATGATTTTTCTAACATACAGTAATCTGTGTTACTATATGTTAATACAAACCACCGCTGCACGCCGCCAAACCCTATGGCCAATCCCGCTAACCTCCCACCCCACGCTGTGCGCAGCAGGAGTTGGCTGCGGCCTGTCTTTCTGGGTGTGAGAATAGGTTTGAGAGGGTGTATCTGGCAATGTCAATGGTTGTGAGAGTGTCTGGGTGTGAGAGTGGGTGCATCAGTGTCTTAGTGGGTGAGTCAGTGTCGGTGTGGGTCTGTGGGTGGATGCATGAGTGCTTCAGTAGGTCTGTGAGTGGGTTTGTGAGAGTGTCAGTGGGTCTGAGAATAGGTGTTTGAGTGTCTTTTTGAATGAGATTGGGTGCTCCATTGTCTTAGTGGGTGCGTCAGTGTCTGGGTTTGTGAGTGGGTGCTTGAGGGTTTCTGTGGTCTGTGATTGGGTGTGTGAGAGTCTGAGTGAGTCTATGAGTGGGTGCGTGAGTGTTTGAGTGGGTGTGTGAGGGTCTGAGTGGGGCTGTGAGTGGTTGAGTGAATGTCTGAGTGGGTCTGTGAGTGAGTGCATAACGGTCTGAGTGGGTGTGTGAGTGGGAGAAAAATTGAAAAAGAGAAATTGAGAGAGAGAGAAAGTGAGAGGGAGAGAGAGTGGGAGTTTTTAGGCTTTGGTGAATGATATACTCAGAATGATATATTTCTGGACAAATAGAAAAGAAAAATGTAACTGTCAATTAAAAAGAGTGAGATCACCTTTCAGTATGAACTTTAAACTTGTAAAGTTTAAAATACATTAAAATAGGGAAATAACTACTGACACACCTGAACTAGAACCCTCAACTTTCAGTGTGAGGGTCTGTGACCTTAACCGTTATGCCACGACTGACTGTAGTAATTCCCTGGAAAGATCACTGCAATGACTCACTCTCTTTCTTTCATCCTATTATGGGATGGAAGACAGCGAGAGAGAGATAGAGTGACAGGACCGCAAGGGAAGCCTCAAGGACTCCATAGTCGTAGCTGGCTCCCCACTTCCTGTGGGAGCCTGCATTGCTCCCACAAGCAGGAAGCTGCTTTTAATAGGGAGCAATGTCTTTCATCTGACAGGTGAAAACTCTGTTTGACAGCTCCCTTGTGCAGAAAACGCACTTTGGTTGCTTTAGCTTGGTGTCAGCTCTCACCAAGCAAAAAGCTATGTTCCAGGGGTGGGCATCGCGGGATATAGCAGGAGGTGGCTTTGGGGGTTGGTGGTCTCCAGGGCTATCAGTGGCTCCTCAATGAGCATAGCACCTGAGAGATGGTGGTCTCTGCGGCTGCGGGGGTCTGAAACAGCCCCCTGTCACTGTTTTAGGTTCACCCTGGGGAGGTGGCGGTCCCTGGGGTGCGGAGGGCCGGGCATCCACTTCCTCATTGAACTTATTTGTAGCTCTGGGGAGGTGGCAGTCCCCAGGACTGTGGGGGACTGCGTGCCCCCCCATCATATTTTTTTTAAGCCCCGGGAAGGTGGTGGTCCCTGCGGCAGCAAGGGGGGCTGTGTGCCCTCCATCATATTTGTTTTAAGCCCCGAGTAGGTGTGGTGCCTGTGGTAGCGGGGAGGTGGGCACGTGCCCCCCTTCATATTTGTTTTAAGCCCCAAGGAGGTGGCGGTCCATAATGCAGCAGGGGGCTGCGTGGCCCCCAATCATGTTTGTTTAACACCCTGCTGAGGGGTGGGCCCCAGGGCAGCAGGGGGCCACCCCAGCATTAAAATAACAATGCTCCCAGGACCAGGCCCACCTGGGGGCTTATTAACAAACAAGTGCGGTGCCCACACTTGTTTTTATTGTTTAATTTTCAACTGATCCACAGCAATGTATGCCGCAAATTAAAAAAACAAAACATGCTTTTCTGCCCTGGGGCATCTCTCTGGGACCCCACCAACAGAGCTGAGGAGTCAGGGTGTCCCTACCCTGGCCCCTTTTCTTATTTTTTACTTTTTTTACTGGATCTCGGCTAGAGCCAAGTCCCAACATGGCTGCCAAAACTTCCTTGTTGAAGTGTTGGCAGCAAATCAGATCTCAATGAATGGAGAAAGTGTTTTGAGACCTCTTCTTTTTCTTGGCCCCCACATGATGGATCATCCCCAAAACTTTCCAGACAGATGCTGAAGTGAGCGTTGTATTATTTTGGAAAATGTGGTGAAGATTCATCAAACGGTGCCAAAGTTGTTAGCAAAACAAAAAACACTTTTTCTGTAGAAACTAGGTCCTAACTATAACTACCTAGTGGCGATGTAATGCATGTGTGTGTGTGTGTGTGTGTATATATATATATATATATATATATATATATATATATATATATATATATATATATATATATATATATATATATATATATATATATATATATATATATCAAAACAAATCCCTTTCAGGGTTAGAGTGCTGCATAAATTATGCAAACAAAGAATAGAGAACTGTGGGTAGTTCCCAAGTTTAGGTGGAGAGCAGCTCTAGTAAGGAGCACCCTGCAACACCAGCGACACTCTAGATTTGCTCACCTCAAATGTCTGTTTATCTGCTAACCAGAACCTCAGTGGTTATGCTCTCTCTGCTTTCCAAATTTGTCACTAACAGGCTAGTGACTAAATTTACCAATTTACATTGGCATACTGGTACACCCATATAATTTCCTAGTATATGGTACTGAGGTACCCAGGGTATTGGGGTTCCAGGAGATCCCTATGGGCTGCAGCATTTCTTTTGCCATCCATAGGGAGCTCTGACAATTCTTACAAAGGCCTGCCAGTGCAGCCTGCGTGAAATAACATTCACCTTATTTCACAGCCATTTACCACTGCACTTAAGTAACTTATAAGTCACCTATATGTCTAACCTTCACCTGGTGAAGGTTGGGTGCAAAGTTACCTAGTGTGTGGGCACCCTGGCACTAGCCAAGGTGCCCCCACATCGTTCAGGGCAAATTCCCCGGACTTTGTGAGTGCGGGGACACCATTACACGCTCGCACTATACATAGGTCACTACCTATGTATAGCGTCACAATGGTAACTCCGAACATGGCCATGTAACATGTCTAAGATAATGGAATTGTCCCCCCAATACCATTCTGGTATTGGGGGGACAATTCCATGATCCCCTGGGTCTCTAGCACAGAACCCGGGTACTGCCAAACTGCCTTTCCGGGGTCTCCACTGCAGCTGCTGCTGCTGCCGCCAACTCCTCAGACAGGTTTCTGCCCTCCTGGGGTCCAGGCAGCCCTGGCCCAGGAAGGCAGAACAAAGGACTTCCTCTGAGAGAGGGTGTAACACCCTCTCCCTTTGGAAATAGGTGTGAGGGCTGGGGAGGAGTAGCCTTCCCAGCCTCTGGAAATGCTTTGATGGGCACAGATGGTGCCCATCTCTACATAAGCCAGTCTACACCGGTTCAGGGATCCCCCAGCCCTGATCTGGCGTGAAACTGGACAAAGGAAAGGGGAGTGACCACTCCTCTGACCTGCACCTGGAGGTGCCCAGAGCCCCTCTAGTGTGTCCCAGACCTCTGCCATCTTTGAAACAGAGGTGTTGGGGGCACACTGGACTTCTCTGAGTGGCCAGTGCCATCAGGTGATGTCAGAGGCTCCTTCTAATAGGCTCTTACCTCTCTTGGTAGCCAATCCTCCTTCCTTGGTAGCCAAACCTCCTTTTCTGGCTATTTAGGGTCTCTGCTTTGGGGAATTCTTTAGATAACAAATGCAAGAGCTCATCAGAGTTCCTCTGCATCTCCCTCTTCACCTTCTACCAAAGGATCGACCGCTGACTGCTCAGGACGCCTGCAAAACCGCAACAAAGTAGCAAGACGACTACTAGCAACCTTGTATCGTCTCATCCTGCCGGCTTTCTCGATTGTTTCCAGGTGGTGCATGCTCTGGGGGTAGCCTGCCTCCTCTCTGCACCAGGAGCTCTGAAGAAATCTCCTGTGGGGCGACGGAATCTTCCCCCTGCTAACGCAGGCACCAAAAGACTGCTTCACTGGTCCTCTGGGTCCCCTCTCATCCTGACGAGCTTGGTCCCTGGAACTCAGCAACTCTGTCCAAGTGACTCCCACAGTCCAGTGACTCTTCAGTCCAAGTTTGGTGGAGGTAAGTTTGGTGCCTCCCCACGCTAGACTGCATTGCTGGGTACCGCATGATTTGCAGCTGCTCCGGCTCCTGTGCACTCTTCCAGGATTTCCTTCATGCACAGCCAAGCCTGGGTCCACGACACTCCTTCCTGCAGTGCACAACCTTCTGATTTGTCCTCCGGCGTCGTGGGACTCCCTTTTGTGACTTCACGTGGACTCTGGTTCACTCTTCTTCCAAGTGCCTGTTCAGTTACTTATGCGGGTGCTGCCTGCTTTTGTGAGGGCTCGCTGGGTTGCTGGGCGCCCCACTCTGTCTCCTCCTCCAAGTGGCGACATCCTGGTCCCTCCTGGGCCACAGCAGCACCCAAAAACCTCTACAGTGACCCTTGCAGCTAGCAAGGCTTGTTTGTGGTCTTTCTGCGTGGGAACACGTCTGAAAGCTTACTCGCAACGTGGGACATCCGTCTTCCAAAGGGAAAGTCCCTGGCTCTCTTCTTTCTTGCAGAAATCCAAGGTTCTTCCATCCGGTGGCAGCTTCCTTGCACCCTCAGCTGGCATTTCCTGGGCTCCTGCCCACTCTCGACACTGTCGCGACTATTGGACTTGGTCCCCTTGTCTTACAGGTACTCAGGTCCGGAAATCCACTGTTGTTGCATTGCTGGTAATTGTTCTTCTACTTCTGTGCTCTCTGGGGGTAGTAGGTGCACTTTACACCTACTTTTCAGGGTCTTGGGATGGGCTATTTTTCTATCCCTCACTGTTTTCTTACAGTCCCAGCGACCCTCTACAAGCTCACATAGGTTTGTGGTCCCTTCGTGGTTCGCATTCCACTTTTGGAGTATATGGTTTGTGTTGCCCCTATACCTATGTGTTCCTATTGCAATCTACTGTAATTCTACACTGCTTGCATTACTGTTCTTGCTATTACTTACCTAATTTTGGTTTGTGTACATATATCTTGTGTATATAACTTATCCTCATACTGAGGGTACTCACTGTTATATTTTTGGCATATTGTCATAAAAATAAAGTACCTTTATTTTTTAGTAATTCTGTGTATTGTGTTTTCTTATGATATTGTGCATATGACACCAGTGGTATAGTAGGAGCTTTACATGCCTCCTAGTTCAGCCTAAGCTGCTTTACCATAGCTACCTTCTATCAGTCTAAGCTGCTAGAAACACCTCTTCTACACTAATAAGGGATAACTGGACCTGGCACAAGGTGTAAGTACCTCTGGTACCCACTACAAGCCAGGCCAGCCTCCTACACTAGGCAGATGATCCTGGTGTATGTAATGTATTTCTAAGGGCATAATAGAAGGCAAGGCAGATATGAGATTGGTAGGAGCCCCCAAGTAGGCGCACGGAGCTCAGGAAAGATGGAGATGGTCTCAGGGAGACATCAAAGGGGAAAAAAGAGCATCTCTTGCTTTCAGCATACTTCTAAGCTTCCAATTCGGAAAGTCATAATTTAATTTAAATATAATGCAATCTACTGGGGTAATTGACTTTCTGCTCCTATATTTTGCCTTTTGCTGGACTTTAAACCATAAAGGGCTTATCTGAAGCATTGCCTGTATTAATGGGTTCTGGGGCGACCTGTTCTCATGAGTCAGTGTTGAATGGATTCACACATGTGCAGTTTCACAGAGGGTTAGGAGTAAAACGATTTTCGCCAGGTCAAGCATGAGTCCGTCTTCTGGAGGTTCGGGCGTACCAGTTGTCTTTCATATCACGGGGCAACCTTTCTCCCAGGGTCACAGATGAGCCTGTCCTTTCGAGCACTAAGGCTGTGTCTGTCTCAGGGGTTCAAGGGTGGCTTTGACCTCACAGGGCTTAGGGTGAATCTGTCTCTGGGGCTCAAGGGCAAACTTGATCTGAGAGTATCTAGTGTGAATATTGCCACATGGGATGGTTTGAAAATGTTTCTTTTGGTAATAGTGCAAACTGCATGTTTTTGAAGGGGTAAACCCACTCATTCTCACAAAGGCAGGGGATTACCTGTTTCCATAGCATCAGTACCCACATATACAAGGTCAGCAGTGAAACTGGTCTCCAGGGCTCAGGTGAGAACCCGTGCTCACAAGGTCAAGAGTGTCTGTCTTCATGGGGTCAGAGGTGAACCTCTTCTTTTAGGCTCAGACTTGAGGCCTCAAAATACTGACACCTACGGAGTGGGCAGCTTACCTTCATGGCATAGATGAGAGCTACAATTCCTATGCAGGAGAACCCACAGATTACGCTGGTTATGGCAAGGTTGCGGGGACCATGCTTGGTGCAGTGCTGAGGCTCCTGGGATCTGGTGGTATCTGGGGAACCAGAGGAAATCAGGATATTTTCCTCATCAGTTCGGAGTGGTGTTGCATGCCCATTTCCTGGTAGGGTGATGCTGGAGTCCATCACTGCGGCGGGAGCGTGGTGCGTCTTGCAACCGAAGTGGCACAAACCTGGGGCGGAACTGAAGAAATTAAAGAGGGTCAGATACCAAACCAGCTTAAAGAGGAACAACAAGGTGAGGAGGAACTATAAAGGAGAACACCAGGAACCACAGATGAAAAGAACTATGGACTGGAGTAGTAGGGGTGATGCTTCTTTTGGTAGATGTAGGTAGAGCCCAGCCCTCACCAGTGGCCACAATTACTCCTTAAGTCTTTACTGACCATACTCAGGCTACTGAAAAAATAAAAGTGATGGGTGAAATGCTTGGATTAATCTTAGCCATTGATAATTAATTAGGGCCGCATACCAGTCCATCTATCTTTTGCCTCAGCGTCTTTTCAGAATCAGAACAGATATATGGAAATCAGACTTGATCCTGTTCCAGCCGGAATAGTACAGCCAGAACTAGCAGGCCAGATTGCCTCTAAATGGGAACACAAGCAACCTCCCAGACTGGATTCGTCCTAGCTGCACCTCACCAGAGAGAAACAGTTTGAGTCTAATGGCAGAGCGAGCCAAGGACCAATGTCTGGGCATACTCGTCACACTTATGGCATCTCAACAAGGAAAAAAAAATGTGATGGGTGTAATAACTGGCCTCTGTCTACAGCAGTGCTTCCTAAACATTTTACAACCATGGACCCATTTTTAGAAAGGTAAAATCTAGGTGGGTTGAATAAGTTTATCTTTCTAAAAATTGTGTGGGAGCAAATTATAATTTACATTTATACATTTTCTATTCAAATAGCCACTAAATTTGATTTGCACAGACATATGGTTTTACTGATAAAAGTATATTGCACACAAATAATAATTTGTGGAAATCTGGTTTAAGTGAATAGTTATCATTTGTGCATCAACAAGTTTACATTTCTTGATTTGTTTTGATCGTATTAAGATATATGTTTCATCACACTTACAAATGACAAAAAAAGTGTTTCACGTTTGCTTTCGTAACTGCTGAATGTGTACAGTTCCTTCACAGATATTTATATTTTGTTGTGTTATAAAAATGCAGCCTTTCCGGTCACTCTCACTGTACTCCAGCAAGATTGTCACATAATTCACTTTACTCTCCTTTCTCTTACTCTAAAGTGAGAGGAGTTTGCAAACACCAATCCTATTTTCAAAAACATAAGCAGCAATTTTACAGAAGCTGTTGCTTGACATTTGACTTTAGTCTTTGACGTGCAGCAAATGTGACCAAATAATACATAATTTAAAGGCATCTTTATTTATTGCTTGGATTTTGTGATCCCCCAAAAATCAGCTTGCGACCCACAGTTAGGAAAACACTGGTTTAGAGTGACACTGAGAGCAAAAAACATAAGGACTGAAAAGATGCCCAATTAATTGCCAGTGGTTGAACTTAATTCAAACATTTCACCACTCACTTGTCAGACTCCAGGTTACAGGTTTTGCACTCGGAGAACAGTCAGACCAAACCTCACCTTCATCTGAGTATTTCTGTAGTCCGAGGCATCTCCCTTACATTTACAACCTGGCTATTTAATGTGCTCTATGACTTTTTGGACGTCACCAGGAGGTATCTAGGAGTCTTCAAGACAGTAGAATACCTGCTTGTGCATATCTCTTGATGCATGATGCTCACTGTGACTATCAGGATACAACTTAGTTTTGCCACTTGGCATGCAGTGTTGTACATGTTCATAACAAACAAGTTACTTACCTTCAGTAACGCATTATCTGGTAGAGACTCTATCTAGTTGCAGATTCCTTCCCTTTGAATTCCCTGGCGTCAGCTTCGAATACGGAATTTTTTGTTGAACATGCGTCATCGGGTCGAGTCATTCGGATCCACATACGTCGTTCGGCTCAGCGTGGCGTCATCAGCGTCGTTGGAGCTTTCTGTGATGTCACGGTTGCCTATAAAGGCACCACCCCGGCGTGAATATGTCAGTTCTTTTTACCCATGAACTTCCACACCAGAATTGCAGCGTCATGGATAGAGCTAACAGTTCATCTGTGCAAAACTAGGGCCCTGAAAGGGATGAACCCCAACCCTACTAGACATATCTGCAGAGCGTGGAGGCATGGGTGGCTGTAAGGAATCTGCAGCTAGTTAGCGTCTCTACCAGATAATACATTACCAAAGGTAAGTAACATGTTCATCTGATAGAGACTTCTAGCTGCAGATTCCTTATCTCTGAATAGATCCCCAAGCCATAACCTCCTGGCGGTAGGCTGCGGATACCTCTACTTACATTAGAAAGTCCTGTAGGACTGAGCGGGCAAGGTGTCCACCTCTCCTTACCTGATTGTCCAGGCAGTAATTTTTTGCAAATGTGTGCAAAGATGCCCACGTTGCTGCGTGACAAATATCCAGGACTGGAACGCCCAGAGCTATCGCAGTGTTAGCAGCTTTACCCCTGGTAGAATGAGCCCTCAGGAGGCTGCTTCCTGGCCAATGTGTAGCAGATCTTGATGCAGAGAATGACCCAGCACGAAATGGTTTGCTTCTCCACACCCGACCCTTCTTTGCTCCCACTTACCCCACAAAGAGTTGGTCATCTACCCGGAACTCTTCTGTGCGGTCAATGTAGAACGACATCGCTCTTTTTGGGTCCAGCTGGTGGAGTCGCTCCTCTTCCTTAGGGGGTTGCGATGGAGCAAAGAAGGTGGACAGGATGATTTTCTGACCCAGAAGAAATGGGGTCACCACCTTCAGGAGGAAAGAGGCACTAGTTCTGAGAACCACCTTGTCTGGATAATAGTGAGATACGGTGGCTTTGATGACAGAGATTCCATCTCACTCACCCTCCTGGCAGATGTTATTGCCACTAAGAAGGCTATCTTGATAGTGAGCAGCCGGAGGGGACAGTTGTGTGAAGGTGTAAAGGGAGCACACATAAGAAATGTGAGGACCAGATTTAAGTCCCATTGGGGCATAACAAAGGGCGTAGGGGGAAGCAAATGTACAAGCCCTTTGAGGAATCTATGTACAATGGGAGACTTGAAAAGTGAAGGCTGATCAGGCAGCTGAAGGAAGAAGATAGCCCTTGAGAGTACCCAAGGCAGAACCCTGCTGGGCAAGGCATAGTATAAAGAGAAGGATTTCAGAAAGAAGCAGAAAGAGGATCAATAGTCCTTTCTGTACAATAATATACAAAGCGTTTCCAACGGCAGGCTTATACCATTTTAGTGGAGGGACGCCTGGCTGCCAAAAAAACATTACAGACTTCAGGAGGAAGGTCAAAAGCCATCAACTGCCACCGCTCAATCTCCACGCATGAAGGCACAGAGTTGACATGTTTGGGTAGAGAACCCTCCCCTGCTGCTGCGACAGAAGATCCTCCCGAAGGGACAGCCTGATCGGAGGATCACTGCTCATTTTCAGAAGCTCGGGATACCAGACTCTCCGTGCCCAATCCAGAGCCACTAAGATTTCTTGGGCCCGGTCGTTCTTGATCTTCTTGAGAATTCTGGGCAGAAGTGGTATGGGTGGAAAGGCGTACAGGAGGCCTGAACTTCACTCGCGATGAAAAGTGTCACCAATCGATTGCCGCCTTGGAAACTCCAAAGCGCACTACTGCTGACATTGCGCATTCTCAGTGGAAGCGAACAGATCTAACCAAGGCTTTCCCCACTGCTGAAAGAGTCCTTGTGCCACCTCCGAGTGGAGATACCATTTGTGATCCACTAGGCAACGACAGCTGAGTTTGTCCGCCCTGGCATTCAGAGAACCTGCCAGGTGTTGAACCACCATGGTTATGCCCTACTGTTCCAGCCATGTCCAGAGATGCAGAGCCTCTTGACAATGGGTCCACAACCCCACACCACCTTGCTTGTTGCAGTACCACATCGCAGTGGTGTGAAGGGGAGCACAGTAAACTGAAAGTGCTCGTGGCCCACATTGAACCACAAGTAGCGCTGTGGGGGTGCAAGATGGGGACGTGAAAATACACATCCTGCAAGTCTAATGCTACCATCCAGTCTCCTAGGTCTAGGCAGACAAGACCTGAGCAAGAGTGAGAATCTTGAATTTCTCCTTTTTGAAGCAGAGAATGACATCCTGCAAATCCAGAATGGGGCGAAGACCCTAGTTCTTTTTGGGAATAAGAAAGTAACGGGAATAACAGCCACTGCCTACTTTGGACATCGGGACCCTTTCTATAGCTCTCTTGGCCAAGACAGTCACAACTTCCTCGTGGAGCAAAATTAAGTGCTCCTCCATCAGCCATTCTTTTAAAGGAGGCATAGAGGGAAGGAAAGACTGGAAGGAGAGGAAATAGCCCTACAGTATGATCTGCAAGACCCATTTGTCCGATGTTATGGACCTCCAGTGAGGGAGATGAAATTGAATCCTCCCTCCAACTGGACGCATGTGGTCTTGCAGAACCACACTAGGAGAACGTGGGTGCTGTGGAGGAGGGGGGCTGGGTGGTGGCGGACCTCTGGCTAGATCCGCTGTGTCTAAAGGTACCACAACCTCGTACTGGCACTGGATGCTGAGATGATGGAGAATGAGGCTGATTTGAGGGTAGCGGGGTACCCCACCCCTTCCAAAGCCTCGAAAGGGGCAAAAGGCAGACTGCTGATGACCTGGCACCGAGAGGCTCAAGGATCTGGCCGTAGCCCGAGAGTCCTTGAACTGCTCAAGCACCGAGTCTGCCTTTTCTCCAAAAAGGCGTGAGCCACCAAAGGACATGTCCATAAGGTTTGTCTGGACATTCCCCGAAAAGCCAGAAGTACGAAGCCAGGCGTGGTGTCAAATGGCCATTGTCGATGAAATCGCCCTGCCCAGTGAGTCGGTCGTGTCCAAATCAGAACGAATCATAAACTTGGCTGCGTCTCTCCCATCTTTGATGGCTTGAGTGAGAGTGTCCCGTACGCCCTCCAGGACCTGGGGCAGCACCTGTGCCTCCGTATCCCATAAAGTATGGGAAAAATGGCCCAATAAGCATGAGGTGTTTACGGACCTCAATGCCAGGCTGGAGGAAGAAAACATCTTCTTACCAACTGATCCAGGGTCTTGGATTCTCTGTCCAGGGGAGCGGAAGGGAAGGCATCCTGGGAAGTGGAGGCTTGGACCACCAAGCTCTCCGGGGTAGGGTTTTGGGTGAGGAAACAAGGGTCAGTAGGAGCGAGTCGATGACGGTGGCTGATTGTCCTATTTACAGGAGCTCCTGTGCTGGGCTTGGACCAGGTCCCCAGCAGAACATCAGTAAGGGCTTTGTTAAAGGGTAACATTGGTTCCGATGTGAAAACCCCCATCTGAAGCACCTCTGTCAGGATGTTAGTCCTGACCAGCACAATAGGCAGCTCTAGGTCCAATACCTCTGCTGCTCTACGCACCACCATGGCATATGAAGCTCCTTCCTCCATAGCCACAGAAGGAGGTGAGAGCATGCCAGTATGTGGAGAAGTGTCCAGTCCACTGGCTTCCCCTAGATCCTGACACCAGTCCTGCTCCAATCCTTATTCTATAGGGTCCTCAGACCCCTCCCATTTCTCACCTGTACCTGGCTGTTCAAAATAAGCCTCAGGCACAGATCTAGGCCCTGTTGGTGCAGTCAAAGTCAGAATCGGCGTCATACTATGTCTCCGGATCATCCGGAATGAGGATGGGGCTCGAAACCACAGAGTGGGGACGGCAGTGGGGGAGCGTCAACATCGGGACTGACGCCGGAGAAGGTTGACTGTGTGCATCCGATGTTGCTCCAGATCCAATATCGGATCCCGGGGTCCCCAACTGCGTCAGGGCTGAAGCCACGGATGTGGAATTCAATGGGGCCCCTGCTGACCCCGGAAGGGCACAAAGGCGCACCAGTGCCTTGTCCATCTTGTGTTTGTATCTCCCCTGGAGCACAGCCTCTTTACTTGAGTCCTTCCACTGCTTAATTTTAGTATACTACTTTTTTTTCTTTTAGGTTAAGTGCTCCATGAGACTGCATGTTTTTTTCTAGCTCTCTTCTTCTTGAGATTTCTCCTACTTCCCCCTCCCCCTCCCTGGTCCGTTTTCCTAGCTTCCTCCTGTGGTTCCCCTGCAAAATCGCTCCTTCCCCGTGTTCTCCAAATGTTGCTTTCTCAGCCGTGTGCTTCAACCTCAAGCAAACCGCCTTGGGTCCCCCGTGCTCCTTGTTCTTCCTCCAACCTTCGCAGATGCTGTGTGTTTCTTTGTCCCTTGTCGACTTGTGCCAGTGCATGAAAGTTCACTTTCCGTGGGGGGTGGGTTCCTGTGTCACACTTGCTCATCAGCAATGTTACTTGTATCCAGCACAAGAGGAAGTCACTTGGTTTGGAAAAAAGCTGTAAGCGGGAGATTGCTGAAGTTAAAATAAACGTACTATGACTATTCCTGACACATGTTCTTTAAAAGTATAATAATTATTTCACCGGTAGTTTGAAAAACTGAAGGGAACTGTTTCACACACATTAAATTTCTCAGTGAGCAAGCTTAAAGCCCGCTTTTTTAGTGCATTTTAGAAGGTTTTCATGAACCAAATACACCTATTCAGACGTACAAAATAATTGCTGTATATGTTGCACACGCTACAAGTGAACATGATTCAAGGCGCCCACTAACAGCTACTACTGATATGTTCACGCAACTCAATGACTGTTCATGTTTTTAAAGGTTGATGGATGAAATACTGAGCTAGCTGCCGTTCTTCATCCTTGAGGCCTCTGTGTTTACGTTTATTTCCAACAACTGATTTGTGGCGACCCAACTTCCCCCTCCTCAAATTAAAACATTACGCAGTTCAAAACCTGACACCAACATTAGTGCCTGCATATGTGCAACTCCCTATAAGTAAGCTGCTTCCATTCAGTAACAGAATAACCCACGCAGATCGGGGGGCAATTACAAATGACAAATCCACTCAACAGGGAAAGACGCAGGAGACAGAATTACTGCGGCAGCCAGGGTGAAGTGGGGTAAGAACTATGTCCCAAGTAGACAGGGGTCCAGCTGCTTCTGCAGTAAGGCCTCCCTCCTCTGCCATCACACTGAATGTTCTTATTCCTTAAGGTGCCACTGTCCTCCCAGAGCTGAGGTAGAGGCCTCCTTTGCTAGGCCACACCGGTCAAGTAGTTACCTAATGTTGTTGGCATTTGGGTAGGGCGCAATCTGCCACTGGGAAGGCCCCACACCTGGTTCGTTGTTCTTTGATGATGTTACGACGGTTGCCAGGTTTCCATGGTAAGGTGTTTTCCGATTCACCTTGTGAATGGGTGTGTTTCTCTATTAGGTGAATGTCTAAGTTTCACTGAGCTGTGGATGGATGTTCTTGGAGTTTTGGTGGGTGAGACGTGGGGGTTGTACCAAATTGTTCATAGGTCAGGCCACTGCCCTCAGATGCATATGTCTGCCCAAGGCGATTGGTGGCAGTGGGTTCTTTCAGATGTCACAATAAATAGCCAGTTAAGGGTTTATTTGTTAGTGTTTTCTTGGAAGTTCTGTCCTAATGGGTTCAGTTGTAGAATGATGTCCGGTGTGGCCCCGGGGAGAGTGCTTTTGTGGACAGCCTGAGAAGAGGTGGAATGAAATAGTATTTTTGACTCGTGCTGCAAATTATGAATATGAATACCTCACAGATCTTATAAGGAATAGTGATACTTGAGATTAATAATCTTATCACCATTGTGACATATTTTCTATGTGCAGTATATAAAAGATATTACATAGTTTAATTATTCTCAGTTCATCGTCCCCGGAGGGATGAAAGGCTGAGCAGATGTCCTTCACTGGGTCTGTGCCAGCTAGCCCCTATTTCTAGCCTGTAATCACCAGGCCTGTAGTGGGTTAGCATTTTAACTTGAAGAATGCATCTCTGTGGTAAAAACCCAAAGCACATGCAAGGTTTCCCCCTAGTGACTTATTGTATTCTAGATGGTTGTGTTGACTAGGTTCGTCATTTAGTCTATCGTTCTATCATACAGTGCTTCTTCAGAGCATTTTCTATATTCTGGGACCACAGCCTTTTTTCATATTAGTTTTGTGTGGGCTGCCTATGTACAGGGTTGCAGGGCTGTGACTTAGTATTTTATTGTTTATTCTGAGGCCTTTACTATTTGGTCTTTCACTACCTGGTGGTCAAAGGCACCTCTTTACTTGATAAGGCCCCAGAAAGTTACAGCACTTCTGAGCCGTATTATGGACCGCCCCTGGGGCACTTTGGTATTACAGAAGGGGATGCAGACACTTGTGCGGCCCCTTCTGTAATGCTGATAGAGCTGGCGCACATATAGCTTCAGACAGTCGTGGCTCGCCGTGTGGTAAAGGGGCGGGGCGGCGCTTGGCAGGCACGGAGGGGACACATAAAATGAATGGGACAACATTTAATTTAAAAAAAAAAAAAACTTATTGCAAGCCGCAGAGTCCACTTACAGACACAGGCTCCCAGCTTGCCCTGCAGCCAATCCTAACGTTGCTCTCATGCCGCTGGCATGAAAGCAGCATTAGGATTGGCTGGAGCGCCCTGGCTTGGCGCACCTAGGCAGACTGGGAGTTGGACCACATGAACATAGTTTGCTTGAACAGACTGGGAGCCTCTGTCTGTTGTCTCCAACGCAGCAACACAGTGCCGGGTTGGAGAGAGGTCAGTGCGCATGTGTGTTTGGCCGGTCCAAGTCGGCCAGCCAAACACACATGCACACTGTGGGGAGTGCTGTGCACTCCCCCTTCGTCCCTATCACACCCCATGGCTCGCCCCTTTAACAATAAAATGATAATGAACAGTTTAATATCGTTTTATTTTTAAAATTGTTCAGCTGCTGCTGCTGCTGGCGGGGTTGGGGGGGTGACACTCCTCACTGGCTCCAGTGCTATTTTTAGACAGTGTTCCCTCATTTGCCTGCAAACATGGCCCCATAAAAAAGATGGAATCACTTTGCCTCTGCGCCCGCGCCGTATTACAGACACAGGTGCAGGGGCAAACAAGCCCTTAGGAGGTGCACTGAAAGTGGGCACCTCTCTGGAGGGATGAAAGGGGGTCCAATGGACCCCTCAGGTATTCCCCTGCAGGCGGGTACACCTACGTGCAAGGGATCTCTTCAAAGTGCAGGTGGGTTGCCGCCTGTACATAGAAACATGGAGCGACCGTTAAAGCAGCTGCTCTGTACTTTACTGAATGTGCTGCCCCCAGGGCAGTGCGAGTTTGCGAATGCCCTGTGGGCAGCACATTCATCGTAATTGGGCACACTGTTCCTGTTTGCAGCTGGTCCACCTGTTTAAAGGTGCGCCGTGGTGCAAACAGTGAACGTTCTCCTATTTGTAATATGACCCCTGCACTTTAAGCAACTGTGGATTCTCCCAAGGCCTGCTATGCACATCGGACTTGGGCACACACAGTAGTCATTTGCAGAACTAGAGGTACAGGGTTTTTTGAGAGGTTTATCCCATTCTGAACCCTTTTGAGGTTTCAATTACAGGCAGTGTTTAGCTGTACAACATTGCTCATGATTGGCATCCTACTTTCTTGTTTAGGTTTTGCTTACTAGGCAGAGTAAATTGTCTGGTTTCAAAAGACCTATTGTGACCTTACTAAAAACTTACATTGGGCTAAGGTCTCGCCTATTGCTCTTCATTGCTTGGCCTAATGTATTCCATGGCTTTCCTTCCTGCTGTTCTATTTGCCTCTCCCCTGGAGCTTAACCTCTATTTCACCCTCTTGATTGGATGGCTTGTATCTTTTTACTGCTCACATTGAAGTAAATATTTTTTTTCTTTTTCTTTCAGCACTCAATGAGAGTGTTTGTCGTTTCTAGCTCCTTCTCTCAAGTGCTGCTTCCCTCTTCCAGACACCAGCTGCCACTGCATGCACTCTGTGTTGCTTTCTCCCTCCTGTGCTGCTTTGTCTTTTGTGCATCACTTCCTGCCCCCCACACTCTGGGTAGTTCTCTCCCTCGTATGTTACTTTGTTTCTCTTACCCCACCTGGCTTTATCTTTTGTTATTTCCCCCCTCATGTTCCCCCTCACCTGCTCCTCCATTGCTCCCACACCCCTTGAAGGCATTTCATTTTTTTTGTGTGCTTGTTTTTTGGAGGGCTCAGCAGCTGCCATTTGCTGCTGTGCATACATCAAAACCTCTTCATGCACTTAGCATTTCTTTTTTTCTTTCATTTACTGATCTAAGAGACCTCCTCAATATTAGATCAGCCAATAAAAAAAAGAAAATGATACCAGCTTCATTCTGTTTGCGTGCATGTGTGGTGACACGTGCGCCGTCCTACAGAATGATACGACCAGCAACAGCGGCTATGTCATCAAGACTGTTTTATTTATTTATTTCTTATTATTGTGCTGATAATGTGCAGTTTCGATAAACAGCACTGGCAAATCCAACAGGTCGAAAAGGAGAGACTTACTGGCTTTGCCAGTGCCTGTTTTTTTCCCCTGCCAGGGACATTGGCATATTTGAAGGAGCCAATGTTACCTCATCCCTCCGCTCAGTTAGCCTGGTTCAGAGGTTTAACAAAGATTAACCAAAAACCAAAATGCCCATGTCACTTGTAGATTGTGGACTGCTTCAAATAAAAGCCTGATTTCTAATAGCTGGTCATGGCCATAGGAACCGGGACGTGGGGGTGGCTCTGGCATATGTCCCACCACCACAGATTTTGTAGAGAAGGGGATACACAGGTCACTGTGCTGCAGCAAGATTTCACTGGGTTCCTTGTCACTGCACAATAAACAAAACATAACCAGTCTCTTTCTGGCATAGCAACGCCTTCAGTGGTTAGTGCAAGACAACGCTATTGTTTTACACTGTCTAAAATTACTCAACATTCATCTGATGTGTCAAACAAGGATTTGCATAAGACTCTGATCTGCATTTCTGTACACAGCCCCGCTAGACTGAACAAAGGTGCTTGCTTTTCTTTTCAAAGAACTGGAGAACATGCTTGGAAAGCAATTTGATGTTTGCAGATTATGTATAGCAAGCAAAGTCTAAAAAAAGAACTACAATTGAAAGATCCAATGAACTTTCAGATTTCTGTGTTTGAACACATATTCTATGCCTATGATGTGCCTCTAGAATAAGCAAATATTGTTGGAGACATTTTGAAACGTTGCCATCTTTGGATGGCTGTGTTTAACAAAACTTTATCCAGAGGAAAGCATTAAAAAAAAAGAAGATTCACTCCTTTGAGTCATTACTCTGTGGATTTCCAACATGTTTGCAAGTTGTGCAATAAGCATGGAAGAGTGTGGGTTGGCATTAACTATTTCTTCAGAGGATTGTACGGGGAAAAATAAATGTAGCTGCAACAATGCAAGCTACATAACCAGAATGGCAAAGGTTGAAATGCTGGCTTCACCATTTGGACAAAGGTTGTGATCTTGGGCAAATGATCTTCTGTTTTTTCTTCAATCACTTACCTGCCAAAGATTTGAGAGTGTCTAGAAGCAATTTAGTTTGCTGTATGCGTTATTTAAAGGCAATATAAAGTATCCATATAAATCTCCAGTGGTACCATTTCAGAAGTTAGTACATCATGCATAATTACATACTTAATAACTTGTATCTGCGGCATGAAAAAGCACTGTAAATAGCAAGTTTTCCACAGTAAGATGGAAGAGTGAGTTGGACTTGCAGGAATTTAAACTTGTGCTCTGGAGACTTCTGCATGTTTATGTAAGTATAAAAAATATGTATTTTTATATGTATAAAAATAAGATTTATGCCATTTTTCAAAAAAGTTCTTGAGGCAGGCCAACTTTCAAAACTGCTGGGAGGTGTCGCGGACAGGCTTGTATGGCACACCATGAGTGCTGGAAGATTTCATGAGTGTCCCTTCAGAACCGATTGCTTTTTGTCAAATGTGAGTGAAAATTATGTTGGAAAAGTGTTCAATTTGGCATCAACATTTCAAAATATTGTTGGGAGAACTCCCAAGGCCCCTAGAGGAAGCCTGACTCCCTTCTTTTTGGGCTGGATTTATACCCCCACCACTTTCAAAGACCACCAGTTAGGCTACATGTCAGAGATTCATATAGCATTGTGTTGCCATTCTTAAGTCCACACAGCACTGTCGTGCACTAAGCTGTATGGAAGAACAAAATTATGGAATTCACCAAATCAAATTAAGTCTCGTCTTTGAAAAAATGAGTGATTTCAGCTGAGGCAGTACTAAGTGTATTGCATGAATTGGATATTTTTCATGGAAATTGTGTAATCCAGTGTTATTTTGAGAGGAAGAGTACCTGCACTTCTCAAGAAAAACGCAATACTTTTAATTGGAGAGTACCAACACTTCTGGGAAACAAGCAGGTACTCTGGTACAGTGTACCTGCCCTTCTATTTTTCCATTTCAAGCAGTGATTACGGGGGAGTTGTGCGTTGAGGAACAAATAGGAAAAAATGCCACAGCAGCTATTTTTGCTCTGGGTGCCCACAAAAACCTATGTTGCCACTCACCTGCTGCTGGTTAGCGGCATTGATGCGAAGTTTAGTGTGGAGTCTTTGCTCCAAACACCACTGGTGCATTGAAAACTGGACAGTACTGCCTTGGTCCCACATATCATACTCTGGCCTCATGGGCCCTGTGGTTTCAAGGTTCCACCACTACGGCAATTATGATAGAAGGGTAGTTTGACTATGTTCTGTCGCTAAAGGGAGGTGTAGGAAAGTACTCTCTTTCTTGCCGTGGTTACCCCCAGTTTCTGCCTGTCAGTATGTTTGACTGTCTACTGGGTTCCTGCTAACCAGGACCCCAGTAGTTTTGCTCTCTTCTCTAAATTGTACCTTTTTCTTACCACAATTGGCATACTGCCCCCCCATGTAAGTCCCTAGTATATGGTACCTAGGTACCCAGGGCATTGGGGTTCCAGGGATTCCTATGAGCTGCAGCAGTTATTCTGCCACCCATAGGGAGCCCATGAAAAGGGTTCTGCAGGCCAGTCATTGCAACCTGCGTGAAATGGGTGCATGCACCCGTTTTCAATACAGGTCACTACACCAGGTCACTATAAGTCACCTCTATGGTAGACCCTCTCAGCCCAGAGGGCAGAGTGCAGGTACCGGTGTGTGAGGGCACCCCTGCACTAGCAGAGGTGCCCCCACAAACTGAAGATCCATTTTCCTGGACTTTGTGAGTGCGGGGATGCCATTTTACGCTTGTACTGGACATAGGTCACTACCTATGTCCAGCTACCTAATGGTAACTCCAAACCTGGGCATGTTTGGTATCAAACATGTCAGAATCATACCCAAATACTGCTGCAAGTATTCTAAGTATGATTCCATGCACTCTGGGGGTTCCTTAGAGGACACCCAGCATTGCTACCACCATTTGTACAGGGTTTTCTGGGCAGCCCAGCTGGTGACACCCCTCAGACAGGTTTCTGCCCTCTTCCGGCTTGATCTGATCAAGCCCAGGAAGGCAGAACAAAGGATTTCCTTTGGGAGAGGAAGGTAACACCCTCACCCTTTGGGAATGGGTGTGACTGGCTTGGGAGGGGTAGCCTCCCAAGCCACTGGTTTGCTTTGAAGGGCACATTTGGTGCCCTCTGTGCATAAACTTGTCCACACTGGTTCAGAGACCCCCCAGTCCCTGCTCTGGCACGAAACTGGACAATGGAAAGGGGAGTGACCAAACCCCTCTCCATCACCACCCCAGGGGTGGTGCCCAGAGCTCCTCCAGAGGGTCCCTGGGTTTAGCCATCTTGTTTCCAAAGTTGGCAGGGAACTCTGGGAGCATCTGAGTAGCCAGGCCAGGCAGGTGACATCAGAGCCCCCTCCTGAAAGGTGCTTACCTGGTTAGGTGATCAAACCCCCTTTCAGGGCTATTTAGGGTCTCTCCTGGGTGGGTCCTCAGATTTGGCTTGCAAGATTGCAAGATTCCAGAAGGACTCCTCTGCAACCTCTTCTTCAACTTCTGGCCACTGGAAGCGCGACTGGACCCTCCAGGAACCTACAAATGCTGCTTCAACGAAGAAGACTATTCTGCAACTTTGTTTCCACATCTCCTGCCAGCTTTGCAACATTTCCCTAGCTGTGCATCCTCAGAAGACTGCACCTCTTCCGCCTGCACAAGAAAAAGAAGGAATCTCCCTGGAAGTGAAGGAGTCACTCCCCTGCATTCGCAGGCACCTACAACTGGCTGCGTTGATCCCCTCTCCTGCTCAGCTGCGTGGATCCTGCAGCACGGGTGGTGGTCTGGAGTAGTCCACTTTGTCCTCCCTGCCAGCTGTCCAACTTTGGTGGAGGTAAGCCTTTGCCTTCCCACACACGACAGTACCCCTGTGCACCGCATCCCTTGCAGCTCCCAAGGCTTGTTTGCATCTCCTCCAAGGACTGTTCAGGTGACAAGTAGCTCCAGCTCCCAGCACTCCATCCTGCAAAGCACAGCCTCCTGTGTGGTTGTCCTGCGGAGTGGGATTCTCTTATGTAGTGCTGCGTCAGCTTCTTCTGAGACTCCTGTGTCCCTGTCCTGTAGAACTTCTGTGGGTGCTGCCTCTGCTCCTGTGAACGCTCTGCAATGCTGAGGGTCCCCTGTGACTCCCCCTCCTGGGGAGAGTCCTCCTGGGCCTTGCTGGTCCTTGGCAGCACCTCTTTCCCACTAACCGTGAGTTTGCCTTTGCCAGGGCTTGTTGGTGGAATTCCTGCACCGACAAACATTCCTTTCAGTGTGGGACTTCATCTGCATCCATCAGGGACTCTTCTCCTGCTCCAGGGCTACAGTGCTGGGCTGTTCTTCATCACTGTCGACCAACTCCTGCAACCACAACTGGATAGGTAGTAGCTCCTACGCCTCCTGGACCCCACTGTGACTCTTGGACTTGGTCCCCTCTCTCCACAGGTCTTCTTTCTTCAGGGATCCACTACTGGTTTTCTTGCAGTCTCTCTGGGTGTCTTCTTTTTCTTCTTTTCCCCCTTTTGGGTGATTTGGGGAAAATCCAGTGTTTTACTCCTGCATTCCTGGTCGCTGAGAAACGAATGTTTCCTAATGATACAATAGAAACGACCTAGGTGCCCCAATGCTGTTAGAAACAAACAATCGATTGGCTTTTCCCGAAAGAACTAAGGACTTGATTACTTTTAGTAAGTAAATGTCCATGCTTAATATATAACTTCTTGTTCCTAGTACAGCTGAGTCGTGTGCTGTGCTTGCTTGTTTTCATGCTGCCTAGTGTGTGTGCTTGCAGAGTGCACTGGGTTTATGCCGTACCCCTCAACTACTGGCACAACCAACTCTTTGGCGACAAGGGTTTACACAAGGTCCTAGCACCCCGAATGTGAAACCTGTTCTATTCCAGGCTGTGCCGGATTCATTTTAGAACATTTGTGAGCTTTATCACTACCACCGCTCTGTAACTGTTTTTTCTGCAGGGCTTGCTCGGAATCATTACGTGAAATACACACTGGTATGCCTGTATTGACATACCCACTACAGCCCTCACCTTTATAGAAAGGCGAGGAATACACCCCCCCTCCCATGCCACACTTATCACCAGGGGCTTAGACATTTTAGACTGGATCTTCGGCCACAAGAAGTCACAGGCGGAGAAACACAGGAGACCACTGATCTACAGGCCGGACGTGTCATTGCCAACCCCTACAGCATAAGATCACACAGAAAGGACAGCAGAAAGGGGTCAAGATATCAGTGACATGGAGGCCTTGGCAAGACCTGCTAGGCCCAGTGCAGGAGCTACAGGACAAGAAGGGTTTAAGGACAGGAAATCACCAGGGTGGGGTGGTCCCGGGGGTGGGCAGTGATGCACGTGGGTCGGTCCTTTGGGGAAAGAGGAGAGGGTTTTTAAGATTTGTATTAGTGAATTTGTTAGCCCCTAAGATGGCTCATTGAGGTAAACGCTTGACACAGAGTGTTCACCCCCATGTTTGTAGCTCCCACCAAACCCCCCCCCCCTTCGTTCTCCTCTGCTCTCCAGTCCCTTTGTGTTCTTTGATTACAATAAATGGTTCCGTAAATATCTCTTCACCTCGCACTTCTGCTATTTCTGATCGCCTCTGTATTTTGCACCCCGTGTTTCTTGCCAGCCGTTAGCACTGGTCCCCTTGATGTAATTCACCCCCTGCACTCTTATCTCCCTCGGAATCCTTCAGTTCCTTTGTGTGTTGTTTACACTAATCCGTGTCAACCACTCTCCCGGGTCTTTCTCGCTCCCCAGGCTTCGTGAGATCTTTTCTTCCTCCTACCCGTGTACCCCGCCCCAGGCATGTTCCTCACTCGCCAGTGCTCTGGAACCTGTGTTCGTCACAGTCTCCGGTTCTTCGCTCCCTTGTGCTCTATATGTCTGCATCTTCCTCCCTTCTATTCTCCCACACGCACGTTCCCCGTAGCTCGAGTTCCTTGCTTCGTCCCTTGGCCTCTTTGTTCCTCGTAGCTCGTGTTCCTTGCTTCGCCCCTTGGCTTCTTTGTTCTGGCCCCTATTGTTATCCGCTTTCAGGGCCCCTGCTCTGCCCTACATGCCGTCTGCGTGGCTCCGGCTCCGTGCGTGTTGGACTCTCCTGTATCCTCCACTCCCGCAGGGCCCTCTACTTCCCTGCTCCTGGGCCCCTCCCGTGCTCCTTCCTCACCACACCTTCACAGTTCTCTGCGCTAGCTGCCCTTCGCAGCGCTTCCGGCTCTGTCTCTTTGCTCTGACTGCGGCTCCCTCCCTCAGCTCCACGTCCCTTCCTCCAGAGTAAGCTCCCTGGTTCCTCACTCGATGCTCTTGGCTTCTGAGCTCCCCAGTTCCAGGCTCCCGCCACATCCACGTCTCCCTCAGCGCCCCGCCTCCTCCGTGCTTCTGGTTCCATACCCGTGCTCTCTCCCATGCTTCACTCCCGCAGCGATCTTTGCATTCTTTCTCTCGTCCTTGCACCCAAAATGTGTTATTTGCTCAGATGTGTAGTCCTAGTACAGAACTATATCCAGAGCTCCCAAAGCTCCCTCTGCCTGCTCCTTACTCCTACAGAACTATATCCGGACCTCCTCTGTGTTTCCTATCCATACAGAACTATATCCAGAGCTCCCGCTGCCCGTGTGCCTTACAGAACTATATCCAGAGCTCTTACTCATACAGAATAACATCCAAAGCTCCCTCTGCCAATGTTCCTTACTCCTACAGAACTACATCCAGAGCTCCTCTGCCCATGTGACTTACGCCTACAGAACTGCATCCAGAGCTCCTCTGCCTGTGTGTCTTACTCCTACAGAACTATACTCAAAGCTCATTGTATGTCTTCTTCACTCCTAAAGAACTATACCCAAATCTCCCTCTTCCCGTTTCTTACAGAACTATTTCCAGAGCTCCTCTGCCTATGTTCCTTACTTCTACATAACTTTATCCAAAGCTCCCTCTGCCTGCGTGCCTTACTGCTACAATATTGTATCCCAAGTACCCTATGCCTATGTTCCTTACTCCGACAGAACTGTATCCAGAGCTCCCTCTGGCCATGTTCCTTACTCCAACAGAACTATTTCCAAAGCTCCTTCTGCCTGTGTGTCTTACTCCTACAGAACTATTCCAAAAGCTGTGTGTCTTCCTTACTCCAAACTATTTCCACAGCTCCCTCTGCCCATCTGTCTTTTTTCTACAGAACTGTATCCAAAGCTGCTATGCCTGTGTTCCTTACTACTACAGAACTATATCTAGAGCTCCTCTGCCTGTGTTCCTTACTCCCATTGAACTATATCCAAAGCCCCTATGCCTGTGTTCCTTGCTTCTATATAACTATACCCAAGCTCCATGTCTGTGTTCTTTACTCCTACAGAACTATACCCAAAGCTCCCTCTTCCCATTTCTTGCTCCTACAGACTTATAGCTCCTCTGCCTGCGTTCCTTACTTCTACAGAACTATATCCAAATCTCCCTCTGCCCGTGTTCCGTACACCTACAGAACTATATCCAGAGCTCCTAAAACAGTGCTCCTTCCTCCTACAGAACTGTACCCAGAGTTCCTCTGCCCGCGTGTCTTACTCCTACAGAACTGTATCCAAAGCCCCTCTGCCAGTTTTCCTTACTCCTACAGAACTATAGCCAAGGCCTCTCTGTCTGTGTTCCTTACTCCTACAGAGCTACATCCAGAGCTCCATCTGCCTGTGTTCTTTACACCTACAGAACTATATGAAGAGCTCCTAAACCTGTGCTCCTTACTCCTACAGAATGGTATCCAGAGCTCCTCTGTCTATGTTCTTTACTCCTACAGAATGGTATCCAGAGCTCCTCTGTCTATGTTCTTTACTCCTACAGAGCTGTATCCAGAGCTCCTCTGTCTATGTTCTTTACTCCTACAGAACTGTATCCAGACCTCCTCTGTCTATGTTTTTACTCCTACAGAGCTGTATCCAGAGCTCCTCTGCCCGCGCGCCTTACTCTCGCCAGTTGTTCCTCCAGATGTGACCCCTGCTCTCCAGTCGGTCCCTCTTCCTCGAGTGATGTTTCCTCTCCATTGCCCTTCGGCTCCTCACTGCTGCCCGCTGCGCGGCTGGACTTGGAACCAAAAGAAGACCTGGAACCATCTGCAAGAGCAGCTGGACATTGCTCCGAGGGGGTCTGGGCTGTATGGTGCCTCTTAAAACGTTCTGGGAAACGTGGGGAGGCCAAACGATTTTATAACTCAGATTTGACCCTATATTGGCTGAAAACCACAGGTTTTACAAACCCTTCTGAAAAGGAATGAATGGAAAACAACAGTGGCTGGGAGCGTAACCGCGAATAGGGACCTCAGATCCTATTAAAAACTTGGTTTCTATCACACTTCAGGGTTACAAAACAAAAATGTGCTTGAGGTTAAGAGAATACGCAACAGTTTGTCAGAAGTCATTGCCTGATGTCTGTCCTCTGTCTTTAAACACATAGCAAACGTGATGAGATAAAAACAAAATTTAAAGGCATCTTTACTGCTCATTCACCTTCGGAGCTCCCGCTAATGTATGCAATCTTTCAGTCTATGGGCATTTCTGAGGGCTGCTGCCTTTTGAGGCCACACTATGAACGCCCAATTCCGAGGTTGGCACCTCTATTTACTCACACTCTGAGGTTTATTGCAGCAGGCTCAGAGAGAGCAAGAGAGGGGGGAGGGTACATGCTGATTTGAACATTTCCCCAGGTTTGCCATTTGTTGCCATTCCGGGCCTGCTCTTGTCCAGCTTGAGTGCTTTGCTCACTGGAGCAACTGGTCCAGCCATGGGGCTTTACATACGAGGCAATATGTGCCCAGCTATTATGGCAGTCTACTTCTACTCATGGACCTCAGTTCACGAAAATGCCAGGGGTAGCGGAAGTGACATCACATGCCCTTTGACTTTCACTCACCCGCACACACTCAGGTAAAAACTCACCCGTAAGCGCGCACACATTACACATTTAAGAGCAGTTTTTTTAGTTACCTCAGCTGCCAGGGAAGGTCAGATTTTAGCTAATTGTACTCCATCTTTTTTAAACTAATAGTGAATAATGTAATATCATTCACTGTTAGTGTAATAAAAAAAACTGACAGAAAACAGAGCGTTCCAGCGTGGCACTGATTTTGCCACCTCTGAGGCCAGGGTCGCAAACGCGGTGCCAGGGGCCGCAAGGGGCAAACCAGGGAGTTACACCTGGGACCCCTGACGACCCCTAAATGACGTCCATGCTTCTATTGTGTGATGCTGGGGTTAACCGATTAGAATAAGTCTCAGCGCCAAGACAACTCCCGGCTGAGGAGCGCTCTTTGCAAGTACACTTAACATTACTTCCCTGGCACAGTCAGAAAACAGCAGTTTGAGAAGCACCCCTCGACGACTGGACATCAGCACCACCTACAGTACTTGAGCAGCACCCTAATGGCATTAGCCGCACCCCGGAATTCTTGACACAAGGTATATTTTGGAAGCAGAAGGCACGCGGTGCCACAGCTCTAACACAAATGAAATAAATTCTTGGTGGTGGTTACATTTCTGGTGGATAAATTATAATGGATCATTAGTAAGCGAACGAGTGAAAAGATTAATTTTATGGTCTGATCCAGCATTTCAGACTAGTATTAATTTCTCTTTGCCGACGTGTGTTTGTGCTAAACTTTTCAAGCGCGTTACACTATGTAAAAAAGGTAGATTTTTCCACGTGGAGTAAATATCTGCCCAGTATGCATTCAGTGTTTTCTGTTGGCACGATTTTTTTTTATATAAACACTTGCATAATTTGCTGCAAATAAGAAATTATAGTTATTGGCACTATGCAGACTCAAAGATGTAGGATATTGCATCAATTTACCTTTGAGGGTTGTCTACAAACCCTTTCGCTTCGTGTCAACATAACTGGAAACCTGGGGTGTAAAATGCACCATTTGATCGGTTGCCCCGAAAATGTTCGTGGAAAGGTGCCCCCCTCCGAAATCCTCTTGAAGGAGTGTTTTTGGCTTTTCCTCAGGGTAGCGTTTGGGTAGAAGCGTTGCATGACGCAGCATCGAGGGGGTACCGAGCCCCTAAAGCCCTTGCATGCAGTAGGGTCTACACCCTCAATGACCCTACGTAGCTTTCTCTCCGCAGGGACACGCACTGACTGACAGCTGGTTCAAACCGTGCTGTGGTTAAAGTGGCCGAGGCGCAATGGCAGCACCTCGTAACGTTACAGGCATTTAAACAGTGTGTTTGGTGGTGGGGTGTGTGTGTTTGGGGGGGGGGGCGGGTGTGTGTTTGGGGGTGTGTGTGATAATAAAGTGGAGCTATAATGCCAGGGGTGCTGAACCTCAATATATTTTGCACTGTACCGCTCACCATGTTCTTACAGCGCTGTCTGGAAGGCGGCGCGCTTACCTCAAATGGCGCTGAGTTTGGGGGTCCGAGTCCAGGTGTCCTGCTGCCTTCACGTGGCTGCTCTTAGCAGGTGGCGAAGCTTGGCCTCTATCGCATTTCACTGCAGCTCACGGTCCACGGATCTTGAACGTGATCCCGCCCCGGGGCGCACCCTCGAAAGCCTAGGCCACGGGGAAGCGCAGACTGGAGCATGCACAGGCGTCCAGCTGAGCCTACCCTGAGCTCCAGCAGCACGAGAGGGACAGGATGTCTGGCCAGTCTCTACAGGGGCTCTTGGTGTCCCACTAGTAGCCCCTCAAAAACTCTGGTGGTCTGCTCCTCACTTCTCATACTGCCCACCGGTGCCAGCTCCTCACACTCTGCCCGTCGGTGCCAGCTCCTCACACTCTGCCCGTCGGTACCAGCTCCTCACACTGTCCTCCAGTGAGAGCTCCTCACACTCCGCCCGCTGCTGACAGTTCCTCACAGTGCCCTCCAGTGCCAGCCTCTCCCCCGGGTGGTGCTTCTCTCACGCAGGCTCCACTCTCTGTGCTCCAGCTCTCGGTCTCACCTGGGTTATTTCGGGGTGTGTGCTCCGCCTCTCGCCGCACTCGGTGATGTCAGGCTGACTCAGGCAGGCTCTATGTCTGGAATGTGTGCGCCTCCCAGGCCGGCCAGGCCAGGTATGCGGTGCCAGCCTCCGCACCTCCCTGGGACCGCTTCAAAGCCCATCGCCTTCGCTGTGAGGGGGAAACAAGCCCCCACCAACCCCACCACACATACGAGTCGAGAGGATGGGGACCTGCGCGCGTGGACAGAGGGCTGACCCACGCCCAGGCATCTCTGCACAGCTATATTCCACTTCTCTAAATTACCATTTAGCGGTTTGGGACTTTTGGCCGAGCAGGGCGTGGAGAACCACAGAATTAAAGAGAAGCCCATGCTTTCCTGTGGTTTGCAGGGAGCGGTCCAAGAACAGCGTCTCTAGGTGGAACGGAGCCCAACCCTCTTCTCCCCAACACTACAACCCCCCATTACCTAGATAAAAATAGAGACCACATCAGGCGCGCCCTGGAGTGAACGCAGGAGCGTAATAAGGCAGGCTCCTGCAAAGCAGGGGGCACCTTACAGACCCGGTCCTATGAACCTCACTGAGAGATGGGAGTCTCCGTGGTCCCGCACCACATTCTGCTGAGGGCCCTCGTTATTCTCCGTCAGGCCAGTGGTTGAACACCAGCCTCACTGCGACTCCACGGTGGAGTTTGCACTTCGGAGCAGGCTAAACACGTGCTCACCTGGGAATGCGGAATAGGATGCCTGCGCCCTCCTCCCTCGCCTTTGTCCGTCTTAGGTGAATTCCAGGGCCAGGGACGTCAGCGCGGCCTCCCTGAGAATAGAACAAAGGCCAACGCCCAGCCGGGCCCTTCCAGGCGTGACATGCACCCCGGTCTGCGTGCCACCCACGCCAGGCACAGCGCCGGGAAACCGGTCTCACCGCGAGCAGTTATTATTATCCAACAGCCCCGGCGAGCGCAGAAACTGGCTAACCACAGCTGACGTCGCCCCCGAGGCCTGAAGTATTTCTGTATCGGGCGAGTTTCAGCCCGCCGCATTTTTACTCAAAAGCAAAGCCTTAAATAAACAGAATGTCCGCGCTTCCAGGCATAGTTACATTATTATGTATCAATTCATATTTTTAATATAATCTGCGAAACGTGTAGTTTTGTTTCCGAATAAACGTATGCTGTTTTCATAGCGCTGACAGCTATTTTGTATGAATGCGTGTTAAAAAGCTGCAGCGCTCCACAGTCGGAGTACGTGCCCTGGAGGAGCAGGTCCTCGCCGTACCTTAATAAACTCCAGCGTCAGCGCACGATGCGGGCACGGGCGAGGCTGGCACTGAGGGCAGCGAGTGAGCTTCAGGGCCTCGATCAGGGAGCAAAACACAATCGTCTTTGAGTGGTGATGATGCAGAAAAAGAAGGTCCGACATATATTCATATAAATTGTGTAATCAGTACGTGTAATGTAGTGTGATTTTAGTAAAAGAAATAATGTACGAGGGAAATTGTGCCCTCAGGGTAGTTCGCCATCATTATAAACGAGCTTTATTAATCACGAAGTATTAAAATGTAGTAATCAGTCATAATCGCAAATGTATGCCATGATTTCTTGTTTGAAAACTGTTTTGCTCAGCTTAAATTTAGTACAGGCTTTGGCCTAGTTGCTTGGTTTCAAATTCTAACTGCGTGATTTTTTTCCTTGAACTAATTAAACATATATTCTTGCTTGAAGTTGTATTTTTCCAGTAGAAACTGGCTGGTACACTTATCTCCAAGGTTTCGTGCTAGGCCGGTTACATCCCCTTTGATACAAGGTCAGTCTCCGCAGGTGCGGACAATGAAGGTACAGATAGTAAAATAATTGGCAAACCATGATACAATTTGTGTTCCAAGGCTCCAAGGACAGTGTATGCATAAATGGGCGCTAGTAAAAGACAATTTTTGATTGGACAATTTGAAGCCAACCTATGAACCCTCCAATGGAAGACCCTGCAAAATTTGGAATGTTTCTTACTTAAACCCACCGGACAAAGAGAAGTCAGCCATTTTCCTCGATGCCAGTTTGAAGCCTGATGCCAGCCTCCATTTTGGACGACACCCTGATGCCCTTTTCTCTATCTGAGAGAAAGAGACTTTAAGAATTCTCACCCTAGAGACTTTAACTTTGATTTGCCCCCGTCTTGCCCATGCAGTATCTTTGCCCTATTCTCCTTGCCGCTGCAAGGAAACTTGCCCTTAACTTTGCCCCTTTGAAATTTGCCCCATGCTGATCAACCGGTACCTGAAGGACGAAGACTTTTCTTGAATGCTGATTGTATTTGGTAAATATGAAAGGATAAATGTATTATGCATTGTGTTTTTCCTTTTAGGTACCAACTGCTATTTTGATAGAGTCCTAGCTAGAAGTTTTCCAAATTTGTGTTGACTAAATTCGTTTTGCATGAAGTCCCACATGCCAATGCTAATTAGAGGTTAGTCGAGGTATTCATTCAATGTATCATGAAGAATTGAAATCTTGTTATGCTGACCGAATGTATGCAATTAGTCAAATACAGTTAGTCACATTAGTGATTTGCATTGCTATAACAGAGTGTATCATCATTCAGATTTTGCGTAGATTGCGTTTCTTCCGCCGTTATGGACAGCTAATAATGTTCATATACATATATCAATTGGTTTTGAGACATATATACATCGTGCTAGCTTTGTTAATATAGGGAAATAAATTCACTAACTTTTAATAAACTGGTGTGGTTATTCATGACTGAAAGGTCATGGTGCGCCGAAATACCAACTGTTATTGATTTCTGATGTGTTATATTGATCTATTAATTGAGTATTAAATACCGATTTCAGTAGTTATTGATTATTGATCTGAGTGACTCGACTATTGAGGATGAGGAGAGCCCGACTCGGTTAAAAGATTCACCGACCTCCAACGTGTCCAGGTACAGGTAATTTATAAAGGCTGGACGCGTTATCAGTAGATGGTAGCAGAGATTGATGGTTTCGCCCTTTGGGACCCCATCCGAACAATAGACAGAGTCAGGTTAGAATTTTCTTTGATAAAACAAGTTGGAGAGATGATGATGCCCTAAGTCCCCAATGACTTTCCCGGGATCTCGGAGCTTGCGAATGAGGAGCATGGAGGTATGAGAATGGTCTCAGCGTTTCTAGTGACGGTATGAGTGAAGTTAGGGTTTCGCGCTTGCACAGCTTATCGCCGCAGATTAATTGAGAAGTTTGTGAGGATTTTAAGGGGGGGGTTAAAAGATATTAGAGGAGTGTTACTCCAAAGGTGTGAGAGTAGGGAAGTCATCGAACTTCACGTGTGTGTAGCGCTTTGAGCAGAAAAAATTGTCCACGTGGTTGTTGATGTTGAGACGGGCCCTGCGAGGTCAAGAGACTCCGGAGTATGTTGAAAAGTGTATGTGACACTTGTTTGATGTTGTGATCTGGTCGGTTTAATAGGTTGATCGGGCGTGGTCAACAAGTCGGTATGAATGTTGCAGAGTGAAAGAAAACTTCGACTTTGAGATTTGACGAATTCTAAAGTGCACTAGAATAGTTCATTGATCAGTTGAGAGTAAAGTTTGCGGGTCAAATTTTGCTTGCGAAAGTGGGAAACCGAGAAAGATGGAATAACTGCTGAGGCTAGTGAAAAATCCCTAAGGTTTCTGAAGCGATTGTAGTACCTTTCCTGTAGTAAACCGACAGATCTGTTTTATTCTTTTGGTAAAGTGCTTGCGTTATATTGCAGAAATTAGTTTATGAGTGAAGCCGAATGAAAAGAGGACAAGCCGCAGGACTTTGTCAGCCGCAGTGTGTGAGTGTGACGTCACTAGGAGCCGCGCTGGGATAGGTCGGTTGGTGAGAAGGGTCGCGCACAGATTGGACGCAGTCCGTGAAGCGCAATTGGAAGGGGAAAGGCAAGCGAAGAGTATTCCGGGAATTAAAGTCACTTATTGATTACATATTTTTAGAAAAACAAAAGACGGAAAGATGAAATTTTTCAAAGCATTTAAGAGTGCCATGAGGGGAGATGTTTATATTAAAGCAAATGTAGGAGAAGAAACACCGCCTGAGGGTACACCAGCTTACATCATCATTGAAGAAAAGGGTGTAGCGCCATGTCTATGGCTAAAGCAGTGGTGCAAATTAACAGAAAAACATGGAAGTGTAGCGTTCCCTATCCATGGGTCGTTTAACCTAAGGGTTTTAGAAAATCTGAGATTTGCGCTATACGACATGAAAGTACCTCCAAGGCCAGCACAGTTTGAGGCATTAGCAATTTGGGAGCTAATAGCTAGAAACCAACAACAAAAGAAATTTGAGACAAGAATAAGAAAAGTAGAAAAGACACTAGCGGATGCTAGATGGGACAGCACACAAAAGGTTTGGAGATCAGACGTATTGTAGGGAATTAAATTGTTTCCAGCGATTGCTGAGGAAGCGGAGACGGAAGGAAGGAAAGCCACCTGTAAGACAAACAGGAGTCAGTCCAGAGAGGGAGAGAGCAATAGAAACTCGAAAAGGGGAGACGAGTCAGATGATGAGGAGTTCATTATACAATTGCTGAATGATCGCCCACCGCCATATGTGGAAAGCGAAAAAGGCTCAAGCATTAGTACTGCCCCTCCAGAACCAATACAGGGTAATGTAACACCAAATTTGAGAAGATCTCAGAGGCAAAGCAGCTCTGACATGCCTTTCTCACCACGAATACCACGGATTCAGAGAATGTACCCAGACGTGCCAACATTGAAACCTGCTGATAACTATCAGCCACAGGTTCAAAGGCACTGTTGTGATGGGCATAATGTGGGAATGACTTCCGATTCAATGGCGCAGGGAGGACAAAACTATCAGAGACCGACATTGATTCAAGCTGAATCAACACAGTTCTCGATGCCCCAAAAGCAAACGCAAGAAGCACGAGTAGTAGAAAGCCAGTTAGGTATGCCAGCAATGATGAACCACAATGTGGGGATTAACATGCCACAGAATTCGGGGAACAGACAGAATCCAGATGCAATATCTCTACCTATCACTGTAGGTCCACCAGTACCACTGTACATACAGGCAAATTCAAGCACCAGCGACCAAGGTTAATGATGCAGAATGGGACAGGGAGGAGATGCATAGAAACCACTCCAGAGACAACTCCGATAGTGGCACTGCCAAATGGATCTGGGACCTTGTCGGAATTTAGTCCAATTCCAATTTGTGCTCCGTCAACCGTGGTAAGATCACATCCACCACTATTAGTACCGTTAACCTCACAGACTGAAACATTACAGAAACCGTCAATGGCAGTTGATGTAACTGCTACACTGATGGGACTGAATGCGCAACAGTTAACACAATGGTTGAACAGCCTGAATTCCCCACAGAGTACATCTAGTGGGAAGGGAGAAGAATACCTGAATAAGATAAGGTTGGGTATGGAGGCAGATGAACTGGTTGAGGGAACAATGGGTTTGAACAGATTAGAATCATACACAGAGGAAGAACTAAGATACATGTGCCCTAGGATTACAAGAGAAGTGAGCAACATACATAAGAAGTTACAAGAAATTGCAGACAGAAACAAGATCGATATAGGTAAGACCAAACACCTGAGCAGAAGTTACAGGTTAGACTTTGAGACAAAAGATTTTGAACACATGAGATCCGCAGGGATGAAAACACACCTTAAAGAGATACTGCAGAGTGCACAGGTTTGGAGATGTTTAGACAAGTGGGAAAGCAGGTGGGTCAAGAAAAAGGATAAAAAGAAGGAAAATACTTCAGAACGAAGTGAGAAAAAACAACAGAATGACGATCTGATAACCATGCTACCAATGAGAGAGACAGCAGGGGGAAAACTTGTGCATGTACCATGGCACAGGTGCGATATTCAATCCCTTACGGATGACTTTCCCAAATTAAGAGAGAAGCCGATTGAGTGGTATCAACAAACGGATAGATTTGTGAAACTCGCGAAGTGTCTCTGGGAAGACCTGAATACCTTATTTGAAATTGTGGTTCCGGCAGATTTGTGGGAAGATTGTAAAAGGGCTGTAGGTTGGCCGACGAGTGAACCAGAAAGAGATAGGGACACAGGGGCGCCATCACCTATGGTAATGAGTTTATACCATAAGGTGATCGAGCACTTGAAAACCAAGGTTGCGTCGAAAAATGTGGATTGGCAATGGATTGACAGGACCGCTCAAGAGGTTAAAGAATCTATACACGCGTATTATGAGAGGTTGTTGAAAGCGTTTAAAAATTATAGTGGCATGGAAACGATTGAGCCAAAAGACATGCTCCATTTTGTGTTCAGGTTTGTGGAAGGGCTGAGACCCGAAATTAGCCAGATGATTAAATCGCATTTGATTTGTTGGCAGTCAAAGTCGATTGATGAAGTGTTGAATTATGCAAAATACTGCAGTGATGAGATTGAGACAAAGCAGAAAAGATTGAAGGAGGAGGTGATGGTGATGCAGCTCAGACAGGTTTACAAGGTTTGCAAGGTTTTCAACAACAGATGCCGCAGCAGCAGCAACAGGGAAATGCTATGTTTCAGCCGCAGATGAGAGGCAGAGGCCGAGGAGGGTTTGTGAATAATGGTCCTGATTTGAATACCGTTATGATTCCAAATGGTATACAGGCAATGAAGAAGGTGATGCCATGTCACACGTGCGGAATTGTCGGGCATTGGAAACAGGAGTGCCCAATGATGGTGCAGGAAGGTGTAGGTCAGCAAAACAATGATGTCAATGCATTCCAGACAATGAGAGGACCGAAACTGAGAGGTCCAAACCCAAATTTTCAAAACAATATAACCCAGATGCAGGGTTTACAACCGCAACAGGTGCAAATGCCTCGTGTGCAAATGACACAATTGCAACCAATGCAACAGCAGTTTCCTATGGTACCTAATCAGCAAATGCAAATACCCTTAGCACCAATGAATCAGCAGCAAGCAATGCTTCCTCAACAGGTCACGGGTTAGGGAATGAGTCAAAATGACACAGTACACCAATTCCCGTTACACAGCGAGAATGGAATAAACGATGTATGGGAGAGTGGAAGTTCAGATGAGGAGGGAAATTGTGTGCTTGCAGCATCTTTGGAAGTTGATCAAAAGGGTCCGTATGTGGAGGGAAGAGTTATGGGTCATCGCGGTTCATTCTTGGTTGACACAGGAGCTACACGTTCAACTGTTAGGAGCATTGAAGTGCCAAATCTGCCACTTTCAGGAAGAACAGTTCAAGTAGTGGGAGTAGCAAACAGGTACCTGACGAACCCAATCACAGATCCAGTACAAGTCAGAATTGGTAACTATCAAGGGTCACATAATTTTGTGGTATGTGACTCAAGCCCGATATCACTGTTAGGGAGAGACCTATTGTGCAAATTGGGATGTTCGATTATGTGTTCGAACGATGGAATTAGAATTCAGACGAGCAGTGATGGGGAAGAAGAGGACAGTGTAGAAGGGGATGAGATGGAGACTGTCGATGAAGAGTATCCTCTGATTACCCTTTTTCCGATGATCACTGAAGCAGATATTCCAGCTGAGTTACAGGAAACAGTCGGAAAAGAAGTGTGGGATATGACAGGAAAAGAGGTGGGATTGGTGAAAGGAGTGGAACCAGTGAAAGTGACTGTAAAACCCAATGTAACCTTTCCCCAGACCCCACAGTACCATATGGCACAAGACACCCTCATGAAAGTCGCCCAACTCATTGATGAGTTTGTAAAGCAGGGAGTACTGAAAGAAGTGTTAAGCAGTCCATGTAATTCACCAGTTATGGGACTAATAAAGCCAAGTGGAAAGGTACGAATTGTGCAGGACTTGAGGAAAATAAATGACATAATAATTAAATGCTGCCCTGTAGTACCAAATCCAGCTGTGATAATGTTTCAAGTCCCTTGCGATGCCGAGTGGTTCTCAGTCATCGACTTGTCACAAGCATTCTTTTCGGTGCCTCTTCATGAGGACAGCCAATTTCTCTTTTGTTTCAAATTCTTAGACAGAGTTTACAGTTGGTGTCGAATTCCTCAAGGGTTTTCGGAGTCACCGTCAATTTTCAATCAGATTCTAAAGAAAGACTTGGAAGCGTTAGAATTGCCATTCGAGTCAACCCTAGTACAGTACATTGATGACTTACTGATTGCATCGAAGACAGAAAGTGACTGCACAGCCGACACCATTGCCCTATTGAACCATTTGGGAAGGAATGGACACAAGGTGTCTCCTTCAAAATTACAGTTCTGTCAGAAGAAAGTGAAATATTTGGGTCACCAAATAGAAAAAGGGTCACGGAGAATAATGAAGGAAAGAATAACAAGTGTACTTCAAATGAGTCCCCCAAAGACGAGGAGGGAGGTGAGGAAGTTTTTGGGAATGGTGAGTTACTGTCGCCAATGGATTCCCAACTTCTCAACCCTAGCAAAACCTTTACTGAAACTGACTCAGAAGGATGCATTGGATGAAATTGAACTGAAAGGAGAAGAGATGGATGCTTTTATTGAATTGAAAGAATGCATGTGCAGGGCTCCAGCTTTAGGTATGCCTGACTACACAAAGCCTTTCACATTGTTTTGTCATGAACGTGATGCATGTTCCTTGTCTGTCTTGACCCAAGCCCATGGTGGCGTAAACAGACCGGTAGCGTATTTTTCAGCTACTTTGGATCCGGTCGCAGCAGCACTGCCAGGGTGCTTGCGCGCCGTAGCCGCAGTTGGTATCAGCCTCACTCAGAGTGAAGGAATAGTGATGGGACACCCTTTAACAGTCATGGTCCCTCACTCAGTTGAGATACTTTTGACACGTTCCCGAACACAGCACATGACTGGTGCTAGACTCACAAGGTACGAAACAATAATTCTGGGATCACCTAATGTGCAGCTGAAAAGGTGCACTACGTTGAATCCAGCAACCTTGTTTCCCAGTGAAAATGCTGAAATTGAGAACGCTGAAGACATCGAGCATGACTGTCTTCAGGTGACTGAATTTTGCACCAAACCAAGACCTGATATCAAAGATACCCGATTGGAAGAAAATGATCAAATTATTTTTGTTGACGGTTCATGTTTAAGAGATGCACTGGGTGTATTGAAAGCAGGGTACGCTGTATGCACGGTAACAGGTGTTTTGCAAGCATCTTGGCTTCAAGGAGTTTACTCTGCACAAGTAGCAGAATTGTTAGCCCTTACTAGAGCTTGCCAACTCTCTGCATTGATGAAAGTTACCATTTACACTGACAGCCAGTACGGGTTTGGAATAGTGCATGATTTCGGACAATTGTGGTCACAGAGAGGCTTCATGACCTCTTCAGGATCGCCAGTGAAAAATGGCGAAAGAATAAAAGAATTGTTACATGCCATCCAACTACCAGGAGAAGTAGCAGTGGTAAAATGCAGTGCACATTCGAAGGGACAAGATTATGTTTCTCTGGGAAATGGATATGCGGATCAAGTCGCAAGGTTTTGCGCATTGAACTGTATATTGCTTAGGGATGAATGGAATTTGATAAATGAACCAGAACTCGAACCAAGCGAAATATTTGCTCTAAAGGTGATAGATACGATGGACGAATTGAAATCCTTACAGAATGATGTCAGTGAGGATGAGAAACTTTCGTGGACCAAATCACAATGTGTAAAGAGACTAGATGAATTGTGGGTTTCAAGTGAAGGGAAATTCGTTCTTCCAAATAGCCTTTTGACACAGATAGCCAGATTTTACCATGGACAAGCTCATCTTGGGAGGGATGCCATGATTAGGTTGTTTGAAACTGATTGGTTTAACCCCACATTCCGTCAAGTTGCTGAAGCAGTTTGCCACCGTTGCGTCATTTGCCAACAGATGAACGCAGGGAAGGGAACCGTTGTAAATTTGAGCCACATTGGAAGAGCAGGGGGTCCATTCAGCAGGATGCAAATGGACTTCATTGAGATGCCTGTGCATGGAGGCTTGAAGTATGTGTTGGTGGTTGTGTGCATTTTTAGTCACTGGATTGAAGCATACCCTACACGCAGAAATGACAGTCTCACAGTTGCAAAACTACTCTTGAGAGAGTTAATACCACGTTTCGGATTCCCGATCTCTTTAGAATCAGATAGGGGAAGTCACTTCAATAATGAAGTGATAAAATTGCTTTGTGCAGCACTGAACATTGAGCAAAAGCTGCATTGTAGCTACCGCCCTGAAGCATCAGGTTTAGTGGAGCAAATGAATGGCACATTGAAATCAAGAATGGCGAAAATATGCGCATCAACAAACTTGAAATGGCCTGACGCATTGCCTTTGGTACTAATGTCAATGAGAAACACCCCTGACAGAAAGACTGGACTGTCCCCACACGAGATTCTCATGGGCAGGGCTATGAGACTTCCAGCAGTTCCTGCAAATGCGCTTTTGAATATTACAGATGATATGGTGTTAGACTACTGCAAAGGTCTAGCTGATGTGGTTCAATCTTTCTCTCACCAGGTGGAGGCAACCACCTTGCCACCGATCCAAGGTCCAGGACACGCCCTGAAAGCAGGTGACTGGGTCGTGATAAAGAAGCACGTGAGGAAGTCGTGTTTGGAACCCTGTTGGAAAGGACCTTTCCAAGTGATTTTGACGACTACCACCGCTGTGAAGAGTGCAGGAGTTCCCAACTGGATTCACGCCAGTCACACAAAGAGGGTGTTGTGTCCCACAGATGAGGAAGTTGAAGCGCTGAAGTTACCAGTACCTGATAACAAAGTACTAAGCGCTGAGGCAGAGCGAAACAGAACTAGAAGCGAACAGGCAGAAATAGAGGAGGGAGAAATATTCTCTGAGGACGAAGCAACTGATTCACTTGGGGAAGGCCAAGGAGGAGCCTCAGACAGCGACGAAGCAGCTGAAGGTAACAAAGAGCCTGAAGCAGCTGAAAGTGACAAAGAGCCTGAAGAAAGTAACGGTGACAAAGGGCTCGAAACAGGTGAAGAAGCAGGAGAGCCTGATCAGAGGAGGGCTTTCCCAGAAGCAGACGATACAGAAAAAGAAAAGGAAAACCTGATTGACTCCCCAGAAGGAGGGGACAAGGCAGAGCAGAACGAAACTGCTCAAATTCCTTCAGAAGAGATTGGAGGTCCATCAAGTGGACACAGTGCAAAAAGAAGACCAAGCATATCGCCAGTAAAACTAAGAACTAGAGAAACGTTGAACGACAGTGAAGGGCCAAGAGTGAAAGAGAAAAGAAAGGAAGTGTCTGTTGTAGTACCAACACCAAGTGAAGAAAAGGACTTGGCCAAAGAGGAAAGTACCAGTGAGAAAGAATCAAAGAGAGATGCAAAATTGAAAAGGAAAAGGATACAGAGCAGGAGGTATTCTGGTCCGGAGTGGGCGTACGTAGCCAATAACGATTGGTCAGACGAATTCGTATCCCTCAGTCTTGAGAACGAAGAGGCAGAACTTCATTTTGGAAATAAAAACTTTATGGACTCTGTTGATTGAAACCATTGATCACTTGATTGACTTTTCAACCGGGTAAGACATTGCTAACTTGATTGACTTTGAAACCGATTTTGAGACAACGCTGCTAACCGATAAGAGACTAAGCTGCTAAAGAAAACTGTGTGAACATTGAACTCGTTCAACTTTGAAAATACCTGCAAACACGCTTTGATAAAGTGTCTTCAACTTTCTGATTCTATACAGATCATGACTAGCTTCACTACACAGGGGCGTAAAATGAAGTATTGTAAATACATGTGTATAGGCTTAATAACCGCATGCGTACTAATAATCGTAGCAATAGTTCTTGGAATGCATGGTAAAAGTGAGAGTGAGACGAATGATGCTTCTACTTCTAAACCTATTATCGTTACTGAACTAACAGCTTTGAAGAGACTCGAGCAAGACGAGAGACACTTGCATGATAAGAAGGAACTTTCATCTAACGTTTTCTATCGCTTACTGAGTGAGTATGTTGAGACCATGGATGCGAAAGATTGTTATGTGTGTACACAAATACCTACCTCTGTAGTGGAGGGGGTAACGTATCACAGCATGCCTCTTACGTATGGAATTACATGTAGTATAGTAGCTTCCAGATTTTATGCTCAAAAAGACATTCACTATTTCTATACTAATTACGATGTTACCTTTGCATATGTCCCCATAATAGGGCATTTAAGTAAGATAGCTCGAGATTATTATGCCAAATTAATGAGGGAATTCTTCGAACCAATGTCACCTTTTCACACAGCTCACGCACATAGAGAGAACCTTACATGCTTGCTTTCACCAGTAGAATTATAATTTTTAGACCGCACTGATGATAGGAAGAATGAAATGAAGGAGAAATTAGAGAGGGAATTACACGAAAGGACGTCTGTAGATAATTATGCTTTTGCTGCAATAAAGACACAAGGGAAAATAGCTTTAGATACATTGCATGTAGGAAGATTTTGTATACATAGATTTCCATCATATTATGAAACAGTTTTTGTGGGAACGAGTGAATGTAAACATACATATGCATTTCAATCTAAGTGGACGTTCATGCTGAATGGACAAGATCCAGTTATTCCTGGAGTATATTATATTTGTGGACTCAACGCCTATTATCGTCTTCCTAAAGGATGGTATGGGAGGTGTTATTTGGGAATAGTGTTCCCAAAGGTTTACCAACTAGACGACTTAAAGAAATTTCCAAGGCTGTCTGAATCACATCGTGTTCAGAAAAGGGAGACAGCTTCTGGTGTGGTAGGAGATATATTTGGAGCATTGTTTCCTTCAGTAGGAGTCATATTGAATTCAATCAAAATACGAAAGTTGTCTACTATTGTGGATAACATGCTGACAAAGTTTTCAGGAGCTATAATCCTGATGGATGCTGAACTTGCTGCAGAAAGAGCTATGACTCTTCAAAATCGGCTTGCCTTAGACATTCTTTTAGCAAAGGATGGCGGCGTTTGCAAAATGCTTGGCACGCGTCACTGTTGTACATATATACCAGACAACAGTGGAAAAATTAGAACGATGCTTACAAATTTAACTAAAGAAAGTGTAGATTTAAAGGAATTGAAAGAACCCGGAGTTTGGGAGAAAGTTGGAAAGGGATTTGCTTCAGTGGGAAATTGGCTCAGCAACGTTTGGAACGGATTGTTACTAAAAATAGTAAAGGGAATATTGATAATATTAATTTGTTTATTAGGCTCTTGGGGAACATGGAAAGCTTTCAAAATGTTAAAAGCAAGAAACAAAAGAAAAAGAGAAGAGAAAATAGAGAACAAAATGGTGGAAATATATAGGGAGAAGTCAAAAGGGACTAAAAGAAAAAGGGAATTGACTGAAGTGCCAAATTACTATACAGAATTTTAATGGAATAAAATTTGTGAGTAGATTTGATGTGATGACATAATTAGTCATCAGAGGAGGGATTGATGACGCAGAAAAAGAAGGTCCGACATATATTCATATAAATTGTGTAATCAGTACGTGTAATGTAGTGTGATTTTAGTAAAAGAAATAATGTACGAGGGAAATTGTGCCCTCAGGGTAGTTCGCCATCATTATAAACGAGCTTTATTAATCACGAAGTATTAAAATGTAGTAATCCGTCATAATCGCAAATGTATGCCATGATTTCTTGTTTGAAAACTGTTTTGCTTAGCTTAAATTTAGTACAGGCTTTGGCCTAGTTGCTTGGTTTCAAATTCTAGCTGCGTGATTTTTTTCCTTGAACTAATGAAACATATATTCTTGCTTGAAGTTGTATTTTTCCAGTAGAAACTGGCTGGTACACTTATCTCCAAGGTTTCGTGCTAGGCCGGTTACATCCCCTTTGATACAAGGTCAGTCTCTGCAGGTGCGGACAATGAAGGTACAGATAGTAAAATAATTGGCAAACCATGATACAATTTGTGTTCCAAGGCTCCAAGGACAGTGTATGCATAAATGGGCGCTAGTAAAAGACAATTTTTGATTGGACCATTTGAAGCCAACCTATGAACCCTCCAATGGAAGACCCTGCAAAATTTGGAATGTTTCTTACTTAAACCCACCGGACAAAGAGAAGTCAGCCATTTTCCTCGATGCCAGTTTGAAGCCTGATGCCAGACTCCATTTTGGACGACACCCTGATGCCCTTTTCTCTATCTGAGAGAAAGAGACTTTAAGAATTCTCACCCTAGAGACTTTAACTTTGATTTGCCCCCGTCTTGCCCATGCAGTAACTTTGCCCTATTCTCCTTGCCGCTGCAAGGAAACTTGCCCTTAACTTTGCCCCTTTGAAATTTGCCCCATGCTGATCAACCGGTACCTGAAGGACGAAGACTTTTCTTGAATGCTGATTGTATTTGGTAAATATGAAAGGATAAATGTATTATGCATTGTGTTTTTCCTTTTAGGTACCAACTGCTATTTTGATAGAGTCCTAGCTAGAAGTTTTCCAAATTTGTGTTGACTAAATTCGTTTTGCATGAAGTCCCACATGCCAATGCTAATTAGAGGTTAGTCGAGGTATTCATTCAATGTATCATGAAGAATTGAAATCTTGTTATGCTGACCGAATGTATGCAATTAGTCAAATACAGTTAGTCACATTAGTGATTTGCATTGCTTTAACAGAGTGTATCATCATTCAGATTTTGCGTAGATTGTGTTTCTTCCGCCGTTATGGACAGCTAGTAATGTTCATATACATATATCAATTGGTTTTGAGACATATATACATCGTGCTAGCTTTGTTAATATAGGGAAATAAATTCACTAACTTTTAATAAACTGGTGTGGTTATTCATGACTGAAAGGTCATGGTGCGCCGAAATACCAACTGTTATTGATTTCTGATGTGTTATATTGATCTATTAATTGAGTATTAAATACCGATTTCAGTAGTTATTGATTATTGATCTGAGTGACTCGACTATTGAGGATGAGGAGAGCCCGACTCGGTTAAAAGATTCACCGACCTCCAACGTGTCCAGGTACAGGTAATTTATAAAGGCTGGACGTGTTATCAGTGGGCTGCTCTCTGGCCCAACGGGGCTTCCAGATCTCCCAACGCCTCTTTCTATTTCCGAACGGGCCACTGCTTCCGAGATGCCAACAGGAGTCTAACGGACAGGTAACCGACTCCGCCCCGGGCCTAACGACACCCGACTAAGTGTCCACACATGCAAGGCACAGGATGATTGAGAACTTGCTGTCTCAATGTAAGCTTCACCCCTGCAAACGCCTCCGACGAAAATATACATTATAAAATGCTATATCCAATACGACCTTATGATGCACATTAAATGTTTAAACACATAATATGTGCATATTACATAGGCGGTGACAGACCACCTTTGCAAAGGCATTTTATGTTTTGCTAATAACTTTGGCGCTATTTGACGAATCTGCACACAAGTTTAAAAAGACAAATCCACTTTTTGGTCCTTAAAGACAAGCTTAGTTCAGATCTGTCAAATGGTGGCCAACAATGTGGAAATTCCTGAGTGCGACCTTTCCCTTTTTATCTCACTTAGGATTCTTTGCTCTTCCATAACACAATTACATCAAATGTTGCATTAAAATAAAACTTTACTCAAGGAAGTACCGTTGTTTGTTTTGGTGTAAATACCTTAATAAACTCCAGCGTCAGCGCACGATGCGGGCACGGGCGAGGCTGGCACTGAGGGCAGCGAGTGACGCTTCAGGGCCTCGATCAGGGAGCAAAACACAATCGTTTTAGACTAGGCTGCTCTCTGGCCCAACGGGACTTCCAGATCTCCCAACGCCTCTTTCTATTTCCGAACGGGCCACTGCTTCCGAGATGCCAACAGGAGTCTAACGGACAGGTAACCGACTCCGCCCCGGGCCTAACGACACCGACTAAGTGTCCACACATGCAAGGCACAGGATGATTGAGAACTTGCTGTCTCATTAATGTAAGCTTCACCCCTGCAAACGCCTCCGACGCAAATATACATTATAAAATGCTATATCCAATACAACCTTATGATGCACATTAAATGTTTAAACACATTATATGTGCATATTACATAGGCGGTGACAGACCACCTTTGCAAAGGCATTTTATGTTTTGCTAATAACTTTGGCGCTATTTGACGAATCTGCACACAAGTTTAAAAAGACAAATCCACTTTTTGGTCCTTAAAGACAAGCTTAGTTCAGATCTGTCAAATGGTGGCCAACAATGTGGAAATTCCTGAGTGCGCCTCTCCCTTTTTATCTCACTTAGGATTCTTTGCTCTTCCATAACACAATTACATCAAATGTTGCATTAAAATAAAACTTTACTCAAGGAAGTACCGTTGTTTGTTTTGGTGTAAATATGTACTGTAGTTATGGAGAAATAAACATTTAAATAGTGCCCCAGTCTGGGCATGACAAGAATGGATTTTAGAGATATCGGGAATGCTAATTTGCAGAGTGCTGCAAACATGGCTTTGCGGATCTCGTCTGATACAAAAAAAAAGAAAAAAATCAAATCTGATAGGATGAGGGAACCTTTTCATCAATTTCAGCAGCACAAACCAACACCCAGGTAAAAGGAGGTTTAAAATGGCTGTTGGCTGTAAATAGGAGGTTAAGCACAAGGAACCACTGGATGTTATACATGATTTAAAAATAATGCATACTGGACAGGCCGAACTATTATTATCTTTCATTCACTACACAGTTTTAATTTAATGCTCACATGTTGCATATAATATTCAACAGATTTCCTTCTTTTGTAATCCTGGTCTTCATTCCAAAGTTTTTTCTGATCATTCAGCCATTTATTATACATCCACGTGGTGTGCAAATAAACTTGTGAATTTACATAAGCCCTCCATCAGGGAACTCACATAGTCAAACACCTATTTACACCTCAGGAAGTACAAAAAGTACATCATATAAAACCAAAGTTAAACAATGACACCCCTGTCAATATAAATGCAAACATGAGCATTAATCAGGGGATAGGTATGTTTATCACAAGTTAAATACTATACTAGTTTAAAGGGAAGCTTATCAGTGGTTGAAGTTCAGTACACACCAAACTCAGAGATGGAGTTCCCAGGGCACAGGCAACACCAAGTCAACCAATGGACACATTGTATATCTCTTTCGTACAGCATCTGGTATCTTTTTGTTTACACCTTTTCTCAGTGAGACAAATATCCACAGTGTGTATGTCTGTTATAAACAATATGGGGCATCACTGCCGATTTGTGTGTAAATTATGGGCAGTACATCATAACTCGTCTCAGGACCACAGACTCAATGGATTTACCAAGTGTGTGTAAATTAGACCTAAATTTATGGCATAGGTTGCAGTGCTCAGTTTCCTTTATGTGACTGCATGTAGGAAAAAGTAATGGACTGTAAGTGATATGGCGTCTTAGCTGGCCAAATGTCTAAAACATGGATTCGTGTGGGGGAGGGGGGGGGGGGAGGACGTGGCAGGCAGAATGGCCGACTGACAGCTCTAGAGGAGTGCTCCCAGCCCTGGACTCTGAATCCTCTGCGATCCTGCCGCCCTGGGCCCCCTCGAACCCGGCAGACGGGTCCTGGAGCCCCCTGGAGCGAAGGGGAGGGCGAGGAGAGCACCGGCAACTGGAGTAAGGTGTGGCGATCGCGCCACAGGAGGAGCGCATGTGGTGAGCGCCTGACCCCAGGATGGTGGCTGCGATTGTGGGCGTGTCTTGAGAATCAGTCAAAATCGGCTAATTGCAAAGCAAGTGAGGTGCTGTTTAGGGGGAAGTGACCCAGTTGGGGGGGGGGGCTTCAAGATTTGGACTCATTGGTGTTCAGGCGTCGTAACCCCCCCGGCACCCTCCCCTCCCCCCTGCATGAAGCTGGAGGTGCCCCTTCCCATAGGCCTGGAGGCCCATCATAGTGACTAGAATTTTGCAGGGTGTCGGTCCTTGAGCAGCTGAGAAAGATGCTTGGGCTGCCGGTGACAGACAGAGCTGTACTGAATGTGCGAAGGTAGCTGTGGACTGTCACTGGGTTTGTCGTGGTGCCCCCCTTCTGTGTCAGTGTTCCGATTGGGCAGCCCTGTATCAGCCGGCTCCTGGAGTGCGGGACTGGCTGGTGGTGAGACGGACTCATTGAGTGGAGGACGACGCCTGCGCTGATACTGCCTGTGCCAGTGTTCGCCCTGTAGTGATCTGGTGAGGCAGTTTGGAACCAGGCAGTGGTGCGTGGAGAGGGCACGAGGTTCGATCACTGCGCTGCGCCTGGTAGTGTGGTGCACGGCATTGGGAGTATTTGCTTGTAGCAGGCGCCTCATTAGGTGCGCACCATGGGCAAGGACAGAGCGAACAAGGGAACGCAGCAAAAACAGATGGATCAATACACAGCGCAGAATGCAGGAGCGAGTCTGCAAAAAGAGCCCCCCTGGCCCCTCGGAGAAGGCAGCAGAGCCCACCGGGGCGCAAATCCTGGCTGCTATTGAGTCATCTAGCCGGGCAACGCAGACTCAGATTGCGGCCATAGCGGTAGATGTCAACCTGCTGAGAGCAGATTTGGGGGTAGTGGTGGAACCATCAGTGGCCACTGAGCAAAAAGTGACTTTCATGCAGTCTGATGTGGACACGCTGAAGGCTTCGGTGGCCATCCTCGAAGCTCAAACACGCAAACTGGAAGCGCGTGTCGAGGATGCGGAGGGTAGGGCAGGCGCTGTAACCTCTGTGTAGTGGGCTTCCCCAAGGGAGTAGAGGAGGCGAATGTTGAGGCCTTCCTGGAGGACAGGATCCGTTAAACATTGCCTGCTGCCCCATTGTCGGCTGTGTTTGTGGTGGAGCGTGCGCACCGGTCCTGCCGGGGGCCCCTCCGCATACAATCATAGCCAAGGTCCTTAACTATAGAGACTGCAATGCAATCTTGCAAGAGGTGCGCAAACATGGAGATCGCACATTTGAGAATCACACTATCCATTTTTTCCCTGACTACGCCACGGCGGTGCAGCTCCGACGACAGTCATATGCTGGTGTTAAACATAAGCTAAAAAGACCTGGGCTATACTTATATGTTGTTGTATCCAGCCAAATTGAAGGTTCTTCATACGGGCCGTTCACATTTCTTTCAATCTCCTGAAGCAGTGTGGGACTGGTTGGAGCGGAACAATGGGACAGGAACGCCAGAATCACTGTGGGGGTGGGGGGAAGAGTGGTGGGAGACTCAGAGGGCCGGAGGAAGTGCGTACTGCAGCGCGCAGAAGTACCAGACGCCATCATGCCGGCCGCGGAAGCCGAGTAATTGTGCGCTCGGACGGTACTCTGAGTCTTGAGTGGAGGAGACAGGAGCGTGAGGAGGCTAAACTGTTGGTACAAACTGTCACGTCAGAGGCGTCCTTGCGCTCCAGATCCCCTGTGTTGCGAGTGGTTTGTCTCCAGAAGGGGAAGCCGAGGTCACCTGAATGATATACTGGACCTTTCGTTATGTTGGAATCAAGTACTTTGGTTTGGGGTCAATGCTCTGGGTCTTCCCTCTGTTGGCTCTCCTCTGACTCTATGGCCTTTGTTCTTCTCCTGTCTACTGCTGCCTTTTAGGTGCTGGGGATGTGGGGTTCTGGGTTGGCGGCTGAACGGGGGCCATGACAGAGTGGTGAGCCTGTGAACCTCCCCCTCCGTTGTTAGTTCACTTGTTGGGAAAAGTGTGTGTGTGCGGGCCGAATGATTAGTGAGTGTTGGGAGTGTGCAGTGTAGTCCGGACCCGACACTGGCTATTAAGCGGGAGCGGCGATTGTTCCCCACTACTGGGTCACTGGAAGTGATAGCGGGGTACACACATGATTGGGCAGACACTAGTTGTGGGTGGTGTTTACCCATGGTGGGATGGAGGGAGGGGGGAGTGTTCTGTGGGTTCTAGTTGGTGTTGGTATTCTGTTTTTGATAAGGTGAGCATTCTCCTGCTGAGAAGGTATTGGATCGTCGGGTTGCGCGTGCACAGTGGCCGGGGGTGGTGTTGGGGGATGCATGTGGGTGGGGAGGGGCGGTTGAGCACTGTAGGGGACCAGGCGTTGTGGAACAAAATAAGGCAGGGACCCCTACACGCATAGTTAGATGGGATGTTAGAGGTTTGAACTCCTTTGTGAAGCGCTACAGAGTACACACATCTTAAGTGACTTGACGTGCATATTGCGCTCCTACAGGAGACGCATCTGATGGAAAGTGAAGCGCAAAAAGTGCTGAAAAAATGGCGGGGACAGTTTTATTTGGCAACCTATTCCTCCTACGCTAGGGGGGTCTCTGTTTGGATTGCTCCCAGGACTCCCTTCACGTTAAGAAGCTTAAAAGTGGATGTACAAGGCTGATACATATTCTTACACGGGGTATTAGATAGCCGGGAGCTCTGTCTGTTGAATGTTTATGCCCCTAACACTGATGATGCGGTGTTCTATCATCAACAGGAATTTAATGCCTTACACAGGGATGCCCATTTTGTGGGCGGGTGAATAATTGTGTCCTAGACGGAACCCTAGATAGGGACCCGCCAAAGATGAACACTAAGTCGCAAATGACTGCCAAATTGCGGATGGTTATGAGGAATTTGCACTTTGTGGATGTGTAGAGGGAGATGTATCCTACCTCTAGAATATTTTCGTGTTTCACGTCCACCCATGGGGCTTATAGCCGCCTGGATCGATTCCTCCTTTCCAATGACGGATCGCTTGACGTTTGCCGTGTTGCTTATCAGGTCCAGTTCTTATCGGACCGTGCCCCTCTCTTTTGGAATGTGAAACACACATATCCAAGCCTGCAATCCCATGTGGCGTCTGAGGCCAGACCTACTGAATGATCCTGAATATAAACAAGACCTCCAGGGGGTGCTAAATGGTTATTTTAGTACAAATTGGGGTACGGCTACGGCCCGAGGCATCGAATGGGAGGCATTGAAAGTAGTTATCAGAGGTGAAAGCCTTAGTAAAACGTATGGTATTAGGAAGTGTTGGACTTTTTTGCTTATGCAGGGTCATCCTCAATCTTTTTGCCTCCTATTTTTTCTGACCTTTTGCTGTTGGCTTTTGAACTCTGAGCACTTTACCACTGCTAACCAGTGTAAAGTGCATATGCTCTCTCTGTAAAATGTGTATGTGATTGGTTTATCTGTGTTTGGCATATTTGATTTACTAGTAAGTCCCTAGTAAAGTGCACTAGAGGTGCCAGGGCCTGTAAATCAAATGCTACTAGTGGGCCTGCAGCACTGGTTGTGCCACCCACATAAGTAGCTCTGTAATCATGTCTCAGACCTGCCACTGAAGTGTCTGTGTGTGCAGTTTTAACTGTAAATTCGACTTGGCAAGTGTACCCACTTGCCAGGCCTAAACCTTCCCTTTTCTTACATGTAAGACACCCCTAAGGTAGGCCCTAGGTAGCCCCAAGGGCAGGGTGCAGTGTATGGATAAGGTAGGACATATAGTAATGTGGGTTCTATGTCCTGACAGTGAAATACTGCCAACTTCGTTTTTCACTGTTGCAAGGCCTGTCTCTCTCATAGGACAACATGGGGGCTATCTTTAAATATGATTAAAGTGTAGATCCCCCTAGAGAGTAGATGGACATGTGGAGTTTGGGGCCCCTGAACTCACAATTTAAAAATACATCTTTTAGTAAAGTTGATTTTAAGATTGTGCGTTTGAAAATGCCACTTTTAGAAAGTGAGCATTTTCTTGCTTAAACCATTCTGTGACTCTGCCTTGTTTGTGGATTCCCTGTCTGGGTCAGTTTGACAGTTGGGTTGTTTTTCACCTCACACTAGACAGTGACACAAAGGGGGATGGGGTGTAACCTGCATTTCCTGATTAGCCATCTCTGCTAGGAGGGAGGGGTGGAGTGGTCACTCTCACCTGAAAGGATTGTGCCTGCCTCTGACAATGCCGGCTCCAACCCCCTGCTGTGTGTCTGAGGCATTGCCTGGGCAAGGCAGGATTTCACAAGTAGGTGTGAGTCCCCTTTGAAGAAAGGTGACTTCAAAGACTAAGAGGGGTATAAGAAGGGCACCCAAATCTACAGACTTTAGAAACACTTCTGGAACCAAGAGGAACCTCTGCCTGGAGAAGAGCTGATAGCTGAGGAAGAAGTGCTGCCCTGCCTGTGACTGTGCTTTGTGGAGCTTTCCTGCAGTGCTGCTTCTGCCAGAGTAAGAGGGCAAAGGCTGGACTTTGTGTGCCTTCCATCTTGTGAAGAAATCTCCAAGGGCTTGAGTTAGAGCTTGCCTCCTGTTGTTTGAAGTCTCAGGGACAGCAAAGACTTCTCTCTGCCAGCACCTGGAGTTTCTGGAGAGACTCCTGCTCTGACAGATGGTGCCCTATCCAGTCCCTGGGCCCTTGAAAGAAAAGCTGGTGGAAATCCAAGGAAATCGTCTTCGGACGACTCCGGACCGACGCCGCTGCTGAATCCGGTAACGCCGCCTGCACCTGACGCCATGACCTTCGCTGGAACGAAACGCTCTTCGCAGGCCCGACGCTGCAGCAGCCCCGCTGAAGTCCGCGACTCCGTGGAAGTCGCCGCACCACGTCGTGACCGACACAGCTCAAAGTGCACGGATTCAACGTTTCGCACAGAAGCCATGATCCCCGACTTCACGCATCGGCTTGTTTTCACTCTTCACCAAAGGTACTGTACTTGGGGGTCTACATGACTCCATGACCGGCGCCGCTGGTGTCGGCTTGTTGGGAACGACTCCGTCACGACGCCGTGTTAACATCTCATCGAAGCATTTTTGTTTCTAAGCGCTAGTTTTGAGTTTAATCTCTAAAAATTCATAACTTGACTTGTGTATGTTGGAATTTTGTCGTTTTGGTCTTGTTTTGTTTAAATAAATATTTCCTATTTTTCTAAACTGGTGTTGTGTCATTTTGTAGTGTTTTCATTAAGTTACTGTGTGTGTTGGTACAAATACTTTACACCTAGCGCTCTGAAGTTAAGCCTACTGCTCTGCCAACCTACCAAGGGGGTAAGCAGGGGTTAGCTGAGGGTGATTCTCTTTTACCCTGACTAGAGTGAGGGTCCTTGCTTGAACAGGGGGTAACCTGACTGTCAACCAAAGACCCCATTTCTAACAGGAAGCGCTTGGACCAGGAGCTCACGCAGCAGGAAGATGTATTGACAGCCTTACAGCACCAAATAGATAATGGTGACGTGTTGGAATCGGCTTGCCTTGAGGTGCGTCACAGAATTGTACAACTCTGGGATAGACTGGATAATTATGTCAGCCGGAATTATAGGCAGCAGCTGTATCGGGAGGGGGACCATTCGGGGTGTATGTTGTCTTGGCTCGTCTGACAGGAACGTCCCGTTCCTATCATCCAGATGCTCCGTGGTCCTTCTGGAGATAAGATTTTGGGAAAACTGCAGGTGAATTCGCACCTGCGGGCTATCTATGCCACAGCATGTGGTGTAGGTGTGACCCGGATACTGGAGTACTTGGATGGACTGTGGATGCCTCGCCTTACGGAGGCCCAGTCGGAAGAGTTGGAGGGGGAGGTGTCCTTGGACGATCTGATAGAGGCATTAGGAGGAATGGCATCTGGGAAAGCACCTGGTCCGGACGGGCTACCATTCAAATTTTACCGTACTTATCCCGCTGTGATTCTGCCGGGACTGTTGGAGATGCTCCATGAGGCGCGGGGTGAGGACCTTCTCCCGGAGAATATGCGGGAAGCATTGATAGTCATGCTGCCGAAACCTGGGAAGGCGGTGGACGTCCCGGGCTCCTATAGGCTGTTATCCATGTTAAATGTGGATGTTAAATTGTTGGCCAAGGGTTTGGCCTCTCGTTCGAGTCGAGTGATGACACATTTTTTACAGAGTGATCAATGCAGATTTATACCGGGGAGGGGGACTCATATGAACAAACGGCGCTTAGCACATATACTGCACGAGACCCGCAGATCCACGTTTCCCGCAGCTCTGGGGGCTCTTGATATGGAGAAAGTGTTTGACACCTTATCCTGGGAATACTTATGGGAGGTGATGCGTAGGATGGGTATAGGCCCGGTCTTTCTATCCTGGGTGCATCTTTTATATACAGCGCCTCGGGCAAGAGTGCGTACGGGAGCGATAGTGTCGGAGTCCTTTACTATCAAACGAGGCACACAGCAGGGATGTCCCTTGTTGCCACTGCTGTTTGCGTTGGCTATGGAGCCTCTGTCCATACGACTGCAGTCTGGGTTGGATGGGTGGGACAAGAACGCATATAATATCACTGTATGCTGATGATGCCCTGGTGTATGTCACAGACCAGGAGCTAGCGGTCCACCTCTTGTTGGGTATGATGGGCATCTTTGGGCAGATATCAATCGGCACAAAACGGTATTATTCCGGATGGCAGGTCTGTCGACATGGCGAGGCCAGAGCTACCTTGTTTGGGGCTGTCTTGGGAGACAGAGGCCCTCATTCTGACCCTGGCGGTCGGTGATAAAGCGGCGGCCAAGCCGCCAACAGGCCGGCGGTCTAAAATATGCAATTCTGACCCTGGCGGGAACCGCCAACACAGCCCGCCAACTTAACACTCCGACCGCCACAGCGGTACAAACAAACAGCGCGGCGGTTCCCGCCAACAGCCCGGCGGCAGACAAAGTACTGTGCACCCTATTACGACCCACCAATCTGCCACCTTTTCCGGGGCGGGAGCACCGCCGATAAGAACACGGCGGAAACAGACTACGAACGGGAAAACGCTCACCTCTACGCACTCCACGCGAGATTCCGGCAGTATGGAGCCAGAGTTACAGGTCATCCCCGCACTCCTATTCCTCCTCATATACCAGGAGCACGCCCGGCGGCGCGGAAGACATCGGTGAGTACTGCACCTACGACACAGGGGAGGGAAAAGATTACCGGCACACACCCACCCACCCACACCCACTACAACACACACATCAATGCATTCCCACAGATCACTGTCACAACCCACAAACCACCCCCCTCCGAAATAATGCAAAGACCAAAAGAAGAGATCATAAACGGCCAGATATATTGAAATATGTACGCCATTAATCCCAATAAATAAATAAACTATGTACAAAATATATACAGCTACTAAATGTAGTCCAACCACTGTCCGTGGATCACAGGGGTCCTGTGCAAAGGGGCAAGGCCCAGTCCCACGACAAGAACTCCACGGAGAGAACACTGCAGGGGCATCAGAAAGAAAATAGGACAGGCACCTCAGGGGGAAGGGAAGGGGGGGCACCTCAGCCACTTGAGTACACGACGCCAGATCCACGAGGGGACTCCATGACCACTGGGCCATCCTGGGGAGAGCAAAGCCACAGTCCAAACAGTCCATACAGTGGGTGGCCTGCCCACTGGCCCATCCTGGGGAGAGCAAAGCCACAGTCCAAACAGTCCATACAGTGGGTGGCCTGCCCACTGGCCCATCCTGGGGAGAGCAAAGCCACAGTCCAAACAGTCCATACAGTGGGTGGCCTGCCCACTGGGCCATCCTGGGGAGAGCAAAGCCACAGTCCATACAGTCCATACAGTGGGTGGCCTGCCCACTGGGCCATCCTGGGGAGAGCAAAGCCACAGTCCAAACAGTCCATACAGTGGGTGGCCTGCCCACTGGGCCATCCTGGGGAGAGCAAAGCCACAGTCCATACAGTCCATAACAGACCCCACTGCCACTGGAGGAGGCAAGTTGGCCAGAGGACATCCTGCAGCCCTGCCCGAGATAGATCCTGCCCTGCCACGTCTGCCAAAGGGCCAGCGGTTCTTGCCCTGAAGGGCCCAGTTCAGCGGTTCATGAGACGGCGGGGCCCAGTTCAGCGGTTCTTGAGACGGCGGGGCCCAGTTCAGCGGTTCTTGAGACGGCGGGGCCCAGTTCAGCGGTTCTTGCCTTGAAGGGCCCAGTTCAGCGGTTCTTGAGACGGCGGGGCCCAGTTCAGCGGTTCTTGCCTTGAAGGGCCCAGTTCAGCGGTTCTTGAGACGGCGGGGCCCAGTTCAGCGGTTCTTGCCTTGAAGGGCCCAGTTCAGCGGTTCTTGAGACGGCGGGGCCCAGTTCAGCGGTTCTTGAGACGGCGGGGCCCAGTTCAGCGGTTCTTGAGACGGCGGGGCCCAGTTCAGCGGTTCTTGAGACGGCGGGGCCCAGTTCAGCGGTTCTTGCCTTGAAGGGCCCAGTTCAGCGGTTCTTGAGACGGCGGGGCCCAGTTCAGCGGTTCTTGCCTTGAAGGGCCCAGTTCAGCGGTTCTTGAGACGGCGGGGCCCAGTTCAGCGGTTCTTGCCTTGAAGGGCCCAGTTCAGCGGTTCTTGAGACGGCGGACGGTCTATGGCCAACTGCTAAATGCCTGGTGGTGCCCTCCTGGGCAGCGGGGATGGTGCTCCTTCACTGCCCACCTGGGCTGTGGGTGGTGGGGCCCTCCTGGCCAGCTGGGCTGGGTCCTCCCTGGGCAGCGGCTATGGGGCTGGTGGGCTCTCCCGGGGCAGCTGTGCCGGTTCCTCCCGGGGCAGCAGCTATGGGGGTTGTGGGCTCCTCCTGGGCAGCAGGCCTGCTGCCTGACCTCTCCAACTTGCTGCCCTTGCCCTCCTTAGTCGTCGGCCTGTGGCCCTTGCCTCCCTTTGGAGCTGTGGCTGGTGACTGTCTCTGGGTGGTGTCCGGGGGGGATGTAGAAGGCGGGCTCCTGCGGCGCCCCTTCCGTCTTCTGCTCCTCTTCCCAGGGGGTGGGCTGGCTGTCCCCTTGCTGCTGGGCGAAGATCCAGACATGCGGGCTGGCGGGCTCCAATACCCCTGCACCCTTGTCAAGGGGGCTGCAGGGCTGGTGGTGGCTGAGGTGCTCTTCTTACCCCGACGAGAAGGAGGGGGGGGCTCAGGGTCAGGAAAGAAGTTAGTAGTGGCGAGGAAGAGCTTCTTGGGACAATGGAAAGTGGTAGGTACAGTGGGAATGGGAGTGGAGGGAGAGGATGTGGTTGTAGGTGAGTCACGTTTGCTGTCTTTGGGTGCAGGTGCAGGAGGGATAGGCTGTCGTGAGGTGGATGGCTGTTGGGTGGGTGGGTGGCTGCGTTTGTGTGGTGTGGAAGAGGGGGTGACAGACACAGTGGGAGAGGACACAGGGGACGTGTAAATGGCAGTGGGGGTGGTGACTGCACGTGTGCGGACTGGAGTGGAGGGTGTGCTGGTGATGGAAACACTGGCTGATGGTGAGGTGAATGGAGGTGTGAGTGTAGACGTCACAGGGAGGGAGGAGGGAGACGAGGAGGTGGGGGTCACAGAGGTGGTAGTGACTGTTGGCATGTCTGCATCGGAATGTTGCGTGTGTGAATGTCTGCGTGATCTGTGGTGCTTATGTTTGGATGAGCTTCTCTTGGGTGTTGAGGTGTGTGCAGGCTGGTCTGATGGTGTGGGTGGGACAGGCAGAGGAACAGGAGACTGGGAGGAGGGAGTTAGTAGAGGCAGGCAGGAGACAGGGACAATGGCTGCCGTCAGTGCTGAGGCCAGAGCCTGGAACGATCGCTGATGGGCAGCCTGACCCGAATGAATGCCCTCCAGGTACGCATTGCTGCGATGAACCTCCCTCTCCACCCCCTGGATGGCATTCAAAAGGGTAGTCTGCCCAACAATGAGCGTTCGGAGGAGGTCAATGACCTCCTCACTGAGGGCAGCGGGGGTAACAGGGGCAGGGCCTGAGGTGCCTGGGGCGAAGGAGATGCCCGGCTTCCTGGCAGAGCGGGCACGGGGCGAACGCGGAGGGGCTGCTGGGAGGGCGGAGATGGTGCGCTGGGTGGCGGCTGTACCTGTAATGGCGGGGGGCACGGATGGTGCCACCCCCGCAAGGGAGCCCCCTTCCGAGGACGTGTCCGTGTCGCTGCAGGCTCCAGTCGTCCCCGTCGTGGAGCTCCCCTCGCCCTCCGTCTCACTGGTCCAGTCTGACTCTGTGGCATGGCCCTCATGGGCCATGTGAGATGCAGCTCCCTCCTGCCCCGATGCCACTTCTCCTCCGCCTGATGATGCTGATGCACACAAGCACAGAAAGACAAACAAAAAGGGGGGGGGAGAGAGAAATAAAGGGATATTGAGTACATGGATCTCCGGTACAGTTAGCGGACATGACAGACACAGATGCCCCCTGCACTAAGTTGCGCACTTGGGGTACGCTACGCATTCCGTGGAACATGGCCTACACGCCTAGAGTTGACAACTGCACCCATGGATGACAAGGCCCAGGGATGGCTGTACTGACAAACTACTGAGGGTGGTGGCTGGGGACACAGGGGCTTACGGGGGTGCCCAGCCTACAGATATCGCCCTGGCCTAGGGGGACCCCCAGCCCTCCTCCCCCACCCAGACACCTCCACTGCACGACAACAGAGTAGATAATGCTTGTACTCACCCCCTTGTGTCTGCTGTGCTGCCCTCACGCGCCCATCCAAATCAGGGTAGGCCACCGCCAGGATCCGGAACATCAGGGGGCTCAGTTGACGGCAGGCACCCCGCCTACGTTGGGAGGCCATCCCCAGCAGAGACTCGGCGGTCTTCTTGGTCCCGCAGCGGATGTCCTCCCACCTCTTGCGGCAGTGGGTGCCCCGTCGATGGTGGACCCCCAGGGCCCGGACTTCCTTGGCGATGGCACGCCAAATCCCGATCTTCTCATGGGCGCGGACCTATGTGACACGTACAGGGAGGGAGAAATACCACGTTCAAGTTACTCAGCATTTTCCTTTCCAGTGGCCCAACGCCCCCCATCCCCGCCAGGCCCCCCGCCAGGCCCCCCGCCATGCCCAACATGCCCCCCATCCCCGCCAGGCCCCCCGCCATGCCCCCCGCCATGCCCAACATGCCCCCCATCCCCGCCAGGCCCCCCGCCAGGCCCAACATGCCCCCCATCCCCGCCAGGCCCCCCGCCATGCCCCCCGCCATGCCCAACATGCCCCCCATCCCCGCCAGGCCCCCGCCATGCCCAACATGCCCCCCATCCCCGCCAGGCCCCCCGCCATGCCCAACATGCCCCCCATCCCCGCCAGGCCCCCAAGCCAGCCAGTGGCCCCAAATCCATATTTTTAAGCGTAGGGGTTTGTGGGTGATGTGGGTGTGTGTTTTATATTGTATTGTGTGTGTGGGAGTGGTGTGTGTATGTGTATCAGGTGTGTGGGATTCAAATCGTCCAATGTGGGTGAGTTTTGTTCGTTTGTGTGTATTCTGACCGCGCCGGTGTGTCCCGCCAATGGAATACCGCGTTTGAATGACCGCCGCGTGGATTCGTGGGTCGTAATGGGATGGGCGTATTTCTGTTGGCGTGGCGGTGGAGGTTTGGTCACCTCCACCTTTCCGCCGACCGCTGGTCTGGCGGTCTGTTGTGGCGGTCGGATTTTCGGAGGTTTGCCTTCTGCGGGTCAGAATGACCGTGGCGGGTTTCCGCGACCGCGGCGGGATTATGGAGGATTTCTGACCGGCGGTAGGCGCCTTTTACCGCCGAGGTCAGAATGACCACCAGAGTCTTTTACATATTTAGGTGTTCGAGTGACGCACTCCCCTCAACTGCAATTTATGCTAAAGATGGGAAGAGTACTGGAGGGCCTCCGCACCTCTGTTCAATTCTGGACCTCCCTTCCATTATCAGTTATGGGTAGAATCGCACTAAGCAAAATTATTGTTCTCCCCCGATGCCTGTATGTCATGCAGAATTTGCTCTGTGAGCTTCCTCTCTCATTGTTCTGGTAGCTGGATAGATTATTATTATCAGTAGTCTGGGCGGGCAGACGATGCAAAGTCCGCATGGAACTCCTGAATTCTGCTGAGCTTTGGACATAGTTAGTCCACTCATGGAATGAGGTTGGCGGGTATAGAGGCATGGCTATGAGTTTTGAGATGATATGGTGGGTGTGACTCCAGGGTTGGCTATTGAGGTGGGGGTCACCATGAGTGGAACTCCTCCTCATCCTGGTCCCTGATTTGTATATGGGCTGTTTTACAGTTATCCCCCCGGCCTCGTGTGCGTGATACCTTCAATGTCATATGGGCGTTGTTGCACAATTTTATGTTCTGTCAGTGCTCACTATAATCACAGTGTTCTGTCTGTTTGATAGTTGTGGTATTGTAATGCACTGCACTAAATGTATAGTGGTTCGTACCACTAATCAATATACCCAATACGTTTGTGATGGTTGGTTCAACCTAGTCTAGTGCTGTAAATGTTCACTTCTTAATGCCTACTAGGCCAGAGCACAATGCGTGAACCCGGGTGGGGGCCTCAAACGGGGACTGTCATTAGTTGGTCGACTGACTGTATTTTTCCTTAACTGTAATATGCTATGAGGTAGTGCATAGTTATATGTATTCCTTTCTATGCATAAATAAATAAGTTAAAAAAAAAACATGAATTCAAGAGTGAGACCATGGTTAAGGCATATTATCACAACACTGGGCAGCATGTACTGGATGGTGTGTTGGCTTTGATTGTATTGTGTGCCACTTAGCAACTACAGACCAATCTCACTGCTCCTTTTCCCTGACAAAGACATTGAACAAGCCATCAACCAATAACTCACCATATATCTGGAACACAGTCACCTCCTAAACGACTCCCAATCCATATTCCGCAGCAACCACAGCACCAAGACAGCCCTTATCGCGGCACCAGATGACATCCGTGCCTTCTTCGACAAAGAAGAGACAACCACCCTTATCCTCCTCGATCTCTCAGCAGCCCCCCCCCCACCCTATCTCCCACCACATGTTCATCGTCAGACTTCACGACATAAGCATACAAAGACCCTCCCTTAGATGGATCGCCTCCTTCCTTACCGACAGAACAAGAGTCCACCTACCTGACTACACCTCCAAACCCAAACCAATCATCTGCAGAGTGCTTCAAGGCTCATTGCTCAGCCCCACTCTCTTCAACATATACATGTGCCCCCTTCGCAACATAGTCAGATCCCCTGGATTCAAAATTATGTTCCTACGCCAGTGATACTTAAAGTACTGCCCGGGGGCCGCATGCAGCCCTTCTGACCTTCACATGCAGCTCCAACAATACGATAATGTTTTAAAAATTGAAAAAAGTGTTTTTCATTAACATGCAGATGCGATCACCTCAGCACATCAGATCATATCAGTGCATTCAGAAGTATTTTTAAAACTGATAGCTTTCAAAAACAAATGTAGAAACATTCAAGCCTCCTCCCACCCTGACAACAATGCCAATAGTGAACTAAGAGACAAGTCAGTTTTCACATAGAACTTTCTGGGTGGTCTGGGTTGGTATTATACATGGACAACATTATAGTTTATTAAATCAAACACAAGAGAAAAGGTTTTATACAGTTCATATCCTGAACTCGTGTATTTCAAGGTGTTTGTATACGTCATAATGAAGTAAAAAGGGGCAAAGTAAAATGAGACAATTTTCTAGGGTCACAAAATGTGGTCAAGATGGTAAGTCAGGATTGATCCCAGGGTGTAGGAAGCTAGCTCTGTATATACCATATCAAAATGAGATATAGTGTGCACAGAGTTCAGTAGTTCCCCAGAGGCTTAACAGAGGCTAAAGTAGATAATACTAATGCTCTGTTTTGTGGTTGTGTGGTCGAACAGTTAGGCTTATCAGAGGGTAGTGCAAAGCATTTGTTGTACACGCACAGGCAATAAAGGAAGCACACACTCAATTACTAAATCCAGACCAATTGTTTTTATACAGAAAATACATATTTTGTTAATTTATTTCTAAAACCACAAGATTCAGTTTGCAGGTGAGTACATTTGCAGGTAAGTAGCAAGCATATGTATGAAGACCACTTAGTTTCAATTTGGCAAGTAAAACGGTTTTCAATAAAATAACAAATATCTATCTTAAAAGTTGACACACTGCAATTTTCAAAGACAGTTTTGGGGGATGGGGAGTTAGTACAGTTCAAGGTAAGTACAAGACTTACAGTTCCAGTCTCTGGGGGTTAGGACGTCCACAAGTTGGGGTTCAAGTTAACTCCAAACACTCACCACCAGCAACACTGGGCCGGCCGAGTGTAGAGGTAAAATTGTTGCAAGGATCCTATGAGGACTGGGGGCATTTGAAATCAAGCCTACTTGCAGGTAAATACCCACGTCTTCAAAAGGCAGACCTGGGAGGTTTAGGAGAGCACCAGGTGCCACATGTCAGCCCCAAACACACACCCTCAGCGGCACAGGGGCTGGCAGGTGAGGAGTGCAGACCTATAGCATGGGGCTCCCAATGCTCTTCAATAGTGTGACCCCGGGGAGCACAAGTACACTGCAGGCTTGGTCCAGGGGGTCAGTTCGGAGAAACCACAGGCTGGACAGTGGGGAGGGCCGCCTGATGCATATTGCTGCACCAGATTTCAGGTTCCCCAGGGCCAGGGTGATGCAGGTGAAGGGTACCTTTTGGCATCGAGTATCTTTGTCCGGATCTTTCACAGGCAGGAGGGGTCCTAAGGATTTAGCCTGCAGGCATCGTTGTGGGGGACAGGAGGGGTCATCCCAGAGTGGACACTAGGTTAGAATCGCCAGGGGACCAGCTCTAGTCTGTTGGGCCCATTGTCCATGGGAGATCTTGGTCCTCTGGTGTGCAGGAAGTCTTAAGGCTTTTAAGAGGTTGCTGGTCCTGCAGGATGTGTCGCCTTTTTATAGAAGAGGCTTCAGAAGCTGGAGACATGCCGGTAGGGCTAAGGCCAATGCACTTGGTGACTTCAGTCTTTTCTGCTGGGTTCAGCTTAGCAGTCCTCCTTCTTACTTCTGGTTGTCTTCTTGAGGTCACCAGGAATCTGACAAACTAGGTTCAGGGAAGCCAATAAATCCTGAAATTAGGGGTGTTACAGGGGTCAGAGGGCAGTCGCCAAAGGCCCCTGTCCCTAAGGGCGACTACACCCTTCCCGCGCCCACTCCCGTTGTGGATGGGGACCCAGATCTAACCCTATTGGTCCCTGTCCTCCAATCCAAGATGGAGGATTCTGCAGGGAGGGGGTTCACTTCAGCTCTGGACACATTCGGGGTGGTCCCAGCTGAAGTGGTCACACCTTGTTTTTTCTAATTTTCCCCAAGACTTGCTGCGAGAATTGAGTCTTTGTCTGGGGGTGGACATCTCCACTAGTTAGACTGCCCTTGGACACTGTAACAAGAGGCCTGAGCCATTGAGGCTCACCACCAGGTGTTATAGTTCCTGCAAGGGGAGGCATGAAGCACCTCCACCCAGGACAGGTTTTGTTTCTGGCCACAGAGAGCACAAAGGCTTTCACCTCATGTGGTCAGAAACTTGTCTAGAAGTGGCAGGCTGGCACAGACCAGTCAGGCCTGCACTAGAAGTTTGGCTAAAATATAGGGGGCATCTCTAAGATGCCTTATGGGTGCATTTTTCAGTAAATCCAACACTGGCATCCGTGTGGGTTTATTGTGCTGAGAAGTTTGATACCAAACTTGCCAGACTTCAGTAAAGCCACCTTGGAGCTGTGGAGTTCGTAATGACAAACTCCCAGCCCATGTACTTTATATGGCTACACTGCACTTACTATGTGTAAGAATGGACTTAGACACTGTAGGGGCATTTTGCTCATGCAGCTATGCCATCACCTGTGGTATAGTACACCCTCCCTTAGGGCTGTAAGGCCTGCTAAAGGGGTGATTTAACTATGCCACAGGCAGTGGTTTGGGGGTATGGGAACTTGAGAGGGGTGCCATGTCGACTTTGTCTTTTTCTCCCCACGAACACACAGAATCTACAACGGCAGTGTACATGTGCTTGGTGAGGGGCCCCCTAAGGTGGCATAATTCATGATACAGCCCTTGAGGACCTTCCCTGGCCACAGGGCCCTTGGTACCATTGGTACCTTTTACAAGGTACTTAGCTGTATGTCAGGGGTGTGCCAATTGTGGGAACAATGGTACATTTTTAGGGAATTAACAATGGTGCTGGGGCCTGGTTAGCAGGATCCCAGCACACACTCAATATCAGGCAAAAAGTGTGTGTGTGGGGGGGAGGAAGAGGTAACTGTGCCAAAAGGGGTGCTTTCTTACACAACTCCCTCCCAAACCAAAGAGGATGAGACTAAACTTTCCCTAGAGAGTCTTCATTGTCTAAGTGGAAGAATCTAGAAAGGCCATTTGCATGGGCAGTCCCAGGTCTGTATTCCACTGAAAAGTCAATTCCCTGTAGGGAGTTGGATTGCCTCAGAGGTTTAGGGTTCTCACCTTTCATTTATATCCGCCATCTGAAAGGTCTGTGGTTAGTTTGAACTATAAAGTAACTACCAAACAAGTATGGTCTCAGGTCTTTCAGTGACCATACCACAGCAAAGGACTCTCAATGGCACTCCAGTGCTGCTCCATGGGGAGTAACCTCCTGCTAATAAAAGCAACAGGCTGGTCAAGGCCATCATCATTGGTTTGTGTCAGAACTATTCCTATCCCATGTTCAGAGGCATATGCCCACACAATGAACTGCTTAGAATAATCTGGAGCTTTGAGTACTGGTGCTAAGCACATTGCCCCCTTCAGGGTGTCAAAGGCCTTTTTGGCAGTCAAGAGTCCAGTTTACTTTTCTCTGCTTTTTCTTTTAGGTCCGATCTGTGTGTGTGTGGGGGGGGGGGGGGTGTTACAATGGATTCATACCACTTCACAAACCTCCTATTGTAACTAGCCAAGCCAAGGAATGCCCTGACATGAGTCTAGATTTTTGGAGCTTCCCAGTCCAGAATTGTCTGGATCTTGGGCTGTAAGGGTTGCACTGCCCTATATGGCACTTTCATGCCTTGATAGTGATGCATGCTGACTGCAGATTCTGCAAAACCTTCTCCTGATGAACCAGGTGATCCTGCCAGAAGGAGATAAAGACAGCAATATCATGCAGATATGCTGCACTAAAGGACTACAAACCAGCAAAGACTTGATTCAACAGCCTTTGGAAGGTGGCAGGGGCATTCTTTAAGCCAAAGGGCATAATATTAAAGTGATAATGCACATCACATGTAGAGAATGCTGTATTTTCTTTTGCTCCAGGTGCCATCATAATTTGCCAGTAACCTGCAGTTAAGTCAAAGGTAGTAATAAATCTGTCTGCACCTAATTTCTCTATTAGTTCATCTGCTCTTGGTATGGGGTGAGTGTAGGAAGCTGGCCTGGTGTGTGGTGGGTACCTAAGGTATTTACACCCTAGACCAGGTCCAGGTATAGTTATCCCCTCTCTGTGAAGAATAGGCAGTGTCTATAAGCCAGGCTCTCTAGAGGTAGCTGTGGATGAACAGCCAAGGCTTATCTAGGAGATATGCAAAGCTCATGCAATACCAACGTAGTCACACAGAACACATGAAAGAAAACACTCAGCTGTGCAAAAATAAAGATACTTTATTTTTGGAACACAGTATCAGAAAATACTAGAGATGCAACCCTCCAATAGGAGGCAAGTAAATACAATATATATATATATATATATATATATATATATACATACATATATACACATACATACATACATATACACACACACTAATAAACAGTAAGAGACATAAAAAAAGGTTAGAAAACAATGTAAAATAGCAATATGCAATAGTAGTCCTAGGGGGAGCCCAAACCATATGCTAAGAAAGTGGAATGCGAACATATGGCCCCCACCTAGGTAAGTAAATTGTGTAGAGGGGATCTGGGAGTACTAGGAAACCACACAGGTAAGTAATGCAGTACCCCCCAGAGACCAGCAATGCAGGAGTAAAACACTGAATGTTCCCAAACCCACCCCAAAGGATGAAAAGAAGAAATAGAAGACACCCAGAACAGCCTGCAAAGAAGCAATGATGGAAAACCGAAGATGGAGACCTGTGGAGAGGAGAGACCAAATCCAGAAGTGTCTATGGAGTCCAGGGGGAGTAGGAGATACTACCCACCCAGCGGTACCTTTTTGAGTTGGTCGACGAAGAAGGGAGACAGGCAGCACTGCAGCACAGAAGCTGGAGAAGAGTTCCTGATGCATGCAAAAGGTGTCCCACGCTGAAAGCTGGATTGCAGCTGGTTGTCGGTAAAGGATTTCCACCAACAAGCCTTGGCAAAGGAAACTCACAGTTGAAGGAAAAGAGGTGCTGCCGGTGACCAACAAGGTCTAGGATGACTCTACACAGGAGGGGGAGTCACAGGGGACCCTCCGCGTCTCAGAAGGCCCACAGGAGCAGAAGCACCCACAGGTGTCCCACAGGGCAGGGACACAGAAATCACAGAAGCAGCCCACACAGCACCACACAAGTTGCTTCCACGTCGCTGGAGGACCACTCAGAGGTGCAGAAGTTGAAGGAGGGAGTGCTGGAGTGCTGGAGGCTGCAGCTACACATCGCCTGAAGTTCCCCTTGGAGGTGAAGTAACAAGCCTTGGCAGCTGCAAAGGACACGGTGCACTTGGGGACAGTCTTGAGTGGAGTGGAAAGGACTTACCACAACCAAAATTCGACAGCCGGCAGAGGACCAAGAAAGACTCTCTGGACCACCACCCGTGATGCAGGACCCACGCCACTTAGGATGAGGGGAGATCCATGCAGATGGTCGTCGATGCAGCCAGGTACCTGTAGTTACAGGGAAGTGATGCCTTCACCCGAAGGGAGATTCCTTCTTCTTCTTGTACAGACTGCAGAGTTCCAGTCTTCTTAGGATGCACAGCTGGGGAAATGTTGCAAAGCTGGAAGGAGTTCCGGATACAATGTTGCAGAAGAGTCCTCCTCATGGACCTGCAGCTTGTAGGTTCCTGGAGGGTCCAGTCGTGGTTCCTGAGGCCAGAAGTTTAAGCAGAGGTTACAGAGGAGTCCCGCTGGAGTCTTGCAAGCCGAATCTGAGGACCCACCCCAAAGGAAGACCCTATGTAGCCCAAAGAGGGGGCTTGGTCACCTAATCAGGTAACTACTTATCAGAGGGTGCCTCTGACATCACCTGCCTGGCCTGGCCACTCAGATGCTCCCAGAGTTCCCTGCCAACCTTGAAATCAAGATGGCAGAACCCAGAGACGCTCTGGAGGAGCTCTGAGCACCACCCCTGTGGTGGTGATGGACAGGGGAGTGGTCACTCCCCTTTCCATTGTCCAGTTTCGCACCAGAGCAAGGACTGGGGGGTCCCTGAACTGGTGTGGACTGGTTTGTGCACGAAGGGCACCAAATGTGCCCTTCAAAGCAAAACCAGTCACTTGGGGAGGCTATTCCTCCCAAGCCAGTCACACCTATTTCCAAAGGGAGAGGATGTTACCTCCTCTCTCAAATGAAATGCATTCTTCTGCCTTCCTGGGCTTGATCATATCAAGCAGCAGGAGAGCAAAAACCTGTCTGAGTGGTGGCAGCAGCTGGGCTGCCGGGGAAAACCCTGTAAGACCGGTGGTAGCAATGCTGGGGGTCCTCTAAGGAGCCCCCAGAGTGAATAGAATCATACTTCTAATACTTGCTTGCAACGGTAATGGGGTATGAGTCTGACATGTTTGATTCCAAACATGCCCAGGTTCGGAGTTACCATTATGTAGCTGGACATAGGTTGTGACCTATGTCCGGTACATATATAAAATGGTGTCCCCGCACTCACGCAGTCCAGTAAAATGGAGCTGGAGTTTGTGGGGGCACATCTGCTAGTGCAGGGATGCCCTCACACACAGGTACATGCACCCTGCCCTCTGGGCTGAGAGGGCCTACCATAGGGGTGACTTACAGTGACTTGGTGCAGTGACCTGTATTGAAACCTGGTGCGTGCACCCGGTTCACACATACTTCAATGGCAAGCCTGCACAACCCTTTGAGTGGGCTCCCTATGGGTGGCAGAATAATTGCTGCAGCCCATAGGGATCCCCTTGAATCCCAATGCCCTGGGTACCTAGGCACCATATACTAGGGACTTACATGGGGGCACCAGTATGACAATTGTGGGGAGAAAAGGTTAGTAGCAACCACATTTAGAGGAGAGCATAATCACTGGGGTCCTGGTTAGCAGGGTCCCAGTGAACACAGTCAAACACACGGACAACAGGCAGACAACGGGGTAACCATACCAAGAAAGAGGGCACTTTCCTACAGTGAGCATCTGTCTTGGTGACAGAGTTGAGACTTCTGTAGTCCACACAAAACCTCATCTCTCCCTTCCCATCCTTGGAATGAGGTTTGGGTATCAAGACCACAACGCTAGCCCAGGGTCTGTCAGAGGGTTCAACAACCCCTAAATCAAGCATCTTGTGGACCTCCACTTTGATGCTCTCTTTGACTTGGTCAGTGTGTCTATAGATTTTTGTTTTGACATGTAAACTGTCTCCTGTGTCCACATCATGGGTACACAGGTGGGTCTGTCCAGGGGTCAAAGAGAGGAGCCCAGCAAACTGCTATAAGACTTGCCTGCAGTCAGCTTGCTGTTGGGCAGTGAGGGTGTCTGAATAGACAACTCCATCAACTGACCCATTTTTAGGGTCATGTGAGATGAAGTCAAGGAGAGGCTCACTCTCTGCTTCCTGCTCCTCATCAGTAACTACCAGCATGGTTATATCTGCCCTGTCACAATTGAGTTTTAGGCGGTTTACATGGATCCCCTCTTGGGTGTCTTGCTGGTGCACAGGTCTAACAAGTAGGCAACCTTACTCTGCTTTTCTAGGATAGGATAAGGTCCACACCATCTGTCTTGAAGTGCCTTGGGAGCCCCAGCCTCCAGAACCCATATTTTCTGCCCTAGTTTGAAGTCTACCAGTGCAGCTTTTTAGTCATACCACTGCATCTGGGGCTATTGGCTTGCATCAAGGTTTTTGGATGGCTTTTCCATGTACTCAGCCATCCTTGAGTGGAGGCCAAGCACATAGTCCATCACATCTTGTTTAGGCTCATGGAAGGGTCTCTCCCAGCCTTCTTTTACAAGTGCAAGGTGACCCCTAGCAGGGTGGCCAAACAGAAGTTCAAAGGGAGGAAACCCTACTCCCTTCTGAGGCACCTCTCTGTAGGCAAAAAGCAAGTATGGCAGGAGGACATCTCATCTCCTTTTGAGTTTTTCAGGGAGCCCCATGATTATGCCCTTCAATGTCTTGTTGAATCTCTCAACAGGTGCATTGGTTTGTGGGTGGTATGGTGTGGCAAACTGATAAGTCACTCCACAGTCACTCCACATGTGCTTTAGGTAAGCGGACATGAAGTTTGTACCCCTGTTAGAAACCACTTCCTTAGGAAACTCTACTCTGGTAAAGATACCAATCATGGCCTTAGCAACTGCAGGAGCTGTAGTAGACCTAAGTGGAATTGCTTCAGGATATCTAGTAGCATTATCCACTACTACCAGTATGTATTGATTTCCTGAGGCTGTGGGTGGCTCAAGTGGACCCACAATGTCCACACCAACTCTTTCAAAGGGAACCCCCACCACAGGTAGTGAAATGAGGGGGCCTTTAGGTGCCCACCTGCCTTATCACTGGCTTGGCAGGTGACACAGGAGTTACAAAACTCATTCAACTTCTGAGACACATTGGACAAGCAGAAATGGCTGACAAACCTATTCTAAGTTTTTGTCTGTCCCAGATGCCCAGCTAGGGGGATGTCATGGGCCAAAGTTAGGATATACTCCCTAAACTGCCGAGGCACTAGCACACTCATGGTTGCACCAGGTCTGGGGTCTCTGAACTCAGTGTATAGGAGCCCATATTCTCAGTAGACCCTGTGGGAGCCACTGACATCTCCCTGTTCCTTTGCAGCTGCTTGTTCTCACTCCATGTGGTCAGCAACCCATCTGGAAGTGACAGGCTGGCATAGACCAGTCAGGCCTGCACTTGAAGTTTGGCTAAAATATAGGGGGCATCTCTAAGATGCCCCCTGAGTGCATTTTTCAATACATCCAGCACTGGCGTCAGTGTGGGTTTATTGTACTGAGACGTTTGATACCAAACTTGCTAGAATTCAGTGAAGCCATCATGGAGCTGTGGAGTTTGTAATGACAAACTCCCAGCCCCTGTACTTTATATGGCCACACTGCACTTACAATGTCTAAGAATGGACTTTGACACTGTAGGGGTATATTGCTCATGCAGCTGTGCCCTCACCTGTGGTATAGTACACCCTGCCTTAGGGCTGTAAGGCCTGCTAGAGGGGTGACTTAACTATGCTACAGGTAGTGGTTTGGGGGCATGGCACTCTGAGAGGGGTGTCATCTCAACTTTGTCATTTTCTCCCCACCAACACACACAAGCTACAATGGCAGTGTGCATATGCTTGGTGAGGGGTCTTCTAGGGTGGCATAATACATGTTGTAGCCTTTGGGGACCTTCCCTGGCCAAAGGGCCCTTGGTACCATGGGTACCTTTTAGTAGGGACTTGGCTGTGTGCCAGGGGTATGCCAATTGTGGAAACAATGGTACATTTTTAGGAAAAGAACACTGGTGCTGGGGCCTGGTTAGCAGGATCCCATCACACTCTCAGTCAAGTCAGCATCAATATCAGGAAAAAAGTGGAGGATTAACCATGCCAAAATGGTCACTTTCCTACACAGAGTTTCTGACTTCACATTGTGTAATTCATTCTATTTCATTCCAATTCAATAATCAAGTTACTTCCTTTTTACAATTTAATCACCCTAGCTAGCAATTGCACCCACACTAGCCATTCTCTTCACAAAGCCCCACACCCACCTTGTTGACATCAATGCGGCCCTCAGGCACACCACTGACTAGACTTTGCAGCCCCTGGGAAAATGTTTGCAAGCTGGCAGCACACAACTAATCCACTCTGAAAACTCCACAGCTGCCAGAAACAAATTCCACCAATACATGAACTGCGTTCAACACAGACAATATCAAAGTCTTGATCTTCAGCAGCGACAACTTCCCCTGGGATGCCTCTTGGAGGCCCACAGAACTAAGGTCCACTCCAACCCCAGCTGAGCACGACAGGAACCTCTGTATCACCCTGGACAGCAAACATCATAAGGCTCCAATAAAATGCAGTGTAATTCTCCTGCTTCTTCATCCTGTGCATGTTACGTAAGATTTTCAAGTGGCCTTCCCAAAATGTGAGATGCACCATCACTCAAGCCCTCATCACCAGTCTAAGCACTTGTCACCATTCGACTGGACTACGGAAACACCCTGTACGTGAGAATGGAGGCTCACCTAGTTCAAAGATTACAAGCCGTCATGAACCCCACAGCAAGACTCACCCTGGATTTCCCTCACCACACCCACATCACCCCATCTCAATAAACTCAACTGGCTCCCAGTTCAGAATAGATGCCAGTTCAAGCTCCTCGCCCACAGTTTAAAGGCCCTGCACAATACCGGACCCTCCTACATCAACTACTGTCTGAGATTCCACAAACCCATCAGACACCTCCACTCCGCCTTCTTCTTGCTGGCCCATACCCCTTTAATACAAAGCAGGAGAGCAGGAGGATGCTCCTTCTACCTCACAGCCAAAGTCAGGAACTCCCCTACTCTACAGGAGTTCCGGTGGATGCTGAAAAACCTGGCTCTTCGACTGAGATCCTGGACCCTGCATGTGCCTAGATACCCTCACAAGTGACAAATTGCACTATGCAAATTATCTGACTGGTTGACCATTGCCAGTTTATCAAAAGTCTAGCTTGTTTGCAAATGATTAGGGAAACAATATTTTCAGTAAATATCATGTGTGCCTTTTTATTTAATGCTTGTCAGTTGTTTCAAATCTCATATCTCAGATATTTCACTATGAAATATTTTCTGTAATTCACAGGTCTGGTTTCATTTGCAGGCAATCCAGCTTTCCTACAAATAAAAAATAAATAAAAGTGTTAAATCGATGGTCAACACAGTATTTGTTCTTTCTTTCAGTGCAGATTAAAAACACACTTTCACAATAACATTTCTGCTCTATGAGCATTAATCAACACACATGAGAAGCTCATTCTTGTGGGCTGACCCTGGATGCAATTATGTATCAATTAATTCTCCTCAATGTGTGAAAATAAGCATGGTAAAAGCGCAATCCTGTCGGCAAAGAGGTAAATACGTTGTCCCGGTCTGCACTTTATTTTCTCATTTTCAGGCTTCTTTTTTTCGTTCCAAAAGTTTTATGGATTTTTATTGTAACACAAAAAAAAAGGAAAGTCTCTGCAGCAAGATTACAACAGTCTAGTTTGATGACCACTGTAAAGGAACATAAATACAAGGGCAAATACTATGTTTTGAAAAGGCATTGATATATTGAGATCTTGGTACATATATCATACAATAAATTGTAAATTTGTACTATCTGGTATGGTTAAATGGAAGTAAAGGTATATATAAATCTACCATTATACCACTGGTGGACTAGATTCTGGTGAGTGTTCCTAAACACTAAACTATACATGGAGTAAAGAAGAAGATAAGAAGAATGCCCCCAGAGGCAGGGAGTGTGAGACACTAAGAGAGAATAAGATAGAACAGAGGAAAGTGGTAAAGAGGGAGATGAGTAGAGACATGAGAAAGGGAAAGTCAAGTAGTAGATTGCTAGGCCCACAGGAGTGACATTGTCTGACCAGGGTAACTGGAGCTGGATGCAAAGGGAGGTCAGGGGTTTTTTGCACAAGGAAATTTATAAAAGAATCTAAAGTTCTTGAGATATGCATAGATGGGACTGGATTGCTAGTGTGATGTGATTGAGCAGTGTGTGTGATTGTAAGATATGTGACCTACGCCCACCAAGTATGATAAGAGACATTTTTGAAGTCTTTCCAATTGAGCAAAATAACTTTAAGAGCAATGATGGTCAAAAATTCGAAGAGCATGACGTTGATGTTTGTGAGCGTGAGGGAATTTACGGCTGCATGCGAACCAAGTGCGATAGTCAGAAAATCCAATGAGACAGTGGTGTTGAATACTTTATTTGATTGGGTCTCTACATTCTTCTTGTATGGAGTAAGATAAGGGCATGAAAATAACATGTGAGTGACTCCTCTGACCTCCTGGCCAGCGTCTATGCGCTCTCCTCTGCGCAGCTCCACCAGTTGCTGCTGCGCTTGAACTGAGAACCTGCCTGACTCTCAGTTCGAGGCCCACCTCCACCCGCAGGCTCCCGCCTGTGCCTCATCCTTGGAGGCCTAGTGGCCATCTGTAAGTATCTTGCTGTCACTTTTACTTTTGCCTATTTTCCTGTCATCTTTATTTTTTTCTTTGTCTCTTTCCCTCGCCTTTCAGCCTTTCCCTCTCCCTGCGTTCCGTATCCTGCCGCTGCTGCTTCTGCGGCCCCACCTCCTTTCCTTCCTGCAAAGCGCTTTCCCACCCTCCCGCCTCCCTGCTGACTGGACCCTCCTGCCTCCCTCCCCTTCTTAATGGTGGCCTCTGTGCAGCCATGCCTAAGGCAAGACCGTCGGTGCCCGTCCGCACCTGGACTGTGCCCAATACCATGAACCCTGGTCCTCCTACCTTCCATCTCTACAATGTAGAGACCCTCCATGTGCTGAATACAGGACGCTCCACTGACTGCCATTCCGCATCACCCATTGAAACCCATGGACCGTTCTCCTGTCCCTACTGCCACAACACACCCTCACCCTACACCAAGCACCTGTCCCTCCAGCAACTGAGCCATCAAACACCAACCCAGAGTGCCTCAGCTGCTACGTCATCAAAATTAATTCCCTTCACAAAACACACCATAGAACTCTGGGAGCTACTAGAATCTACCCGCCTGGACATTGCCTCTCTAACTGAAACATGGACAAACCCAGTGTCTGCACCAAACATCGCAAACGCCATCCCCAGGGACTACAAACTACTTCGCAAAGATCAGCCTTTTCACCCAGGCAGCGGCCCGGCCATCACACACAAATCCAATCAATCAATCAATCAGACAATTTATAAAGCGCGCTACTCACCCGTTAGGGTCTCAAGGCGCTGAGGGGGGGGGAGTTAATGGTCTAAGAGCCATGTCTTGAGGTTTTTTCTGAAGGCCAGGAGGTCTTGGGTCTGTTGTAGTTGGAGCGGTAGGGAGTTCCAGGTCTTGGCGGTGAGGTAAGAGAATGATCTTCCTCCTGTGGTGGAGTGGTGAATACAGGGGACAGAGGCGAGGGCGAGGCTGGCAGAGCGGAGCTGGCGGGCGGGGGTGTGGAAGGTAAGTGTCGTTGAGATAGGCCGGACCTGTGTTGTGGAGGGCTTTGTGTGTGTGGGTGAGTAGTTTGAATGTGATCCTCTTCGATACGGGTAGCCAGTGTAGTTCTCTGAGATGGGCTGAGATGTGGTTGCGGCATGGGACCTCAAGTATGAGTCTGGCGGAGGCGTTTTGGATGCGATGCATTTACTTTTGTAGTTTGGCCGTGGTTCCTGCATAGAGTGCGTTGCCGAAGTCCAGTCGGCTGTTGACTAGGGCTGTTGACTAGTGGGTGACTGTTTTTCTAGTTTTGACGGGAATCCACTTGAAGATCTTGCGGAGCATTCGGAGGGTGTTGAAGCAGGAAGAGGAGACTGCGTTGACCTGCTGAGTCATGCTGATCCAATCCACACTTCGTCTGACAACCAACGCAGAAGAAGACTCTCTCCTCATGGAGCACCTCCATTTCCAGATACACGTCACCCCCAAATCCACCTTCCGCTGCACCCTCATCTACAGGCAACCCACCTCCTGCCCAGCCTTCAGCGACTCCATCATCCACAACATTTCTCCCCACGCTCTCACCTCCACAAACTACTTCCTCCTTTGCGACCTCAAGTACCACATTGACAACGGCATCAACACCAGCACTGCTTCCTTGCTCGAGAACCTCGCCACAATAGGACTAAAGCTACTGGTCAACTTGCTGTAAGGAAATGCCTCCTTGGCATGGTTACCCCTAACTTTTTGCCTTTGCTGATGCTAAGTTATGATTTGAAAGTGTGCTGGGACCCTGCAAACCAGGCCCCAGCATCATTGTTCTTTCCCTAAACTGTACTTTGTCTCCACAATTGGCACAACCCTGGCACTCAGGTAAGTCCCTTGTAATTGGTACCCCTGGTACCAAGGGCCCTGATGCCAGGGAAGGTCTTTAAGGGCTGCAGCATGTCTTATGCCATCCTGGGGACCCCTCACTCAGCACATGCACACTGCCTCTCAGCTTGTGTGTGCTGGTGGGGAGAAAATGACTAAGTCGACATGGCACTCCCCTCAGAGTGCCATGCCAACCTCACACTGCCTGTGGCATAGGTAAGTCACCCCTTAGCAGGGCTTACAGCCCTAAGGCAGGGTGCACTATACCTCAGGTGAGGGCATATGTGCATGAGCACTATGCCCCTACAGTGTCTAAGCAATACCTTAGACATTGTAAGTGTAGGGTAGCCATAAGAGTATATGGTCTGGGAGTTTGTCAAACACGAACTCCACAGTTCCATAATGGCTACACTGAAAACTGTGAAGTTTGGTATCAAACTTCTCTGCACAATAAATGCCCACTGATGCCAGTGTGCAATTTATTGTAACATACACCCAGAGGGTATCTTAGAGATGTCCCCTGAATACCTACCCGACTTCTAGTGTAGGCTGACCAGTTTCTGCCAGCCTGCCACACAGGGAGAGTGCCTTTGTCACTCTGTGGCCAGGAACAAAGCCTGTACTGGGTGGAGGTGCTTCTCACCTCCCCCTGCAGGAACTGTAACACGTGGCGGTGAGGCTCAAAGGCTCACCCCTTTTGTTACAGCGCCCCAGGGCATCCCAGCTAGTGGAGATGCCCACCCCTCCGGCCACTGCCCCCACTTTTGGCGGCAAGGCTGGAGGAGATAATGAGAAAAACAGGGAGGAGTCACCCACCAGTCAGGACAGCCCCTAAGGTGTCCTGAGCTGAGGTGACCCCTACCTTGAGAAATCCTCCATCTTGAGTTTGGAGGATTCCCCCGATAGGATTAGGGATGTGCCCCCTACCCCACAGGGAGGAGGCACAAAGAGGTTGTAGCCACCCTCAAGGACAGTAGCCATTGGCTCCAGCTCAACTCTGACAAGACTGAGATCCTCATCCTGGGACCCTCCACATGAGCCTTTGTTAACTTTAAGCTCATCGTCCACACATACAAGGCCCTCCACAACCTAGGACCCACTTACCTCAACCACCACATCACTTTCTACTCCCCCACCAGACCTCTACGCGCCACTCAACAGGCACTAGTCACCATACCCCGCATACGGAAGACCTCGGCTGGAGGAAGATCCTTCGCCTGCCTCATGGCAAAGAGCTGAAACACCATGCCCTTGCACTTCAGAGGACAAACCCACTCAGCGCCTTGAGACCCTTATGGCGAGTAGTTGCGCTCTATAAATCCTGATTTGACATCACCAGACATTATTACGGACCAGCAAGTATTTGTATCCTTCAGTTTGAGTTTAAACAGTTTATTAGGGGTCCAATACAGCGAGTAGACTAGCAAGAATTTTTTTGCGGTAGCAGCGAAGGGACAAGTTTGCCTTGAAGCACGAAGGAGCCAATCTTATCCCAGGAGTCTTCTGATAGCTGAGTTATACCCTTGTCAATAAAGTAACTAGATCATTGTGTCTCCAGGCTAAATGTTGGTACGTTAGAGCCCGCACAAATTAATTTACAGACCTTGGAGGCTATATGTCCACCTGATTTGATGCACTTGAGAGCAGTGAAAAAGGATGTGGAATGCAATGGTGTCAGTTTAGAAAGTCTTGTCTTGAGCTTCAGGAAAGCATAAAAATCAGAGTTAGGTAATTCATACTTCCCTTGTAAAGCCGCAAAGGACAAGGGCTCCTTGTCTGTGTATAAATCTGAGATGAGGACAGTGCCTTTTTTGGCCCATTCCATGCCCAAAGCTGAGGGGGTAGACATCAAGAGCTTCCTATTGTTCCATAAAGAAATGGAGATGGATTTATTGATGTTGGAGGTCAGAAGGTTGTCTAATACTAGTAGGGCTCGAATCGGGTTGTTTAGAATGACGTGGGAGTGGGTAAAATTGTGGTGGAACATAGTCACATTTGTCGATAATGGGAATGGATAGTTAATATATTTCCCAATGCTAAGCCAAAGCAGGACATCGACGGGGTTCAGGTCCAACCATCATATGCCTTGAGTGTAAGGAAATGCCTTCCTTGGCATGGTTACCCCCTGACCTTTTGCCTTTTGTGGATGCCAGTTATGATTGAAAGTGTGCTGGGACCCTGCTAACCAGACCCCAGCACCAGTGTTCTTTCCCTAAACTGTACCCTTGTTCCCACAATTGGCACAGCCCTGACACAGATAAGTCCCTTGAAAATGGTACCCCTAGTACCAAGGGCCCTGTGGCCAGGGAAGGTATCTAACGGCTGCAGCATGTCTTATGTCACCCTGGGGACCCCTAACTCAGCACATGCACACTGCCTCACAGCTTGTGTGTGCTGGTGGGGAGAAAATAACTACGTTGACATGGCACTCCCCTCAGAGTGCCATGCCAACCTCACACTGCCTGTGGCATAGGTACGTCACCCCTCTAGCAGGTCTTACATCCCTAAGGCAGGGTGCACTATACCACAGGGGAGGCATAACTGCATGGGCACTATGCTCCTACACTGTCTAAGCAAAACCTTAGACATTGTAAGTGCAGGGTACCCATAAAGAGTACATGGTCTGGGAGTTTGTCAAATACAAACTCCACAGTTACATAACGGCTACAATGAAATATGGGAAGTTTGGTATCCAACTTCTCAGCACAATAAATGCACACTGATGCCAGTGTGGGATTTATTGTAAAATACACCCAGAGGGCATCTTAGAGATACCCCCTGATTACCTGTCTGATTCCTAGTGCAAGGCTGACCAGTTTCTGCCAGCCTGCCACAACCATACGAGTTTCTGGCCACATAGGGTGAGTGCCTTTGTCAGCCTGTGGCCAGGAACAAAGCCTGCACTGGGTAGAGGTGCTTCTAACTTCCCCCTGCAGGAACTGTAACACCTGGTGGTGAGCCTCAAAGGCTCATGCCTTTTGTTACAGCTCCCCAGGGCATCCCAGCTAGTGAAGATGCCCGCCCCTCCGGCCAGTGCCCCCACTTTTGGCAGCAAGGCTGGAGGAGATAATGAGGAGCCACCCACCAGTCAGGACAGCCCCTAAGGTGCCCTGAGCTGAGGTGACTCCTGCCTTTAGAAATCCTCCATCTTGGGATTGGAGGATTCCCCCAATAGGAATAGGGATGTGCCCCCCTCCCCTCAGGGAGGAGGCACAAAGAGGGTGTAGCCACCCTTCAGGACAGTAGCCATTGGCTACTGCCCCAGACCTAAACACACCCCTAAATGTAGTATTTAGGGGTGACCCAGAACCCAGGAAATCAGATTCCTGCAACCAACAACAAGAAGGACGGCTGACCTGAAAGCCCTGCGGGGACGACGGAGACAACAATTGACTTGGCCCCAGCCCTACCGGCCAGTCTCCAGACTCAAAGAACCTGCACAGCAATGCATCCAACAGGGAGCACCGACCTCTGAAGACTCAGCGGACTGCCATGAACCCGAAGGACCAAGAAACTCTTGAGAACAGTGGCACTGTTTAAGAACTGCAACAACTTTGCAACTTTAAAGCAACTTTTAAAGAACTTTCTCTTCCCACCGGAAGCGTTAGAATTCTCACTCTGCACCCGACGCCCCCGGCTCGAGTTCAGGAGAAATTACACCGCAGAGAGGACTCCCAGGCGACTACAACGGCGTGAGTACCCTGAGTCGACTCCCCTGCATCCCTTCAGTGACGCTTGCAGAGAGGATCCAGAGGCTCCACCTGACCGTGACTGCCTGGTGACAAGGAACCCAACGCCTGGCCCAAGCACTGCACCCGCAGCCCCCAGGACCGAGAGGAACCACCTTCTAGTGCAGGAGTGATCAGCAGCCGGTCTTCTTCCTAGCCCAGTTGGTGGCTGGCCCGAGAAGCCCCCCTGTGCCCTGCCTGCATCGCCTAAGTGACCCCCTGGTCTCTCCATTGCTTTCAATAGCAAACCTGACGCCTACTTTGGACACTGCACCCGGCCGCCCCTGTGCCGTTGAGGGTGTGTTTTGTGTGTCTGTTTGTGGCCCCCTCCCCCCCCAGTGCTCTACAAAACCCCCCAGGTCTGCTTGCAGAGGACGCAGATACTTACCTGTAAGCAGACTAGGACCGGAGCACCCCTGTTCTTCATAGGCACCTATGTGTTTTGGGCCCTCCTTTGACCTCTGCACCTGACCGGCCCTGTGTTGCTGGTGCAATGACTTTGGGGTTGCCTTGAACCCCCAACGGTGGGCTGCCTTTGCTCAGGAGACTGACTGTGTAAGTGCTTTACTTACCTGACAAACGTAACCAAACTTACCTCCCCCAGGAACTGTTGATTTTTGCACTGTGTCCACTTTTAAAAATAGCTTTTTGCCATTTTAACTAAAACTGTGTGTACTACTGCTTTGAATCAAAGTTCTATACTTACCTGTGTGACGTACCTTGTATTTTACGTACTTACCTCAAATCTTGAATCTTGTGCTTCTAAAATAAATGAAGAAAATATATTTTTCTATATAAAAGCTATTGGCCTAGAGTTAACTCTGAGTGTGTGTTTCTCATTTATTGCCTATGTGTGTACAACAAATGCTTAACACTACCCTCTGATAAGCCTACTGCTCGCCCTCACTACCACAAATCAGAGCATTGGTATTATCTAATTTTTCCACTATCAACTTCTAAGGGGAACCCTTGGACTGTACACACTATCTCACACTTTGAGATAGTATATACAGAGCCAACTTCCTACATTGGTGGATCAGCGGTGGGGTCTAAGACTTTGCATTTGCTGGACTACTCAGCCACTACCTGATCACACGACTAAATTCCAAAATTTATCATTAGAAACTGATGTTTGTAATTTGAACTATTTTTCTAAAATTTTTAAAGTCCTGCTAGGGCCTTCTGTAAGTCCCTGTTAGCATTTGTTTTAGAATTTAGAAGTTTGTAAAAGTTTGGATTTAAGTTCTAGAAGTAGTTTTTAGATTCATAAAAAGTAATCCTAGCTTTTAGAGAGATAATGTCTAATACAGATGAGATTGTGATGGAACTCAACCTCACCCCTTACTTGCATCTAGGGATGTCAGAGTTAAGGTCTCTCTGTAAACTTAAAAAGATAAAAACTGGGTCCAGCCCTACCAAAGTGAAGCTCTAGGAGCTTTTGGCAGAGTTCACAAGGGACCACCCCTCTGAGGATAATCCTTCAGATGGGGAAGTTAGTAAAAAGGAGGATGAACTCCCCCCTCCTTTCCTAACCAGGGAGAACAGGGTTCCTCAAACCCTGACTCCACAAATCATAGTCAGAGAGTCTGGTCTTCCACAGGGGAGACCAGTACCACTGGAAGCATTGAAGGCAGCCTTAATGAAGAGGACCTCCTATTAGCCAGGATGGCCAAAAGATTTGCTTTGGAGAAACAGCTCCTAGTCATAGAAAGGGAAAGAAAAGAGATGGATTTAAGTCCCATCAATGGTGGCAGCAACACAAATAGGGTCAGAGAGAATACTGACATCCTAAAAATCCCCAAAGTGATTGTAACAAAATATGAAGATGGTGACGACATAACCAAATTGTTCACAGCTTTTGAGAGGGCTTGTGCAACCAGAAAAGTAAACAAATCTCACTGGGGTGCTCTCCTTTGGGAAATGTTCACTGGAAAGTGAAGGGATAGACTCCTCACACGCTCTGGAAAAGATGCAGAATCCTATGACCTCATGAAGGCTACCCTGATTGAGGACTTTGGATTCTCAACTGACGAGTACAGGATTAGGTTCAGGGGGGCTCGAAAATCCTTGAGCCAGACCTGGGTTGATTTTGTTGACTTCTCAGTCAAAACACTAGATGGTTGGATAACTGGCAGTGGTGTAAATGATTATGATGGGCTGTATAGCTTGTTTGTGAAAGAACACCTGTTAAGTAATTGTTTCAATGACAAACTGCATCAACATCTGGTAGACCTAGGTCCAATTTCTCGCCAAGAATTGGGAAAGAAGGAAGATCATTGGGTCAAGACTAGGGCGACCAAGACTTCCAAGCACAGGGGTTGACCAAAAGAAAGGGGTCACAAAGCCTCCCAAGGGGAAGAGTGGTGAGAAATCCAAGGGAAAAAAGTAAAGAGTCTTCAACAGGGCCCCAAAAACCTGCTCAAGAGGGTGGGCCCGAGCCTCTTCACAGTCCTCAAATGGGTACAAGGGTAAATACTTTGATCCCAAGAAGGCTTGGTGTTGAATCTGTAGTCAGCATGGACACCAAACTGGAGACAAAGCCTGTCCCAAGGAAAGTGCCACAACAAATACTACTCCAGTTAGCAATGGAGTCGCCAGTCTCCAGGTGGGATCAACAGTGTGCCCAGAGGAAATCTGGGTTCACACTGAAGCTACACTAGTCTCTGAGGGTGGGGTGGACTTAGCCATACTTGCTGCCTGGCCGCCTGACATGCAAAAATACAGGCAGCAGCTCTTAATCAATGGGACTAGAGTAGAAGCCCTGAGGGATACAGGTGCCAGTGTCACAATGGTGACAGACAAGCTTGTTTCCCCAGGACAATTCCTGGCTGGACAGACATATCCAGTCACACATGCTGACAGTCAAACTGAAGTCCACCCCATGGCAATGGTAACTTTAGAATGGGGAGGGGTCACCGGCCTGAAACAGGTGGTAGTCTCTTCTGCAATTCCAGCAGCATGTCTGCTAGGGAATGATCTGGAGTCCTCAGCATGGGCTGAGGTAGAGCTCAAGACCAATGCAGCCATGCTGGGCATCCCTGAACTGGTGTGTGTCAAGACAAGGGCACAGAGCAAGGCTCAGGGTGAAAAAGAAATGTTGGAGTCTGCAATAATGGCCCAACCTTCCAAGAGAAAAGGAAAGACGACTGGGGAACCAGCTTCAACACAGTACAAGAAACAGAACCTCTCTTCCCAGGAAGATGTTCTATCCCCTGAGGGAACTGAGTCCATGGAGCTGGAGCCTCTAAGAATGCAGTCTGGTAGTTGAACCAATCCAGAAGATTGAAGCCACCTGTGCGGGCAGGAGCTCTGAGTTTCTTGAAACTCTTTCTGGCTATTTTGTTACTCCAAATACACACAGAGAACATTTAGGGCCTCATTCCGACCCGGACGGGCGGCGGAAACCGCCCAAACACCGCCCCGCGGTCAGAAGACCGCGGGGGGCATTTCAACTTTCCCGCTGGGCCGGCGGGCGATCTGCAAAAGATCGCCCGCCGGCCCAGCGGGAAAGCGCCTTCCACGAGGATGCCGGCTCCGAATGGAGCCGGCGGAGTGGAAGGTGTGTGACGGGTGCTGTGGCACCCGTCGCGCTTTTCAATGTCTGCTAAGCAGACACTGAAAAGCAATGTGGGGCCCTGTTAGGGGGCCCCTGCAGTGCCCATGCCATTGGCATGGGCACTGCAGGGGCCCCCAGGGGCCCCACGACACCCGTTCCCGCCAGCCAGGTTCTGGCGGTGTAAACCGCCAGAACCAGGTTGGCGGGAAGGGGGTCGGAATCCCCATGGCGGCGCAGCTTGCTGCGCCGCCATGGAGGATTCCCATGGGCAGCGGGAAACCGGCGGGAGACCGCTGGTTTCCCGTTTCTGACCGCGGCGGTAACGCCGCGGTCAGAATGCCCATGAATGCACCGCCAGCCTGTTGGCGGTGCATTCGCTGCCCTCGGCCCTGGCGGATTCAATCCGCCAGGGTCAGAATGAGGGCCTATGTCTCTCATGGAGAAGAAAGAAGCGGATAGACTAATTGGGGACATACTAGATAGAAAATTGATTAAAGGAGTCAATATCATGCTCAGAGTTTCCAACCTTCCTCACCATGATTCAAAATCTGTGGGACCAGGCTGGTAATAATTGTATTAATGGTTTTACTTTCGCTCTGGAATATAGATTCGGCCATACTACTACAAAAACATATTGAAATTTTTAATGAATTGAGTTTGCCACTGAAAATGGGAGGTACCCAGACATGGGAGGGAGCCATTGGACATTAAATATTAAGAGGCATAACTTCCACTGTGTCCTTATTTAAAGAGTAATCTGAAAAAAGGAGAACTTATTGATTATATCCAGTATGGTAGGCATAGCCATGCCTGTTTTTTCGGAGAAGATTAAAATGTTATCCATGTAAGCAGTAGTTTTAAAGACCATATCCCCAAACTTCATCCCTTCAATGTCTGCAGATATATTTAACATCAAAATCAGGGGGTCGATGGCCAAAAAAAAGAGCAGTGGTGGCAGTGGGCAGCTTTGACGAGTGCTCTGTTGGAGTGGAACCAAGGAGCATAGTTCTCCATTGACTCTGATTCATGCAGTAGGCTGGCCATATAAAGCCATGACCATTTTGATATATTTTCCCCCGAAGCTGTACCTAGTTAGTACGGGCTCCAGAAAAGGTTAGGAAACCTTATCAAAGGCCTTCTACTTGTCCAGAGTTATGGCTGCTGTATTGGGAGCTTGCAGAAGGAACACTTTTACATTAACATGGCAGAACAATCGAATACTATCACATGCTACCTGCCTTTGACAAATCCCGTTTGAGAGAAGTGGATTAGCTCTGTTATTAAAGGTGTGAGTTAGGAAACTAAGAATTTGGCATACGTTTTGGTTTCCATGTTTACTAAATTAATTGGTCTAAAGCTTTTTTGATCAGAAGGATCCTTTCCCTATTTTGAGATCAATCCAATAGTGGCTTCCGCAGTGGTACCCGATACTTCCCTGTGTACACAAAAGTTATTCAGCACCTTCTCTAAGGGGACTCGAATTATGGATTCAAAGGCTTTGTAAAAACATATGGGTAGGCCATCTGGTCCCTGTGCCTTCCTGGACGTAATGAGCTCAATCGATTTCCAGATTTTGCTCTGCTCTTTTTGCTCGTTCAAACTCATTATCTTCATTAGAGAGATCTCTTATTGATGCAGACTGAAGAAATTGTAGGCAGATATTCTTGGGAGTGGAAACTGAGGGGGGAATATAGGTTGCTATGAAACTTCTGGAAGATTTTGAGGATATCAGTAGTTTTGGTGGAGCCTAAGTGGACTTTAATATGAGAAATCAATGTGGAGTTCCTCTTGAATTTTGATCAGACATCAAATGTTTTCCCTGCTTTATTTAATTAAAATATTTGTTTTTTACCTTTCTGTGCCTGGCCCCACAAGTGTGCAGATTAACTCACAATTTTGCTATAGTCATATTTCATTTTCTTTAGAATTGTCAGGACAGAAGGGTCTTTAGAACTTCTGAGTGGTTTTTCATGGCTTTTGATATCACTGCCAGATTGTCAATGGAGGACCTAATTTCTTTGTTTTTCTTAGAGATATGGCTTATTATTGCCTGACCATTAAAAAAAAAACATTTCGGGGTATCCCAAAGCATACTTGGAGAAGAGACTGAGGAAGTATTGACTTCTAGGAACAATGCTAACTCTTAGCTTAATTCTCTTACGTCCAGTTAGTTTTCTAGAATTTCGGTATCCATACATCACAATCAGGCCTGAGGGGGCAAATCCGAAGAGAGGCAGAGGTGGCTGCAGGATCAGAGATGGTGATGGGTTCAGTGGCAGACTAAATGGTGTCTTGTAACAGTGAATTGATTACTAAAATGTCATAAATCATAGAAAAACTTTTATGTGGTGGGAGAACAAGGTTAAGTCATTACCGGTAGCCAGTGCTTGAAATGAAAAAATTAAAGTGCCGGTACTCTGTACTCTCCAATTAAACGTATTACGCTTTTCTTGAGCTGCGCCGGTACTCTCCCTCTCAAAATATAAAAGTGCCGGTACTCAGTACCGGACAGTACCGGCCCATTTAAAGCACTGCCGGTAGCATTATGCAGCCTCCATACATCTGCTAGCGCAAGCAATGTACAAGTGAGGGCATTGCTTTATGGGCTATGGAGGATCAGTATTTAAATTCCAAGTTCCTGTCTAGAATAGTATCCGTGTGTGAATTAAAGCCCCCTCCAAAAATAAAATGGGCCCATGTGGGAAGCAGTTCCATTTTGGTGGCTAATTTGGACCAGAAGACAGGGTCATCAATGTTCGGAGCAATATGTTTATTGCAAACATTTCTGAGTTCCCGGCTTGAAGTTGAGTAATCAGCTATCTGCCACTGCAGTCCTGCTCCGAGGTAAAAATTCTGAGCCTAGAATTCCTGGATAGAAGGGTAACTTCCAATTTTTTTTTAGCCGTTGCTGGGGAGCAGCAAAGGTAACGTAGCCAGCCATTGCGCATAGAAAGCGCTTCTTTGTAGCCGATCTTTGTTTCTTGTGGGAATACTCTGTCCCCCTTCAGTGAGTGGCACTACTCAGATATCTTTCTAAGCTTCACAGGACGGTTAAGCCCTTTCGTGTTTAGAGACTCAACTTTTAGTGTAGACATAGGTCAGATGATAGGCTCATTATGAACTATTTGGTGTAAGGGGTGATCGTGGGTTATCTGGCGACCAGTAGGGGCGATGCATTGTAGGGGCTAACATGGCTCTGAAGATGAGAAAGATCGTAAGATAAATAAGAGAAGGAAAAGAGTAAGCCCCAAAACAGGAGGACTCCCTAAATAGTGGAAGGAGCAACTCAAGGAGGCAAAAAAGTGTGTATAAGGCAGTGGGGCACACATGCATGGGTGAGCGGGACCCCTCCCCACCAACACCTACAGAGTAAAACAGATACTGTCTAGTTAGACAAGGAAGAAGCGAGTTATCAGGGCAACTGACCAACACATTTGCTACAGGACAAAGTGATCCAACAGATAAGGGAGGATAAATAGCAATAATGTCTACAAGTAACAAACTGCACGTATTCTCTCATACCAGACAAATAGCGTGATATAGTGTCAAAACATTACTCATGCAGCAAACAGCCTGCGAAAGGGATGAATCAGATAGCATATCAAAAGCATTTGTCTAAACGGAACCACATTAATCCACCCCTCTGAGCCAACAGACACTACAAGACATTTCCACAGAGGAAGCCGGTCTCCAGGAGAGCATTGTAGAGCATTAGGGTAAATAAACACTAGTAATAGTGGACAGATATACAAATAAACAAAGGATACCAGTTCACAGTCTAAGATATATCCAGGAGGACCAAACTGACAAGAACAAAAAAGCAGAGCACACTCTGTGGGGAACTTAACATCCTGGGTTTGCCACATAGGCAAGGTAGGTGGCCCAAAACACAGGTCCAAACCAAAAATGAAGCCATGAGACGAGACTCTGCACAACCTAACATATGCAAAATCAAGAATAGCAATAGGCCTGAAGGTAGGAAATGCATTTAGGCATGCATAATGAGGTCAATGAGAAACTGAGAAGATACTGAAACATTACAGCACAGTATGTAATTCCCAGAATGAAGGAAGAAGTACAGGGTGGAGGCCTGTACCTGCAGTCAGCAGATTGAGGAAGTCAACGAGGGAAGAAGATAACCACAAACAACTAATAGGCTGGTAAGGTACAGGTATATCTGGAACATCAACACCTGCATCAAGAAAAGATAAGATAAATGGTAGGCAAAAAAGAACCAAAACGCCAAGTCCTAGAAAATTCATTATGCACTGTATCAGTGGACTTCGAAACAGAGCAATGGGGAGGAATATACAAAGGTGAGGCCGAGGTCCCCGGTGTCTTGAGAGTAGATTTGTGGATAAGGCAGACATGACCATGATTGAGCTCAAGGCCGATGTAGGCCACCAAATGAACGCCCACGTCAACCAGTTCAGTCAAGCTTGTCATTACTTTCCTCTGTCTGTGATTCAAAAGTATTATCAGAAACACTACAGGTTCCAAAAAAAAAGTGTGCAATCGGCATTTGAAGACATTTCTGAACTTAGACAGGTCTTCAAAGGAGTGCTGGATTGCTCTGTCTGCAAGGGTTTTCCCAAAAGCCAAGAAGTCTTTACTGCTCATAGCCATTTCCCTTGAAAAGTCTTGAGAGATGGAGATCCTGTTGCCCTTCCACTGGATTGACTTGACTTTCCTTATGAGTGAAATAATCAACTCAGTATGTTAGTTCCCCAGGGGTTTAAAGACGAGAAATCGAGGGACCGTAGCAGCCTTGGTTTTGTGGGTGGGTATCCGATGAGTGCATTCGATTTTAAAGTCTCTACCTAATGAAAAGCCCTGGACAGTCAGAAGCCACTTTTCCTGAAAGACAACCACAAAGGAGGCTTCAAATTGGACATCTTCAGGAAGATCAAAAATCTGAAGATTGCTACGCCTGTTGCAATTCTCCAACTTGGTAACTTGCCATTTAAACGAGTTATCGGATCTCGACAGCCTCTTATGTTGAGCAGATATACAGTCTTCTGCCATCCAAATTCTAGTTTCTGCGCTGGACATCCTGAGATTAAGGTCCTTAAGATCCCTGCAAATCCCAGAGACCTCCACTTGTAAGAGATCAGTATTTGTTTTGGTGCTTGCTCTGAGGTATGTCATGCACCTTGTTTCCTTATGATTGCCTCTAAAGTACTCAAGTTGTCCTTTTTATCTTTTTATGGGAGATTCCGGGAAAGAGGGTTCTTCTTTTAATCTTTAAAGGTTACCCTTTCCTACTTTTCCTTTCTCCTTTGTGGTCTTTCGAGTCCACCATTGTCAGTCCTTAAGACCTCGAGACACCAAATAAACATTCCGCTTCAAGTGGAACCAAGATCACACAGGAGTGACCCATTTCTTGTTCCAAGTCAGCATAGTGGGGCCTAGCCATGCAGTGGGAGTGCAATGAACAGTGTTGGTTAGGACCAATGTTGGACTCAGAATACAGGAGAAATCGACTTATCTAGGATCCAATCAGCAAGAAGTTTAAATACAGTGATCTGATCTTATCAAAGCAGAGTTAGTTAGAAAAGACATCAAAACGACATGACACAGAGTGAATGATAAATGAGGCCCTCAAGAAGTGGGACTGTCTTAGGGTTGACCAAACTCCAGGATGCCAGGGCTGTGCAGGAAGGTCATTAGTACAAGCATGAGGGCAACTGATGAGACTTAGCACGCAGACCGGTCAGTGGGCATTGAGCTCGGGTCAACAAAACTGCTAGACACCACAAGAAGAACAGTGGGACCAGCAGGTGGGTCTCATTGATGATGTAATCAGCATGGCCTTAAAAAAAAAGAAAAACACAAAACAAAAAAAAAAACAGCATTGTCCTGCCATTCTCCTGGCTTCACACGTGTGACAGCACTGACAGTCCATTAGTCCCTGTGTTAGTATTGCTGGAGCTCTGCCACCAACTCTCCTGGCTCTGCAGATTCTGGTAGGGTGCCAGTCAGCTCGGTTGCAGATCAGGGTAGGCAGGGAATGTATCTATCTGGGTATTGGGGCACCACCACCATTCTCAGTGCCATGCTGGTACGGTGTGATGCAGACCCCAACAATGCTGCAGCTGGCACGGCTGGTGCAGAGGCCGCATTCGATGTGGTGCGGTGCTACTTGGCACCGCGCCTAAGAAGTGATTGGTGATGGTGTGGGGAAACTTTGGCATGGCTTGCGGGGTCTATCTTCTATAGCGCTGCCTGTGAGGGAACGTGCCCGGGTGTGTCGGAGTGCTCTACTTAGCTTGCTCTGATCAGGGACCAGTGGCGGGGTGAGCACCCATCCCCAACATCAATTCTGGCCCAAGACAGCCTACATAGTCGTCAGCAAATAGTGAGGTAGGGCGAGCTCTCAGACTCTCACAGACGAGCCACCATCTCTTGCTCAGGCCAAACCACACCCTTCCCATTCAGGGCAAGCTCCAGGGCGGAGAGACTAGTGCCACCGCATACCTGCTATTCCTAGTAATGCCGTCCATCAGGGGGCCTCCTAATATAGGTGAAAATCGCACTGCAGTGCGTAGTGAAATTGCTACCTACCGATAGCTCTGATATTCTTGGTATCAGTCTCAAGGGATCTGGGACCATTGTTACTGACATATTTACCATCCATCCTAGGGGGACAAGGGGGCCCAACTGCTCTGCTACTCTGCTGTCTCTTGAGACCAAATTGGAAGAGAGACCCACCAATCATGCCCTTATTGTAGCAGGGGACTTTAATGCCACTTTTGAACCCCTTGGCCTGAACAATATGGATGACTTCCTAGAAGAAAATAAACTATGGCACATACTTAGGCTTGAGCTGCCCCCCATTAAGAAGTGGCACTAGGCTGCCCTGCAATTAAATGCTCTGACCCTCAGCCAAGGCCTGAGGGCAGTCAATGGAAGAACCAAAACTGTCAGGCATGCGGCCCATACGTTCATTGGCACACAGGCGAAGAGCCGTATTGACGGTTTTTTAATGGAATTTGGTAGATGATATGGTAGTCGGAACCCAAATAGACAGTGACCACAATCCACTCTTTCTTAGTCTAGAGCCCCCTTGGGAAAGGGCACCTATTTCGACAACTACAGACAAAGCAACTAAGGTGGTTCAGGCCGAGGATACTAGATGACGGCTAAAATGGAGCAAGGTCGCCCTGCGAGACGACATTCTCTCTACCATCAACCAAGAACTGACACACTGCATAGCATTGATATCCACGATGGAAGAGGAAGAGTGGAACTGTTCCTCTCTATTAGATGTACATACCGTTTTTTTTTTTTTTAAAGACTTGAGCAGCTACTAACCATACCAGCTGCCCACAATACCCGTAGCTTCATCCCACAAGGGAGATAACTGGTTTATTCGATACTGTCGACATGCTCGAACAAATTTAATTAGTGCAATCAAGCAAAAAGATGTTGTCTGAGTCAGAATTCTGCTGAATCTGTATAAGCAGACACTGATTAAGGCTAGGAAGGACTGGGAGGAGGAAAGATGGAGACTTATGAAGGCTGCTTGCGAATGCAGGAATTCTAAATCCTTTTGGCTTATGGTAAGCAAAAGAAACCAAAGGGGAGCTCCCGTAGCTGGCAATAACATCCATCCCTCATATTGGTTCCAACACTTCAATTCTCTCTATAATGTCGAAAGCCAATTTGCAACCACCTTCGCCCCTTTACTCCCACTCCAGCCGAATAGCTTCTATTGGGATGGTTTGTTTATCCTGGGAGACATCTGAGATGCAATAAATAACATAGTACGCTTGAAATCTGCTGATCCCAATGGCATTCCCGGTGACCTTTTTCTCCATAACATCGGCAATTGGGCTGAGTACATCCCCCTCTAATCCAATGCAATCAATAGGGGAGCCCCCATTCCCGAGTCATGGAGGGGTGCCTAGGAAATACCGATCTATGAGAAAGAGGACAGGTCCCTACCCGCCAACTATAGGCCCATAAGCCTTATCAATACAGCGCAAAAGGTGTTCTGTCGTGCCTTACTATCAAAAATCCAAGACTGGATCTCCGAGAATAACATCTTGTCACCATTCCAGGCTAACTTTAGGTCCAAAACAAGCACCATAGATCAGATGTTTTGATTTTTGCTCTTGTATTGGAAGGTTGTAGTGATAGGGAAGGGAAGTCTTTATGTAGCCTTTATAGACCTCAAAGCTGCCTTTGACCTGGTCCCCAGAGGTAAACTCTGGGAGGTCCTCAACAAGATAGGAATGCCTCCAGGGCTCCTGACTACAATCATTCAAAGTTAATTTTGCAAAAGTAAGTTGAAGGATCCAGGGTGACCTCACCGATCCGATCAAGGTAGTCAGGGGCATTTGGCAGGGTTGTGTACTAGCTCCAACTCTCTTCTCCCTATATTTGAACCAGATTGTCCAACATCTTACATTGCAGCCCTCTGATGCATCAGTCCTAGGCAATGAAAAGATCACAACGCTTCTGTTTGCAGATGATACCCTAATCGTATCCAAAACCCTGATTGGCTTTCAATCCTTGCCGAATCGATTTGACGATTTCTGCTCCAAGAGAGGCTTGGTAATAAACACCTCCAAAACCAAGTTCATGGTTGTAAGGAAATGCCTTCCTTGGCATGGTTACCCCCTAACTTTTTGCCTTTTGTTGATGCCAGTTATAATTGAAAGTGTGCTGGGACCCTGCTAACCAGACCCCAGTACCAGTGTTCTTTCCCCAAACTGTACCTTTGCTTCCACAATTGGCATAGCCCTGGCACACAATTAAGTCCCTTGTAAATGGTACCCCTGGAACCAAGGGCCCTGTGGCCAGGAAAGGTCTCTAATGGCTGCAGCATGTATTATGCCACCCTGGGGACCCCTCACTCAGCACATGCACACTGCCTCACAGCTTGTGTGTGCTAGTGGGGAGAAAATGACTAAGTCGACAGGGCACTCCCTTCAGGGTGCCATGCCCACATCCCACTGCCTGTGGCATAGGTAAGTCACCCCTCTAGCAGGCCGTACAGCCCTAAGGCAGGGTGCACTATACCACAGGTGAGGGCATAGCTGCATGAGCAATATGCCCCTACAGTGTCTAGGCCAGTGGTTCCCAACCTTTTGATTCCTGTGGACCCCCACTTTAAAATTAGTGAAACCCAGGGACCCCCACCGAATCATCATTGGAATCCGGGGACCCCCGCTTGATTCATTATTGGAAGCTGGGGACCTAATTTCTTAATATTTGTTAATATTTTTTCATTTTCTTAGCAGTCGCGGACCCCCTAAGAAGGTTTTGCGGACCCCCAGGGGTCCCCAGACCACAGGTTGGGAACCACTGGTCTAGGCCAAACCTTAGACATTGTAAGTGCAGGGTAGCCATAAAGAGTATATGGTCTGGGAGTTTGTCAATTACGAACTCCACAGTTCCATAATGGGTACACCGAAATGTGGGAAGTTTGATTTCAAACCAGTGTGGGATTTATTTAAAAATGCACACAGAGGGCATCTTAGAGGTGCCCCCTGCATGCCAGTCCAACTCCTAGTCTTAGGCTGGCCAGTTCCTGACAGCCTGCCACAACCAGACGAGTTTCTGGCCACATGGGGTGAGTGCCTTTGTCACTCTGTAGCCAGGAACAAAGCCTGCACTGGGTGGAGGTGCTTCTCACCTACCCCTGCAGGAACTGTAACACCTGGTGGCAAGCCTTAAAGGCTCATGCCTGTTACAGCGCCCCAGGGCATCCCAGCTAGTGGAGATGCCCGCCCCTCTGGACACAGCCACCACTTTTGGCGGCAAGTCCAGAGGAGATCATGAGAAAAACAAGGAGGAGTCTCCTACCAGTCAGAATAGCCCCTAAGGTGCCCTGAGCTGAGGTGACCCCTGCCTTTAGAAATCCTCCATCTTGAGTTTGTAGGATTCCCCCAATAGGAATAGGGATGTGCCCCTCTCCCCTCAGGGAGAAGGCACAAGGAGGGTATAGCCACCCTCAAGGACAGTATCTATTGGCTACTACCCCCAAACCTAAATACACCCCTAAATTTAGTATTTAGGGGCGACCCTGAACCCAGGAAATCAGATTCCTGCAGCCTACAACAAGAAGAAGGACTGCTGACCTGAAAGCCCCGCAGAGATGATGGAGACGACAACTGACTTGGCCCCAGCCCTACCGGCCTGTCAGTAGACTCAAATAACCTGCACAGTGACGCATCCAGTGAGACCAGCGACCTCTGAGGACTCAGAGGACTGCCCTGCACCCAAAGGACCAAGAACCTCCGAGAACAGTGGCACTGTTCAGAAACAGCAACAAACTTGCAAGTTTGAAACAACTTTTAAAGAGACTCTCACTTCCCACCAGAAGCGTGAGTCTTCACACTCTGCACCCGACGCCCCCAGCTCGAGTCCAGGACAACAAAGACCGCAGAGAGGACTCCCAGATGACTCCAATGATGTGGACACCCTGAGTCGACCTCCCTGCACCCCCAGCCTGCATAGAGGATCCAGAGGCTCCCCCTGACCGCAACTGCCTGGTAACAAAGGAACCCGATGCCTGGACCAAGCAGTGCACCCGCAGCCCCCAGGACCGAGACGAACCACCTACCAGTGCAGGAGTGACCAGCAGGCGGCCCTCATCCTAGCTCAGTTGGTGGCTGGCCTGAGAAGCCCCCATGTGCCCTGCCTGCATCGCCTAAGTGACCCCTGGCTCCCTCCATTGCTTTCTATAGCAAACCCAGCGCCTACTTTGCACCCAGCCGTCCCTGTGCCTCTGAGGGTGTGTTTTGTGTGCTGGTGTGTGTCCCCCCCAGTGCTCTACAAAACCATCCCTGGTCTGCTTTCCGAGTACTTACCTGTAAGCAGACTAGGACCGGAGCACTCCTGTTCTTCATAGGTGCCTATGTGTTTTGGGCCTTCCTTTGACCTCTGAACCTGACCGGCCCTGTGTTGCTGCTGCTGTGACTTTGGGGTTGCCTTGAATCCCCAACGGTGGGCTGCCTATGCCCCGGAGACTGACTGTGTAAGTGCTTTACTTACCTGCAAAAACTAACCAAAACTTACCTCCCCCACGAACTGTTGATTTTTGCATTGCCCACTTTAAAAAAACCTTATTGCCATTTTAACCTAAACTGTGTGTACTACTGTTTTAAATCAAAGTTCTTTACTTACCTGTGTGAAGTACCTTGCATTTGATGTACTTACCTCAAATTTGATTCTTGTGGTTCTAAAATAAATTAAGAAAATATATTTTTCTAGATAAAAACCCACTGGTCTGGAGTTAAGTCTTTGAGTGTGTGTTCCTCATTCATTGCCTGTGTATGTAAATGCAAAACACTACCCTCTGATAACCCTACTGCTCGACCACACTACTACAAAATAGAGCATTAGTATTATCTAATTTTGCCACTATCAACCTCTAAGGGGAACCCTTGGACTCTGTGCACACTATCTCTCACTTTGAGATAGTATATACAGAGCCAACTACCTACAATGGTTATCAACCCACACAGACCATACAGGGGGACCCTTTCCTTAGGTGGGTCCAAATTAGAGCGAATTAACACCTTTGAATATTTGGGGATCGAACTATCAGACTCAGTCCTTCATTACAACCCTGGCGGTCGGTGTTAAAGCGGCAGTAACACCGGCAACAGGCCGGAGGTAAAAAATAAAATGGGATCACGACCATGGTGGAAACCACCAACACAGCCAGCCACTTTAACACTCCGACTGCCACGGCGGTAGCAACAAACACCACGGCGGTAACCGCCAACAGCCAGGCAGAAGACAATGTACTGCCCACCCCATCACAACCCACCTATCCGCCAGCTTTTCCAGGGCGGTACCAACGCCATCAAAAGCCCGGCGGAAACAGGACTTGGAAGGGAAACCACTCACCGCTCGACACAAACAAACAACCAGGATGCCATGGAGCCCCAGCTGCAGGTCCTGCCCATGCTGGTCTACCTCCTCATCTACCAGGAATACGAAAGACGGTGGCAACGATCACGGTGAGTACTGCACCTAGTAGGAAAAAGAGAGTGACACACACACACAACACGCAACACCCCCACTCCCACCCTCACCCACCACACCACACACACACACGCATCAACATTGCATTTACACTCCGTAACCCCCTGGAAGAACGCAAGGACAAAAGGAATAGAGTTAAATAAGTGATATTTTAGAAATAGGCAGATATACGTAATGTATGGAAAAATGGTATTTACAAAAATATACAATATGTACATAAGGCGGTACATTGTCCATTCAAAATGACCGTGGGCCACTGGGCCAAAAATCATGGGCCAAGCTCACACTTGACTCCTGCCTTAATACGGAGAGAACACTGCATGGGCATCAGGTCAAAAACACACAGGCACCTCAGGGGGATGGGGAAGGGGGGGAGGCACCTCAGCCGGAAGATGGAATAACGCCACTGCTCCTCGAGGGGACTCCATGCCCACTGCTTGGTCCTGGGGAGTGCAAAGTCACAGTCTCTCAAGTCTCTCAAGTGGGTGGTTTGCCCACTGCTTGCTCCTGGGGAGTGCAAAGCCACAGTCTCACACGTCTCTCAAGTGGGTGGTTTGCCCACTGCTTGGTCCTGGGAAGTGCAAAGCCACAGTCTCTCAAGTCTCTAAAGTGGGTGGTTTGCCCACTGCTTGGTCCTGGGGAGTGCAAGGGCACAGTCTGTCAAGTGGATGGCTTCTCCACTGGTTCTGGAGGGGGCTTTGTACCCAGTCTGCTTCATCCTGCCACGGACTGGGTGAGTGGATGCATATCTCCACTGGTTCTCGAGGGGGCTTTGTGCCCAGTGTGCTTCATCCTGCCACGGACTGGGTGAGTGGATGCATATCTCCACTGGTTCTCGAGGGGGCTTTGTGCCCAGTGTGCTTCATCCTGGCAAGGATTGGGTGAGTGGATGCCTATCTCCACTGGTTCTGGAGGGGGCTTTGTGCCCATGGTGCTTCATCCTGGCAAGGATAGGGTGAGTGGACGCCTTTCTCCACTGGTTTTGGAGGGGGCCTGGTGCCCAGTAATGCAACACTTGGGGTGCAGCAGTTCACAGTCCCTCACCTGGGTGTCTGAGACACGAGATTTGCAGGGACCAGGTTGCATGATAGTCCATGGAGGCAGGGCTAGACTCCATCCTGCGGCTGGCTAAGGCTGCAAACTGGTGGTAGTGCCGGTGCTGGTGGGGGTGCTGCCATTGGTGGTGGGAGGCTCAGCCCTTCTCCTGCAGCCTCGGACGGCTGCCCACTGGGGCTGCTGCTGGTAGTGGTGCTTGCGGCAGTGCAGGTGGCGGTGCTAGCGGTGGGACTGCTGGTGGTGCTGGTCGCGGTGCAAGTGGTGGTGCTGGTGGTTGTGCTGGTAGCCACCAGGCCTTCACCTGCAGCCTCCAACAGCTGAAGTGCCTTGCCTGGTGTTTTCTGCCCCTTCCTCACCTTGGCAGATGGTGGTGTCACCTTGGGTCTGGCAGCTGGAGTCTTTGAGGTGGCCTTGCTGGGTAGTTGGTGCTCCTTCCCCTTGCTGCATGCTATCCCCCTCTTCACCTTGGCAGGTGGCAGAATGGTTTTGTCCTTGGCAGGTGTTGGTGGCACACTGGCTGGGCTGACGGGTGCCCCCTTTGAGCCTCTGTTAGCTGCAGGAACCACAGCGGACGTCAACTTGGTGGCTGAGGTGCTGGGCTGGGTTCTGGACACCCGGGCCCAAGGGGAAGTACGGGGGGGATAGGGAAAAGGTCAATGGTTGCCAGGAAAATCTTCTTAGCGACACTGGGACGGGAAGAGGGGAGGGTTTGGGAGTGGATGAAGAGGGAGTGGTTGTAGGAGGTGTCAGTCTGCTCTGTTTGGGTGCAGGTGCATGGGCTGGATGCTGTTGTGAGGTGTATGGCTGTTGGGTGGGTGGGTGCTTGCGTTTGTGTACTTTGGGAGGCGGGGTCACAGACAGACTGGGAGAGGACACAGGGGACGTGTGCATGGATGTGGGTGGTGACTGCCAGTGAGGGGTGTGTTGTGATGGCGTGCTGGTGATGGAGGTAGTGTATGAGGATGTAGTGCATTCAGTTGTGAGTGGAGACGCTACTGGAAAGGAGGTGGATGACGAGGAGGAGGGGGACACAGTGAAGGCAGTGGATGTTGGTGTGTCTGCATGTGGATTGTGCTTGTGTGAGTGCCTGTGAGATGAAGTGTGGTGCTTGTGTTTGCCTGAGCCACTTTTGTGTGTTAATTTGAGTGAATGCTGGTCTGAAAGTGTGCTTCGGATAGGCTGGGATTGAGGGGATTGGGGCTGGCGCAGGTTTGCATAAAAAAGTATAAATATGGGCCTCAATCTGTCAGCGCAGCACTCTACGGGGCTGAACTCTGGGGCTTCGAGGATGTTAAGGAGCTTACCCGTGTAGAAAACACATTCATAAGAAAGCTCACCTCCCTGCCCCTGAGTACCCCGCTTCTTCCTCTGCACTTGGATCTGGCCCGCAAACCATTAGCTCCCATAGTTGGTCTTAGACTGTTGCTGTTTTAGAAGAGAATCGTGGCAACTCCCAAACTCTTTTCCTATGCCACCGCGTACAGGGAAGTTCTTCTCTGGATACCTCCAATTTGCAGTTGCCAAATTTCTCACAGGAATGTGGTGCATCAGAAGGAAACTGGTCAAGACTGCCTAGTTCCGAAGTCTCTGTAGTCCTATTTGCACTTTCCAGCCCCCACACTGTATTCTGGGACTGTTTTATTTTTATTGTATTGCTCTCTGTGTATTTTTTTTATTTATTTTAAGCAAAATTCTATTCTATGATTCTTAATTAATATTTATTGTGGTGCTATGTGACTTTTATGGCACTGGATGCTGAAATAAAGTTTTATACAGACTGACTGACTTTGGATGGGGGCACAGTGCTTACAAGTCTGTTAGGGTTTTAAAAGCACCAGCTGCTGCTATTCCTTGCAATTTTCAGGCAACAATAAAACTGTCAAGACGACTACAGTGATTAATGTTCTTCATAAAGAGAGATTAGTTTTGTCTAGTGGCACTTTTGATTCATCGTAAGGTAGCACAGAGGGTTAATTTGGCTGCTGCAAAGAACATGTACTATGCAGTGCATATAATGTAAATAGGTCAGAGGCTTATTGCTTTTGTCATTGAGATTATTTTGTTACTTGCAGTTTCTAAGTTAAAACCCTAATGTAGAACACTGAGCCATTAACTGTCATGAACGAGCTGGATGCAAACTGCAAGAATTGGAGTGTTATGATTTTCCCTAGTGTAGGAAGCTGGCTCTGTATATACTACATCAAAGTGAGATATAGTGTGCACAGAGTCCAGGGGTTCCCCTGAGGCTCGACAGAGGCAAAAATAGATAATACTAGTGCTCTATTTGTGGTAGAGTGGTCAAGCAGTTAGACTTATCAGAGGGTAGTGCAAAGCATTTGTTGTACACACACAGAAAATAGAAGAAGCACACACTCAATGACTTAACTCCAGACCAATGCTTTTTATAGTGCAAAAATATATTTTCTTAGTTTATTTTTAGAACCACAGGATTCAAGTTGCAGGTAAGTACCGTAAACGTTTTGTATTACACACAGGTATCAACAGTACTTTGTTTGAAATAAGTAAGCAATACCGTTTTTGAATTATTGGCAAAACACTATTTTAAAAATGGACACTGCAATTTTCAAACAGTTCCTGGGGGGAAGAAAAGTTACATCTGTTTACAGGTAAGTACAACACTTACAGTTTCAGTCTCCGGGTTTTAGGAAGTCCACCCTTTGGGGTTCAAGTTAACCCCAAACACCCACCACCAGCAATACTGGGCCGGTCTGGTGCAGAGGTCAAAGCTGAGCAAAATTAACATGGGCTCCTATGGAGACAAGGGGGTACATGGAATCCAGTCAGCAGCAGGTAAGCACCCACGACTCAGAGGGCAGACCAGGGGGGATTAGAAGAGCACTGGAGGTGCCACAAGTAGGTTTCTTCAGACAGAGCTGCTGTCATCTGGAATTTTTGGTCATTTTGGGTGCAGGGCAGACCTCTGGAGTTGGCAGGCGTCTCACTGGTCTTTTTGCAGGTTCTTTGAAACAGGAGACAGGCCAGTAGGGCTGGGGCCAAAGCAGTTGTCTTCCTTCCTCTCTGCTAGGGGTTTCAGCTTAGCAGTCCTTCTTGTAGGTCGCCAGGAATGTGGTGAGCTGGGTTCAGGGAGGCCCTTAAATCCTAGATTTAGGGTTGTGGTAGGGATCAGAGAGCAGTAGCCAATGGCTACTGTCCCTTAGGGTGGCTACACCCGCCTTGTGCCCACTCCCTTTGGGGAGGGGGGCACATTCCTATCCCTATTGGTCCCTGTCCTCCAAACCAAGATAGAGGTGTAGTGTGGTCAGTTTTACGCATCCTTTGCGCATTAGCTTGAGGCTTTAGGCCTTTGTGCATTTTGCCCTGGATGTATTTTATTCATTTGCTCGCAGCTTAGAGCCTCTGTGCACTTTGCTCTAAATGCTTTTATTCGGCTTTGTAGTGGTATTTTTCAAATAGCCAGTTCTACGGTCTTGTTTTATATTTCATATCACACTGTTTAGCCTACTTCAGCACTGGAGTTCTCCATAACACATTCTTGTTCACTCTGTGCTTCAGTCAAGGATACAGTCTGGTACATTGCCGATAGACGTGGTAGGAGTTTAGTCTTTGGCATTCCTGCGTAGGGACATTTTGTGATCACGCTGACATGTTAGTTATAAAAACACTTCCTTGTCCCAGTACACGCAAGAGGGAAATTCCGACCAGGGAACCACAACTAGACGCTGACTGCCTCGTTGCAGATGCTGAACCAGATCACAGGCCTTTGCTCAGGTATGAGGGCTGATGTCTCCCGAGGGATTCAGAAAGGCAAGTTAGAAGCTTAACATGCTGTGCTCGAAATAGAACTAGCTGAGGGAGAGTAGAAATAGTTAAACACCATGATAGCGTTATTCTTATGTTTTACTCTCCTCGTGACTATTTCAATCCTACTGTGTTGTATGGTTCTGGTTATTGCGGCTCACGCCTTATTATTTAAAATGCAGTCGTTTTATTAAAACATTATATAAAACTTATACTGCCTTTGTCATTTGTATATGAGATCGTACTGTAAATGAGAGAGTTGGTTTGGATCTGAGTGACCACGACTTCCCTGAGAAGTTCCAAAGATGTCATGCGCTCGGCTGCCCAATCATCTCTTCCCTGTTGGAGAAATGAGGCACTGCTAGTTAGCCGGAGCAAAACCGGGTTTAGGGTGACAGAGGTCCTTCCAAGTGGGTCAGACTCAGTCCCCCACACCGTGAACGATCCTGCTGCCTAGAAATCCAGTAGTCTCATTTAGGATAATGAGAGCCCACGCGACATGGCGCCACCAACGATTGGTCTGGCTCTAATTTTTGGGTCCGGCTGACTCTCTCGGTCTCATATATATATTGACTCCTCGGTTCCGTAAGCGGAGACGTCCGTGGGGCTGAGAATTTCTGCCGCCACGGGATAGGAGCATCCTATTACTTAGTGGTCGGTTGTTCTAGCTTGAACTTTGAAAGGAAAACCCCGTTATTGGTGTGCTTTCTCTGCCCTAGTGCTATTTTTATAATGGCCAATCCTCAAGTAGTGAACGTAGCGCTTAATATGCGTCAACCGCTCACGGGACATCTGATGGCACAAGGACTGACAGGCCAGGAGGGTCCGGTCACTTTTGTGGTGGACGCCCATGCAGCCTATAGAACAGAACTTTTTTATTCTTGAGTCGTATTTCCAGCAGTTGATGGGGGTACAAACACTTTTCACGAATACACTATTGCGAATGTCCCTGGACAGTACAGGGCTTATGCATACTTAGAAATACCTTTATCTTATCAAGAACACCATTATTGGCTTGATGGCGCCTTCCCACACACAGTAGCACAAGTTAGGTTAGGTCCACTGAGTCATGATGGTCCGACCTGGCCTTTATTGGCTACTTACACACCATATCCTGCGGTTGCTAACTTGGCAGTGGCTGATGTACGTCGTTTATATATAGACTTAGCAACTACATACAGAAGACTGGTTCAGTTTGTGATGCAGGCTTTAAATACTAATGCAGTGCGTGCTGCTCCGGCTCACCCACAGGCTGTGGTTCCGGGTATTAATCCGGCCACTGTACACTCAGTTATGGGTAAGGTACCGGCTAAACGTGAGGAAACTCCATTTTGGCTGGCGCAAAAAATTAATACGCTGGAAGCAGTATTTCCCCATACAGGACCTCAGGATAAACATAGAATATTGACAATCTGTTTGCCGTATGGAATGGTTCCTCCGGTGGACCATTGTAATACCTGGGGCACGGTGTTTGCCGCGCTCTACACTACAGCACACGGTACACCAACATTAGCTAATCTACCGGAAGTGCTTAAACAAATTCAAGATGAATATGGGGCTGCCCCGCCTTAGATTTAGGCATGCAGCTGATGGGCAATTTTGCCGCAGTTTCTTCTATTATTTTGAGTAATCTCAAGGGAGAGGCAGTGGCGCTAGCCGTGCGTATGCGTCTTCGAGACGTTCCGCAGATTAATCAGGAGCAGGAACTCCCGAGAATAATAGCAGAAACATATTCCAGTATTGGTCGCGATAGCCTAGGGGCTAGACCGCAAAAACCCCAATTACAGGGTAAAAATAGTAAAGATAATGCTAAACAACAGCAACCTGAGGGTACTAAAAAGCTCTGGGAAAAGAAACAGCAAACACCTAAGAAAGATGGGGGACAGTCTCCGCAACCGGAGACCCCACAGAATAGGTATAATCTCAGGAATAGGGATAATTTGAAGACGCCTGATAGATATCAATATACTGATACACGCCAATCTCGTTCCTTTCAGGACTCCTCGGACAAGAGAAGTGAGAGAGGTGGGCGGTCAGAGCGGAGAACTGAGTATGTGAAACCGAGACAGGAATCACAACGCTCAACGGAGGTTTCTGTTAAACAGGAAGAGAAACCGCTCCAACAAAAGCAACAATTTAAAAAGAAGAAAGTGGCAGCAGTCTCAGTTAGACATGCCGCTCAAGAAGAGAGTTCTCTTGACGAACAAGACATGGGCGTTGGCACAGTTAGACAGCGCGGCAGAGGTCACAATAGTTCGCCTGAGTCTTCTAGAGCATCTGGAGGTGAAAGCAACTGATGACTTCATACAAGTCGAAACGGCAGATATGCGTGTCTCTGATCCTGATAGAGTATATAAAGTAACTTTGCAATTAGAAGGGGACATTGACCGCATTGTACACGCCATCTTTTGGGACCATGTGGTAAAATCATATGACGTTCTGCTGGCCGAACAAGATTGGCCACCTGACTTTGTTCGCGACTGTCCGGTTGGGGAGGAGGTTATTACACCTTCATTCTCACCACTTGTTCCGAGAGAACTAGCGGAGTCCTATAGTAAATCATGGGCTCTGGCACAGGCCCCCGCCCTACATAGACATAACGTGGGGTGGGATAGACAATCACCTTATCATGTAATTCCAATAAAGGGCGAACCTCAGCCGCAGCCTCAGTATCCTATCAAATTTGAGGCAAGGGCATCGGTTAGGAAAATTCTTACACAATTGGAATACCAGGGTGTAAATGAACCCTGTGTCTCGCCGATGAATAATCCCTTATTTCCAGTTGCTAAACCGGAACATTCATATAGGATAGTGGTGGATTACAGACACTTAAATGGACATACACGCACATATGCAATACAGAATTCACACAGCGCAGCGCTTATGAATAATATTGTGCATAAAAAATACAAAACAACATTAGATATCTCGAATGGATTTTTCTGCCAAAATATAGCGCCCGAAAGTCGGGACTATACCAGTTTCAGTGCGTTTGGCTCTCAAAAAAAGTTTTGTCGTTTGCCTCAGGGGTATAAGAATAGCCCAGGACTATTTTCGGCTCGTGTAACTGAAATTCTGCACGAGTTGGACCCTGAAGCTTTGTCATATGTTGATGACATATATTTGACGGACGATGAGATACTGCAGCATCTAAGGCATGTAGCACGCATTGTTGTGGGGTTTGCTGGAATTAGCTATAAGTTTAATTTTAAGAAATCGAAGATTGCCTTCCTCAGCGTCATTTTCCTGGGTTATGAGTTGTCGAATGAGGGCAAGAGCTTAGCGCCACATTTTTTGGAGAAATGTGCTCAATTGCAGCCTCCTAATACGGTTCGGAAGCTCCAGTCTTTATTGGGGTTTCTGAATTTTGGCAGAACTTACATTCCTGATTATGCTACGCGTATAAAACCCTTATATGAGTTGATTCGCCCAAATTTTTCGAGTAGATTTTGGACGATTGAGCATACACATATTCTTCGAGATCTACAAACTGATCTCTTAGCAGTTAAACATTTACACACTAGGGACAATAAAACGCATCTGGTCCTCAGGGTAATACCTGGTGCCGTTGGGTTTACATATGTCACCTTTAATGAGGGTGAGACAGTCCCGATAGCATACAAGTCCCACTTGTATTCTGCTGCAGAACAACGATTTGCACAAACTGAGAAAATACTCACTGCTGTACAGATGGCTGTGATTAAAGAAAGACCTCTGGCCCAGGGCCAACGCATTATTGTCGTTTCCCCGATTCCGGCCTTAGAGGCGGTTACTAAAGCGAGTGTTCCTAATTCGAAAGCTTTACACCCGCAATGGATACAATGGGCTACGTCTTTGACAGCCACTGATGTAGATTACATCTTTGACCCTAAACTGCAGACTCAAGAATTTCTTCAATATGAAATGGAGTACCCAGTTCGCGCTGGCACGTTACCTATTGACCAATATCAGGTGGTCATGTATACAGATGGCTCTGCGCAGCCAGAGGTTGGGACTAAACAACAGTATTCTGCTGCATGTGCGGTGGTGAGCGGCACTATGGAGGGGGAAGTGTTCTGCCCCCGACATACTTATACGCAGACCTTGGGAGATTGTACGGCACAGTTGGCTGAGCTCAAAGCTCTATTGTTAGCCTTGGAACACGCGGATCCGGCTATACTAACCTTGCTGGTCTGTGACTCCTACTACTGTGTTCAGTCTTTCAATGAATATTTACACTACTGGAGGTTGAATGGGTTCAGAGATTCTAAAGGCAACACCATTAAACACAAATTGCTGTGGGGGAAGGTTGCGAATCTGAAGGAAACGCTTCCTAAGGTCCATGTTGTACATACACTTGGACACCAGCGCGTTGGAATACACGTTGCTGGAAATACTTTGGCTGATGAAGCCGCGAAGTCGGCAGTGGCAGTTGCCACTGTGGCTGCAGTGACTCGTTCGAGTTCCAAACCAGACACAGAGATTTCGGCTGCCATAAAAGCTACGGCTGATGGCACGCCATTTCCTAAAGGATTCCCTTCTAAATATAGTCACTGCTTGGGTAGTATGCTAAATGCTGTTGTTAAAATTCCAGGCGTTGGTGTACGTGAAATGCCCAATAAAGTTGAGAGACCTCGATTAATATCTGCAGCACATGAAGGGGCGGCATCTGCACATGCTGGTGTGGCTGCCACGATTTCACTTTTACAGGCTCGTTACTGGTGGCCTGGTCTCTATAAGGAGACAAAGCAGTATGTCCTTTGTTGTGACGTCTGTCAACAAATTAAAGCTTCGACGGCTAGACGCCCGCAGCAGACGCCCCTTCTGATTTCAAATAAGCCTTTACAGTGTGTACTTGGATTGTTGTGGTCCGCTGACGCCAGATAGTGCATACATATATATTTTGGTTGCTGTAGATTCGTGCTCCAGATTTGTGTGGGTCAGGCCACAGCGCTCGGCTGACGCTCGGACTGTTATTAAAGATTTGCGCATCTTTGTCGATACATTTGCAGTTGCGGCTTTTCATTCAGACCAGGGCCCTGCTTTTGCCTCTAAGGCATTCAGGGACACCATGGCTTCGTTGGGGGTCCAACTCCAGTTCTCGTCTCCATTTCATCCCAAGGGAAATTCTGTCGTGGATCGTTTAAATTGTGATTTAAAGCAATCCTTAACAGCCAGAGTTATAGGTACGGGTCGTAGTTGGCTAGCCCACCTGTATGGAGTACAGAGAGCACTTAATAACTTGCCTAGAAGGTCCCTGGGGGGGTCGTACTTCATATGAGTGCCTGTTTGGAACACGAATGTATGTTCCTGATCTAGATGGTCCTGGTGTGGAGGCGGCAGATACGCCCTTTGACATAAATGATCGTGTCACTGTTTTGCAGGATTTACAACTATTCCGTGAAGATAACTCTTCTGCGAGTGCTGCCTCCACAGGAATTAAGGATGAGCCAGTAACGCCTACTGGTTGGATACCCAGGATTGGGGATCTTGTGCGTGAAAAGGTCGCAGTAAAGAAAGAATTTGGTCCTTCTTATTGAGCACCAGTCCCTGTATTAGGGGTTAGCGGCACGAGAACTGTAATTTTACCGCCGCTGCACGTGGCCAAAGGAAATCGCTTTGTTTCCATTGATAATGTCAAGTTACAACATGTGGCCAATTCTGCACAGCAGACCAAGAGGGACACCCAGTAGTTCCGGAATCCCTCTCACTACTGGGGACGAAGTCCCGCTGCAGGTGATTTGCACCAATGCTGTTTCCTCTCCGAGCTTGGGGAGGGTGGAAGCTGATCTTGCGATTGTTCCACAGACGACGATTAATTTGGAATCTTTTGATCAAGTTGCTGTACGTTCTAATGATATTTCTGAACAAGTGGTTTATAGTGTGCCGAGGCGAGAGCCACCATCTGCTTCTTTGTTCACGGTTGCACCCTTTGCAAGAACTGCCTCTGGCTACTTCAATGACACTGATGATGCCGTGTCAGACTCCTCGTCCTCTCTATCTTCAATCCGAGGTCCACGTAAGCTGCTATGTTGGCTTAAACACACATATTTTGTTTTTCCTTGGAACTATTTGTGGCTTTTTATGACTGTAATGACTCTTTTCTTGTGGTTGGGATTTGTGGTTACTTTTTTTTTGGTAATACATGGTCATTTTCTTCCTGAACGATCAGACATTGAGCACGTGGAGACGGTGTTGAAACCACATTTTTCGTCTCATATGGTTCGAAGAGACTTGTCCAATGTGAACATTTCTGCAATACCGATTCCGGATGGGATTGTGTGGGATAAAGTGATGTTTGATATATATGGTCCCACTGAATTGAGTCAAATACCGTATGTTCTCAAGTTATCAATGAATGATATAGTTATACCAGGCATTGTTTCTGATGATTGGGATGTGAAGACAGTAGATTCTATGCTGACAGAATTGCAATATTATACTGTCTACGACGATGAAGATGCTTACCTATTTAGAGATAATCATGGTGACATGTTTTGCTACAATTATTATGGACACCACTTTATTCATAAAGCGAGTAGCCCTAAGTCGATATTTGATTATGTGCAATGGGAACATTGCCCGACTCCTCCACAGGGGAGTTCTAAGACGTATTATGATAAATTTGCATATTTTTCTGGGCATAATCAACAGAATGCTAAGTCTTACTATTTTAAACTTACTCCGTATGCTAATAAGCAAATGTTATTGACCGATACTAAATTACTGTATTCAAATTTGTTTGTATCTAAACTTTCGGTTGAGGAGTATGAATATTGGTTTAAGACTGTTGACTTAAAAAGTGTCTGGGGAATGAAAAATTGGCAAATGCGAGGCAGGGACACTTTATTTAGGGCATGTATTATTCCTGTCCAAATGATTTTCCTCAATGACACTGTACAACAGACTAGCTGTTTGGGCTTAGCAACGATAGGAGATTTGAATTTGCCTGATATACCTGTCCCTTCCAAATTGAACAATTGGCAGCGATATGTTAATGCCACGTTTAGTGAGTTTACACACTGGGTCCAGAATGGTATGCTTAACACTTCATTGATACATCCGGGCGGGTGGTTATTATGGCCCATAGACACTAATAGGTGTCATCAGCGTTTTGTCACCTCTTCAGGGGGGTTCAGAACTAGTAGGGCAGACCCTCGCTACATATCACCAGAACATGCTGATATCATAACTACATACAGCGTGGGAAAGCTTTGTCAGCAATGGTTAAAGTCATCCACGCTGGATGCAGTTAAGTCACATCTCACGTTGCTGTCTAATGATACTGACATACAAGATTTTTTGTCAGGACCAAGGATGCCACGGAAGAAACGTTTTTTATATGAAGTATATAATGAGATTTGGAAGCTTTCACAACAAGAGGCAGCGGCCCGGTTGAGACAAATTGATCAGGAAAATCTGATACAGGCTTTGTCTGTTGTGGATAATGGGATGCATACCCTTTCAGACCGTGTTTACACAATTGCCAACATCGTTTCCTCTGCTATAGACCTTATTAAATCAGATATGTCTTCTTTATATCATGGGAAGAGTCAGACGCGGTCCATCATGCAGCTGGGTTGGACTCTACAGACCTTGAAGGCAGGTCATGTTCCGTGGCAGCACATTCGTGCCAGGGAGATATTTGTTTCCTATAATTTGACTCGTCAACAACAGCTGATGGCTAAAAAGGAAGTGACGTATGTTATGTTAAATATTGAAAAATTGGAGAAACTGCCTTTTACGGTTGCTGAGATTCCGTCAGCTGAGTGGTTGATTCATGGGGTTATTAATCTGCCTATCTCCACTCTGCAATTTACTTCTTGTTTAAAGCTCATTCCGGTGGGTAGATACGAACGGTTGGGAGACAGTTACATACACGAGGTGTGGGAGTTTCTCTTTCTATACAGATGTATTAATGGTTTGAGGGAGGTTTTTCTTAGCGGTAGCGAATGCGAAACTTCTGTCAGCCATTCCATGGTTTGTAAACAGCTGTCCTTGCACGGGGCGTGTAATGCCTCGATTGCTAACTTAGCTTGTTATCTGAAGGGAGTTCCAGTCCCAGTTATTAAAAACACTTTCCAGGTGCTTTCAAACGGCAGTTACATCCTTCTTAACAGCGAACCCTGTTGTGGCATGCGTGCCGGAATAGTTTACGTAGTCGTTGTCACCAAGGCCGTTACGTGCTGCGGGAATGTGTTGTTCCCCCCCACTCAAATTAGGGAGATAGTGGACATCTGGCCTCATATTGCTACTTCCAAGGTAAATTTCGACAAGACGAGTCGACTAAAGGCTCTATTGTTTCAAAAGCATGTGGCTCTTACATCTGCCAGCGAGACCTACGCACTTCAGGTGGCAAGGTCATCGGCGGAAATACAGTCCCTTTTGAATACTAACTTTCCGAGTCACTTTGGTGCACTCGTGGGACGTATATTTAATGCGTCCAGCACTGCTGTAATTGCACATTTTTTCAAAGCCGTTGGTGTTGGTTTTGCTCACACCTTCTCTTCTATATTCGGTTTAATACCTTCGGCTATTCACTCTATTTTCGGAAGCATTTTTGGGGGTTTCCCGATTACTTTTTCTTTATTGGCTGGGGTTTTGCTGTTGCTGCTGTTCTTCCGCAATGGCTGTCCCGCCGCGACGAGATCCCATGTTGGCGCTCCCGTCAGCGCAGCTGTGTCGTGAACGCATGATGCAGCATTTTGGAGCGACACTCCTGGTACAATTGGAGTGTGACTGGTCTCTGACATTCCGGCCTGTTTTGGAGTGTGTGCAACCCGTGTTTCGGTGCCTCTGGTGCTCGTTTGAACATGCACTGTCTCTCTGTCTCTCACTGCAGCGCCCTCCAGTGGTTGATGCTGATCTGTTAATGTTCATGATTAGGGCTCATTCCCAGACTTGTGTACTACGTTGCGTTTGCTTCGTGAGGCAGTTTATGAGATTCCCTTCCTGGAGGAAGATGGTATTGTCTTGTTCATAGGCCCTGCACGGGGTGCCGCCCTGAATGGTTTTGGAGCTTTGGAACACATCTGCTCCATGGTACTTTTTGGCGTGGATCTTCCGATATTGACATATATCGAAGTGGAGGAACTCCTGCTTTCTATTGCTTCTGTCTGACAACTGGATTTTTTTTTTCTTCAGTGAAACAAAAATTGACATTATATTGAATTTGGCTTTATCGTCACATGCTTCCCAAATTTTGTCCTCTGACCTTGTCGAAATATATATTTTTATGTATTGTTTATATCTGGGGCATACTTTTATATTATTGGAACCACTTGCTACCAACAAGGGGAGGGTGTAGTGTGGTCAGTTTTACGTATCCTTTGCGCATTAGCTTGAGGCTTTAGGCCTTTGTGCATTTTGCCCTGGATGTATTTTATTCATTTGCTCGCAGCTTAGAGCCCCTGTGCACTTTGCTCTAAATGCTTTTATTCGGCTTCGTACTGTTATTTTTCAAATAGCCAGTTCTACGGTCTTGTTTTATATTTCATATCACACTGTTTAGCCTACTTCAGCACTGGAGTTCTCCATAACACATTCTTGTTCACTCTGTGCTTCAGTCAAGGATACAGTCTGGTACATTGCCGATAGACGTGGTAGGAGTTTAGTCTTTGGCATTCCTGCGTAGGGACATTTTGTGATCACGCTGACATGTTAGTCATAAAAACACTTCCTTGTCCCAATACACGCAAGAGGGAGATTCCGACCAGGGTACTACAACTAGACGCTGACTGCCTCGTTGCAGATGCTGAACCAGATCACAGGCCTTTGCTCAGGTATGAGGGCTGATGTCTCCCGAGGGATTCAGAAAGGCAAGTTAGAAGCTTAACATGCTGTGCTCGAAATAGAACTAGCTGAGGGAGAGTAGAAATAGTTAAAAACCATGATAGCGTTATTCTTATGTTTTACTCTCCTCGTGACTATTTCAATCCTACTGTGTTGTATGGTTCTGGTTATTGCGGCTCACGCCTTATTATCTAAAATGCAGTTGTTTTATTAAAACATTATATAAAACTTATACTGCCTTTGTCATTTGTATATGAGATCGTACTGTAAATGAGAGAGTTGGTTTGGATCTGAGTGACCACGACTTCCCTGAGAAGTTCCAAAGATGTCATGCGCTCGGCTGCCCAATCATCTCTTCCCTGTTGGAGAAATGAGGCACTGCTAGTTAGCCGGAGCAAAACCGGGTTTAGGGTGACAGAGGTCCTTCCAAGTGGGTCAGACTCAGTCCCCCACACCGTGAACGATCCTGCTGCCTAGAAATCCAGTAGTCTCATTTAGGATAATGAGAGCCCACGCGACTGAGGATTCTGCAGGGAGGGGTTCATCTCAGCTATGGACACCTTAGGGGTGGTCCTGGCTGGGGTGGTCACTCCTCTCTGTTTTCCCTAATTTTCCCGCCGGACTTGCCGCCAAAAGTGGGGCTTTGTCTGGGGGAGGTGGTGGGGGCTCTCCACTAGCTGGAGTGCCCTGGGGTACTGTAACCCAAGGCTTAAACCTTTGAGGCTCACCACCAGCTATTACAGTTCCTGCAGGGGGAGGTGTGAAGCATCTCCACCAAGAACAGGCTTTGTTTCTGACCACAGAGTGCACATAGGCACTCATCCCATATGGTCAGAAACTTTTCTGAAAGTGGCAGGCTGGCACAGACCGGTCAGTCCTACACTAGCAGTTGGACCAACATACAGGGGGCATCTTTAAGATGCCCTCAGTGTGCATTTTTCAATAAATCCCACACTGGCATCAGTGTGGGTTTATTGTGCTGAGAAGTTTGATACCAAACCCCCCAGTATTCAGTGAAGCCATTATGGTGCTGTGGCGTTCATAATGACAAACACCCGGACCATATACTCAATATGGCTACACTGCACTAACAATATCTAAGAATAGACTTAGACAGAGGCATATTGCTCATGCAGCTACGCCCTCACCTGTGGTATAGTGCACCCTGCCCTGGGACTGTAAGCCCTGCTAGAGGGGTGACTTACCTATGCCACACGCAGTGGTTTGTGGGCATGGCACCCTGAGAGGGGTGCCATGTCGACTTGGTCTTTTTCTCCCAACCAGCACACACAAGCTGCCTGGCAGTGTGCATGTGCTAAGTGAGGGTCCTCTAGGGTGGCATAATACATGCTGCAGCCCTTACAGACCTTCCCTGGCCACAGGGCCTTTGGTACCATGGCTACCTTTTACAAGGGACCCAGGTCTGTGTTCCATTACAGAGTCCATTCCTTGTAGGGATATCGACCACCTCAAAAGGATGGGGTTCTCACCTTTCATTTGCATTAGCCATCTGACAGGTTTGTGGTCAGTTTGAACAACAAAGTAAGTGCCAAACAAGTATGGTCTCAGCTTTTTCAGGGACCAAACTACAGCAAAGGCCTCCCTCTCAATAGCCCTCCAATGCTGCTCTACAGGGGAGTAATCTCCTGCTAATGAAAGCAACAGGCTGGTAAAGGCCATCATCATTGGTTAGGGATAGGGCTACTCCTATCCCATGTTTAGAGGCACCTGTCTGCACAATGAGCTGCCTAGAATAATCTGGAGCTTCAAGAGCCGGTGCTAAGTACACTGCTTTTTTCAGGATGTCTACACCCTTTTGACAGTAAAGGGTCGAGTTTACCTTCTTTGGCATCTTCTTTGAGGTCAGTTCAGTGAGGGGAGACACAGTGGGCCCATACCCCTTCACAAACCTCCTGTAGTACCCAGTCAAGCCAAGGAATGCCTTGACTTGATTCTGGGTTTTTGAACTACCCAGTCCAGAATTGTCTCGCTCTTGGGTTGTAAAGGTTGCACTTGGCCCCCACCTACAAGGTGGCCCAAGTATACAACTGTGCCCTGCTCTATCTGGAAGTTAGATGCTTTGATATAGAGGCCTGCAAAACCTTCCCACGGTAGATTAGGTGATCCTGCCAGCTGGAGCTAAAGATAGCTATATCACCTAGATATGCTGCACTAAAGGACTCCAGACCAGCAAGGACTTGATTCACCAACCTTTGGAAGGTAGCAGGGGCATTGTTAAGCCAAGGGCCATAACAGTGAACTGATAATGCCTATCAGGTGTAGAGAATGCTATCTTTTCTTTGGCTCCAGGTGCCATTCTAATTTGACAGTACCCTGCAGTTAACTCAAAGGTACTTAGAAATTTGGCTGCACCTAACATCAATCAATTCATCTGCTCTGGATATGGGGTGTGCATCTGTCTTTGTAAAATAATTCAGTCCTCTGTAGTCCACATAGAACCTAATTTCTCTCTTGTCATCTTTGGTATGAGGTTTGGGGACCAAGACCACTGGCTAGCCCAGGGACTTTGAGTGCTCTATTACCCCTAATTCCAGCATATTGTGGGCTTCCACTTTGATGCTCTCTTTGAGTTGGTCATGCTGTCTATAAATGTTGTTTTTGACAGGTAAACTGTCTCCTGTGCCCACATCATAGGTACACAGGTGTGTCTGACCAGGGGTCAAAGAGAAGAGCTCAGCATACTGCCTGCAGGACTTGCCTGCAGTCAGCTTGCTTGCTGTTGGGCAGGGAGGGTGTCTGAATAGACGACTCCATTTACTGATCCATCTTTAGGGTCAGTCAAGAGGAGGTCAGGGAGAGGTTCACTCTCTGCTTCCTGATCCTCATCAGTAACCATCAGCACGGTTGTGTCTGCCCTGTCATTGTAGAGTTTCAAGCGGGTAACATGGATGACCCTCTTCGGTGTCCTGCTAGTAGTACCCAGGCCCACTAAGTAAATGATCTGACTCTTTTTCTCTGGAAATGGGTAAGGGCCACTCCTACATCTGTTCTGATGTGCCCTGGGAGCCACAGGCTCCAGAACCCAGACTTTCTGCCGTGGCTGGTATTCAACCATTGCAGCCTCTTAGTCATACCACAACTTCTGGAGTTGTTGACTGGCCTTAATGTTTTTGGATGCCTTGTCCATGTCCTCAACCATAACAACACAAAAGCCTGGCTGATGAGGGGTGAAACCCCAAAACCGGTCCCAGGATGCTTGTTTCCAGTCCAGGGAAAGACTTGGCCTAGCAGTTCGGGCTGGACTGTTCCCATGGGGAACAGGGTCAAGACTGATTTGCATATGGCTGGGTCCAAACTGGAATGGCATGGGCAGCAAAAAAACGATGGATTTAGGCCCAGATCACTGTACTGGGGGTGAATGTTTGACAATGTTCAGCATTCCGTCCATCACTTGTTGTTTTTGCCATGTACTCAACCATCCTGGAGCAGAGGCCAATTACATAGTCTACCACATCTTGTTTAGGCTCATAGAGAGGTCTCTCCCAGCCTTCTTTAACAAGTGCCAGTGGTCCTCTTACAGGATGGGCAAACAGAACTTCAAAGAGGGAAAACCCTCCTCCCTTCTGAGGCATCTCTCTGTAGGCGAAAAGCAAGCATGGCAGGAAGACATCCCATCTCCTTTTGAGTTTTTCAAGGAGTCCCATGATCATGCCCTTCAATGTCTTGTTGAATCTCTCAACAAGTCCAATGGTCTGTGGATGATATGGTGTGGTGAACGTATAAGTTGCCCCACACTCATTCCACATGTGTTTAAGGTAAGCTGACATGAAGTTTGTACCTCTGTCATAAACCACGTCCTTAGGGAAACCCACTCTGGTAAAAATACCAATTATGGCTTTGGCTACTGTAGGGGCAGTAGTTGACCTAAGGGGAATTGCTTCAGGGTATCTGGTAGCATGATCCATTACTACCAGTATGTATTGATTCCCTGAGGTTGTGGGTGGTTCAAGTGGACCCACAATGTCCACACCAACCCTCTCAAAGGGTACCCCTCCACTGGAAGTAGAATGGGGGGCCTTTGGATGGCCACCTGTCTTGCCACTGGCTTGACAGGTGACACAGGAGCTACAAAACTTGTACTTTCTTCGACATGTTGGGCCAATAAAAATGGTTCACAAGTCTGCTCCTTGTTTTGGTGTTGTCCCAAATGCCCAGCTAGGGGGATGTCATTGACAACAAAGAGGATAAACCCTCTAAACTCCTGAGGCACTAGCACTTTCCTAGTGGCACCATGCTTGGGATCTCTGGCGTCAGAGTGAAGGAGTCCATCCTCCCAATTGACCATGTGGGAGCCACTGACATCTTCCTTCTCCCGTTCAGCAGGCCTTCAAGAGTGGGACAAGACTTTTGTCCCTGCCACAGCTGTTCCATTGTGGGTCCCCCTGGGCCCAAGAGTTCTACCTGATAAGGCTCCAGCTCCATGGACTCAGTTACCTCAGGGGCTAAGACATTTTCCTGAGAAGAGAGGTCTTGCTTCTTTTGCTTTTCAGAGGCTATTCCCCAGTCCTCTTACCTTTTCTCATGGAAGGTTGGGCCATGAATCCTGGCTCCAACACTTCTTTTTCACCACGTGCTCTGCTCTGGTTTTCACACACGCCAGTTCAGGGATACCCAGAATGCCTACATGGGTTTTAAGTTCTACCTCAGCCTCTGCTGAGGACTCCAAATCATTCTCTTGCAAACATTCCACTGGGATTACAGAAGAGACCACTACCTGTATCAGGCCAGAAACCCTCCCCATTCTTAAAAAAACCCAAAACATATCCATGGGATGGACTTTAGTCTACATTGTCAGCACTGGTAACTGGATACGTTTGTCCAGCCAAATACTGTCCTGGAAAAAACAGTTTGTCACCATGGTGACACTGGCACCTGTATCCCTCAGGGCTTCTACCTGTGTCTCATTGATTAAGAGCTGCTGCCTGTATTTTTGCATGTTAGGCAGCCAGGCAGCTATATCCACCCCACCCTCAGAGACTAAAGTAGCTTCAGTGTGAACCCTGATTTGCTCTGGGCACACTGTTCATCCCACCTGGATACTGGCTATTCCAGTCCTGACTGGAGTAGTGCTAGTGGGGTTTTTCTTGGGACAGGCTATGTCTCCAGTTTAGTGTCCATGCTGTCTACCATTGTGACACCAGGCCTTCCCGGGATCAAAATGTTTACCCTTGTACCCATTTGTGGACTGTGAGGAGGCTCGGCCCCACCTTCCTGAGCAGGTTTTTGGGGCCCTTGAGAAGACTCTTTGTTTTTGTCTTAAGGTGTCTCACCACCCTTCCCCTAGGGAGGCTTTGTGACCCCTTTATTTTGGTCACCCCATGTGGAAGTCTTGGTCACCCTAGTCTTGACCCAATGGTCTGCCTTCTTTCTGACTTCTTGGGGAGAAATTGGACGAGGTCTACCAGATGCTGATGCAACTTATCATTTAAGCAGTTAGTTAATAGGTGGTCATTCATAAACAAATTATACAGCCCATCATAGTCATGCACTCCACTGCCTGTTACCCAACCATCTAGTGTTTTCACTGAGTAGTCAACAAAATCAACCCAGATTTGGCTCAAGGTTTTGTGAGCCCCCTGAACCTAATTCTATACTCTACTCCTCAGTGGATATTCCAAAGCCCTCAATCAGGGTAGCCTTCATAAGGTTATAGGACTGTATCTTTACCGGAGAGTGTGAGGAGTCAATCCCTACACTTACCAGAAAACAGTTCTCAAAGGAGAGCTGCCCAGTGAGATGTGTTTAACTTTCTGGTTCCACAAGCCCCCTCAGAACCACCTTCTTCATATTTTGAGACAATCCCTTTGGGATTTTTACGATATCAGTATTCCCTCTGACCCTATTTATGTTGCTGCCACCTTTAATTGGTGCTAAGTCCATGTCTGCTCTCTCCCTTTCTATAGCTAGGAGTTGTTGCTCCAAAGCTAACCTTTTGCCCTTATTTGCTAGAAGGGTGTCCTCTTCATTGAGGCTGCCCTCAATGTTCCCAGAGGAGCTGGACTCACTGGCAGAAGATCCAGATCCAGTGAGTTCTATCCTTGGAGACTGGGATCTGGAGACCCTGGTCACCCTAGTTAGGTGAGGAGTAGGGAGACCATCCTCCTCATCTCTAACATCTTCCCTGTCTGAGTGGGGTTCTTCCTCCTCAGCAGGATGGTCCCTGGTATACTCTGCCAAGAGCTCCTGGAGCTTGACCTTGGTAGGGTTGGAACCAGTTCTAATCTTTTTCAGCTTACAGAGGAACCTTAACCCTGCCAACCCTAGATGGAAGTAAGGCGTGAGGTTGAGTTCCATCATTATTTCCTCTGAACTGCTCATTACATCACTAAAAGTTGGGATGACTTTTTAGAAACTAAAAACTACTTCTAGTATCTAAATCCTAACTTTACATTAACTTTTAAACTTAAGAGATGCGAAGGGGACTTAACCAAGGCCCTAGCAGGACTTTTAAAATTGTAGAAAAAATAGTAAAATTCAAAAATCAGTTTTCTAAAGGCAATTTTGGAATTTAGTTGTGTGATCAGGTATTGGCTGAGTAGTCCAGCAAATGCAAAGTCTTAGACCCCAGTGCTGATCCACCAATGTAAGAAGCTGTCTCTGTATAGACTATATCAAAGTGAGATATAGTATGCAGAATCTAGGGGTTCCCCAGAGGCTTGACACAGGGAAAAACAGATAATACTAGTGCTCTATTTGTGGTAGTGTGGTCGAGCAGTTAGACTTATCAGAGGGTAGTGCAAAGCATTTGTTGTACAAACACAGACAATAGAAGATGCACATACTCAATGACTTAACTCCAGACCAATGGTTTTTATATTGCAAAAAAATATTTTCTTAGTTTATTATTAGAACCACAGGATTCAAGTTGCAGGTAAGTACCTCAAAGTTTCGTATTTCACACAGGTATCCACAGTACTTTGTTTGAAATAGGTTAGTAATACAGTTTTGAATTATTGGAAAAAAGCTATTTTAAAAATGGACATTGGAATTTTCAAACAGTTCCTGGGGGGGAAGAAAAGTTAGATCTATTTACAGGTAAGTACAACACTTAACAGTCTCAGTCTCCGGGTTTTAGAAGTCCATTAGTTGGGGTTCAAGTTAACCCCAAACACCCACCACCAGCAACACGGGGCCAGTTGGGTGACAGGTCAAAGTTGAGCAAAAGTAACGTGGGCTCCTATGGAGACAAGGGGGTATCTGGAATCCAGTCAGCAGCAGGTAAGCACCCACGACTCAGAGGGCAGACAAGGGGGGATTACAAGAGCACCTGAGGGGCCACAAGTAGGCACCAAACAAACATCCTCAGCAGCACAGGGGCAGTCGGGTGCAGGGTGCAAACAGGACGTTGGGTTTCCAATGCTAGTCTATGAGGAGACCACGGGGGTCACTCAGAGGCTGCAGGCGAGGTCTTGGGGGGGGTGTCTCGGGCACACCACTGGTCGGACAGGGAGGAGGGCTGCCTGCTGAATGATGAGGCACCGGGGGTCGGTTTCTCCAAGACCTGGGGTCTGCAGGTGCAGTGCGTTCCTTAGGCATCGCATATCTTGATTCGGAGCTCACGGTCAGGTTGGTCCTCGGGATTCCCACTGCAGGTGCCGTCATGGAGTGGTGCAGAGGTCAACCCAGGGTGGGCACTTGATCAAAATCGCCTGGGGTCCCTCTCTTGCTTGGTGGACCACCTGGACATGGGCCATGGGTGTCGGGTGCGCAGGGGTCAAGACTCATGAATCCAGAGTGAAGTGGGAGTCCTTGGTAGTAGGTTTCTGGGACCTGGTTAGCAGGATCCCAGCACACTATCAAATAAAGTTGGCATCAACACTAGGCAAAAAGTGTGTGTGTGGGGGAGTAACCATGCCAACAGTGGGTCTTTCCTACACCTAGTTTTTCATTAAGTTAAATTTGCAAAAAGGGTTAATGTGGGTAGAAATCAGTAATCATTAAAGAGAACCCCCAACCATGTTGTTACACTTTAAATATTGAGTTTGTGTTTTTCCAGACTAAGTGCTCTTAAGCTATACTGCCTTCCAGTATGGGTGACATGTGACTCCTACACCCTGTAGTCCTCGGTCTTTTGTAACATTTCCTATACACTGATTTACATATGATTGATTGTCTCTGTGTAATGTGCTCTGGCACTGAACACTGGTATGAGTGGTGCTATAAAACTAATTAAATGTATATGAGACTGGTTATGGTGACTTAAGGAGCACTGTTAAAGGGTGGTAATGAGGGAATCCATGGGGGAGGTGGTGACTGGGGGCGCCCACAAACATTGTCGCACCAGTCACCACCCGGGCTAAAGCCAGTCCTGTTTCCATTTTCAGTCTTCTAAAAATAAACTTCTATTGCCCACCTCTCTTTAAAGCAGACAAAGTAGAATACAGAACTTCTCGATTTGGGAGGACACACTATTTTTAGAGAAGTCTGAAATAAAACCAACACAGTGTCTTCCAAAAACGAAATCCAGTTTTATCTTGGAGTGCACATTGTTGCAAAGAGCTAAACATTTATCACATGCTTCAGAATCAAGTTTCAAGTTTAGTTTATTATGTTTGATATTATGGCGACATGGCAAAACAAACTTATAAAAACAGTTATACTGTAGGGAAATTTTTTAAAGCAAGTGAGCTAAAAATTGAATCCCATGAACCCTCGCCTACCAAGCAAACCCAATAAAAAAAGAATACATTGATAAACATACAAACATATGACTTCAATATCAACATCCAACACTGAGCACACTGTTCTTCTAGACATACTCAAAACTAGAATTACTATACTAATCATGAGAATAGTGTGGGAAAGAACAAGCGCTATTGACGATACAACTAGATAAACCTAAAAACAGTAAGGATAATGAAGTGCAATTAAAACTTAGCAACAAGAGACAGTTTTCTATATATGTGCAGAGTCTTGTTAAGAATACCTCAAGTGCAAAAGTACATTTCTTGAAAACAGCTGTAAAATTGAAACAACTTGCTGGTAAAAGAAAAAAAAAAAGAGAAAAGTAAGGTATAACCCGAACCCACATAATTCAATTGATACACATTAAAGCAGATTCAGTAAAACGTCACCACCGGGTAGTTATAGCTAGGACCACATTTCCATAGGAAATTCATTTTTTTGGATTGCTAATAACTTTGGCTGCATTTGACAAATCTTCTAAAAGGTTTCCCAAAAAAAGGGACTCATCTACTTCAGTTTCTTCCTGGAGCACTTCGGGTGATCTGTCAAGCTGGGGGCCGAGAAAAAGAGGGGTCCCAAAAGATGCTTTCCCCACGCAATTTTCCATAGGTAAATTGTACAGCAATACCGCAAAAACAGCAACTGAATTATATCAAATTTAGCAGAAAGCTAGGTCTTGGCACAGAAAGAGTGCCTTTTGTGATTTGGTGTAAATCAGTTTAGTAGTCTCCTAGAAATTAAGGTTCAAAATGTAATTATACATCATGTAGTGGAGGATCTGTGGAACAGACAAATCTGAAAATAAGATCTAATTGGTGGCCAACACATTGACAAAGATGTATGCCCCTGTTCTAGATGTATACCTGGTGGCCAAAAAAAATAATAATATATATGTATATATTTTTAAACGGGACCACAGATCTGTGGATCCCCGTGGTTCAGTGCAATTTATTGCAGACAGTAGCATGCAGCCTCCCTTTCTGAGCCATTTTAGGCCCTGGGGACCCTATCCCTCTGGCTGTTTTTATTATTATGGGAAGGGGCAATGCAGCCCCCCCTGCCCGGGCCATTATACGGCCTCAAGGACCCCGTTCCTTGGGCTGCAACAATTAAGTACTTTGGGTGCTTCGATCCCACCTAGGGCACCCACAGCAAATGCAGCCCTTGGGGCAGCTCTTGGGGGCAGAAAACAGCACTTTCTTGGGGGATGGGGTCCCTGGGACACTGCTGCCATCAGGCCTCAGGGAATGGGTCACCAAGGCTAATGGATGGCTCGGGGAGGGGCACCTACATCCCTCTTCCCCCCAAAAATGCTATGGCCCCAGGGCCCTTACAAGGCCATAGGAGAGGGGCCCCATACCCCTATCCAACAAAACAAACGCTTCACCCCTGGAGCATGGAGTCCCTGGCATCTTCCACAAGGCTCAGGGAGGGGGGCACACACTCCCTCCCCATTAAAAAATGTAATTGGCCACGGGAAATGGGTCCCCAGAGTCTTGAACAGGCTCAAGAAAGGGGGCAGCATGTCCACCTCCCCTTTAAAGAAGTGATCAGCTGCAGGGGGTGGAGTACCCGGGGCCTTCTAAAGGCTCAGGGAGGAGGGACGCACACCCTCTCCCTAAATATAGGAATAAATATAATGCTGTGAAATTTAAATGAGCGTACTAGCTGCTCATTTCACATTCATTGCTCCACCTGCAGAGGGGCATCATAATGCCATGCCAGGGCTTTTTAAAGCAATTTTTGATGCTGGTGGTGTCCCTGCCAAGTATTTTGGTATCTTATGGAGGGCTGCACAGAGTGCAGCAGTCCCTCAGGAGCATTTAAAAAACATGCTAGGTCTCCAGGGTGATTGAATTCATGATCCGGGGATAGCTTAGTATATTTTTGTAATGCTCTTTATGCTGTAGTTGTATGCTCTTCAGCTGGACTACAGGGACCCTTAGTGGCTGGTTCCATGGCTGCACTTTGTGGCCTGAAAAATATATATTTTTTAAAGACTTAAAACATGTTTAATGTTTTTTTAATTGCTTTTATAAAATCTACAGTGAAAAATCACATTTATTAAGCATTGAAATGTGCAAATAAAAGCTAATAGGTCTGCTATATATGTGTTGATAAGCAGGCCCTTTGCTAAAGCCAATAGGCCTGCTGCTTTTTATATTTTGGTGTTCTGACCCTCTGACAAAGTCGGTAGGTCTGCCTTACTTAAAATGACACCCTTAAGATTGTTATGTGATGGTCAGCTTTGTGTGGCAGTGGGGGCGTTGGGGACGGGGCTTGGCAAAAGGACAGGCTCCATGTCATGCAAGGCAGTAGGTCACTGAAATTCACCAGTTACAGGTATGTCAAGTAACTATAACTCATGCCCTAACTTAGCTATAAATCATGCCCTGCCAAGCACTGCTAATTACCTCACAAATTACATCACTCATGACATCTTCTATGATATTACATCTGACATGACATTATTGATGGCAACACTGTGCATGGTGTGGGCAGGTTACTATTACTTTAGGGCACAAGTTATAGTTACTTGCTTTTCTTACTTACTACCAAATAGATATCTACTTTCTCCAAGAGCTCCATATAACTGAGTCAACATGGGTCCCCATTCGAGCAAGATGGGCTGCAGAAACGCATGCCTCACTCTACTCAACTATGCCTGAGGCACAGCCATCCTTCTCTGAAAGGGTTACTATGGCGCACCCATCTGACACTTTAAGCAAAGGAAGGCAGATTTGTAATAATAGAGGGCACTCTAGATGGTGTCCCTGTCATGCTGGTCTCCGTATCTAGTCCCAATGTGGACAACCCTGAATTCTTTGCAGAAGTTTGGCTCCTGATAGCTACCATGGGACCAGGGGCGATAATATAAGATGGAGGCTTTAAGATTGTACTAGACCAGGCAGCAGATAGAGCAAGAGACTCTAGACGGCGTCACCCTGGAGCTGCAGCCCATTTACACACCCTCATGGAAGATAATCTCCATGACATACAGTGATCGATGCATTTCATTACCAGTGAAGGCACATGTATCACCTCCACATACAATACCTGGATCAGAATTGACTATTGGCTTGTCACACCGGATGTGCTCACGTGAGCCACTGCTACCCCTCACCTCCTGAAAACCCTGTCACATCACACCCCAGTCCTGCCGGGGCTCTCCCTTAGCCAGGTTGGCCCTAAGGCATTCTTGTGAAGGCTGCCACCTCACGCACTGTGAGACTTTGCGTTCCGCAATGAGATGTGTGCAGCAATATTTGAATACTTTACTCAGAACGAGCACTCAGTGGGTTCACAGAATTCTATGACGCAGTAGCCCAGGAGACACTCTATTTACGTAAAGAAGCTGCTGCTAGATGCTACAGTGAGAGTGATAGGTCCGGGAGGATAGCTGCAGGACTTCTCTGTAAGCCCTGGGCCAGTGAATACATCACTGAACTCGAAGATGAACAACACTCCGCTCACACGGGCCCAGACTAGATCAGGTTATGACAGCCTTCTATGCAGATCTTTACTGCACAAAATCGACCCTTGACTCGGACACACTGAATGCCTTTTTTTTTATACAATTCAACTCTTATGGCTAGGAGATGGGCACAACCAATACCTTGATGTACCATCCACGGTAGAGGACATTACCCGAATCATTCAGAGCCTGCTCGGGGACATAGCATCCGGTCTGGATGGCCTCACCTCCTCTTTCTATAAGGAATATGCCTCGCTTCTCACCCTCCACTTACTGGAGATGTACGAAAAATCCTTTTTGCAGGGCATATTCCTGTGTTCCTTGTGGAAAACCTGGTAAGCCGACAGACAGAGGCAAATCTTATAAACAGCTACTGATGATCAGCATTGATAATAAAATACTGGTGAAATGAATCACAAATTGCCTACTACCCATCTTGCCAGACATGGTCCGGACTGACCTGGTCACGCCATACAATGTTTTCTCTAATGCATACAATTCACGCTCCGAGTTACTCTAGGGAATAGTCCCTGTTTCTTTAACCCGATTCAACTACTTACTCCTCCCCCACAGCTCAGCTGTACATCAATGGCACACTCACTTCCCCATTCCCAGTGTCTAGAGGCACCAAACAGGCTGCCCTTTGTGGTGCTTCTATTTGCAATGGGTCATTTTGTGGCCCAGCTGCAATAACACCACTCCCGCGTGGGTATATTCTTCACAGCCAAGAGAATTGTGGTGTCCCTGTATGTGGAGGATGTGAACCTCTATGTGCTTGTCCCCTAGATAAAGAATTCCCCCAGTTATACATGAAGTGATCCATGGTCCAAATCAGTTGTCTTCCCATCCACTTCCGGGACAGAACAATTGGAATCCGATAATCCACTCCAATGGGTGACAGAACCAGCACCTACCGAGGTATCTTGCTTAGCGGAGACCTGGATGAGTTCTGGAACTATGGACGAGCCATAGATTTGTTGGAGGAATGTGCCCCAAACTGGTCCAGCCTTCCACTACTTGTTGCAGACAGAATTGCCATTGTGAACATGACTGTCCTCCCGAAGTTCCTCTACTTGCTCCTCAATATTCCCATCCCCCTCATGAAGCATTTCCTGTGACTGCTTCATTCAAATCTGGCGACCCTGGCTTGGGCTGGCAGGCAGCCTACTGTAGAGTTGTGTCAGTTGCATGGGAACCACTGACTCTTCCATTCTCGCAGGGTGGCTTGGGAGCCCCAGACATGGACTTATAATTCTACTACACACAAATTCAGTTCACCCGTTTCTGGCTCTTTCCCACGTGTTTTCAACCACACACTGCTGTGGAGGTGGATAGTGTGGATCCTTGCCCGCTAGCCACTGCATTATATTTTCTAGGCGGACACCCACATGATGCTATAGAAATGGTGACATGCATGCTCTGGGCGTAGGATGGCCTCCGACACCGTGCCCAGCTCAGCGGTCTTTACGCGCCCAGTGTCCCACTGTTCCAGTGATGCAAGATGAGGGGCCTGCCATCGAGCCCACTGCGTGGGGCCTCTGTTGCTGGGTAACCTATACCCAGAAAAGCAGTTCATTCATGTACATCATGTAGTGCAGGACTCCTCGCACACACCACTGAACATCCTACTGTACTACCAACTCTGCATGTTTTTGCGTGCATTACACAGTTAGTTCCTGAACTGCCCCCCCCCCCCACACCAACACACCCCCAGACACTGCATGCAATATACAATATGCTCACACAGGCATCACCACGTAGGCTTATCACCTGACTCTATGCCACAATGCCAGAGACGGCCTCAGTGATAGTCCTGGGTGCTCAGAACGCCTGGGCGGCTGACATGTCCATCTCATTTCTGAGGAACAATGGCCGTGCTCAGTCCGGTGTGCTCTCCCCCAACTACAGACTCCGATTAATCCATTTTCATTTTCTGCATTGTGTATACCAAACACCGACCCAACTGTATAGGCTGGGACTTGTAGAAGAAGCACAGTGCCGACAGCTGCTGTCCTGCACCTCGCTTGGCATTGCCCTGCTATGGTGGTAGTTTGGCCAGAGATTTATACAACTATTGCCTCGATAATGGGTCATTGCCTGCAACCGACGCCCCCAGTCATTCTGCTGGGCTATGTCAAGGCGATGCCCCCTGAGGCAAGACGGCTGGCTGCAATGCTTCTACTCCTAGCTAAGCGGCAAGTGGCTTTACACTAGAACAGGTGCCTGCTCCCTCAGCTCACAGACTGGTTGTGTGACGCAGCATCCTGCCAGGAGCAACTTGCTGCCTATTAAGAGCTCAGGCTGGCACAATCACAGTCCAAAGACATCGGGGGCCGCTGACTATCTAGCTGACACAACATATAAATGAAGCTCTCAGCCCAGAGCACGCCCTGGAGGGTTTGGAGGTGTTCACTCAAGCATCTACATCTTCGCCCATGTGACTCCGAACACCACTGGACAGCCTCAACCATGTGGAGACTGCTCTGGCTGAAGGTCCCTCAAAACACCACCCTGAGGAATGTTGTCATGGGCAATCATGCTGTCTATGTTCTTTGCTAATAGCCCATGTTCTGTACTTTCAGGTCTGTGATGTATGATTCATAGTGATGTATATTTTATGCGCTGGTGCCCTATCCCCTGACTTCCCTGTTCCCTCTCTCTCTTCTGTGTTACCTCAGTATGTTGGAAACTAATAAAAAAAAAGGAATAAAATGTCCCTTCAGCCATTGCTTTTTATATAAATATACTAACTACTGGTGGTCACCAATAGGTAGTTATAGTTAGGACCTAGTTTCCATAGCAAAAAGGTTTTTTGTTTTTCCAATAACTTTGCCACCGTTTAACAAATCTTCATTAAATTTTAAAAACTGGTACACCACTCACTTCAGCTGCTGTCTTGAAAAATTTGGGATGATTTGTCAAGTTGGGGGGCGAGAAAAAGGGAAGGTCCAAAAAACGCATTTTCCCTATGTGTTTGCCCATGGGGATTTGAGACACGACTACAGCACGAAACTCTGGACAAAATAACACCAAATGTAGCAGAAAACTGGCTCATGGTCTAGAAAGAGCCCTTTTTGTGATTTGGTGTGAATCCATTCAGCGATTTTCGTGTAATTAAAGAAAAAATAAAATTGTACATTTATGGGCGCTGACCCTCCGCAGATCAGACAGATCTCATGCTGAAATCTGATTTGCTGCCAAGACTTCCTAGATGAAGTGTCGAGCCCCACTAAAAAAGTGAAGAAAAAAAAAAGAAAAGGATGCAGAGTAGGAATACCTTGATCCGCTAGGCCTGGTGATGGGGTCCACCAGGGACCAAGCTAGGGCCAAAAAGCAAATGTTTAAACTTTTTTCCTGCAAATCTGCGGAGGATCCATGTATCCCCGGAAAAAATAAAAAAACAAGTGCGGTCTCTTGTACTTGTTTGTATATGAGCCCCATATGTGCATATTATTTTATATATTATGGGGAGGGAGATGCATGCGGCCCCACTCCCAATGGCCGACATAGACTCCAAGGACCGCCACCTTCCTGGGGCCAGCCCAACGTGTAATTGTTAGGAGGGGGTGTGCCGCCCCCTCCATAGGCCTTTTAGGGCTCAGGGGGCCACCACCTCCCCTGCGTTTAGCCTCTACAATAAGAGGGGGCCATGCGGACACCCCTCTTGTGCCCCTTAAAGGCCCCAGGGACCACCAACCTTACCCAGGGCCATGTTTTTTTTTTTTAAAAGGGGCACAACGCCACTCCCGGGCTCATTTTGGCCCTGGGGACCCTATCTCGGGGGCCCGGCCATCAAAGTGTGGATACCCTGATGCCCACCTAGGGCACCTATCACACTATGGTTGGGAGCCGTGGGGGTAGCCCCAAGGCCCAAGCAGCCCCAGCCGGCTTCCTGACCTCTAGCAGGAGCCTGCATTGCTCTACCCACAGGGACCAGCTACAAATGTTGTTACCTGCAGGCGGGAGCAATCTTCTCATCTCTCTATCTGCCCACTTCAGTAATTCCTGGTTGAACTGGTGGCAGTCAAAGACAGCATTGTGGTCGATCCGCAGTGGATCTGCATCTCTAGTTATACATAAATCTTCTTTTTAATAACTCCAAAATAACTGATCAGATTTACACCAAATGACAAAAAAGCATTCTTTTTGGACCTAGATCTAGCTTCCAGCCAAATATGGTATAATTCCATTCATCGGTTTGGGCTGTAGTTGTGTCTAAATTCCCTAAGAGAAAGTACATGAGGAAAATGAGTTTTGGACCCCACCCTTTTTCTTGGCCACTGCTTGAGGAATCACGCCAAAACTTTCCAAACAGCAGCTGAAGTGACTGGCAAACTAGTTTTGAAAAATTTGGGAAGGTTGTCGAACAGCGCCAAAATTATTAGCAAAAAAAACAAAAAACTTTTTCCTATGGAACCTAGGTCTGTCTGTATATGTACATATATATATATATGTATGTGTGTGTTTTGTGTCTGAAAACGTTTTGTGAGAAACCTTATAGTTAGGTGTGACAAAAGGATCTGTTTTGGTTTAAAAAAAGAAAATAATAAAAAATGTAGAAAGTCATTAACTGAAAAAAAGTTAAAGTAACGTTTTAGTTGGTGAATATGACAGTGACAACATTAACGTTTTGAACAAAAAATAAAAACTGTGCTCCTCCATCCCCATATTTAATAAATTAGCCTCTCTGTGCCCCCCTCCCCATATTAATGAATCTGGTCGAGGGGATGTGGTCTTCGGGGCCAAATACAGCTCTGGTAAGGGGGCTGAATGCCCCCCTTCCCATATTAATGAATTGGGCCCCAGGGGATGGGATCCCTGGGGCAGAATATGGCTGAGGCCGCGCAACCTCGAACCCTAATTAAACAATGTGGCCCTGGGCAGCCATTTATTTTTTCGATCCAATGGGATTGCAGCTAAAATGATCAATTCTAATTGTATTTTGGCCCTGGGAGGGAGGGGGGCCCTTTGGATCCCCCCCAAGGGGCCTAGGAGGGCAGGGTATACTTACCCTGCCGTCTTATGTTTGTTTTCTTTTTTTCTTTTTTTTTTTTACTTCAGGAGAGGGGACTAAGTTCCAAAGTCCTGTAGTGGCTACCAGCAACATTTTTCTAATGTTACTGCCAGCCAATCAGTGTGCTTACCCTTGTGGGAGTGACTCTCACAGGACTTTAATTTCACAAAAAGCACAACCTGCGGATAAAGATTTAGCTTCCTGCCAAATCTGTAATTCAGTTCAGCAGTTTTTGTGGTAATGCTTCTTAAAGAAGTCTTTAACAAATGCATGGGGATCTTGCGTTCTGGGCCCGCCACCCCTGTTTTCTCTGCCCATCTAGGAAGCTGGCTTTTTATGTAGTGGGCCAATGCAAGGGCACACTATGCAAAATGTCCAGACAACCTCTATTTGGTTTTGCAGGGATTTTCTTTAATAATCGCAAGTGCTCTATTTGTGGTAGTGTGGTTGAGCAGGTAAGGATTATCAGAGGGGAGTGTTAAGCATTTGTTGCACTCTGAAGAAATCTGAGACCAATTTATAAAAATAACAGATTTTATATTATTTTCGACACCAAAATCAGGTAAGTACTTTCAGAGTTAGCAATTATAGAAGAAAACTTTAAAAATGCACAGATGGAAGAAAATAATTTAATGCATAGGGGTACTTGTAGACAGAGTTCAGGCATGCATTTTGCAACTTAAAGTGCTAGGGGGCAAAAGAACCACCAGAGTTTATGTTTACCTTCCTTGGTGTGTCCAGGTGCAGTGTTGCTGGTCAGGTTGGTAGCCTTGAACGCTAAACTGGTCGAAACCAGAGGGCATCTGTGAACACAGGCTGCAAGGTGGGACTTGGGTACAAGTATGGCAGATCCCCAAGGAGGGTTCTGCTTGTGAGGGCTTTGGGCAAGGGGGTACAGTTGTTGGCGTGAACTCAGACAGTGGGGCTCGGATGCAGAGGTACTTGTCCGACTGGTCCTTTGCGTTGGAGGTCCGACTGGTCCTTTGCGTTGGAGGTCTCAACCTTCTAGGGATGACCTGCAGAGGGAAAGAAAACAGGACAGCAAGGACTTTCTCGATGTGGCCTCATCAGTCCTGTAATCCCACGTTATGCAGGTCAGTTTTGGCTGTAGTGGTGCTTGGGCTGAACAATCAACAAGCCTTGGTCACTGCAAGTGCTCGGGTACCCAGGGTATTGGTGTGGGGGACTCCTAGGAAATCTAGCACCTCGAACCTTGGCAAAGATATGGAGCTCACATCCTAGAGCCAGAAAAACCTCCTCTTGGTGTGAGGCTCCCTCAGTGGACCAAATGGCCAGCAAAAGGGTGTACCTGACAGATGCAGTTGGTGCCTGTAGATGCAAGGGAGTGGCTCCTCCACCCCAAGAGAGATGCTATCTGATTGGCGAAGTGCTGGACAGTTCTCCAAGGGTTTGGGAAGATGTACATCTTTTGGACTAGTCTGGTCAGCGCAATTGTCGAGGTACTGGCAACAGGCCAGGGTTTTGCACCAAGAGTTGGTGAAGTCCTTTTTTCTTGCACTGCTCTTCTTGTGTCCTCCTTCGGTTGCCATCAGTCAAATATGAAGTCCTGGTGCCAAGGAGACCCCTAAATACTGAATTTAGGGGAGTGTGGGGGTAGTAACCAATGGACAATATACCCCTGGGATGACTACACCCTTTATATGACCATTTCCTGTGGGTAGTTGACATAACCCCGACCCAGAATTTCTAGTTTCACCAAAAAACAAGATGATGATACCCTTCCTCGACTGTACACTTCAGGTAGCCACCCTTTAGGGGTGTGCCTAGCCTGTAAATGTGACCGGCCTTCGGCATACCTAATTTCCAGCCGTCTATGATGCCAAATGGGCCTCAGGGTGTGGCATTCCCTAGGTCTGGGAGAAGCCAGGGTTGCATATTAAAGGGCGGCAGAGGCCATGAAGCCTCCGGCCTAGATATGCTACATTGCTAGCCATCCTGCTGGAGGTGGTGATAATCCCTTCTGCCGAGCAGGCATTGTTTTTGGCCTCTGACAGCGCGGGCTTTCCCATGCAGGGGGTCAGAAACTCATCTGTGTTGGCAGGCTGGACTATACCAGTCAGGCAACACACTCCAAGGCTGGTTTGGTTTCCTGGGGCATGTCAGACTAAATCTGATACTGGCACCAGTACAGATCTATTAAGTTAAGGTGTGTTTGATGCCAAACACCAGTATCTTGAGTGAAGCCATCATGTAGCTGGGTAACTTGTAATGACCAGTGCCCAGTACATGGTCTCAACATGGCTTCCTGAACACTTGCAAGGCTTAGCAATAGACGTAGGCATTACAGGGGTATATCTGCTCATGCCTTCACATGTATTATAATTAACCCTGTCTTAGGGCCCTAAGGCCTGCTGTAGGGGTGACACAGATATAAGACATGCAGTGTTAGTGGGCATTACACACAGGGGTGTGCAATGTCGGGTTTTCAGAATGGCTTGCACCATTTCATGCATTCCTGCAATTGCAGTCTGCATGCAATTTATGTGTCCCCCCCTTAGGGTGGCATTATACATGCTGCAGCCCTTATGGACCCTCTTTAGTACTCATGCCCTCTGTACCGGGGGTCCTATTAACTAGGGACTTACAGTGGTGCTAAAGTCATTGCCAATTGGGTAACAATCGTGCATTTACCTGGTTTTGGGAAATGGTGCTGGGCCTGGTTAGCAAGGACCTAGTGCACTACCAATCAACAACATCAGTATTAGTGGGCAAAAAGTGGGGGTGACAATGTCAATAGTGGTACTTTCCTACATGTAGCGTGCACTAGATTATTAATGTGTTCACATGTATTCAGCTATTCTTAACAGGGTAGTAATGGCAATAATACTGCACCTCCTAGTATAGTCCAATAAGTGAGTTTTGTGAGTAATTTACCTCACGTTTGGTGCACAAGTGGTCAACTCGCCCTACTACCTAAGGGCAAAATAGTATTGAGTATACAGAGAATTATATACACAATATGCATAAGTACAACTGAGACCACAGCACTCATAAATGTCAATAGTATATAGTGTGGCAGAAAGAGCCGGTGTAGAAGGTCCAAAATGTATATTACAGTAGTCTCCTTGATGTTCTAAAAGATGATTTATTTAGGTCGGTACGACACAGCCGATTTATTTGATTCGGTACGGCACAGCCAACACGTGTTTCGTCACACAGTGACTTTTTCAAGGCTGTAGAAAGATATATTGTAAATAAACGATATATAGGTATCAAACCTATTTATATAAAACCGTGAACATCAAATATAGTACGTACCATACAGACAACAGTGATATGGATTAATTACTAGTGAGGAGAGACAGACATAACCTCAGTGATTTGGGCATGAAGACGACAAAACACCCATAGTTAAGGAATTTGTGAGGTTTCTCTGGAAACTGTTCCAAACCTTATCCAGATATAGGGTATAGGTTACCCAACCGCGTGAGAAAGGCATAGTGCATATTTAGTTAGACATTTAGAGATGCAAGAACCGTGGAGAGTCCGAAGGGATGGTCAGTGAGTAAGTAAATCACCCGACATTGCAAGACCTACCTAGATATTGGATTAGCATCTACAAAGTCCATCTAGATAGTGGTGTAATATACTATAAATGAGTAAAGAAAAAAGAAAAAGAGTGGGAGAAAAGATGTTATGAATTGTGGTGGGACTACTGGATAAATCTAAGTAGTGATAATATTCATAGAGCTTGAATATATAAATGTATATCTCTATCCTTATAAGTACCTGTTATCCAATCATATAAGACTAGGAAACCGATGTGTTGGTAGAAAAAGATGGTGCTGGGAAATCTGAAGAGTTTGTTCTCCGTGAGTTTTGGCGGGTGGTCGTCCAGCAAGAAGCAGGCGGTGATAAGTCCTATGTTTAGAGCAGAGAACACAATATACTCTAAGTGGATTATAGGTGGAATGCGTAAAATTAAAAGTGAAGCTCTTATAATAATAGTGAAGAAAAGGAAGGGTTAATTTTTAGGATATCATCTCACATTAATTGTGACTAGTAAAGTAGCTAGGGAACAGGAGTCTATTCTTGGAGTATGGCAGACTCAGGTACCACATATGTATCGACTTGAACTTAAGGAAATAATCTCACATTAATTGTGACTAGTAAAGTAGCCAGGGAACAGAAGTCTATTCTTGGAGTATGGTAGACTCAGGTACCACATATGTATCGACTTAACGAGTCTGGAGTGTTTCCATTCACTCCCATGTAGATCCAAAAGTGTAAAACGGGTTGTTTCCTTACCTGTGTGACCGTAGCACATTCGTCAAGGTTTATGAGTTCCAGTCAGTAATAGAGACATCGTGAATGCGGGGCGTTTATATGGCCACCGTAAAGAAATTAAAAAATGGACTCCTCATGCGTAAAGAAAACGTTATGGCTGACGCGTCCCTTTTCTTTGTGGTTTTCCTTCACTCAGCTAGTCCAAAATAAAAGTAGGACTGCGAAAAGAGATGTCCGGAAGTAAGTGCGAGCCAGAAAAAAAGGGGGCGGCCATGGTGTTAAGGGAACGAGTAAGCGTTCATTTGGAGCTGAAACAGTCAAGAGGATTTAACCCCTTCGCTGCCAGGCCTTTTCCCCCTCCTGTGCCGGGCCTTTTTTTGCCTATTTGGGGCAGTTCGCGCTTAGGCCCTCATAACTTTTTGTCCACATAAGCTAACCAAGCCAAATTTGCGTCCTTTTTTTCCAACATCCTAGGGATTCTAGAGGTACCCAGACTTTGTGGGTTCCCTTGAAGGAGGCCAAGAAATTGGCCAAAATACAGTGAAAATTTCGTTTTTTTCAAAAAAATTGGAAAAAGTGGCTGCAGAAGAAGGCTTGTGGTTTTTCCCCTGAAAATGGCATCAACAAAGGGTTTGCGGTGCTAAACTCAGCAGCTTCCCAGCTTTCAGGAACAGGCAGACTTGAATCAGAAAACCCAATTTTTCAACACAATTTTGGCATTTTACTGGGGCATACCCCATTTGTGCAATTGTTTGTGCTTTCAGCCTCCTTCCAGTCAGTGACAGGAATGGTCATGAAACCAATGCTGGATCCCAGAAACCTAAACATTTCTGAAAAGTAGACAAAATTCTGAATTCAGCAAGGGGTCATTTGTGTAGATCCTACAAGGGTTTCCTACAGAAAATAACAGCTGAAAAAGAAAAATATTGAAATTGAGGTGAAAAAACCATCAATTTTTCTCTACGTTTTACTCTGTAACTTTTCCCTGCAATGTCAGATTATCGAAAGCAATATACCGTTACGTCTGCTGGACTCCTCTGGTTGCGGGGATATATAGGGTTTGTAGGTTCATCAAGAACCCGAGGAACCCAGAGCCAATAAATGAGCTGCACCCTGCAGTGCGTTTTCATTCTATACCGGGTATACAGCAATTCATTTGCTGAAATATAAGGAGTAAAAAATTGCTATCAAGAAAACCTTTGCATTTCCAAAAAGGGCACAAGATAAGGTGTTGAGGAGCAGTGGTTATTTGCACATCTCTGAATTCCGGGGTGACCATAATAGCACGTGAATTACAGGGAATTTCTCAAATAGATGTCTTTTTTACACACACTCCTATATTTGGAAGGAAAAAATGTAGAGAAAGACAAGGGGCAATAGTACTTGTTTTGCTAATCTATGTTCCCCCAAGTCTCCCGATAAAAATGGTACCTCACTTGTGTGGGTAGGCCTAGCACCCGCGACAGGATATGCCCCAAAACACAACGTGGACACATCACAGAAAACAGAGCTGTTTTTAGCAAAGTGACTACCTGTAGATTTTGGCCTCTAGCTCAGCCGCCACCTAGGGAAACCTACCAAACCTGTGCATTTCTGAAAACTAGAGACCTAGGGGAATCCAAGGAGGGGTGACTTGCGGGGCTCGGACCAGGTTCTGTTACCCAGAATCCTTTGCAAATCTCAAAATTTGGCTAAAAAAACACATGTTCCTCACATTTCTGTGGCAGAAAGTTCTGGAATCTGAGAGGAGCCACAAATTTCATTCCACCCAACGTTCCCCCACGTCTCCCGATAAAAATGATACCTCACTTGTGTGGGTAGGCCTAGCGCCCGCGACAGGATATGCCCCAAAACACAACGTGGACATATCACAGAAAACAGAGCTGTTTTTAGCAAAGTGACTACCTGTAGATTTTGGCCTCTAGCTCAGCCGCCACCTAGGGAAACCTACCAAACCTGTGCATTTCTGAAAACTAGAGACCTAGGGGAATCCAAGGAGGGGTGACTTGCGGGGCTCGGACCAGGTTCTGTTACCCAGAATCCTTTGCAAATCTCAAAATTTGGCTAAAAAAACACATGTTCCTCACATTTCTGTGGCAGAAAGTTCTGGAATCTGAGAGGAGCCACAAATTTCCTTCCACCCAGCGTTCCCCCACGTCTCCCGATAAAAATGATACCTCACTTGTGTGGGTAGGCCTAGCGCCCGCGACAGGATATGCCCCAAAACACAACGTGGACATATCACAGAAAACAGAGCTGTTTTTAGCAAAGTGACTACCTGTAGATTTTGGCCTCTAGCTCAGCCGCCACCTAGGGAAACCTACCAAACCTGTGCATTTCTGAAAACTAGAGACCTAGGGGAATCCAAGGAGGGGTGACTTGTGTGGCTCGGACCAGGTTCTGTTACCCAGAATCCTTTGCAAACCTCAAAATTTGGCTAAAAAAACACATGTTCCTCACATTTCTGTGGCAGAAAGTTCTGGAATCTGAGAGGAGCCACAAATTTCCTTCCACCCAGCGTTCCCCCACGTCTCCCGATAAAAATGATACCTCACTTGTGTGGGTAGGCCTAGCGCCCGCGACAGGATATGCCCCAAAACACAACGTGGACATATCACAGAAAACAGAGCTGTTTTTAGCAAAGTGACTACCTGTAGATTTTGGCCTCTAGCTCAGCCGCCACCTAGGGAAACCTACCAAACCTGTGCATTTCTGAAAACTAGAGACCTAGGGGAATCCAAGGAGGGGTGACTTGCGGGGCTCGGACCAGGTTCTGTTACCCAGAATCCTTTGCAAACCTCAAAATTTGGCTAAAAAACACATGTTCCTCACATTTCTGTGGCAGAAAGTTCTGGAATCTGAGAGGAGCCACAAATTTCCTTCCACCCAGCGTTCCCCCACGTCTCCCGATAAAAATGATACCTCACTTGTGTGGGTAGGCCTAGCGCCCGCGACAGGATATGCCCCCAAACACAAGGTGGACATATCACAGAAAACAGAGCTGTTTTTAGCAAAGTGACTACCTGTAGATTTTGGCCTCTAGCTCAGCCGCCACCTAGGGAAACCTACCAAACCTGTGCATTTCTGAAAACTAGAGACCTAGGGGAATCCAAGGAGGGGTGACTTGCGGGGCTCGGACCAGGTTCTGTTACCCAGAATCCTTTGCAAATCTCAAAATTTGGCTAAAAAAACACATGTTCCTCACATTTCTGTGGCAGAAAGTTCTGGAATCTGAGAGGAGCCACAAATTTCCTTCCACCCAGCGTTCCCCCACGTCTCCCGATCAAAATGATACCTCACTTGTGTGGGTAGGCCTAGCGCCCGCGACAGGATATGCCCCAAAACACAACGTGGACATATCACAGAAAACAGAGCTGTTTTTAGCAAAGTGACTACCTGTAGATTTTGGCCTCTAGCTCAGCCGCCACCTAGGGAAACCTACCAAACCTGTGCATTTCTGAAAACTAGAGACCTAGGGGAATCCAAGGAGGGGTGACTTGCGGGGCTCGGACCAGGTTCTGTTACCCAGAATCCTTTGCAAACCTCAAAATTTGGCTAAAAAAACACATGTTCCTCACATTTCTGTGGCAGAAAGTTCTGGAATCTGAGAGGAGCCACAAATTTCCTTCCACCCAGCATTCCCCCCCGTCTCCCGATAAAAATGATACCTCACTTGTGTGGGTAGGCCTAGCGCCCGCGACAGGATATGCCCCAAAACACAACGTGGACATATCACAGAAAACAGAGCTGTTTTTAGCAAAGTGACTACCTGTAGATTTTGGCCTCTAGCTCAGCCGCCACCTAGGGAAACCTACCAAACCTGTGCATTTCTGAAAACTAGAGACCTAGGGGAATCCAAGGAGGGGTGACTTGCGGGGCTCGGACCAGGTTCTGTTACCCAGAATCCTTTGCAAATCTCAAAATTTGGCTAAAAAAACACATGTTCCTCACATTTCTGTGGCAGAAAGTTCTGGAATCTGAGAGGAGCCACAAATTTCCTTCCACCCAGCGTTCCCCCACGTCTCCCGATAAAAATGATACCTCACTTGTGTGGGTAGGCCTAGCGCCCGCGACAGGATATGCCCCAAAACACAACGTGGACATATCACAGAAAACAGAGCTGTTTTTAGCAAAGTGACTACCTGTAGATTTTGGCCTCTAGCTCAGCCGCCACCTAGGGAAACCTACCAAACCTGTGCATTTCTGAAAACTAGAGACCTAGGGGAATCCAAGGAGGGGTGACTTGTGTGGCTCGGACCAGGTTCTGTTACCCAGAATCCTTTGCAAACCTCAAAATTTGGCTAAAAAAACACATGTTCCTCACATTTCTGTGGCAGAAAGTTCTGGAATCTGAGAGGAGCCACAAATTTCCTTCCACCCAGCGTTCCCCCACGTCTCCCGATAAAAATGATACCTCACTTGTGTGGGTAGGCCTAGCGCCCGCGACAGGATATGCCCCAAAACACAACGTGGACACATCACAGAAAACAGAGCTGTTTTTAGCAAAGTGACTACCTGGAGATTTTGGCCTCTAGCTCAGCCGCCACATAGGGAAACCTACCAAACCTGTACATTTCTGAAAACTAGAGACCTAGGGGAATCCAAGGAGGGGTGACTTGTGAGGCTCGGACCAGGTTCTGTTACCCAGAATCCTTTGCAAACCTCAAAATTTGGCTAAAAAAACACATGTTCCTCACATTTCTGTGGCAGAAAGTTCTGGAATCTGAGAGGAGCCACAAATTTCCTTCCACCCAGCGTTCCCCCAAGTCTCCCGATAAAAATGATACCTCACTTGCGTGGGTAGGCCTAGCGCCGGCGACAGGAAACACCCCAAAGCGCAACGTGGACACATCCTAAATGTTGGAAAAAAACAGAGGTGTTTTTTGCGAAGTGCCTACCTGTAGATTTTGGCCTCTAGCTCAGCCGGCACCTAGGGAAACCTACCAAACCTGTGCATTTCTGAAAACTAGAGACCTAGGGGAATCCAAGGAGGGGTGACTTGCGGGGCTCGGACCAGGTTCTGTTACCCAGAATCCTTTGCAAACCTCAAAATTTGGCTAAAAATACACGTTACTCACATTTCTGTGGCAGAAAGTTCTGGAATCTGAGAGGAGCCACAAATTTCCTTCTACCCAGCGTTCCCCCAAGTCTCCCGATAAAAATGATACCTCACTTGTGTGGGTAGGACTAGCGCCCACGAAAGGAAAGGGCCCAAAACACAACGTGGACACATCACATTTTTTTATAAAAAGCAGTGCCTACCTGTGGATTTTGGCCTGTAGCTCAGCCGACACCTGAGGAAACCTAGCAAACCAGTGCATTTTTGAAAACTAGAAACCCAGGGGAATCCAAGATGGGGTGACTTGCGGGGCTCTGACCAGGTTATGTTACCCAGAATCCTTTGCAAACCTCCAAATTTGGCCCAAAAAACACTTTTTCCTCTCATTTCGGTGACAGAAAGTTCTGGAATCTGAGAGGAGCCACAAATTTCCTTCCACCCAGCGTTCCCCTAAGTCTCTCGATAAAAATGGTACATCACTTCTGTGGGTAGGCCTTGCGCCCACAAAAGGAAATGGCCCAAAACACAACGTGGACACAACATATTTTTTCACAGAAAACAGAGGTGTTTTTTGCAAGGTGCCTACCTGTGGTGTTTGGCCTGTAGCTCAGCCGGCCCCAGGGGGGGGGGCAGAAATGCCCTAAAATAAATTTGCCCCCCCAACCCCCACCCTCCCCCGCCGGGAGCGACCCTTGCCTACGGGGTCGCTCCCCCTGCGTGACATTGGCCCCAAAAAACAAATCCCCGGTGCCTAGTGGTTTCTGCCCCCTTGGGGGCAGGTTGACCTAAACTCAGCCAATCTGCCCCCAAGGGGGGCAGAAATGGCCTAAATACAATTTGTCCCCCAGGGGAGCGACTTTTGCCTGATGGGTCGCTCCCCATCTCTAAAAAAAAAAAAACAAAGAAAAAAAAGAAAAATTCCCCTGGCGCCTAGAGGTTTCTGCCCCCCCCCCCCCCCCGGGAGCAGATCGGCCTAATAATAGGCCGATCTGCCCCCCGGGGGGCAGAAATGGCCTAAAATAAATTTGCCCCCCCAACACCCACCCCCCCCCGGGGGCGACCCTTGCCTACGGGGTCGCTCCCCCTGCGTGACATTGGCGCCAAAAAACAAATCCCCGGTGCCTAGTGGTTTCTGCCCCCTTGGGGGCAGGTTGACCTAAACTCAGCCAATCTGCCCCCAAGGGGGGCAGAAATGGCCTAAATACAATTTGTCCCCCAGGGGAGCGACTTTTGCCTGATGGGTCGCTCCCCATCTCTAAAAAAAAAAAACAAAGAAAAAAAAAAAGAAAAAAAAGAAAAATTTCCCTGGCGCCTAGAGGTTTCTGCCCCCCGGGGGGGCAGAAATGGCCTAAAATAAATTTGCCCCCCCAACACCCACCCCCCCCCCCGGGAGCGACCCTTGCCTACGGGGTCGCTCCCCCTGCGTGACATTGGCGCCAAAAAACAAATCCCCGGTGCCTAGTGGTTTCTGCCCCCTTGGGGGCAGATTGACCTAAAATTGGCCAATCTGCCCCCAGGGGGGCAGAAATGGTCTAAATACAATTTGCCCCCCCCCCCAGGGGAGCGACCCTTGCCTGATGGGTCGCTCCCCATCTCTAAAAAAAGAAACAAAAAAAAAAAAAAAACACAAAAAAAAAATTGCCCTGGTGCCTAGAGTGTTCTGCCCCCCCCCCCGGGGGCAGTTCGGCCTAATAATAGGCCGATCTGTCCCCCGGGGGGGGCAGAAATGGCCTAAAATTAATTTGCCCCCCCAACCCCCACCCCCCCCCCGGGAGCGACCCTTCCCTACGGGGTCGCTCCCCCTGCGTGACATTGGCACCAAAAAACAAATCCCCGGTGCCTAGTGGTTTCTGCCCCCTTGGGGGCAGATTGACCTAAAATTGGCCAATCTGCCCCCAGGGGGGCAGAAATGGTCTAAATACAATTTGCCCCCCCAGGGGAGCGACCCTTGCCTGATGGGTCGCTCCCCATCTCTAAAAAAAAAAAAAAAAAAGAACAAAAAAAAAAAACACAAATAAAAATTTGCCCTGGCGCCTAGAGGTTTCTTCCCCCCCTGGGAGAAAAGGCCTTCCCAAAAAATTGCCCCCCCTGGGAGCGACCCTTGCCAAAGGGGTCGCTTTGTTGCGTGACATTCACGCGCAAAAAAAAACTCCCTGGTGTCTAATGGTTTCTGCCCCCCTTGGGGGCAGATTGGCCTTATCAAAATAGGCCAATCTGCCCCCAAGGGGGGCAGAAATGGCCTAAATATATATTGCCCCGTAGGGGAGCGACCCTTGCCTAAGGGATCGCTCCCCACCTAAAAAAAAAGAATTCATCACAAAAAAAAAGAAAAAAAAAAAAATGGTCCCTGGTCCCTAGAGGTTTCTGCCCCCCCTGGGGGCAGATCGGCCTAATAATAGGCCAATCTGCCCCCAGGGGGGGCAGAAAAGGCCTTCCTAAAAAAATGCCCCCCTGGGAGCGACCCTTGCCCAAGGGGTCGCTCCCTTTTGCCAATTTCAAGAAGAAAAAAAAAAATCCCTGGTGTCTAGTGGGGTTTCAAAAGCCGGATTGCAAGCAATCCGGCTTTTGAAACCTGTGAGAGACTTCAAAGGGAAGGAAATACATTTCCTTCCCTTTGAAGCCTCTCGGGGCCTCCCCCATGGGATTGAAAAAGAAATGCAAAAGCATTTCTTTTTCAATCGCGCTGGAAGCTCTGCTTCCAGCGCGATGGGGGAGACCCTGTGACTAATCAGCGCGCTGACGTCACAGGGGGGGTTGGGGGGTCGGGGGTGGGAGGGGAAGGGCTTCCCCTTCCATCCCTGACTTGGGGGGGTGGGGGGGGAACCCCACAGAGGGAGCGAGAGCGCTCCCTCTGGGCTCTGTGCACAGGACGTAATGGTTACGTCCTGGGCACAGCAGCACTGTGCCTCAGGACGTAACCATTACGTCCTGGGCACAGAAGGGGTTAAGTGCACAGAACAGTCCCGATACTGAGTACATGTTGGAAAATTTTGAAGACATGAAAGAAACAACAGTAGACCCAATTAGTAGAGTATGTGCAGGAAAGCAGATAAGCCAAAAGGTGAACCATAAAGTAGTTATAAGGTTCAGTAAATACAATTGAGACATATATGCTTATGTTGTGTATCCATGTATATGGCTACATAGTTGGACATGTCATATGAGCATTGTAATACCGACAACAATAAAATAAAATACAATAAAATGGCACCCCTGTATTTAGGGAGCTCATATTGTAGATGATCATGATGTTTAAGGTAACGTAGATAGAAAGTATAAAGAATAGCAAATTGAGTAGAGAAACTAAAAAACTTTAAGTGCAGTGAGTATAGGAGGGACATGTATATTTCTGTTGTGTAGTTACGTGTGGAATTGCGCATTTACACATGTCATGTGAGTATTGTAATAACAGCAACAATACAATAAGATGGGGCGGCACCTCTAAATTTTGAGAGCCAACATTATAAATGACCACAAGATATGTGGTATAGTATATAGAATATACAAAAAGAGTAACCATGGATAAAAGAAGAGAACAAAAACAAGACAAATCACAATACTGTACGTCAGGGTATATGATCAATAGTGCTTGCGGGTGACAGACTACAGGAGGCAGTATACAAAATGATAGGACACATTGTACGTAGATCAGCATTACTACATTAATGTGAATGGCGTTTACAGGAGAATATGGGAGAACTGGACAAGTATGGTATTCATGGCGATGGAGTACAGAATATTACTTTACATATCTAAATAGTAACACAAATATTTGTACCTGCTACATGGTATAGTCCTAGGTCGGTAGAACAGTGTGTTTTTAAGTTAGAAATACATGTAGTTCCCTGTCTACATTCAAACCTTTTTCCACAGCTCGCAGCTTGAGTATCCACCTTGCTTCACATTTCCTGAGTTCTTTTGTCCTGTCGCCCAGTCTAGGGTGACTTGTAACTTGGGCGATGCCGTGGAATCTGATGTTGCGAATGTTGGCTTCATCATGTAGTGAATTACTCCTGAAAGCAGTATAGTTGCTGCCTTACGGCTGTTCCGACCTGTGACCAACCTATTGTTTGGGTGCAAACTTGCCACTGGTTGCCAATGGGGATGTATGCAATACATTCCCCCTACCTCCCCCCCACCATTTTTTTAGGTTAAAATGATTTTCTCATAGAACATAATGTTTAGCACAAAACAGATACACAAAGATAATGCCCACCTGGCAACGTTTTAAAACGCTCTTATCTCTAAAACTACTGAATGGATTTACACCAAACCAATGAAAGCACACTTTTGAGCAAAGTTCTACTTTTATGCCAAGTTTGGTTCAAATCTGTTTCATTTCTGCCAGAGGCTCTAGAAAATATTTCAATTTTAGCTAAAATAGAAAATCACAACTTTTTTGGTATCACTGGAACATTTTTCACCCTCCATGCATCTCCATGAAAACTGCCATGCTGCACTTCAGCTGAATGTGGCAAACGAATTCCCCCACACAAACACACCAATTTTTCACTACGAGGCACCAGTGTAATGGCTCTGAGATGCCATGAGCCTTGCTAATCAGGACTCAGTGCATATGCTCTTACCCCATAAAAAGGTATATGGTTGATTGGCTTATACCCAATTGCCATAGCATAACTTAAGTTCCTATTATATGGGGTACCCAGGGTCTGTAATTTAGACTGCTCCATCAAGACTGCAGCACCTGTTGTGCCACCCTGAGTGGGATACAGTAAACATGGCTTCCAGTCTTTCACTGCAGACTGGAAGGGCAATTTTAGATTTTAACTCAACTTTGCCATTTCAAGCAATGGTAAAACCCAAACTCTCTCCTTTCAATGTGTACATGTCATCCCTACAGTAGGTCTATATAGGGTCCTAAGGCAGGCTGCAACATAGTACAATAAAACATGTGTTTAACGTGTTCTAGAAGTAAAAACCCACAATTGTCATTTTTATTGAGTGAGAGATTGGTAGCCCCATTGACCAGTACAGAGTTCCATGCTGACAACTCAAATTCTGAATGGAACCAACAAAGTTGGTACGTCATTGTATCAAACAACTCATTAGATAAAGCCCAACTTGATGCCCAAGTCTAAATTAATGTAACTTGTTGTCACATGCAACATTTATACAATTGCCACCCCACTGCCCAGTTGTTCAGTGGTCATTTGCTGAGGCTGGCCACAAGACTGCCTTCTGCCCTCCTGGGGAGACATATGAATGACTCCCAGAAAAGCTAACAATGAAGACCTTCCACTGGAGGAGGTGTGACCTCCTCCTGGCAGGAAGCCACATAGGGTGTTGGTTTAAAAGGCAAAGTCCAAAGGGGAAGTAGCCTTTGAAGGGCAAGCAGACATAGGAGCAGCTACTCTATTGTGTAGGCAGAAAGGCTGGCAGCAGGGATAGAGGGGGGAATACAGTCCCCAAACCGGTTTTCCTGTAGGCAGGTAGCCTACAAATAGCCACACCTCTAGGGCGGGCTACCAAGCCCTTGAGGACGAGAGAGCAGTTCTGCCATCTTGAGAGTGGGTGTAAATGGCACCTTCTGGGATAGCTACATGCAACACAACACAGGAAGTTGTCATCAAGCAGGAGGGAACCTTTTAACCCCAATTGCTAGTGACCGAGACACATTCTGGGCATAAGAGTGGTAACCCTGGCACCCAGCACACAGATCTTGCTTGACTGGTACTCTGTTTGCTGCTCTGACCGCTCACCTCTCTCACTGCGTTTTTCCGGCGCGTCCTGAAAAGTACGAGATTGGCATGTATCAGTATATTGATATCTGTCAGGTGTTTTAAAATGTTCTCTTTCTAAGATTATATCTATTTTTAGGGGTCTCCGACTGCGGAGATTCTTACCTTTTTTTTTGGTGTTGTTTTTTTATCCCAGCGCTTTTTAGAACCCTCGGATTGGCAGAGACTTTATTGGATCTACCCTGTAATTGTGGTTTAATGAGTCTGGCCCCCAGGCTATCTAGACCAATACTAGAGTAGGTCTCAGCGATAATCTTTGGCAGCTCACCTTCTTGATCCTGTGCCAAAACGTCCCGGAGCCGCATGTGCACTGCTAGTGCAACTGCTTCCCCTTTTAAGGTTAATTAATATGATTGAAGAGACAATGGAAAAATTGCCCATTAACTGCATCCCCAAGTCCTGGGCCAGGGCAGCCCCGTATTGATCTTGAATTTGTTTTAACCCTTCCAGAAGATTGGCAAGTGCCGGTGTGGTGTACTGAGGGCTGTAGTATAGAGCGTGGCAAATACCACGCCCCAAGTGTTGCAGTTATCTACTGTAAGAACGATCCCAAATGGCAAACATACAGTGAGAATTCTGTGTTTATCTTGAGGACCCTTATGGGGAAAGACTGCTTCTAGACATTTATTTTTTGAGGAAACCAAAACGGAATTTCCTCCCGCTTGGCGGGTACTTTACCCCTGATCGATTGTACAGTTGTGGGGTTAATGCCTGGCATAACTGCATGTGGTTGCGCTGGGACAGCACATGCCGGGTTTTTATTTAATGTTTGCAGTACAAACTGTACTAACAGTCTGTATATTGCTGTGAGCTCTGTATACAAGCTGCGAACCTCAGCTACCGCCAAAGTTGCTGCATCAGGGTGCGGTGTATATGTGGCCAATAAAAGCCAGGTCGGGCCTTCATTACTCTAAGGACCTAATGTGTAATACTGTATGTGGTAAGGCGCCATCAAGACAGTTATTATGGTCTTGACAAGGTAGTGGTATTTCTAACTATGAATAAGCTCTATTGTGCAGGTATGTTAGCATGTGTGTAGTGATGAAATGTATTTGTGTTCCCATCAACTGCTGGAAAAGTGACCCATGAATAAAATCTTTTTGTTCTGTAGGCTGGATTAACCTCAACAACTGTGACTGGACCCCCTTGGCCTTTGAGCCCATTTTCTAATAAATGTGCAGTAAGGGGTGATCGCATGTTTACTGCAATTACTACCTGTTATGTGTTCGCCATGGTTATGGTAAAGGTATTAGTTCAGAGATAAGGACCCCAAATGGGGATTCATCCTTTTATGGTTCAAGCTTGAACAACCTATAGCGTTAGATAGGTACTACCTACTTAGCTGAGGAGGAAATCCTCAATTCTACGGACGTCTCCTTTATATTGTATCGAGGTGTCTTTAGTGAGACAGAGATACTTAGGAGAATCCGAAAATTAGTGCCTGACCAAACGCTGGCGGCACCATGTCGCGTAGGTTCTCATTATCCTATTGAGGCTACTAGATTTGGGGAGCAGAATCACCTGAATTGTAGGGTACTGAGTACAATCCCACACAATGTGACACCTGTCGGCCTACTCTGGGTTCCTAGCTAACTAGCAGCACCTCACCTCTGTCCCAGAGCAGGGATGATTGTGCCAACCGGGCGCATGACAAGAAAGACTCTTCAGGAGAATTGTGGTCGATCAGATCTCACTCTTTTCTCTCTCTTACATTAGTCTCACCCAGGCAAAGTCAAACAGAGGCAGAATATAGTTCAATAGGGCTTATTGAAGTAACTGCATCTTAAATAGAATGGCATGTATTGCAATAACTAAGATGATAAAACACAACAGAAGCAAAATTGTGACAAGGAGAGAGAAACACAAAAACAGTCCCACCATACTCTCACCAGGAGTGATATATATCTTTCCTACCTAAGCTATGTTAGAGCACAGTGTGATATGTCCTAATCTGTCCTTGAGATTTTCCCCTTGAGAAGAAACCATCCCTTATACCCGATCAGGGAAGCCTGTTGTCTAAAAAGACACCGTCCCCATATAGGCCAGGGATTTGGTAGTCTAAGCAAGCAGCTGTAGCGAAGATGATCAGCAAGTCAGCATGCAGTTGTCATCTGGCTGGAATCTCCCTCTAGCATGTATGGAACAGAGAAGCGTTTTTATAATAAAACAATGTATGTTCTTTGGAAAATGGCCCCACCTAAGGATGTGTATATTTCTGTGAATGTTGGAGACACAGCATACCACTTTTGCTGGCAATCCTATCTGACTGCAGCCTTGAGGAAAGCACAAAGTGAAATTAATGCAGTACTAAGAACGTGAATGCTTTCCTAGGCGGAAAAAACAATTAGAGGAAATAAAACACCATCACAAATGTGGCTAATGCTAGAAAAACAAAGTGATGCTGAATAAAATGTAACTGCGCTAAAATGCACAACGGCAGGCCTAGTTTGCTAAAATAATGTGTATAAAATATGGCTAAAATAGCTGTACAACAGTGGTAGTAAACTGACTTTGGTATATCTCCTAACCATAGATATCCACACACAAAATTATACTTAGAAACAGGTAAGTAAAGACTTAGAATAACATGGGCCCCTACAGTGGGGGGCAAGTCATATACTAAATTAATGGGCTGTGAAAGTCACAACTAACCAACACTCCCACCCAAGGACCTACAGGACTGGGGAAGCACTAAAACATCTAAGAGAAGATGAGGAAGTCGCGGTTAGAGTTTTCTTGTTCTAGGACCCTTCCCAGAGGATCCTGAAAAAAGCCTGTTGGTACAAGGGAGGTTCAAAAGTGCCCCCACACGTGGACACCCAGAGAAGTGGTGTACCTACATCCGGGAGCCCAGGTGCATAGGGGTGAAGTTGTGTCAGGACCTCCCGTTGAAGTCAATGGGGGGACCTCAGCTGTCCAGCTGCTGTTGTGTCCCGCGGACCAGGTTGATGGAACCCAGGCATGGATTCCAGAACAAGAGGACCTAAGGAAAGAGGGGACAAAGTCCAGACCTCCTGGATATGCCAGGGGATAGAAGAGGGCAATGCCTAGCCTTCTTAAAGATGCTTTCCTTTTGGACGGTTGTTGAGGAAGTACAGCTGTGATGTCCAGTCAATGCAGGAAGATCCCAGGAGTCATCTACAAGCTGTCCCACGTCGATCGTCGAATTGCAGGAGGGTTGGTGGTCAGTGGGGGCACCAACAAGCCTTGGCAAATGTAGGAAAGCGTTGCACAAAGTGTTGCAGGATTTGGGGACCAGCAAGGTCCAATGGAGTCAACCTCTGTAGGTAAGTCCGGGCCATTCCTCAGCAAGCAGCAGTGCAGAAAGGAATTGTTGGAGACCCCAAGAGGACCCTCTGGCAGCAGGCACAGTAAGTCGCAGGGAGGCCTCAGTAGAATAGGCAAGTTGGAGGTCCGCTTTGCAGCGGTTGCAGAGATGTAGTTCTTGGAGCTGTGTGATGCCAGAGGCTGGGGCTTCTTGGAGCTAGGAGGTCTTCAGACTGAAGAGCCATCAAGCCTCGGCAACGGCAAACAGACGTGGTTCACAGGGTATGCCAGTCAAGCAGCTCCAATGAGGGACCCCAGACTTCTCAGATGAAAAGAAGACAGGTCAGATTTCTGAAGAGCCACAGAACCACCACCTGTGTTGTAGGCCTTGAAGAATCTGTGGGACAGCAGGATCCACAAATCTGATGTTGACATTGTGGAGCCTACGGATGCAGGGTAGTGACTCCTTCACTCCAAGGGAGATTCTTTCTTGCTGTCCTAAGTGCAGGCAGAGTCTTTGTGACTCTTGAGAATGCATGACCACGGAAGTTGCAGAGTCCTTGCAATGCATGGGGACAAAGTTGCAGTAGGAGCCCTCCTACTAGGTGCAGTCTTCTCTTGGTTCCCGGCAAAGTCCAGCAGCGGTTTCAGTGTCAAGGTCCAAAAAGTGTCTTACAGAAGAGTCTTGCAGTTGAATCTTGTAGACGAATCTTGCAGACCACTCTTGTAGACGAATCTGGGGACCTACCCTCAGGGGAGTCCTTAAGTAACCCAGGTAGGGGGTTGGACAGCTTCTGCTGTGACCCACCTATCAGGGGTTGGGGGGGGTCAGAGACACTACTCAGCTCGACGGAGCAGTCAGATGCTCCCAGGGGCCTCTGCTCATCCTGTTTCCAAGATGACAGAGTCAAGTGGCCACCTGGCAGAGCTCTGGGCACATCCCTAGGGGATGAGCTAACCAGGTGGGTGGTCACTCCCCTGTCCTTTGTATTGTTTCACACCAGAGCGGGAGCCGGAGTTTCCTGAACTGGAATAAACCAGTTTATGCAAGGAGGGCACCAAATGTGCCCTTCAAAGCAGTCCGGTGGTGCTCAGGAGCACACCCGCCCTAGCCCAGAGACACCTATTTCTAAAAGAGAGGTGGCAACACCTCTCCTCTCTACAGGACATTCTTTATTCTGCCTTCCCCTGCCCGAGTTAAGCTCAGCAGCAGGAGTGCAGACAAGTGTCTGGGGTCAGCGGAAGCACTGGCGTGGATACAGACCCTACAAGGCTGCACAGATAGACATGGGGTGGGGCCCTCGAAGGGCCTCCCACAGTACCTGGTGTGGGAGGCTGGCTCAGTATATAGTGTACACCAATAGGTGAGGCACCCTGTACTGAGTCCAGGCAAACCTTAGTGATAGTGTAGGCAGCTCTAAATAACCAGAGCTCTCATTAGGGTAGCTGTGGAGGGCAGCTAAGGCTGACAAGGAGGGTGTAAAGCAGATGCAAATACCACAGAGGCCAGTCAGTGATGTACACACAGGAGAACACACAGTGTTAGAAAAATAAATATATTTATTATTATAACAGACACTCTAGAGCTAACATTGGTATATCTCTTAACTGGAGATATGGACATACAAAAATATACTTAGCAACAGGTAAGTAAAGCCATAAACTCACATGGGCCCCTCTTGTTGGGAGAGGCAAACCCTATACTAAAAATAAAAATGGGGTGCAAAAATCTTTCCCAACCCACACTACCACCCATGGACCCTTATGACTGAATAAGTACTAAAACAGCAAAGGTAAGTAGATAGGATTCCCCAGTTGCCCGTGTGCAGGGTAGTAATCTCGGGTCAGATAACATGGGGGAAGTCATGGTTGGAGTTTTTACGTTTTAGGACCCTTCCCAGAGGAAACCCATTGGGACAAGGGAGGTTGGATAATGCCTCTCCCGTGGATACTCAGAACAGTGGGGTACTTGCATCAGGGAGCCCAGGTGCATAGTGAGGTCATGTCAGAACATTCAGTTGAAGTCCATGGGGATCTCAGTTTTCCAGCTACTGTCATGACCAGTGAACCAGGTAGGTGGAACCCAGGCATAGATTCTTGAAGAAGAAAACTTAAGGAAAGAGGCAGTAGAGTCCAGACCTCCCGGAGGTGCCCAGGCAGTGCAGGAGGGCAATGCCCACCCTTCTTGGAGTTGCTATACTGTGGGACGGTGGAGGAAGAAGGACAGCTGTTGAGTCCAGGCATTGCAGGAAGATTCCAGGAGTCGTCCATGAGCTGTCCCATGCCGGTCGTCGAAGTGCAGAGGGGTCAGTGGGACCACCAACAAGCCTTGGCAAATGTAGGGAAGGGTTGCATGAAGATTGCAGGATGTTTGTGGACCAGTAAGGGCCAGGGAACCTAACCTTGGCAATTAGGTCAGAGCCAGCCCTCAGCACACAGGAGAGCCAGCAAGAATTAATGGAGCCCTCAGCAGGACCCCCTGGCAGCAGGCACATGGAGTCACAGGAAGGCCCTCAACAGTACAGCAAATAGGGGTGCCCAAGCTGCAGGAGTTGCAGAGAGGACGTTGTTCTTGGGGCTGGAGAGTGCTGGAGGCTGAGGCTTCTTGGAGCAAGGAGGTCTTCAGACTGAAGAGCTAACAAGCCTTGGCAATGACAAATGGACGTGGTACACAGGGGTTCCAGCCAAGCAGCTCCAGCGGAGGACCACAGACTTCCCAGTTGCAAAGAAGATAGGTGAGGCTTCTGGAGAGCCACATATTCACCACCTGTGTTGTAGAGCCTTGAAGAGCCCATGGGACAGCAGGATCCACAAGCCGGTCAGCGTTGATGAGGTGCCTGCGGATGCAGGGGAGTGATTCCTTCACTCTAAGGGAGATTCCTTCTTGATTTCCTAAGTGCAGGCAGAGTCACTGGGACTCTTGAGGATGCATAGCCACAGGTTTGCAGAAGCCTTTGCAGAACTTGGAAACAAAGTTGCAGTAGGATCTCTCCTACTAGTTACAGTCTTGCTCTTGGTTCCAGCAAAGAACAGCAGCCGTTCTGGTGTCCAGGTAGCAGAAGTGTCTTGCAGAGGAGACTTGCAGATGGTTCCTGAAGTTTTGCAGACTTTCCCACCCTCAGGGAAGCCCTTAAGTTATCCAGGAAAGGGGTTGGACACTTACTGCAGTGATCCGCCTTTCAGAGGGGGCTAAGGATGCCATCATGCAGGACTAACCAGTCAGATAATCCCAGGGGCCTCTGCTCATCCTATTTCCAAGATGGCAAAATCAAGTGGCCACCTGGTAGAGCTCTGTGCACCTCCATTGAGAAGGAGCTGGAAACGGGGTGGTCACTCCCCTGTCCTTTGTGTGGTTTGGCTGCAGAGCGGGAACAAGGGGGTTTCTGCACTGGTGCAAACTGGTTGATGCATGGAGGGCACTAAATGTGCCGTTCGAAGCAGTCTGGTGGTACTCAGAGGCACCCAACCCCAGCCCAGAGGCACCTATTTCTAAAGAAGAGGTGGTCACACCCCTGTCTTACAGGAAACCTTTTGTTTTGCCTTCCCCTTCACGAGTTAAGCTCAGCAGCAGGAGGGCAAAACATTGTCTGTGGATGTCAGCAGCATGGGCTGGCATGCAGACCCTGCAAGGCTGAACAGGCAGATGAGGAGGGTCCTCTAAGGAACCCCTAAAGTATGTGGTATCATGCAACGAACACTGGAATCAGTGTAGTTGCATGATTCCAACATATTTGATACCAAGCATGACTAGGTTCTGAGAAACCATTATGTATTTGGACATCTCATAATGAGCGGTGTCCACTACATACCTTAGAATGGTTTCCCCACACTTTCAAAGCCCAAATAATGGAGTCGGCATTTGTAGGGGGTAGCTCTGCTCATGCAGGGATACCCTCAAATGTAGAACCTTGCACCCTGCCCTTGGGCTGAAGGACCTACCTTAAGGGTGACTTAAAGGGTCAAAGTGCAGTGACTGCGATATAAGGTAAACCTTATACCTGGGGGGAAAAGTGCATACACTATTTCACACAGGTTGCAATGGCAGGCCTGTAAACACTGTTTGCTTGGGCACCCACGGATGGCACAATACATACTGCAGCCCAAGGGGGACCCCTGGTGTACCAATGCCCTGGGTACCTAAGTACCATATACCAGGGACTTACAGGGGTACACAGTATGCCAATTGTAGGGTGTAAGAAATACTTACCAACCACATTTAGGGGAGAGAACACCAGCACGGTGTCCTGGTTAGCAGGATCCAAATGTATTACAGTCAAAACACAATAACACCAGGCAAAAAATGGGGGCAACCATGTATGAAATATCCTAATTTACTTCACTGTAACATTCAGAAAAAACATTTATGTAGGGATTAAACAGCCTCTAAACAAAGTTTCTGTTCCCCGAATCTGCCTTGGTTTGGTTCCTCAAATAGATTTCATATCTGATTTCTTTCCAATACTCATAGCCTTGTACAGCTAATGTGTTAACAAAGGAGTCTGTCTATATGAGTTTGGTTTGTGTCAGCATGTATTTCTTTGCTGGTATAGGGACTAATTTAAAATAGAAGGGTGTCGGGTCAGTTATATTGTGACTGGAAAAATATGTAAATTTAGCTTTGTATTTTTGAGAACTGCCCTGTGGGGGAGTTGAACAATGTTCTCACTGTGTATAATTGAAAATTGTATGCTTAATGTTAGCTCTATATAAATAGTGATATCCATAATGGTGGTAACAGAACATGTCTTCACAATTGGCTGAATTAAAATAAAGATCCTCATCTTCGAAGACAGTATAGTATTCTAACTCAGACAGCATTGTATTAACAGTATCAATTACCAATCACAGAATGAAACCCAGGTGCAATTGCGTCACCCATGGCTATTTTGAATACATACGGAATCCTCAGATTCTCAGTGGGGCTGAAGACATTGAAGGCGACTTTATCCCAAACAATTCCATCCGTTACCAGCACAGCTGAAATGTTCACACGGGACAAGTCTGTCAGTCTATGAGAAGAAGAATGAGGTGTCAGCACCTCATCCACCAGCTTTGTGAGATAGTGGCCATTGATTAACAAGAAAAAAAGACAGTCACACATACAATCCAAAGAAAAAAAAATATCAATCCAAATGTATATCCAGGATGGAACTAAATAAGTACATTTTAGCCATGAAAAGCAAACACACATTTTTGTAGGTGGTGTCTGGGATCGTGGAAGTCAAGAGTGTGATAAGTCATCCGTACCCACAAAATAACCAGAACCAGTCTGTGAAAACTGAGAGCCACAGGTGGTAATAGAGAACTGGTAGAGTCGTTGATGGGTGAATCTTTAGAAACCAAATTATCAACATAAGATGTTACAGTAAGTACAGTACTAATGACTGTATAGTGGTTGGTATTCACAGAGGAAATTAGAAGTAACAAATGTGATGCCAGACATCTCCCCTGCTTCCCTAATTCCCCCATCCTCACCCTCAAGCTGGGGAGAAACAGCTCTGTATGTGCTCACATGCTGCAGTGGAATTTCCTTTATCGTAGTGAGAGGAGTTGGGGAACTACCAACGTCTTCTTGTGTCCTCCTATTTATCATCGGCCACCTGATGTTATTTGATGTGTTCAATGAATACACTTTGGAAGCAGGAAGCGGTGCCAAAATTACAGTTCTGGTACCTTGTATGCCAAGGACTGGCACAGGAGAACAGTATGCTGGGCCAAACTCCTTCACCATGACCTTCTCTCTGACGAGGTCCCTGATTCATGGGCTTCATCTGGAAGGCTCTGGCTTCTTGATTCCAGCAGAGGCAGATGTCTTCAACTGGTCGCTTGCGTATGAGTCACAGAAGTATTGCAAATCCTGGAAGACACACAATGATCATTTGTGTCAGATGCCACATTGGACCATCAAGGTCTGGACCATACATATTTATGCCAAAGAGGACTTGGTATGGAGTCTGCTCCCCCCAGAGATAGTTTTGAGGGAGTTTATTAAGTGCGCGTTGGACCCCAAGGAGGTGGTGGATTCAACTATGTAGTGAACCTTACACTCTAGCTGTCAAGGACTGCTTTAAATCACAGCTCATTCTTTCCACAACAGATTTACCCTCAGGCCTGTATGGTGAAGAATTGTGCACCTGTATCCCTAACGAAGCCATGGAGTCCCTATACGCTTTGGAAGCGAAAGCAGGGCCCTGGTCTGAGTGGAAAATACTACATACATAAGTCCTGACAAAGACTTGCAAATCTTTAGTGACAGTTTGAGTGTCAGCCAAACGCTGTGGCCACACCCTGAGGAATCTAGAGCAAGTATTGACTGCAAGAAGGATACATTTAAATGCACTATCCGAATTAAGAGGACCTGTATGGTCCAAATAAATGCAACCGAAAGGTTTGTTTAAAATGAACAGGTGTGTCTATGGTGGGCATGCTACTGTGGAGCACTTAATCTGTTGACAGATGTCACAACAAAGGTATATTTCTTGTCCTGTGTGTATAAGCCATACAACCAATAACACTGCTGCAGCAGCAGAATTGTAGCCGCAACACCAGCATGAGCACAAGTAAGACCTTCATGCGCAGCTTTTACTAAAGCTAGCCTGCGGTTTCAGTTGGGAATCAGCCGGTCACCAACTCCAGTGAGTGTAACATAGGATATATTATGTTCAGTTAAACGGTATGTATATTTAGCTGGAAAGCCCTTAGGTAAGGGAGTACTGTTGCTCGTAGCATTTACGGCTGTGTGTATATCTTTGTCAATGCAGGTTTGTGAACGTTTAATCGCAGCTACAGTAACAGTTGCAACTGCCAATTTAGCCGCTTAATCTGCCAGTGAATTCCCTACAGCATGTGTTCCCACACATGGATCACCCAATGTATGTACAACATGAGTCTGTGGCAACCTGTCTTTGAGGTCTGCCACCTTCACCCAAAGCATTTTATGCTTTTTAGTGTTACCTTTAGAGTCTTTGAAACCGTTCTGATGCCAATAATGCAGATTGTCATTAAAGGACTGGACACAATAAAACGAATCACACATAAGTGTGGGGAATTCAGGATCCATTTTTTCTAGTGCCAAAATCAAAGCTTTTAATTCAACTAACTGCGCAGTACAATCCCCTAGGGATTGTGCATGAGTGTTGTGGATCTGGAACTTACCGTTCAACATAACACCATGAACAGAGGCGCATGCCACTGAATATTGGTGTTGAGTCTCTAGTATACTATTCAAACTATACATTTATAGTGTTCAAAAAGCAAAATGTTAGTGTGCATGGGGTAAACATGCTCATATTGCAAAACTGTTTGTGCCTGGAAAGACGAGTCAGACAGTCAACTACTGTGGCAGTTAAGGATGTTGCCCACTGAATCCATCTAAGATGCAGGGCTTTAGCATTTGGACTGCTAGCTTTAGTGGCAGCCTCTACGGCTGGACTTGGTGTAACAACAATTATGCATTTTCCTTTTGCAAGAGGCCATTATTGTAGGATGGCCATCTACACTGCAGTAAGTATTTTCTCAGTGGATGCAAAACGCATGTCTGCATTGGAATATATGCAATTGGCACTGTTTCACCCTTGTTGAAGGAAATGTAAGTAAACCCAATGGCACCTGCAATTATGTGGATGACAAGGTTTGTAGTTTTGATACGTGTATGTAAATGTGGTGCAGCAAGTAAGTCAAATTGTTGTGATCTAAATATGTCAATATGGTCAGATGTTCAATGTGAACTGGAAAGATCTGGATGTATGAACTCATTCAAAGGTTTTATGCGTTGAGCATAGGCGGGAATGTTTGTGTTTCTAAATTAAGGAAACCCAAAAGCAATTAAAGCTTAGGAAAAGTATTAGGTGGTTGTAGGAGTGCACACTTCTCTAAGAAGTGAGGTGCATGGCCTTTGTCTTCGTTTGTGAGTTCATATCCCAAGAATATGGCACTGAAAAATGCAATGTAAGATTTCTTAAAATTAAATTTGTAACCAATGGCAGCAAACTACAAAATGACTAGATCCACTCTGGCAAGGTGTGTGTCCAGCTCTGTCTTTTAGGTAGATATCATCTACGTAAGACAAAGCATAGGGTTCAATATCATGAAGAATTGACACTATACAAGCAGCAGACAGTTCTGGCCTGTTTCTGCCCCCGTGGCCATTTCTGCAAAGCAATGCTGAAAGCCAAGAACAGAGAAGGCAGTTAAGTCCTGTAGAAAAGTAGCACCTTTCTGGCATAGTTACCTCCACTTTTTGCCTGGTGTCAGTGTGTTTAGACTGTATTACACTGGGGTCCCCCTAACCAGTACCCCAGTGTCAGTACTCTCTCCCATAAATTTAGTTGTAAGGTCACTTTTACACCTCACAATTGGCATACTGGTGCACCCATGTAAGTCACTAGTATTTGGTACTTGGGTGCCCATGGCCTAGGTACACCATGGGTCCCGCATGGGCTGCAGCATGTATTGTGCCATCTATGGGGGCCTGTGCAAACTCTGACTACAGGCCTACCATTGCAGCCTGCATGAAATTGTGCATACACCTTTCACTCCAGATATGAGGTTTGCCTTGTAGCATGGTCACTGCACTCTGACCCTGTAAGTCACCCCTAAGGCAGGCCCTTCAGCCCAAGGGCAGGGTGTAGGAAGCTGGCTCTGTATATACTATACCAAAGTGAGGTAGGGTGTGTTCAGAGTCCACGGGTTCTACAGAGGCTTAGCAGAGGCAAACGTAGATAATACTAATACTTTTTCGTGGTTGTGTGCTTAGGCTTTTCAGAGGATAGTGCAAAGTATTTGTTGTACATGCATAGTCAAGAAACAAGGCACACACTCAATGACTAACTCCAGGCCAATTGTTTTTATGTAACAAAAATATAATTTGTTACTTTATTACTAGAACCAGAAGATCTCCGTTGCAAGTAAGTACAGTTGTAAATAGGTATCGTGCATATGTATCAAATGTACTTTGTTTGGTTTTTGCAGATAAAGCAGTTCACAAATAAATAACACTTTTCAATTTCCAAAGTTGATAATGTAATTTTTCATAGGAGTCAATAGAGTCCTAGGGGAAGAAAAGTGTTAGCATGGTTAAGAGGTAATTACACGACTTACAATTCCAGTCTTTGGGGGTTAGGATGTCCACAGGTCACAGTTCACCCTGACCCCCAAAGTGCACCACCAGTAACACTGGGCCGGCTGGGTGCTGCGGTCAAAGTTGGCATTGGGTTTACAATGGAATCCTATAAGGACTTGGGGTGCTCAGTAGAAAGCAGATTGCAGGCAAGTACCTGCGGGTTCCAGGACACGTGCTTGGGGGGTTTAGGTCAGTACCGAGGGGGGCACAGGTCTACACCAAACACACTCAGGGGCAGCCGGGTGCAGGGTATAAAGGCAGAGCTGGGCTCCCAATGCTTTTCAATAGTGGGACTCCGGGGGCCACAAAAAATACTGGGGGCTGGGTCCAGGGGGTTGGTATGGGAAACCATAAGTTGTACAAGTAGGGGAGGCACCAGCTGGACCATCAATCAGATTCCTCAAGACCAGGGGGCTGCAGATGCAGGGGTCTCCTTGGGCATCTGGTTGTGGTCAGGGGGAAGCTCTGGATTCAGGCTGCAGGTGTCTTTGAGTTGGCCAGGAGGAGTCAACTCAGGGTGGACTTGAGGTTGGAATTGCCTGGGGACCTTCTCTGGTCTAGTGGGCCACCTGGATGAGGGCTATGGGCATTGGGTGCAGAGTGTGGCGGTTCTGGAGTCCTTTTTGGAGGTTTCTTCTGAGCAGGGCCGCTGTCCTCTGGAGTTATTGGTCTTCTGCTGGGCTTTCAGTCCTCTAGGGGTTTGTAGAGGTCACTGATTCTGCAGGATGTGTTGCCTTCTTGGAGCAAGGGTCTTTGAAGCTGCAGACAAGCCAGTAGGGCTGGGACCATGTCAGTTATCATCTGGAATCTCCACTGCTGGGGTCGGCTTGGCAGTCCTACTTTTTTCTTGAGATTGTAAGGAAGCAGGTTAGAGGGGTCAGAGGGCAGTGGCCAACAGCTACTGTCCCTGAGGGTGGCATCACCCTTCCTGTGCCCACTCCCTTTGGGGAAGAGGGCACATTCCTATCCCTATTGGTCCCTCTCCTCCAGACCAAGATGGACGATTCTGCAAGGAGGTGATCACTTCAGTTCTGGACACCTTGGTGGGGGAGGGTTGGGGTGGGGGGGGGGGGGGGGGCGGCGATCCCAGCTGAAGTGGTCACTCCTTGTTTTTAATAATTTTCCCACTCGACCTGCTGCCAAAAATGGGGCTTGGTCCAAGGGCAAGCATCTCCACTAGCTGGAGTGCCCTGGGTCATTGTAACAGGATTCCTCAGCCTTTAAGGCTCACCCCTGTAGGAAAGTACCCTCTTTGTGGCATGGTTAACCCCACTTTTTGCCTATCAGTATGCTTTGGCTGTTTTCATTGGGATCCTGCTAACTAGCCCCCTGTGATTCTGCTCTCCCGCCCAACCCCTCTAACTTTGGTTGCCTAGGACTGTGCACACCTCACAATTAGCATACTGGTGCCCCCATGTAAGTCCCTAGTATATGGTACTTAGCTACCCAGGGCATTGGGGCACCAGGGGTTCCCCGTAGGCTGCAGCGTGTATTATGCCACCCATGGGAACCTGTGCAAAGTGTGTCTGCCATTGCAGCTTGCGTAAAAAGGTACATGCACCCTTTCACTACAGGTCACTGCAAGTCACCCCTATGGTAGGCCCTCCTAGCCCAGGGTGCAAGTACCTGTGTGTGAGGACACCCCTGCATTATCAGAGGTGCCCCTACAAACACCAGCTCCACTGCACTGAACTTCATAAGTGCCATGAAGCCATTTTACCCATGTATTGGACTCAGGTCATTCATTACCTGTGTCCAGCTACATAATGGTAACTCTGAACCTGGACATGCTTAGTATCAAACTTGTCAGAATCATACCGCAATACCATTGCCAGTATTGGTTGTATGTTTCCAAGCACTCTGGGGGCTCCTTAGAGGACCCCCAGCATTCTCCCCACCAGTCTTCTGGGGTTTTCCAGGCAGCCCATGCTGCTGCCATCCCTCTGCTGTTTGACCAGCTCAGGCAGAGGAAGGCAGAACAAAGGATTTCCTGTGGGAGAAGGAGATAACACCCTCTCCCTTGGAAAAAGGTGTTACAAGGCTTGGGAGGGGTAGCCCCCCCCAAGCCACCGGTTTCTTTGAAGGGCACATTTGGTGCCCTCCGTGCATAAACCGGTTTGCACTAGTCAAGGGACCCTCAGTCCATGCTCTGGTGTGCAACTGGACAAATGAAAGGGAAGTGACCACTCCCCTGTCCATCACCACCCTAGGGGTGGTGCCCAGAACTCCTCCAGGTTGCCACTTGATTCTGCCATCCTGAATCCAAGGTGGGCAGAGGCCCCTGGGAGCATCTGAGTGGCCAGGTCAGGTAGGTGACATCACAACCCCCTCCTGATAGGTGGTCAACCTCCTAGGTGACCAATCCCCCTTCCTGGGCTATTTAGCATCTGGCCCTTGGATGGGTCCTCCGATTCGATGTGAAAAATTCCATCAGGACTCCTCTGCATCACTTACTACATCTTCTGGGCACTAGGACAGCAACTGGACCCTCCAGGAACCGACCGTCTGCAACTTCAGCGACAACTCCGCTCTGCAGCATTGTTTCACCGACTCCTTCCAGCAACTGAAACATTTCCCCGGCTGTGCGTCCTCCGAGGGCAGCAAGACTTCAACCTGCACATGAATTGAGAAGCAATCTCTTTTGGAGTAAAGGAGCCACTCCCAAGCATCTGCAGGCACCAACTGCAACGATGACCGGCTGTGTAGATCTGCTTTCCTCTGGAACTGCGTGGATCTGGTATTACAGGTCGTGGTCTGGAGGGGTCCCCTTGGTCCTCTCTACCAGCTATCCAACTTGGCATAAGGAAAGCTCTTGCCTCTCCTTGTAGGACAGTACCCCTGTGCACAGCGACTCTTGCAGCTACCAAGGCATGTATGCTCCTCCTTCAAGGGATCCTAAAGCTCCAACTAGCCCTGGCCCCCAGCACTCTTTCCTGCAAAGCACAGTCTCCTGCCTGCTGCTCCAGCAACATGGGACTCCTCTTCAGTGTGCTGTGTGGGCCTCACTGCAACTGCGGTGCCTGCTGCCAGTTGGGTGCCTGTGGGGGCTGCTTCCTCTTCTTGTGACTCTCCCAGCTGCTGAGGGTCACCCTGGACTCCCCTTTTTGGGTCTAGTCCCCTGGACCTTGCTGGTCCTCTTCGGCCTTGCAAACCTTCTTCTCCGTCTCTTGCATTTGCCAAGGCTTATTGGTTATTTTCCAACCCCACTAACTAACTGACTGAATCTCAACCGCCAACGTGGGACATTGCTTGCATGACTTCTGGGCCTTCTCTTCATCTCCTGTGCTGCACTGATGACCTTCTCCGTCCACTGTCAACCTGGTCCTCTATCCACAGAAGGGTGGGTAGTGGCTCCTACCACCACCGGACACTCCAACACAACCTGGTCTTGGTCACCTTCCTTTGCAGGTCCTCTTCTGTCAGGATCCACCTTTGGATTTTCCAGTCTTGGTTGGGTCTTGCATTATCCTTTTCTAAAATCCTCCTGTTGGTTTTGGAGAAAACTGGGTAGTTAACTCTGCTCTCTTGGTCGCTGGGGGTCACTCTAGTACTCACTTCTTGGGGTTCCTAGTTCTGCCAGCTCCCCTCTACTGATTCCACTTCCTTGGGTGGGGAACTGCCTTTTCCATTCTACATTTTTAGTATATTTTTAGCCATCTCCTAGAACCCTGGCTGCTTACTTATACTTTCGCCAATGCTTATTGGTTTATATGATCTTTACTGATTGCTAATGTGTATATAAGTGTGTTTACTCCAGTTGTGGGATTGCCTATTCAGTATTCTAATATTTGTGTTAATATAATAAAGTACCTTTATTTTTGTAACAGTGTGTGGTTCTTTCATGTGTGATAGTGCTGTGTGACTCCAGTGGCATTGCAAAAGCTTTGCATGTCTCATAGAGAAGTCTTGGCTGCTTATCCACAGCTACCTTTAGAGAGCCCTGGTATCTAGACACTCTCTACACTTCACTCAGGGGATTCCTGGACCTTGTATAAGGTGATAACACCATAGGTGCTCACCGCACACCAGGCCAGCTTCCTACAACCGCCAAGTGTCACATTTCCTGCAGGGGGGCGGTATGAAGCATCTCCACACAGAGGAGGTTTTTTTCTGACCACAAAGGCTCTCACCCCATGGGGTCAGAAACTTGTCTGTTAGTGGCAGGCTGGCATAGACTGGCCAGCCTTGCACTAAAGGGTTGGGTAAAATACAGGGGACATCTCTAAAATGCCCTCTGGGTGCATTGTGCAATAAATCCAACAATGGCATCAGTGTGGGTATCTTGTGCAGAGAAGTTTAATACCACACTTCTCAGTTTTCAGTGAAGCCATCATGGAGCTGTAGAGTTTGTGATAACCTCCAAGCCCATGTACTTAATATGGCGCACTGCACTTACAATGTTTGAGAATTGGCTTAGACACTGTAGGGGCATATTGCTCATACAGTTATGCCATCACCTGTGGTACAGTGCACCGTGCCCTAGGGCTGTAAGGCCCTGCTAGAGGGGTGACTTACCTATGCCACAGGCAGAGGTTTGTGGGCATGGTACCCTGGAGGGGGTGCCATGTCGACTTTGCCTTTTTCTCCCCACCAACACATACAACCTGCCATGGTATTGTGCATGTGTTTGGTGAGGGGTCCCTTAGAGTGGCATGATACATGCTGCAGCCCCTAGGGACCCTCCCTGGCCACAGAGCCCTAGATACCACTGGTACCTTTTATAAGGGACTGAGCTGTGTGCCAGGGGTGGGCCAATTCTGTAAACAATGGTACAGTTTGGGGGAAAGAACACTGGTACTGAGGGCTGGTTAGCAGGAGCCCAGCACACAATCAGTCAAGTTAGCATAAATACCAGGCAAAATGTGGGAGGGGGGTAACCATGCCAAAAGGGGCACTTTCCAACACAAGGTGCATGGTTCTAAGTGTGAGGGCACCCCTGCATGAGCAGAGGTGCCCCTACAAACCCCAGGCTCAATTTCCTGGGCTATGTAAGTCCAGGGAACCATCTTGAGGTATGTAGTGGACACTAGTGGACATGAGCTGTCTAACTACATAATGGCTTCACCAAACATAGGTATGTTTGGTACCAAACATGTTGGAATCATGCAACTACACCGATTCCAGTGCTAGGTGCATGATACCATGTACTCTGGGAGATCCCTCAAAGTCTGCCTGTACAGCCTTGCCAGGGTCTGCATGCAAGCCCGTGCTGCTGCCTACCCCAGACATTGTTCTGCCCTCCTGCTGCTGAGCCTAACTTGAGCAGGTGAAGGCAGAGCAAAGGATGGCCTGTAAGATAGAGGTGTAACCACTTTTTCTTTAGAAATAGGTGTCTCTGAGTACCATCAGACTGCTTTGAAGTGCATATTTGGTGCTCTCCTCCCATGAACCAATTTGCCCCATGCAGGAACCCCCGGTTCCAGCTCTGGCGCGAAACCACGCAATGACCACCCACCTGTCCAGTTCCTCCTCTAGGAGCTTTCTGAGGTTTTTCAGGCAGCCCCAGCTGCTGCCAACTCTCAGACGGGTTTCTGCCCTCCTGTTGCTTGAGCAGCTCAAGCCCAGGAAGGCAGAACAAAGGATTATCTTTGGGAGAGGAGTGTTTTTCCTTCTCCCTTTGGAAACAGGTGTTACAAGCTTGGGAAGGGTCACCTTCCTCAGCCACTGGAAATGCTTTGAAGGGCACATTTCCTGCCCTCCTTGCACAATCCAGTCTACACCGGTTCAGGGACCCCTAGTCCCTGCTCTGGCACAACACTGGAAAAAGAGCTCCTCCAGGGGGTACCTGGGTTTTGCCATCTTGATTCCAAGCTGGCAGGTAAATCTGGGAGCATCTGAGTGGCCAGTGCCAGCAGGTGATGTCAGAGCCCTCCCCTGATAGGTGCTTACCTGTGTAGCTGACCAATCCCCTTTCAGCGCTATTTAGGGTCTCTCTCTTGGGTGGTTCTTCAGATTTGGATTGGAAGACTCCAGCTAATCCTCTGCATCCTTTTCTTCACCTTCTCACCAAAGAAACTGCATCTGGGCGCTCCAGGAACTCTAAAAAATGCAACAAAGAAACAAAGACGACTTCTGCAACATTGTATCTTCAGCTCCTGCCAGCAACTGTTTTCCGGTTGTGCATCCTCAGAGGACAGCCTGTCTTCAGCCTGCATCCGAAGAACAAAGGAATCTCCCTTGGAGTGAAGGAATCACTCCCCTGCTTCAGCAGGCACCTCTCTGAAAGGACAACTGGCGGCGTGAGTCCCCTCTCCTGATGAGCTGTGTGGATCCTGCCTCACGGGTGGTGGAATGAAGTGGTCCAGACGGTCCTGACATCCTACTGTCCAACTTTGGTGGAGGTAAGAGCTTGCCTCCAAACGCAAGACAGTGACAATACCCCCATGCACCACGTATTTTGCAGTTGCCAAGGCTCGTTGGCATCTTTCCACGAAGTTCTTTCTGCACTGTGCAGTTCTGGCCCCCAGCACTCTATCCTGCGACGCACAGCTTTCTGCGTGGTTCTCTAGCGGCGTGGGACCCTTTGTTGTAGTGCTGTGTGGGCCTCCTTTTGCACCTTCTTTGTCCCCGGGCTGTGGGACTCCTGTGTGCACTGCCTGGTCTTCTGAGGACTCGGAGTTGCTGAGAGTCCTGGTCCTGGACAGCGCCATTTTCTGCTAACCGCAATCTTTGCATGTGCCAAAGCTTGTTGGCGGAATCCAGCGACGCAACCAGACTGCAATCCTCCTTCCGGCGTGGGACATCATCTGCACCAACCAGGAACCCTCATCTATCTTCGTGGGTGCAATGCTGACTGTTATTTACCGGTGGTTCCTCTTTTGCAGCTTCACCCAGGTTAACAGGGGCTCCTGTTCTCCCTGGACTCTTCTGTGCTTCTTGGACTTGGTCCCCTTCTTCCACAGGTCTTCAGGTCCAGGAACCACTGTTGGTGTGTTGCAGTCGCTTCTGGTTCTTGCATTATCTTCTTTCTCGTGTTCTTGTGTTTTCTAGGAAAGTTACTGTGATTTACTCCTGCTTTCCTGGGCTTTGGGGTGGGTTCTATTACTTACCTTTGGTGTTATCTAATACTCCCAGCGCCCCTCTACACACTACACTTGCCTAGGTGAGAAACTGACAATCAAATTCCACTTTCTTAGTATATGGTTTGTGTTCCCCTTAGGCCTATTTCTAACTATTGTGATTTTCACTATTTGCACTGTTTTCTAACTGTTTTTACAGCTATTTCCACATACTAGTATATATAATTTGTGTATTACTTACCTTCCAAGGGAATATAGTCTCTATAGTATTTTTGGCATTTGTGTCACCAAAATAAAGTACCTTTATTTTTGTAACACTGAGTATTTTCTTACATGTGTGAGAGTTCTGTGTGACTACAGTGGTATTGCATGAGCTTTGAATGTCTCCTAAATAAGCCTTGGCTGCTCAGCCACAGCTACCCCTAGAGAGCCTGGCTTCTAGACACTGCCTACATTTCACTAATAAGGGTCCCTAGTCCTGGTATAAGGTGTACGTACCATAGGTACCCACTACAAACCAGGCCAGCCTCCTACAGTGAGGGTATAGGCAGCTGCAAAGACTGCACCCCATGTGTTACAGTCCGCTATCTGGGGTACCACCCCATGTGGTAAGCACATAGTTAAAATTCTATGCTTCTCCTGTGGTCCCATAAGGGTAAACACTGGCTTAATCTAGTCTATTTTTTGGCAATCCAAAAGGGAATTCCCTCACGTACTGTGGGTACTTTACCTATATTCACATTGATAATGGCGGCTCATAATTGGAGCAGCAGGCTACTGTGGTACACCCACCGTTGCCACTTGTGCAGGAGCAGTCATCAATGTGTGCATAACAAATTGAGCCAGCTGTCGGTAGTGTCAAACAAGGGTATGATTTAACTTGAAGTTCAGCAACAGTCAAGTGACATAAATCAGGATAAGGTGTATAACCAGCTAAGGCTGACCAAGTGGTTCCTTCATTAATAAGAGGTCCCATGCATACTGAGGCAAGTACCTGTTCTAGGGCGCCTTGAAACCAATTATTATGTTACCAATGTGTAATTGGTATTTCTAGGAGTGCATATGCTCTGTATGCATTAGGTGGTGCAAAATTAGTGTATTCTTGAAAATGATTTGTATTAGCATCCACAGCCGGGAAATTGACCCAAAAATAAAACAAGTTCCATTCTGTAAGCATCCTGTGCCTCCACCACAAAAATGAAATCACTACCCGCATTACTGAGGCCGGGAAATGTTAGATGTGCATGAATAGCCAGTCTGCAGTTTCCTGCATTTGAACTGGTTTTGGCGGATTCACCATTTTCAAAACAGAAGTGGTAAGAAAGCGGTAACACCAACAATTAGTAAATCCTTTTTAAAAGTCTGAGCTCAAGCAACCACCTGTATAAAAAAAATAATCTGGAGGGTAAATCCCGCACACCACAGATGTCTCCGGTATAGGTGTGAAGGTACTATGGACACTGAGGAGTACTCCTCAGGTGACCTGTTATAGGAGTACCAGGCACATCGTCGGGAGCACCATGTCACAGGGAGTCTGCTTTTGCAGAACTGTCTCTTGGAATAACAGAAGGTCAAAATGTAGGGGCTACGCCACTTCTGCCAAATCAGTACTGACTAGCTCACAGTGCCTTACATGCCCTCCTAACCTTACAAATTGACAAGTAATTGTGACAACTCAAAAGGCACAACACTCTAGCCCCCTTTCTTAGGGAACAGTGGAAACCAAATCAGTCCTTTTCATACATTCAGTCATACATATCCTTAGCAAGAGTTAAAAAGACACAATGAAATTACACAATATATTTATTGCGACTAAGTCTATTATAAAACAAATTAAATGCAATTACAATACTGGCAATAATTATAAAAATCGGAATAGCAGTTAGAAAACTGTATAACAGAAATAGTGCCAACATAATACAAATCTAGTGGCCGGAGCCTACCCTGTAATTATATGCGCAGGAAGGCTACTAATATTATTTATGATCTCTGGGAGTGAAGAACACCATACCTCTGTTTGTGTATTCAAGTGGTCCTCATAGGGACGTGTAAATCCAGTTTACACATGCTGCATGCACTGGAGGACATCTGTTTCCCCAGATGTGTCAGCTCTGCTAGAATCCTTCTCTCTAAAAATAAACACTACGGGACCTAATTTTTAACATTAGCTTGATACAGTGAAACGCTACTGTAGGAAGCCGACTCTCTATATAGTAAACTAAAATGAAGTACACTCTGCAGAGAGTCCATTGGATACCCAATTTGTATTGCAGAGTAAAAAGTAGATAGAGCTAATACTCTATTTTGTGGTAGTATGGGCAAGCAGTTAGGCTTATCAGAGGATATTGCTAAGCATTTGTTGCACTCACAAAGGCAATAAATAAGAGACACACTCAAAGAATATATTTGAGACCAATTTAGAATTATTGTTTATATATATTTCAAACCCAAGAACTTCGTAATCAGGTAAGTAGATTTACAAATATAAATACTTTGCATTTTCAAAAAGTCAACACTTGCAATTTTTCAGTTCAGCAATGTTAACCTAAGGGAGGGAAACAAGAATGCAGTTTTGCAGGTAAATACACTATTTACAACTCCAGCCTTCGGGTTTTATGTCAACATCAGGCAAGGTTCAAATCAGTACCAGGAGTGAACCCACTGCTGCACAGGGGTGACCGGGTGCAGAGGTCAAATTCATAGTTGGGTGCCCAGTGTTAACCAGTGGAGACTGAAGGTGAACGAAGATGCGCTCATGGGTGAGTAAAGCGGTGTCTTGGGTCGATCTCCTGAGGTTGAGGTAAGCACAAGGGGGACCATAAGGTAGCACCAAACTTACACTCTCAGGGCCACAGAGGCAGCCGGGTGCAGAGTGCCAACATAGCATTGAGCACCCAATGCCAATCAATGGGGGAAATCCGTTTTGGAAAAAGGCTGCAGGCTTGGGCCAGGAGGCTGAACGAAAAAAAAACACAGCTGCCCAGGTAAGTTCTGATGCTAGGGGATGTAGGGACACCGACAGACCAGCACCCCAGGGGCTTCGGGTGCAGGGATGTCTTTTGGTGTTGAACAGCTTACTGGACAAGCTGCAGTGAGGGACAGTCTTTGGTTTGAGGCTGCAGGCTTTGAGGTAGAGTCCGGCAGTGGTCAACCCATGGTGGACTCTGTCTCCGAATCTCTGGGGAACCTTCACAGAACCGGTGGGCCACTTGTGCCATGGGCGTCAGGTGCAGAGAGGGGTCCGGAGGTGGTTTCGTGGTTCTTCAGGACAATTTTTTTTTTTTTTTTTTAAGTTGGTTTCTTCTTGAACAGGTATGCTGTTCTCTGGAGATCTTGGTTGTCATCAAAAGCAGGCAGTACTTCCCAAGCTTTAGAGGTTGCTGGGCTGCAGGACAGGTCATCATTTGGCAAAGAATCATCGAGGGCTGTAGGCAGGCCGGAAGGGCTGGGGGCAAGTCAGTTGGTGTCTGCAATTTCTCTGCTGATGCGACTGTAGTGTAGTGTGGTTCAGGGGTGCCACCTAAATACTCCATTTAGAGGCATTACAGGGAGTGCCAGGCAGCAGCCAATGGGCTGACCATCTTTAGGGTGACTACATCCTTCTTATGGCCACTTCCGCTATAACCCTAACCCTATTAGCTTAATTCCTTCCAAGCAAGATGGAGGATTTTGAAAAGTAGAGTCCACTTAAGCTCGTCCTCCTTAGGGGTGGAATTGGCATGAAGTGGGAACTCCTCCTAGTTTAACTAAACTTCCCACCTGTGCTGCTGCCAAAAGTGGGGTCAGAACAGGGGGTTTGGTCATCTCCATCATCTGGAGAGACCTGGGTTGCATTACAAAGGTGGCAAGGCCTTTGAAGCTGCCCGCCCTGAAATGTCCATCCTGCCTGAGAGAGGAGGTGTCACCTCCACCCAGTGTAGGCTTTTGTCTCCGGCCCTCAAGAGCACTTACTCATCTTTGGAGACCAGAAATGCATCTGTGGTGGCTGAACTGGTCAGGACCAGTTAGTCAACACAATAGTAGTCGGTAGATTTTCAGGAGGCACTTCTAAGGTGCCCTCTGTGTGTATTTTTCATAAATCCATCAGTGAGGGTTTATTATTCTGAGATATTTGAATACAAATATCCCAGGATTCAGTCTACATCTGGAGGTTGTGCAAGGTCTCTTTCAGCAATGGGGAGAGCCTTAGTTAGATCTGTTTGCCTCTGCAGAGAATGCGCAATATCAGCAGTATTGTGTGTTTGGGTTTCCAAGGCAGCAGTCGCTCGGAGAAGCTTTTTGTCTCCAGTGGAACTCGGACCTCCTGTACACCTTTCTGCCCATACTACTTCTGCCCAGAGTTCTCAAAAAGATCCAAAACAAATGACCAGACTCAAGTAATCCTTGTGGCTTCGGACTGGGCACACAGAGATTGGTATCCCGATCTATTGACCACGGCCATCGATCCTCCGATCAGGCTGCCCCTTTCGGAGGATCTTCTGTTGCAGTAGCAGGGGAGGGTCCGGCACCCGAAACTGTCCACCTCTGCCTTCTTGCGGGGAAATTGAGCAGCTGGAGTTGATAGCTTTTGACCTTCCGACCGAAGTCTGCAATCTTATCTTGGCAGCCAGGCGTCCCGCCACCAAAACAATATACGCCTGTCATTCAAAGTAATTTGTGGCATGGTGCACAGACAAATCTGTTGACCCTCTTTCTGCCTTGCTCTCTGAGGTTCTGTTTAGACTTTCTTTTGCACAGCAGGGCTCTGCTATGGGCACTCTCAAAGGTTATTTGTCTGCAATTTCTGCTTTTTTGAGGTTGCCTGATCAACCTTTTGTTTAAGTGCCCTATTGTACATAGGTTCCTTAAAGGCCTTAAACATATGTTTCCCTATCCACATTCATTCTGCCCCAATGGAATTTAAATGTAATTTTGACATTTCTGATGTGTGCTCCTTTTTAGCTTCTCCACAATTGTCCTCTCAGGCTTTTCACTTTGAAAACAGCCTTCTTTGTGGCCATTACATCTGCCCACAGGATGAGTGAGCGAGCTGCAGGCATTATCGTCCAAGCCGCCCTACCTTATCTGTGTGCCAGGGGTGTGCCAATTGTGGAAACAATGGTATATTTATAGTGAAAGAACACTGGTGCTGGGTCCTGGTTAGCGGGGTCCCAGCACACTTCTCAATCAAGTCAGCATCAATATCAGGCAAAACTTGGGGGGTAACTGCAACAGGGAGCCATTTTGTCTAGTCAGGCAGTGCAGAAGCGGGCTATCTCCATTTGATTCATCCTCTGCATTAAGATCTGCAATGCACTCACCTAAAAGCAGCCCCCAGAGGGTTTGTGTGCTCATTTTACCTGAGTAAAAGCTGCGACCACTGCGTTAGCATGCAGAGTTCTAGTCCTTGACATCTATCACGCACCAACGTGGGTCTCTGCACCCATTTACTAAACACTACTGTCCGGTCCAGAGGGACAGGCACTTTGCCTGTTCTGTCCTGTAGGACTTTCTAGTATGACCTTAGTTTGCAGACCCTCTGCTGGGGACAGTATTGCTTGGGTGTCTATTCTAAGTAAGGAATCTGCACCTAGATATCTGATAAAGACATCTAGCTGCAGATTACTTACTTTAGAATCCTTCCAGGTGTGAGCCTGGATCCGGAAACTCTTTTCCCATAATATGCCTGCGTGTCGGTAGAGGGCATCGCTCAACTCCGTATCGAAGTTGTCCACCGGATGTAATGTCAGCGGAGTCCATATAACCCCCTCGCCAATGTCAGTTTCCTCTTTTCTGCGCTTGCAACATGGATCTGGTAACAGTTGGATAGGTTGTTTTCTGCCTACTTTGAAGTTTTCGTCAACCGAACAGTTCCCTTCATGCTATCTTTGGGAAATCAACTTCCCCTGGAGCACCTGTGGGCCCCAAGGAGGTTCAAGAGGTCTTGACTCTGTCTACCCCGGCAGGCTCACCCTCAGCTTCAATTAGGCCTCCCACTTCAGTTGACGAAGCCAATGCGGCACCCGTGCAAAGCTCTTCCATGTCTACACCTTTGGCTCCGGTATCCAATCAGCCGACTCCAGCGACTCCGCTGGCAGTGCTGATCGACCTCGCATCCCTTTCCCCATCATAAGTCTGCATCAGCGTTGAGGAATCGCCTTCTCTGTGCTGCTCAATGTCTGGTAAGCACCAGTCATGTCAGCTATCCCTGCCTGCCCTCTGCATTCTGGTAAGTCCCCTCATGTTTATATAGCTCATGGACATGGTGAAGAGGCTGTGGAAGATATACCACATGTTTCACAGGTGGTGCAGCCTCTTATGGAAGACAGCTGGGCAGCTGACCTAGCTATGGCTAGTGGTTTGGATTCTTCACCAGCCTCAGGCCTACTTTTGCCCCCTGGCCTTGATAGAGAGGCAAGTTCCTCTCTAGCTGACATGCTGAGAAAGATTGCTGTGATTTTGGATTTGACACTTCATTCAGGGGAATCATCCTCTGATCATCTTGTAGTTCTCTATCAAGGACAAATGGAAGTTGAGCCCATGCTTCCTTACAGTGAAGCCCTACATGATATTTTGTTTGGGACTTGGGCTCAGCCTGCTACAGGGGCCCCTGTTGATCGGGCTATATTTTACAGGCACCGACCAGCTCTGGGTGATCCGGCTTGTTTAGACATCCTATTCACGGTAGTTTGGTGGTACAGGCTGCTTTAGCCTCCCATGATATTGAGGCTCTACCACATGTCCCATCTGATAGAGATTCCACACGTCTGGATGTTTTTGGAAGGCATATTGTTTCCTCCACAAGTTTTGCCTTACGTTCTGTGAATACGTCTTGCGTTTTTGGACGTTTTTCACATTCATTATGGGACACATTGGCAAGCATCTTGCCTACGCTTCCAGATATCATCAGGAACTCTCTTGCCCCTATGATTTAAGATGGCCAGCAGGCAGCTAAACTAATCAATCCCTGAGGTATGGATACTACTGACTCTGTAGGTCAGGCCATGGCCTCTTCAGTGTGATTACGTCGCTGTGTATGGTTATGCACCACTGAATTTTCGAAGGCAGTTCATGCCACATTAATTGACATGCCTTTTGATTATGCCTGTTAATTTGGTACACAGGCTGATTCCGCTTTAAGGTGTTTTCGTGACAATAGGGGTAGAACAGTGAATTAACTTTGTTTCTCTCCACCCTTTGGTCTAGTTAATGCCTCCTGTACAGACAGATGAGCCATGTTGTGGCAGTGTTGTGAGACTTTTTATGTGCTATGTCTGATCCACTTAATGGTGGCACCCAGTGGGTCTTCCTGCTTTCGGCAGGTGTTATTTTTCCTTAAATTGTTAAATGTGAAGTATTGGAATATTATCGTAGAACCCTATGCAGGAGGTTTCATGCCTGATGTTTCAAGGCTATTTTTATTATTATTTTTTATTACGTGGTGTGAAAGTGGTAGTTCTCTACTTAAGGCTTGTCCATGATAGCTTCTTAGCTGTTTATCTCTTTGTTTCTTTTCGATAACTTACATAAAGTTAATGTTCTTTACTTAACTCTAAAGGAGAGTAGGTGCTCAAGTGTTGATATCTTTATGGTATTTACCTTACTCTTTCTAAGTGGAGTACGGTTTTGTAGTATGCAGGGTGAGTGTGTATGAGTGTGTGTGTGTGTGTGTGTATAGGTGTGTGTATATATATATATATATATATATATATATATATATATATATATATATACACACGCACACTCAGGATTCCTTAGCTTGTGGGCTTTTACATATTCATTTGGGGGTGCAGAGTTGCTCCCTCTGCAGAAGGTGAGATTTTGTATTTATATGATTTAGTATCCCTTATAGGGAACTTGTAATATTAACAACTTGTAGGAAAGTCCCCTCTTTCTCGCATGGTTACCCCCACTTTTTGCCTCATGTCAGTGTGCTTAGACTACTAATCAGGACCCCAGTGATTGTGGTCTTACCTCTAAATTTGGTTGTCTTGGTACTTCTTACACCCCACAATTGGCATACTGGTGTACCCCTGTAAGTCCCTGATAGATGCTACTTAGGTACCCTGTGCATTGGTACACCAGGGATCCCCCATGGGATGCAGCATGTATTATGCCACCATGAGACCCCATTCAAATTGGTGTCTGCAGGAATGTAATTTTCAGCCTGCGTGAAAAGGTGCATGCACCCTTTCACTACAGGTCACTACACCAGGTCACTGTAAGGCACCCCTATGGTAGGCCCTTTTCAGCCCTAAGGGCAGGGTGCAAGACCCTGTGTGTGTGGGTAGCCTGGCATGAGCAGAGTTGCCCCTACAACTTCAGTTCCAATAACCTGGACTTCGTAAGTGGAGGGAAGCCATTTTAGCTATGTTCTGTCCACTGGTCAATTCCTGTGGTCCAACTGCATAATGGTAACTCTAAACATGGGTATGTTTAGTATCAAACATGTCTGAATCATACCCCAATACTGATTCCAGTATTGATGGCATGATTACATGCACTCTGGGTGTTCCTTAGATGATCTGCTCCTACCAGTCTTCCAGGGTCTGCAGGCAGTCCACGCTGCTGCAGCCCCTCACAAAGGATTCTACCCTCCTGCTGCTTGACCAGCTCAAGCAGGGGACAGCAGAACAAAGAATTTCCTGTAGGAGAGAGGCGTAACCTTCTCTCCTTTGGAAATTGTTGTTACTGGGCTGGGAAGAGGTTGGCTCCCTGTGCCACCGGACTGCTTTGAAGGGCACATTTGGTGCCGTCCTTGCATAATCTGGTTTGCACCAGTCCAGGGACTACTGGTCCCTGCTCTGGTACGAAAAACACACAAAGGAAAGAGGAGTGTCCTCTCCCCTGTCCAGCACCACCCATAGGCTGGTGCCCAGAGCTCCATGTGGCCACTTGGTTCTGCCATCTTTGAACCAAGATGGACAGAGGCCCCTGGGAGCATCTGACTGGGTAGGCCAGGTAGGGGACGTCAAAGACCCCTTTTGATAGGTGGTCACTCCAGAGTGACTAAACACCATTTTTGGGTTATTTAGGGACTCCCTTGAGGGTGGGTCTTCAGATTAATCATGCAAGAATCCACCAGGACCTCTCTGCAAAGGCATCTTCTGCTCCTGGCCCCTGGATCTGCTGCTGGGCTACACAGGAACTGAACAAGACTGCACCGCTGAAAAGACTTCTCCTTTCAACATTGTATCTGCAGCTCCTGTCAGCATTCTGTAACATTTCCACTGCTGTGCATCCTTTGGGGTCAGCAAAACTTCAGCTGCACCAAGAAGCAAGAAGGAATCTTTCTTGGAGTGAAGGAGTCACTCCCTTGTATCTGCAGGCACCAACTGCAGCGATGACCAGCTATGTGGATGCTGCATAACAGGTGGTTGTCTGGAGTGGTCCCCGTGGTCCTCTCTACCAGCTGTCCAAATTGGGAGACGGTAAGCCTTTGCCTCTACTTGCAGTACGCCTGTGCATCACGACTCTTGAAGCTACCAAGGATTGTTTGCTTCTCTTTCAAGAGATCTTCAGGCTCTGTGCAGCCCTGGCCCCCAGCACTCCTTTCTGCAAAGCACCGCCTCCTCTGCTGCTCCAGCGACGTGGGACTCCTTTTCAGGTTTGCTGACTGGGCCTCACTGCGACTTGCTGTGCCTGCTGCTAGTGGGTTGCATGTGGGGGCTGTATCCTCTTCTAGTGACTCTCCCAGTTGCGGAGGGTCACCCCAGACTCGCCTTCTTGGTTCGAGTCCCTTGGGCCTTGCTGGTCCTCTTCAGCCTTGCAACTAGTCCATTTCTTCTTTTGCATTTGCCAAGGCTTGTTCGTGGTTCTTCGGCACCACTGACCCACTGCAACCCGACAGCTGATGTGGGAGACCATCTGCAGCACTTCAGGATCTCCTCTTCATCTTTAGCGCTGCACAGCTGATTGTCTTCTCCCGTTGACCTGGTCCTGCATACACAGAAGGGCGGGTAGTGGCTCCTGCCACTTCTGGACACTCCATCAGGAACTGGACTTGGCCCCCTTCCTTTGCAGGTTCTTTTCTGCCTGAATCTACCTTTGGGTTATTCCAGTCTGGTCTGGGTCATGCGCAGTCCTTTTCCTAAGTCCTCCTGTGGGTTTTGGGTAAAACCAGGTAGTTACCGCTGCTCCCCTGGTCGCTGGGAGTCGCTCTGGTACTCACCGCTTGGGGTTCATGGTTCCTCTAGCTCCCCTTTAACAATTTTCCATCCTTGAGTGGGGGACTGTATCTTGCATTCCACTTATCTAGATTATGGTTTGTCTCTTCCCTAGGGCCTACACCATTTTCTAATTCTTTTGCCAATGCTTGTTGTTTATATGCCCCTTACTTATTGCTATTGTGCATATAATTAGTGTGCTTACTTACCTCCAGCTGGGGGGACTGCCTAATAGTATTCTATTGTTTGTGTTACCATAATAAAGTACCTTTATTTTTGTAACACTGTGTGGTTCTTTCATATGTGATAGTGCTGTGTGACTATAGTGGTATTGCATAAGCTTTGCATGTGTCCTAGATAAGTCTTGGCTGCTCATCCACAGCTACCTCTGGAGTGCCCTGGCTTCCTAGACAATTCCTTCACTTCTCTAATAGGGAATACTTGGACCTGGTATAAGGTCATAACACCATAGGTGCTCACCACACACCAGGCCAGCTTCCTACAAAGGAACCACACAGTGTTGCAAAAAAATAAAGGACATTTATTACAGAAACTCCAAACTAGATTACTATAGGCAAATCCCTCTTCTGGAGGTAAGTACACACAAAATATACACAGGAAAGTATTAGGAACAGGATAAAATAGCAGCGGCCCTATAGACGGGTCAAACCATATACTAAAAAAGTGGAATGAGTCCCCCCACCAGAGAATATGAAGTAGTTAGTCAAGGGCTGGGAGAGAGTGGATCCCCAAGAGTTAAGTATCTAAAAGACCCCCGGCGACCAGGAGAGCAGGGGTGTAGTTACCTGGTTGTCCTATAGGCCAACATGGGGACTTGTAAAATGGAACATTGCAAAAACAGGACAAGGCCGGTGGAACCCAATGGTGGATTCTGGATGAAGAGGACCTGCAAAGAAGGGGACAGAGTCCAGTCCAGGCAGGAGTGTCCAGGTGGGGAAAGAGGCAATGCCCACCCTTCTGTGGGTGACTATCCGAGTTGACGGTGGTGGATGAAGTCCAGCTAAGGAGTATAGAAGTTGCAGAGGAGTCCCTGAAGTCACCTAGTTGCTGTCCCTCGACGGTTGTTAGATTGAAGATGGGTCAGTGGTCCTGAGGACCACCAACAAGCACAAGCAAATTCAACTGGAGCTTTTCAAGATTTGCAGTGCTGAAGAGGACCAGCAAGGCCCTGGGGACTCAACCCTCAGTGGGAAGTCCAGGCTGACCCTCAGAAGACAGGAGAGCCAGCAGAAGCAGTTGGAGCCCCCACGAACAACCTACTGACAGCAGGCACAGTAAGTCATAGTGAGGCCCAGGCAGCACAGCTGAAGAAGAGTTCCATGTCGCTGGAGCAGCAGAGAGGAGACTCTTTGCAGAGGTACAGTGCTGGGGGCCTGAGCTACTTAGAGCCTGATGATCCTTTGAAGCATGAGTCAACAAGCCTTGGTTGCTGCAACAGTGGCAGTTCACAGGGTTCTTCTCTTGGAGGAAGAGGCAAGGACTCACCGTCTCCCAAGTCAGAAAGACTGCAGAGAGGACCCCGAGGACCCCTCAGAACCACCACCTGTGTTAGAGAATCTTTGCAGGTCCAGAGAATAGCAGATCCTAGCAGCCAAACGTTGTTGCTTTAGGTGCCTGCAGATGCAGGGGAGTGACTCCTTCACTCCAAGGGAGATTCCTTTTTGCTTCTTTGGTGTAGCTGAAGTCTTGCTGATCCCCGAGAATGCACAGCTGTGGCAATTTTGCAAGTTTTTGACAGGAGTCGTGGAAACAATGGTGCAAGGAGAGGTCATCTCAGTGTTGCAGTGTTTGGTTCCTGTGAAGTCCAGCAGCGATTCCGGTGGCCAGGAGCAGAAGAGGTTTTTGCAGAGGAGTCCTGGTGGAGTCTTGAATGCCGAATCTGGGGACCCACCCACAAGGGAGTTCCAAAATATCCCAGAAAAGGGCTTTGTCACTCTGCAGGGTGACCACTTATCAGAGGGAGTCAGTGACGTCATCTGCCTAACCCGACCAGTCGGATGCTCCCAGGGGCCTCTGCCCATCTTGTTTTGAAGATGGCAGAATCAAGTGGCCACCTGGAAGAGCTCTGGTTACCACCCCTTGGGTGGTGATGGACCTGGGAGTGGCCACTTCCCTTTCTTTTGTGCAGTTTCACACCAGAGCAGGGACTAGGGGTCCCTGGACAGGTGCAAACGGTATCATGCAAGGATGGCACCAAATGTGCCCTTCAAAGCAAACCAGTGGTGTGGGGAGGCTACCCTTCCCAGCTTTGTAACACCTATTTCCAAAGGGAAGGAAGTTTTCCCCCTCTCCCACAGGAAATCCTTTGTTATGCCTTCCCCTGCTTGAGCTGATCAAGCAGCAGGAGGGCAGAGTCCTGTCTGAGAGGCTGCAGCAGTATTGGCTGCTCGCAGACCCTTAAAGGCTGGTGGAGCAATACTTGGGGGGGGAGGGGTCTTCTAAGGAGCCCCCAGAGTGCATGGGATCATCCCACTAATAGTGGCATCAGTATTGGGGTATGATTCCAACATGTTTGATACCAAACATGCGTATGTTTAGAGTTACCATTATGTAGCTGGACCATAGGTAGTGACCTATGGCCAATACAAAGCAAAAATGGCTTCCCCACACTTATCATGTCCAGGGAATTAGAACTGGAGTTTGAAGGGGTATGTCTGCTCCTGCAGGGGTGCCCACATACACACAGGGACCTGCACCCTGCGTTTAGGGCTGGAAGGGCCTGCCATCGGGGTGACTGGTATAGTGACCAGCAGAGAAAGGATGCATGCACCTTTTCAGGCAGAGTGCAAATGGCAAGCTTGCAGAGTCCGTTTGCATAGGCTCCCATTGGTGGCATAATACATGCTGCATCCCTTGGGGGACCCCTGGTGTACCAGTTCCCTGGCTAACTAAGTACCATATACCAGGAACTTACATGGGTACACCAGTATGCCAATTGTGGAGTGTAAGAGGTACCAAGGCAATCAAATTAAGAGGAGCGAGCACAATCACTATGGTCCTGGTTAGCAGGATCTCAGTAAAAACAGGCACACTGACAACAGGCACAAAGTGAGGGTAAACGTACCAGAAAGAGGGACTTTCCTACAGTCTCTTTCAGCAGTGGGGAGAGCCTTGGTTAGATCTGTTTGCCTCCGAAGAGATTGTGCAATGTCAGCTGTTTTGACTGTTGGAGTTTCCAATGCGGCACTTGCTCTGCAACGCTTTTTGTCTCAGGTGGAACTCAGGCCTTCTTTCCGTCAATACTACTTTTGCCCAGAGATCTGCAGAAGATCAAGAACGACTGGGCCCAAGTCATTTTTGACTGTCATTTTGTGGCTCTGGACTGACCACGAAGAGTATGTATGGTATACCTAGCTTCTGAGCATGGCCATCAACCCTCCAATCAGGCTGCCCCTTGGGAAGGATCTTCTGTCGCAGCAGCAGGGGGACGGTTCTCCACCCGAACCTGTCCAGTCTCCACCTTCTTTCATGGAGAATCAGCAGCAGCAGCTGACAGCTTTCTACCTTCTGTACAATGTAATCTTGACAGCCAGGTGTTCCTCTACCAAAATGGTGTATGCCTGTCATTGTAACAAATTTGTGGCATGGTGTACCAACAAATATGTTGGTCCTCTTTCTGCATCTCTGTCTGAGGTTTTACTGTTCAACCTCTATCTTGCCCAGCAGGGCTTTGCTTTAGGCACTCCTAAAGGGTACATGTCTGCCCTCTCTCTTTCTCAGGCTGCCAGACCAACCATTCTTGTTCAAATCTCACATTGTTGGGAGGTTTCATAAGGGACTCACTCACAAGTATCCACCTAAAACGTTAATAATGCTGTAGTGGGATTTGAACCTGGTACCTACATGTCTTATGTGTGTGCTCCTTTAGAGCCACTAAATAATTGTCCCTTGCGGCTTCTTACTTAAAAGACGGCCTTTCTTATTTCCGTCACCTCTGCTCACAGAGTGAGTGAGCTCCAAGCTCTTTCTTCAAAGCCACCATTTATATCTGTCCATCCTGACAAAGTGGTGCCCTGTGCCAGGGTCTCTTTCCTACCTAAAGTGGTCACACCCTTTCATGTAGGCCATTCCATAACCTTGCCTACTTTTTACGCACCCCCACATCCCTCTCATGAAAAGGAGAGACTCCACCGCCTGGATCTAAAAAGAGCATTGGTGTTTTACCTCAATCGCACCAAAGACTTCCAGGTGGATGATCAACTCTTTGTTGGTTATGTGGGTGTGAGGTAAGGATGGGCAGTGCAGAAGCAGACCATCTCTCGATGGGTTGTCCTCTGCATCCAGACATGCTACATTTTGGCAAAAAAGCAAGCCCCTGAGGGTTTGCGTGCTCATTCCACCAGAGCAAGTGCTGCAACCACTGCGTTGGCACGTGGAGTTACAATCCTGGACATCTGCCAGACAGCAACTTGGGAAAACCTGTACACGTTCACAAAGCACTACTGCCTGGACAGTCAGGTCCGCAGAGACGGCTGCTCTGCCCGTTCGGTCCTGCAGGACTTTTTAGTATGATCTTGGTTCGCACTCCACCTCAGAGGACGGTATTGCTTGGGTATCTATTCTAAGGTAAAGAATTTGTAACTAGAAGTCTCTATCAGATGAACAAGATACTTACCTTCTGTAACAAATTATCTACATATTCTAATTGCAGATTCCTTACCGACCCACGCGGAAAATAGTCACTGAAGAAACTAACGTTGTATAGAGGCCGTTACATGGACCCTTCTGACGTCACATCTGGTAGACGACATCGATAGAGTCGCCCGGCACCCTCTACCGACACACAGATGTACTATGGGAAAAGGTTTCCGCATCCAGGCTCTCACCTGGGAGGATTCTAAAGTAAAGAATCAGCAGCTAGATCCTGTCTCTACCAGATAATGTTACCAGAGGTAAGTAATGTTCATCTCTGTGAGATGGACAAGTTACTTATCTTCGGTTACGCGTTATCTGGTAGAAACAATAGTTGTATATTCCTTATTGACCCACCCATCCTCCCCGCTCTGCAAACTATTTTCTAGGGACAGGGACTCTCCTTTCAGGGCCCTGGTTGCAACACACTAATGGTCAGTTATCTTCATGTCTCTGCGCTTCTGGCGTGGAAAGTGGTGAAAAGAAACAGAGTACCAGGGTGGTGCCTATATAGGACCTGTGATGTCCGATCTGACGCAGACGATGCCTGCGGAGCCGATTGACTCCATCTAACTGCACGCAGGGGTACTGCTAAAAAAAAAAAAATCTCCGGATCCAGACTGCCACTTGGGGAAATTCTAAGGTAAGGATTTTTTTTTTTTTGGTCTGTTTCACATGAGGGGAGTGACCCCTTCGGCAAGGGTCGCTCCCTTGGGGGAGGCAAATTTATTTTAGGCCATTTCTGCCCACCTTCAGGGCAGGTCAGCTTATTTTTATTAGGCCATGGGGCAGAAATCACTAGACACCAGGGATTTTTTTTGTGCCAAATTCACGCAAGGGGAGCGACCCCTAAGGCAAGGGTCGCTCCCCTTGGGGGGCAAATTTATTTTAGCCTATTTGTGCTCCCCTTGGGGGCAGATTTCTATTAGGCCGATCTGCCCCCGGGGGAAGAAACCACTTAGGCACCAGGGATTGGTGTGTGTATGTGTGGGTTCTGTTTGGGGGGGAGCAGCCCCTTGGGCAAGGGTCACTCCCCATGGGGGCACATTACTGTTGCCATATCTGCCCCCCTTGGGGGCAGATTGGCCTATTTTTGGAAGGCCCATCTGCCCCCAAAGGGGGCAGAAAGCGCACCAGGGAAGATTTCTTTTTTTTCAAAATAAGAGGGTGGGGCCAAAGTTGTTCTGCCCACACTCTGGGGGTGGGGGGGGGGCAGAAAGTCCACTAAATGCCAGGGAATAAAAAAAAATAAAAAAAATTGTGTGGTGGTGGCTACCAACCAGTATGGGCAGTACCCCGACTGAAGGGGGTAACAGTCTTTCAGCTCCCCCCGCCTACTAAAACATCTTATCCCACGGCAAGCAAGTGGACATTTGATTATTTGGGGTTTTGGTTTTACATTTGAGCCATGAGAGCTTGGCTAACTCTCAAAATTGTCCTACTTGGAATGGTGAGGGCTGCACTTTTTGGACTTTGGGATGCTGCCATGTAGAAAAATCCACAAGACCTAGACACATCTGAAAACTAAACATCTGGGTGAGTCCAAGGTGGTGTAGTTTACATGCAGCCCGCACCATTTTCTTACCCGCAATTCCCTGCAAACCTCCAACTTTGTTGGAAATCACACATTTTTTTCCCCATTTTTGTGTTGGAACCTTCTGGAATCTGCAGGAATCCACAAAATTCCTACCACTCAGCATTGTCTCATCTGTCCCGATAAAAATTCTGCTGCACTTGTCAGCCTAAAAATGTTTTTTTTAAAACTGCCCTTTGGACCCACTTTGGTTCCCCCACAATTTTTACATGTTTTTGGCTCTCCCCTGTTACAAGCACTTGGCCCACCTACACAAGTTGAGGTATCATTTTTACCGGGAGACGGGTGGTAGGAAATTTGTCCCGGTGCGGTGATCCCACACAGAAATGTGGGAAAAATTAGATTTATTTTTTTTCAGCTACATTTGAGGTTTGCTTTGGATTCTGGGTAAGAAAACATTGGGGGATCCACGCAAGTCACACCTCCCTGGACTCCCTCGGGTGTCTAGTTTTCAGAAATGTCTGGGTTTGGTAGGTTTCCCTAGATGGCTGCTGAGCCCAGGACCAAAAACACAGGTGCCTCCCGCAAAAACAGGTAGTTTTGTATTTGATCATTTTGATGTGTCCAGATAGTGTTTTGGGGCGTTTCCTGTTGCGAGCACAAGGCCTACCCACACAACTGAGGTACCATTTTTATCGGGACACTTGGGGAAACGCTGGGTGGAAAAAAATGTGTGGCTCCTCTCAGATTCCAGAACTTTCTGTCACCGAAATGTGAGGAAAAAGTGTTTTTTTTGTCAAATTTTGAGGTTTACAAAGGATTCTGGGTAACCCACAAGTCCCCCCCATCTTGGATTTCCCTAGGTCTCTAGTTTTCAAAAATGCACAGGTTTGGAAGGTTTCCGGAGGTGTCGACTGAGCTAGAGGCCAAAATCCACAGGTAGGCACTTTGCAAAAAACACCTCTGTTTTCTTTGGTAAAATGTGATGTGTCCACGTTGTGTTTTGGGGTATTTCCTGTCTAGGCCTACCCACACAAGTGAGGTACCATTTTTATTGGGAGACTTGGGGCAACATAGAATAGCAAAACAAGTATTATTGCCCCTTGTCTTTCTCTACATTTTTTCCTTCCAAATATAAGACAGTGTGTAAAAAAGACGTCTATTTGAAAAATGCCCTATAATTCACATGCTAGTATGGGCACTCCGGAATTCAGAGATGTGTGAATAACCACTGCTCCTCAACACCTTATGTGCCCATTTTGGAAATACAAAGGTTTTCTTGATACCTATTTTTCACTCATTATATTTCCGCAAATGAATTGCTGTGTACCCAGTATAGAATGAAAACCCACTGCAAGGTCCAGCTCATTTATTGGCTCTGGGTACCTAGGGTTATTGATGAACCTACAAGCCCTATATATCCCCACAACCAGAAGAGTCCAGTAGACGTAACGGTATATGGCTTTCAAAAATCTGACATCGCAGGAAAAAGTTAGAGTAAAACATAGAGAAAAATGGCTGTTTTTTTCACCTCAATTTCAGTATTCTTTTATTTCAGTTGTTATTTTCTGTAGGAAACCCTTGTAGGATCTACGCAAATTACCCATTGTTGAATTCAGAATTCTGTCTACTTTTCATAAATGTTTAGGTTTCTGGGATCCAGCATTGGTTTCACACTCATTTCTGTCACTGACTGGAAAGAGGCACAAAAAATCGTCAAACTCGGGTATGTCCAAGTAAAATGCCAAAATTGTGTTGAAACATTGGGTTTTCTGATTCAAGTCTGCCTGTTCCTGAAAGCTGGGAAGCTGGTGATTTTAGCACCACAAACCCTTTGTTGATGCCATTTTCAGGGAAAACCCACAAGCCTTCTTCTGTAGCCCTTTTTTCCCATTTAAAAAAAAAAAATGAAATGTTCCCTGTATTTTGGCTAATTTCTTGGTCTTCTTCCGGGGAACCCACAGTCTGGGTACCTCTAGAATCCCTAGGATGTTGGAAAAAATGGACGTAAATTTGGCGTGGGTAGCTTATGTAGACAAAACGTTATGAGGGCCTAAGTGTGCCCTGCCCCAAATAGCCCAAAAAAAGGCCTGGCACCTGAGGGGGGAAAAGGCCTGGCAGTGAAGGGGTTAATATAGCACCAAATCATATGGTGAAATATGTAGAATGAAAAATATGTATCAAGGTAATCTGTCTTTCTGAAATGAGCACAAGATATGGAATTTAGGAGCAGTGGTTATTTTTACATCTGTGAAATTGTGGGTACCCATAGGGAGCATATGATTTAGAGGGCATTTTTTCAAAATGTGTTCTTTCTTACACACTGTCTTACATTTGGAAGCCACAAATGCAGCAAAATCCTACTATTCTATTCTCCCACATGTCTTCTGATAAAAATGGTACCTCACTTGTGCGGGTAGGCCGGGTGCCTGTGACAGGAAACACTCCAAAATGCAACATCGATACATCACATTATTCCACTCATAACTGGCCCATTTTTTTGCAACATCTACATCTGCACCCCTGGGGGTCCGAAAGGCATATGCTGGGCAGCCCCCACCCCTAAAAATATAAACAAATATTGATCCTAGATGTCTAGTGGGATTTCTGCCCTCCTGGGGGGGGGGGGTAGGTAAATCAGGGGTTATTGCCTCCCCCCGCAGGGTGGGGCAGAAGGAGTGTTTCCCCATTAATTATAGGTGGGGACTTTGCCATGCCTATGCTGGACGGCCTCCACCCCTATATTTTTAGTTTATAAAGAAATCCCTGGTGCCTAGAAGGCATTCTGTCTTCCAGGGGGCAGATCTGAGGTGGATGCCCCATTTCCCCCCTGGGAGGGTGCAGAAAGGCAGTTTCCCCTTTTATAAGTGATGGAGGCATGACCGTACCTTTTCTGGGCAGCCACCACCCCTCTATTTTTATTTTACAAATAAATCCTTTGTGCCTAGTGGACTTTCTTCTGCCCGAGGGGACAAATTGGGGGTCATTTCCCCTATCTGCCCCTCCCCCCATCCCCCTGGGTTGTCAGAAAGGCTGTTACCCCTTTTATTAAGGGTGGGGGCACAGCCAAATCCATTCTGGGCAGCCCGTACCCCTCTATTCTATTTTTTTTCTTCTTTTTTATAAATACCTGGTGCCTAGTGGGCTTTCTGGAAAGTTGAAGGGTGGGGGAGTGGGACAGATGAGGGACAATTGCCCTATCTGCCCCCTTGGGGGGGGGAGGGAGAAAGCCTGAAATATAAACAGTGGTCCAGGGTAGCACAAACCCTTGCCCAAGGAGGGCTCCCCCATCCCTATTGGCTAGTGGGTGGCTCACTCTCTTGTGGTGATCTTCGAGCAGGGATCTACTGGGCAGAGGTACCTTTGGAAAGGGGAGCTGCTCCCCTTTCCAATACCTCTCCAATTAGAACCAGGGCTCTTGGGGCTGAAATAGCACCCAGAACACTGCTTCAGTGGACGTAAAATGAGCCCGTTTACTCATTTTACTTTCACTTTTACTACAATGAGCTGTGTGTAGTAAACAAAAAGAATCAGACTGCCCAGGAAGCTCTTCCTAAGCAGCCTGATAAAAAACAAAATAAAGGACTCCCTCTGGTGCTGAGCACTAGAGGGGCCTTCAGGTGCCTCCCCATTAGCCGACAATCGCACTTATAGGTTTAAGAGACCAGATATTCTGAGGTCTATTATAAAAGGGTGCTGTTGGTGAGGTCATGTCATGGATGGCCGTGTGTGACGTTGAGACAAATAGCTGTAGTGTACTAATTCTGTCCAAAATAAGATGGAGGAATTTTAAAAAGTGGTGTTAAAAAGTGGTGTCCACATCAGCTGGTCCACCTTAAGGGTCGGACTGGCATAACATGGGCACACCTTCTAATCTTACACATTTTCCTGTCTGTCTTGCTGCCAAAAAGTGGAGTCAGGACAGGGGAGTGGTCATCTCCGCCATCTGGAGAGGCCCGGGTTGCATTACAAAGGCGGCTTGGCCTTTGAGGCTTCCCGCTCTGGATTGTCCATCCTGCCTGGAAGAAGTGATAACTAACACCTTACCCAGAGCAGGCGTTTGTTCCTGGCCTCCAAGAGCGCTGGCTCTTACCTCAGGAGGCCAGAAATCTGCCTAGGGTGGCTGTATTGGTTTAGGCCAGTCAATTAACACACTAGAAGTCGGGTAAGTTTTCATGGGGCACCTCTAAGTGCATGTATTAATAAATCCATCACTGGAGTCAGTGAGGGTTTATTAATATGAGATGTTTGATACCAAACATCCCTAGTTTAAGTGAAGCCATCATGTAGCTGAGGAACTCATACTGACCAGTGTCCAGTATATGTACTCAAAATGACTTCCCTATTCACTTACTATGTCTAAGAGTTGACATAGACATAGTAGGGGCATATCTGCTCAAGCAGCTATGTCCTCACATATGATATAGTGCACCCTGCCTTAGCGCTGTAGGCCTTCTGTAGGTGTGATTTATAAATATCACATGCAGTAGTAGGGGACCTGGCACACGGGGATGTGTGACAAGTCGTGTTTTCAATTTTGTCTGCACAAACGCACGCAGCCTGCGATGGTAGCACTGTGGAGGTCCCTGAGGGTGGTACAGCTTGTGCTGCGGCCCTTAGGGACCTTCTTCAGTACCCTTTACTAGTGTCTTACAGAGGGTGCTAAAGGTGGTGCCAATTGAGAGAAACAACTATACCATTTTGGGGAAAGAGATCTGGCACTGGGGGCCTGGTTATCAGGAACCCACTGTACTTTCTGTCAATAACATCAGATACCAGCAAAAAGTGGGGGCTAACCATGCCAGAAGGGTGCTTTCCTACACTGGCTTTCTATTTGCTGACTTCATTTGCTTTAGGCTGTCTAGGTTCAGTTTGTCCCGCTTGTTGCCTAAACGTTTTTATTGTATTCTTCCTCGAACTTGCTTTCTGTACACAGGGCCTTAAATGTTGTCCTTATCTTGTCAATATGCTGTGCATTCAAAGACAGAGGTCAAACGTCAAGCTGTTTCTTCAAGGTAGCTTGGTGTTTACTTTGCTTTTAGGTGACTTGAAAGTGAGAGCGTTTCTAGGAAAGTGGAATGCAGATAACTCTCCCATGGAGCCTGTATGTGCCCCTCCTATGCCCCATTTATGAGGCTGTGACATAACCCTTAAATAGCACATCATATAACATATGCAAGACAGATTTTTGTTTTAGATAGATAGTTAATATGTAGATTATGTAAATTGCTCTGACACCCTGCACTGAGATTAGCGCTATAAAATAAATAAAATAATGGTCATAGAGAAGACACCCTTGGTTGAACAAATACCCCATATCTACTTACTACGACAGTATCTTACAAGAGATGCAGTCTCCCCATTCCCCTCATAAAAATGATAGCCTCAATGATGTGGTGGAGTCCCAGAAATTCAAGCAGAGACTATGGGCTGAGACTAAGTACTATACCCAACTGGTTGCCCCTCCACATATTATTCACAGATCGCATTATCAGTATTCATGTTGCAGTAATGCCAGATATGTCAGTCGATAGGAATAGTGGCAGGTAGACAGGTAGTAAGGTTTGTTGAGATGTTTAGTTTGGGTTTTGTTTTAATGGTACTTTCCTAAAATGTATGATTCTGTTTCTAATACCAATTATGCCTTCCATCATGACTCTCTTTGAGTAGTCGTTGCTTAAGGAGTTGCCATATAGACATCTCATTTGTTATGGAACTATATGCAAAATGGACATCTTCTGATTTTGAACCTAGGATCCGGTATTATGCACTGCACAGTATCCTGGTGACCAATTCTTACAATAGTAGGTCATAAATATTTTTGTTGCTAAATGAGGTTTGTGTCAAATTGTTAAAATCAGTCTATCAATGTGTCCATTACATACTACGCTATTGTATTGTCTGCATGTCATTGTATTGTAAAAACCTTAAAAACCTTTAATCAACAGATTTAAAAAAAAAATGACACAATGGTACTTCCTTTGTTATTTGTGCAGATACCGGGACAGGCCAACACATATGACATTCTTAAGGTGCAATTATTTCTGTTATAAAGAGGGAGTGAACAAAGTCAAAAGCATGCCTCTCTTAAGGATATGTGAATTGATAATTTGTGAGCCTTTCTTTTCTCTCCTTTCCATGTGAATCTAGATCTGAGCCTCCAGAATGCACCCATCCAGGATCAGATTGGAACAAAAGGAGGCCTGATGGCCCCTTAACTTCGGCCTTTATGTAAAATAGATTTGACCTACTTGCATTATCACCTCTAACCTACGCCATTCTGTTCTTTTGAAACTACAAATCCTCATCACTAATATTTCGTAACACTTTAGCAGACGTCCTTCACCTGTCTCCCATTTTTTCAACACGCACATATATGTCACTCTTTCTATTTGTGAAACAGGTGCATCCGTAGAAGGACAATCTGGCATCAAGGACATATTAAAAACAAATTACTGCTTCTGTTTGCATTTTTCTACAGGACACAAGGATATCATCTCCTCTGTCTCTAAGCCTCTAAGCCCTGCCACTGCTCCACTTTATGCTACTGCATTCTACACAACCTATTCTGCAACACTGCACTCTCCACCACTGAACTCTGCGCCACTCTACTCTGCTCCACTGCACTCTATGGACCACTATGCCACTGCACTTTATGCCACTTTAATATGCTGTACACCACTGCACTCTACTCCACTTTACTCTAGACCTCTGTACTCTACTCTGCACCACTATACTCTAAGCCAATGCATTCTACAACTCACTACTGCGCTCTTCGCCACTGCACTTTACACCGCTCCAGTCTAGGCCATACACTCTACTCTGCACCACTCCACTCTATGCCAGTGCATTCTACTCCTCTACTTTGTCACTCCACTCTACCCTGCAGCATTTTACTCTTCGCCAATTCACCCTCCGCTGAAACAATCTACTCTATACCACTGCACTCTATGCCAGTGGTTCCCAACCTGGGGTCCGGGAACCCCTGGGGGTCCGCAAAGCCTCCTCAGGGGGTCCGCGACTGCTTAGAAAATTAAATAATATTAACTGATTAGGTCCCAGCAGTCAGTGGAGTGGGTTCCCAGTTTCTAATAATGATTCAAAGGGTGTCCCCAGATTCCAGTAATGATAAAGTGGAGGTCCACAGAAGTCAAAAGGTTTGGAACCACTACTCTATGCCACTCAAGCTGCGCTACTCTAAACACTCTACGCCACTGGACTATATCAGTCTACTCTAAACCACTGCATTCTACCTGTTGTACTCCACACCACTTTACTCAAAACCAATGCACTCTGTGCCACTGCACCCTATGCCAACTACCTTGCACCACTTCACTGTATGCCACTATGCTCTACTCTCCAACATTTTATGCCACTGCACGCTATGCCCTCTACACTATAACGCTCTGTCACTGCACTTTATGCCAGTCTATTCTATTCTGCACCACTGTACTGTATGCCACTGCTGTCCACAGCATTCTACTTTGCAACACTCTGCCGTCTATGCCAATGCACTCTACACCACTGTAATGTAAGACACTCTACTCTGCATCACTGCACTGTATGCCATAGCACTCTACTCCACACCACTCATCTTAGTCAGTGCAGTCTATGCCACAATAATTTACTCCATGCCCCTGCACTCTACGCAACTCTATGCTACCCCTCTGCAAACACTCCTGTACCACTCCATTTTATCCTGTACAGCTCCGTTCTAGTCTGAAACAATCTACTCAACGCCACTGCACTCAACCCTGCTCTACTCCACTATGTGCCACTCTACTCTGTCATTGCACTTTACGCCATTCCACTCTGCGATTGCATTCTACGCCATTGCTCTATACCACTCAACTCTACTTACTGTACACCACTGCACTCTACATCTGATAGAGACTTCTAGCTGCAGATTCCTTACTTTTGAATTTCCCAAGCAACAGACAGATTTGGGAACTTTTGTGTGAGCATTACCCCAGCGCGCTTCGTTCAGTTCTGCGTCGTTGGTGCCAGAAGTGATGTCTCTGTCACATATATAGGCGCCACCTAGTGGCGCGGACGTCACTTCTTTTCTTTCTGCATCAGCGCTGATGGGGAGAAGCGATACTTCAAACACACACGCGCTTACTTTGAGGCGCGCCCATAGTGGACCAGAAAGGGAACCTTCTCTTCCTGGTCTGCAAGCCGGCGGCTGTGTTTCAGATGCAGCTTGACAACACGAGCTCCTGAATGCTGATTGGTGGCCATTTGGACAAATCCCTGAAGAAGTTGCTCGCTCCAAGATGGTAGCGATTGCATACTTAAGCCGGCTCGTCGCATATACGTGCGGCTTGTACCGAAGTAATACACGATCCATCGTGTGATTCCGGGAGATCCCTGATGACTCGCCCTAGCCCTTAGAATGTAATCCCCTGATTAATTCTGACCAGTAAGTGTATACATTCATTTTTTACCACTTTACTTGACTAGCACACCCTTAAACACAGGCTAGTTCATAACACTATTGTCTTTTAGATATCGTGAGCCCTGGATTTCATTTATGAATGGCTCTCTGTGCTTTTATGAACTGGAAGACACAACACTGACCACTGGATCATTATTTGACTCCCAGACCATGTCCTCGGGATACAGTGAACTACATAACACGTAAGTGGTCACTGTTTCACCCTATGATTACATTCTACATAATTAATATATAAACAGAGTACTTCATCAATTGTCATTTTCCTACCAGGAAGATGTCCCAGACCACCAGATCGTTTTTCTACACTGGATCTTAGGTGAGTGTGTATTCCCTCTCCTCTAAATAGATTAATCAGACCTTTAGTAACTCTGATATTTACACTACCCATAGGTGCTACCTATTTTCCCAGTCCTGATGATGACCCACCTTTGATTTGTTTCTGCAATTGGGTTGAAACAACGACATACCTTTGAGTGTGGAATATAGAACTGTAAAGAAATCTTATGTGACTTCAGGGCTTCCTGGACTGACGGAGCCACTAGAAGTCCATAATATTCCTAAAACCACCCGTTGTACATATTGTATATATCACCTTCACTTCTCTGCACATTTTTATCACTTTCACTGTTTTATTAGGAGCACCTATTCAGACAAATATAACCTTGTGTCTAGAATAACATGTTTAAAGAAATATACAATGCAATAAATTTCTATTGATGATACATTGTTTGTACACTTAGAATTATTTTAGTCATTAGATCACCGCGGATGTCTAGGTTACCTCCCCCTTGGATTGACCATTAATCTATTTACATGAGAATTTTGTGGAGCAGCCAGGCATGGTGGAAGAGTGGGAGGGGTCACTAGACCCTTTAGAATACCAAACCTCCAACATAATTGGACTGGTATGAGGAGTTAGGAGATGCCAGTGGACTCAACACCATTTCAGATACTGGTTTGCTCTCTCCACCCACAGGGGCTACGGGGGAGGGAGTATCTTACGCAATGGTGGTGAAGAGGGCAGCAGAGGGCCTTTACCTCAAATTTCCCTCGGTGGCGGTCAAGACTAACTTCTTGGTCGAAGTGTTTGAGCCTTGGGCTTCTTCATCCGACCCCCTATTGCCCTTTAATGAAGCACTGACTGATGTCCTTCTGGGAACTTGGTACAAACCCAGCACAGCGGCTCCTGTTAACAGGACAATTGTCCACCACCATTGTCCTGCCCCAAGTGATTCTAGTTTCCTCACCCAACACTTCTCCCCTGACAGCTTGGTTGTCCAAGCCTCAACTTCCCATGGCACATTCCCTGTCGCTCCCTTGGACAGGGAATCCAAGAGGCTGGATAGCTTAGGCAATAAAAAAAATTTCTGCCAGCCTAGCATTGCAGTCAGTGAACACCACATGTCTGTTGGGCCATTATCCCCATATATACCTTGTGGGTTACAGTTGTGCAAGTGCTGCCACAGGTCCCGGTGGAGGCCCAGGCCATCCTCTGCCCAGCAATGAAAGGCGGGAGAGATGCAGCGAAGTTCATTATTAAGTGTGTTTTTGACACGACTGACTCGCTGGGCAGAGCAGTTTCATCGACCGTGGCCTTATGGTGCCACACTTGGCTGAGAACATCTGCCTTTTCGAGGGATGTCCAGGTCAACCTCATAGACATGGCCTTCGATGGAACTCGTCTCTTCAGAGAAAAGGCAGATTCGGTGCTGGAGCAGAATTTTAGGATTTGGGGGGTACGGCCAAGTCCTTTGGTCTCTTAGTGACACCTCACCCCCAGTCTGCCTTTCGTGGCTATAAAAGGGGCGCCACCATCCTGCACAAGCTTCCCAAACTGTGGATGACTTGGACGTGGTGCTTTCTGCCCCCTTGGGCCTGGTAGACAGAAGTCAACCGCCACCAACTCCCCAGCAGCAGCAGCCTCTAAGCCCTCCTATTCTGGTTCTGCAAGATCATGGATGCCTAGTTGGAGGAAGAATCCAACATCATCTCCTTCAATGGTTCTTGTAGATCATTCAGCGGGGCTACTCCCTCCTTTTCCAATCTTTCCCTACTCCCTATACTGCCATCTCAAGAATGGCTGGTGGAGGTTCATCTGACCTTGCTCTGAGAGGAAGTTATAGCTCTCCTGGCCAAGGGGTCTACAGAAAGGGTTCCTTTATCAGAAGTAGGCAGTGGTTGTTACTCCCACTATTTTATGATACCCAAAAAGAACAAGGGTCTTCACCCTATTCAAAACCTGCAAATCTTCAGTTTCTTCCTCAGAAAGAAGTTCAAGATGCTCACATTGGCTCAGGTCTTCTCTGCCCTGGACCCAGGAGACTGGCTTGTAGCTTTGGACTTGCAGGATGAGTAATTTCACATCCCCATCCTGCCTGCCCACAGACCTTACCTGCCGTTCAAGGTAGGCCACGAGCACTTTCAGTTCACTGTACTCCCCTTTGGCCTCCCCACACCCCTGTGGTGTTCACCAAGGTGATAGGCGGTGGTTGCAGCGCATCTGTGCAGGTTTGGGGTTTCAATCTTCCCCTACCTTGACGACTGACTGTTGAAGGTGGCTTCGACTCAGGCTGTCATCTTCCACCTCCAGACTATGACCGACATCCTGCATTCGCTGAGGTTCACTATAAATGTTCCCGAAGTCAAACCTCACTCCTTTCCCAGACGCTCTTTCATTGGAGCTGTTCTGGGCTGCTGGGCATCATGGCCTCCTACAGCCTGCTGATGAATTATGCCAGATGGCATATTCCGATTTTGCAGTGGGTCCTGAAGTTCCAGTGGGGTGGAGCATCAGGGGAATCTCTCCGACTTGGTTCAGATCTCAGAGAGAACTGCAAAGGACCTCCAGTGGTGGCTTGCCAATCGCAATTGGATCAAAGGCAGGCTCCTCTCCCTTCCCCAACCAAATCTGATAGTAGTGATAGATGCGTCACTCCTGGAATGGGGTGGCCATCTGAGAGATGTGGAGATCAGAGGACTCTGGTTTCCAGCGGAATCTGGACACCCCATCAACTTCCTGGAGCTCCGTGCAATCCAGCTAGCATTGAAATAATTTCTTCTCTCTTTCAAGGGGAAATTAGTGCAGGTGCTCGCAGACAGCACCACTGCCATATGGTAATGCAACAGCCAGGGTGGGATGGGATCATGGACCCTTTGTCAAGAGGCCCTGCATCTCTGGACATGGCTGGAACAGCAGGGCATAACCCTGGTGGTTTAACACCTGCCAGGCTCTCTGAACACAAGGGCGGATAAAATCGGCTGTTAATGCAGAGTGGATCACAAATGGCATCTCCATTCAGAGGTGGCACAAGGACTTTTTCAGCAGTGGGGAGAGCCTTGGTTTTATCAGTCCACCTCTGAAGAGAACACGCAATCTCAGCAGTATTTCGTGTTGGAGTTTCCTATGCGGCTACTGCTCATAGATGCTTTTCGTCTCAAGTGGAGTTTAGGCCTCCTGTACGCCTTTCTGCCCATACCACTTCTGCCTAGAGTTCTCAAGAAGTTCTGGAATGATTGGGCCCAAGTTATCCTTGTGGCTCTGGACTGGGCATAGAGAGTCTGGTATCCCGAGCTTCTGAAAATGAGCATTGATCCTCCAATCAGGCTGCCCCTACAGGAGGATCAACTGTCGCAGCAGCAGGAGAGGGTCCTTCACCCGAACCTGTAAACTCTCCACCTCCTTGCATGGAGATTGAGCTTCGACAGTTGATAGCTTTTGACCATCCTCTCAAAGTCTGTAAAGTTCCACCAAAACAGTATATGCCTGCAGTTGGCAAAAATTTGGAAAATATAGTACAGAAAAGTCTATCGACCCTCTTTCTGATATTCTTCTCTTCATTCTTACCCTTGTCCAGCAGGACTCTGCTCTGGGCACTCTTAAGGGTTATCTCTCTGCTGTGTCCACCTTTCCGTGGCTGCCTGACCAACCATCTTTAAGTCCCCTATTGTAAATAGGTTTATGAAAGGGCTTGTACATATGTTTCCTCCATTACCCTTCATCATACCTCAGTGGGACCCGAACCTAGTTCTCACATACCTTATGTGTGCCCATTTTGAGCCACTACACAGTGGTCCCCTCCGGCTGCTTCCCATCAAGACAGCCTTTCTAGTGGTGATAACATCTGCCTGGGAGGGTGAGTGAGCTGCAGGCTTTATCATCCAAGCCTCCCTTCTTGCCTGTTCTTCTACAAGGTGATGCTTCCCATCCAGGCCTCTTTCCTCCCAAAAGTAGTGACCTCCATTCCATTTGGGACAGTTTCCCACCTTCTATGCTCCTTCACATCCCTCTAAAGAAGAGGAGTGACTCCATCGGGACCCAAAAAGAGTGTTGTCATTCTACCTTGACCATGTTTGTTGGGGCTAAAAAAGGTTAAACAGTACAGAAACAAACCATTTCACACTGAAACACTCAGTATCAAGATCTGCTACGCCCTGGCTAAACAGCAGCCTTCTGAGAGGTTACAGGACCATTCCACCAGGGCAAAAGCTGCGACTATGGCGTTACCTCATGGAGTTCCAGTCCTGAACATCTGTCAGGCAACAACGTGGGCGTCACTGCACACTTTCATAGCACTACTGCCTGGACAGTCAGGTCCGCAGAGGCAGCATTTCGCCCATTCAGTCCTGCAGGACTTTTTAATCTAGTGAAACTTGACCGCAGCCCACCGCCAGGATGGTATTGCTTGGGTATCTGTTCAAAGGTAAGGAATCTGCAGCAAGAAATCTCTATCAGATGAACAAGTTACTTACCTTCTGTAACACATTATCTGGTGGAGACATTATCTAGCTGCAGTTTCCTTACACCCATGCCTCCCTGTTCTGCAGACAGATTTCTTGGGATGGAGGTGTTCTCTTTTCCAGTCTCTAGTTTGGACACACACGTCAATTCACTTCATGGCTCAGCACGCCAGGTGTGGAAAGTCGTGACAGGTCGTGACAGGTAACTGACGTCCATGTACCGGGTTGGCAAACTATATAGGTGACCATGTTGTCACTTCCAGTGCCGACAATGCTGTGCGGAACCGAACGAATCCACCCGATGGTGCACAGGTGTACTGCTTGCACAAAAGTTTCAGATCCAATTTAATGCCCAGGAAATTCAAAGGTAAGGAATCTGCAGCTAGATGTTGTCTCTACCAGACAATGCGTCACCGAAGCGAAGTAACTTGTTCACCAATGCACTCTACACCACTTTACTCAAAAACAGTCCACTCTATGCCATTCTACTCTGCAACACTGTACTATATGCCATTTTGCTGTAAGCCGTGACTCTCCACACCACTAAACTCTACTTCCCTCTGACACTGTTCTGCACTCTATGACACTCTATGCAACTTCCTCTATGCCACTCCATGCCACTTTATTCTATTGTAGTCTACAACACGCTACACTTATGCCACTGCAGTATTCCACTCGGTCACTCCACTCTATGCCGCTCTGCCACTCCAGTCTGACACTATACTCCACTCTAAGCCATTCAATGCCATTTCACTCTACTACACAAGTCCACTCTGACAATCTACTCCTCTCTAATCCACTGTACGCTACAGTACTCTACTCAACACCCTTTGCCACTCCACACCACAGCACTCTATGCCACTCCACGACACTACACCACTCTGGCACTACACCATTCAACAGTACTCTGTGCCCTTCCATTCTGACAATTTACTCCCTCCACAGCACTATGCCACTCCACTCTGCCATTCCACTCAACTCTACTCCATACCACTCCACTTTACTCCATGCCACTCTCCTTTACACCACTTTTAGCAATGCTGAACAGCTGCCAGGCGGGTGCATAACAGGGCTAAATCATATTGGCAAAGTGAATAGCTCTTGCATAGGCGAGACCTATTGGCTTTGTCAATTCTTTTTTTAGATTGTCATGACCAACTTTTAGACTGATGCTGCTGGTTTTTCAACTCAGATTGTTCTGAGGACTACTAACCAGACCTCATTGCCTGTGCTCTGACTCTAAAGTATGTGTGTTTGATTGGCTTATACCCAAATAGCATAAGCTAACTTGCTTGTAAGTCCCTTGTATTTGCAAGCACTGCATGTGCCAACCTGAGTGTGGCAAAGATAAAACATGGCTCCCAGTCTGCCACTGCAGACTGTAAGGGCAGTTTCCAAACTGCTAACTCAGCTTTGTCATTTAAAGCAGTGGCAAAGGCCAATCCTCCTTTTTAAATATATTTAAGCCACTCCTAATTTAGGCCTAGCGAGCCCCAAGACAAGGAGTTGTATATCAAAAAGTGGAACATATACACAAAGTGGAGCATGTACTCAATTGTTGTTTTCACTATGGAGAAGGCTAGTAGGGCCATTGGGGAGTGTAGTGTTATAACCTGACCTCTCAGCTTTGCTAACGTATGACTGGGACTACAAAAGTTGATACTGAAATATGCCAAACAATTCATTACATTAAGCTCAACTTGATACCCAAGTCGAAATTCATGCAACTTGTTTCATTTCAGCTTTCACAAAGTTGTCACTTTGTTGTCCAAAATCTACTGTGCCCGATCACATGGTACATGGGGTTAGTCCCCGAGACCACTTTCTGCCCTTCTGGGGAAATATGCAAATGACTCCCAGGAAAGGACGCCTTAGAAGTCTGCATGGGGGAGAGCTGCTATCTCTCCTTGACAAGAAGCCACACATGTTGGCCCAAAAGCCGAGCTTCAAAGGAGAAGCCACTTTTAAAGGGCAAATGGGAAACACTTGGATGAGGGTCTGTTCTTTTGTTTAGGCAGACAGGCCAGCACTTGAAACAGAGAGAGGAAATCAGTTGTCAAACTGTTTTTTCAGAGGTGTTGTAGGAAGTTGGCTCTGTATGTGCTATTTCAAAGTAAGGAATAGCATGCACAGAGTCCAAGGGTTCCCCTTAGAGGTAAGATAGTGGCAAAAATAGATAATACTAATGCTCTATTTTGTGGTAGTGTGGTCGAGCAGTAGGCTTATCCGAGGAGTAGTGTTAAGCATTTGTTGTACATACACATAGACAATAAATGAGGTACACACACTCAGAGACAAATCCAGCCAATAGGTTTTGTATAGAAAAATATCTTTTCTTAGTTTATTTTAAGAACCACAGGTTCAAATTCTACATGTAATATCTCATTTGAAAGGTATTGCAGGTAAGTACTTTAGGAACTTTAAATCATAAAAATTGCATGTATACTTTTCAAGTTATTGACAAATAGCTGTTTTAAAAGTGGACACAGTGCAATTTTCACAGTTCCTAGGGGAGGTAAGTATTTGTTAGGTTAACCAGGTAAGTAAGACACTTACAGGGCTCAGTTCTTGGTCCAAGGTAGCCCACCGTTGGGGGTTCAGAGCAACCCCAAAGTCACCACACCAGCAGCTCAGGGCCGGTCAGGTGCAGAGTCCAAAGTGGTGCCCAAAACACATAGGCTAGAATGGAGAGAAGGGGGTGCCCCGGTTCCGGTCTGCTTGCAGGCAAGTACCCGCGTCTTCGGAGGGCAGACCAGGGGGGTTTTGTAGGGCACCGGGGGGGACACAAGCCCACACAGAAATTTCACCCTCAGCGGCGCGGGGGCGGCCGGGTGCAGTGTAGAAACAAGCGTCGGGTTCGCAATGTTAGTCTATGAGAGATCTCGGGATCTCTTCAGCGCTGCAGGCAGGCAAGGGGGGGATTCCTCGGGGAAACCTCCACTTGGGCAAGGGAGAGGGACTCCTGGGGGTCACTTCTCCAGTGAAAGTCCGGTCCTTCAGGTCCTGGGGGCTGCGGGTGCAGGGTCTCTCCCAGGTGTCGGGACTTGGGATTCAAAGAGTCGCGGTCAGGGGAAGCCTCGGGATTCCCTCTGCAGGCGGCGCTGTGGGGGCTCAGGGGGGACAGGTCTTGGTACTCACAGTATCAGAGTAGTCCTGGGGTCCCTCCTGAGGTGTTGGATCGCCACCAGCCGAGTCGGGGTCGCCGGGTGCAGTGTTGCAAGTCTCACGCCTTTTGCGGGGAGCTTGCAGGGTTCTTTAAAGCTGCTGGAAACAAAGTTGCAGCTTTTCTTGGAGCAGGTCCGCTGTCCTCGGGAGTTTCTTGTCTTTTCGAAGCAGGGGCAGTCCTCAGAGGATTCAGAGGTCGCTGGTCCCTTTGGAAGGCGTCGCTGGAGCAGGATCTTTGGAAGGCAGGAGACAGGCCGGTGAGTTTCTGGAGCCAAGGCAGTTGTCGTCTTCTGGTCTTCCTCTGCAGGGGTTTTTCAGCTAGGCAGTCCTTCTTCTTGTAGTTGCAGGAATCTAATTTTCTAGGGTTCAGGGTAGCCCTTAAATACTAAATTTAAGGGCGTGTTTAGGTCTGGGGGGTTAGTAGCCAATGGCTACTAGCCCTGAGGGTGGGTACACCCTCTTTGTGCCTCCTCCCAAGGGGAGGGGGTCACAATCCTAACCCTATTGGGGGAATCCTCCATCTGCAAGATGGAGGATTTCTAAAAGTTAGAGTCACCTCAGCTCAGGACACCTTAGGGGCTGTCCTGACTGGCCAGTGACTCCTCCTTGTTTTTCTCATTATTTTCTCCGGCCTTGCCGCCAAAAGTGGGGCCTGGCCGGAGGGGGCGGGCAACTCCACTAGCTGGAGTGTCCTGCTGGGTTGGCACAAAGGAGGTGAGCCTTTGAGGCTCACCGCCAGGTGTGACAATTCCTGCCTGGGGGAGGTGTTAGCATCTCCACCCAGTGCAGGCTTTGTTACTGGCCTCAGAGTGACAAAGGCACTCTCCCCATGGGGCCAGCAACATGTCTCGGTTTGTGGCAGGCTGCTAAAACTAGTCAGCCTACACAGATAGTCGGTTAAGTTTCAGGGGGCACCTCTAAGGTGCCCTCTGTGGTGTATTTTACAATAAAATGTACACTGGCATCAGTGTGCCTTTATTGTGCTGAGAAGTTTGATACCAAACTTCCCAGTTTTCAGTGTAGCCATTATGGTGCTGTGGAGTTTGTGTTTGACAGACTCCCAGACCATATACTCTTATGGCTACCCTGCACTTACAATGTCTAAGGTTTTGTTTAGACACTGTAGGGGTACCATGCTCATGCACTGGTACCCTCACCTATGGTATAGTGCACCCTGCCTTAGGGCTGTAAGGCCTGCTAGAGGGGTGTCTTACCTATACTGCATAGGCAGTGAGAGGCTGGCATGGCACCCTGAGGGGAGTGCCATGTCGACTTACTCGTTTTGGCCTCACTAGCACACACAAGCTGGTAAGCAGTGTGTCTGTGCTGAGTGAGAGGTCTCCAGGGTGGCATAAGACATGCTGCAGCCCTTAGAGACCTTCCTTGGCATCAGGGCCCTTGGTACTAGAAGTACCAGTTACAAGGGACTTATCTGGATGCCAGGGTCTGCCAATTGTGGATACAAAAGTACAGGTTAGGGAAAGAACACTGGTGCTGGGGCCTGGTTAGCAGGCCTCAGCACACTTTCAATTGTAAACATAGCATCAGCAAAGGCAATAAGTCAGGGGGCAACCATGCCAAGGAGGCATTTCCTTACACAACCCCCCCCCAAACGAAAGAGGATGAGACTAACCTTTCCCAAGAGAGTCTTCATTTTCTAAGTGGAAGAACCTGGAAAGGCCATCTGCATTGGCATGGGCAGTCCCAGGTCTGTGTTCCACTATAAAGTCCATTCCCTGTAGGGAGATGGACCACCTCAACAGTTTAGGATTTTCACCTTTCATTTGCATCAGCCATTTGAGAGGTCTGTGGTCAGTTTGAACTAGGAAGTGAGTCCCAAAGAGGTATGGTCTCAGCTTCTTCAGGGACCAAACCACAGCAAAGGCCTCCCTCTCAATGGCACTCCAACGCTGCTCCCTGGGGAGTAACCTCCTGCTAATGAAAGCAACAGGCTGGTCAAGGCCATCATCATTTGTTTGGGACAAAACTGCCCCTATCCCATGTTCAGAGGCATCAGTCTGCACAATGAACTGCTTAGAATAATCTGGAGCTTTGAGAACTGGTGCTGAGCACATTGCTTGTTTCAGGGTGTCAAAGGCCTGTTGGCATTCCACAGTCCAGTTCACTTTCTTGGGCATTTTCTTGGAGGTGAGTTCAGTGAGGGCTGTCACAATGGATCCATATCCCTTCACAAACCTCCTGTAATACCCAGTCAAGCCAAGGAATGCCCTGACTTGAGTCTGGGTTTTTGGAGCTACCCAGTCCAGAATAGTCTGGATCTTGGGTTGGAGTGGCTGAACTTGGCCTCCACCTACAAGGTGTCCCAAGTAAACCACAGTTCCCTGCCCTATCTGGCATTTGGATGCCTTGATAGAGAGGCCTGCAGATTGCAGAGCCTTCAAAACCTTCCTCAGGTGGATCAGGTGATCCTGCCAGGTGGAGCTAAAGACAGCAATATCATCAAGATAAGCTGTGCTAAAGGACTCCAAGCCAGCAAGGACTTGATTCACCAACCTTTGGAAGGTGGCAGGGGCATTCTTTAAACCAAAGGGCATAACAGTAAACTGGTAATGCCCATCAGGTGTGGAGAATGCTGTCTTTTCTTTTGCTCCAGGTGCCATTTTTATTTGCCAGTACCCTGCTGTCAAGTCAAAGGTACTTAGAAATTTGGCAGCACCTAATTTATCAATGAGCTCATCAGCTCTTGGAATTGGATGGGCATCTGTCTTGGTGACAGAATTGAGCCCTCTGTAGTCCACACAAAACCTCATCTCTTTCTTTCCATCTGTGGTGTGAGGTTTGGGGACTAAGACCACTGGGCTAGCCCAGGGGCTGTCAGAGCGCTCAATTACTCCCAATTCCAGCATCTTGTGGACTTCCACCTTGATGCTTTCCTTAACATGGTCAGACTGTCTGAAGATTTTGTTCTTGACAGGCATGCTGTCTCCTGTGTCCACATCATGGGTACACAGGTGTGTCTGACCAGGGGTTAGGGAGAAAAGCTCAGGAAACTGTTGTAGGACTCTCCTACAATCAGCCTGCTGTTGGCCAGAGAGGGTGTCTGAGTAGATCACTCCATCTACTGTGCCATCTTTTGGGTCTGATGACAGAAGATCAGGGAGAGGTTCACTCTCTGCCTCCTGATCCTCATCTGTTACCATTAACAGATTCACATCAGCCCTGTCATGGAAGAGCTTAAGGCGGTTCACATGGATCACCCTCTTGGGGCTCCTGCTTGTGCCCAGGTCCACCAGGTAGGTGACCTGACTCTTCCTCTCTAGCACTGGGTAAGGGCCACTCCATTTGTCCTGGAGTGCCCTGGGAGCCACAGGCTCCAGAACCCAGACTTTCTGCCCTGGTTGGAACTCAACCAGTGCAGCCTTTTGGTCATACCAAAACTTCTGGAGTTGTTCGCTGGCCTCAAGGTTTTTGGTTGCCTTTTCCATGTACTCTGCCATTCTAGAGCGAAGGCCAAGTACATAGTCCACTATGTCCTGTTTAGGCTCATGGAGAGGTCTCTCCCAGCCTTCTTTAACAAGGGCAAGTGGTCCCCTTACAGGATGACCAAACAGAAGTTCAAAGGGTGAGAATCCTACTCCCTTCTGTGGTACCTCCCTGTAAGCGAAAAGCAGACATGGCAGGAGGACATCCCATCTCCTTTTGAGTTTTTCTGGGAGCCCCATGATCATGCCTTTTAATGTCTTGTTGAATCTCTCAACCAAGCCATTAGTTTGTGGATGGTATGGTGTAGTGAATTTATAAGTCACTCCACACTCATTCCACATGTGCTTTAGGTATGCTGACATGAAGTTGGTACCTCTGTCAGACACCACCTCCTTAGGGAAACCCACTCTGGTAAAGATACCAATGAGGGCCTTGGCTACTGCAGGGGCAGTAGTCGACCTAAGGGGAATAGCTTCAGGATACCTGGTAGCATGATCCACTACTACCAGGATATACATATTTCCTGAGGCTGTGGGAGGTTCTAGTGGACCAACTATGTCCACACCCACTCTTTCAAAGGGCACCCCCACCACAGGAAGTGGAATGAGGGGGGCCTTTGGATGCCCACCTGTCTTACCACTGGCTTGACAGGTGGGGCAGGAGAGGCAAAACTCCTTAACCATGTTGGACATATTGGGCCAGTAGAAGTGGTTGACTAACCTCTCCCACGTCTTGGTTTGTCCCAAATGTCCAGCAAGGGGAATGTCATGGGCCAATGTTAGGATGAACTCTCTGAACAGCTGAGGCACTACCACTCTCCTAGTGGCACCAGGTTTGGGGTCTCTGGCCTCAGTGTACAGGAGCCCATCTTCCCAATAGACCCTATGTGTTCCATTTTTCTTGCCTTTGGACTCTTCAGCAGCTTGCTGCCTAAGGCCTTCAAGAGAGGGACAGGTTTCTTGTCCCTTACACAGCTCTTCCCTTGATGGTCCCCCTGGGCCCAAGAGCTCAACCTGATAAGGTTCAAGCTCCAAAGGCTCAGTTCCCTCAGAGGGCAGAACTTCTTCCTGAGAAGAGAGGTTCCCTTTCTTTTGCTGTGTTGCAGTTGGTTTCCCAACTGACTTTCCTTTTCTCTTGGTAGGCTGGGCCATTCTTCCAGACTCCAGCTCTACTTGTTCACCCTGTGCCTTGCACTGTGCTCTTGTTTTCACACACACCAGTTCAGGGATACCCAGCATTGCTGCATGGGTTTTTAGTTCTACCTCAGCCCATGCTGAGGACTCCAGGTCATTTCCAAGCAGACAGTCCACTGGGATATTTGAGGAGACCACCACCTGTTTCAGGCCATTGACCCCTCCCCATTCTAAAGTAACCATTGCCATGGGATGTACTTTTCTCTGATTGTCAGCGTTGGTGACTGTGTAAGTTTTTCCAGTCAGGTATTGGCCAGGGGAAACCAGTTTCTCTGTCACCATGGTGACACTGGCACCTGTATCCCTCAGGCCCTCTATTCTAGTCCCATTAATTAAGAGTTGCTGTCTGTATTTTTGCATGTTAGGCGGCCAGACAGCTAGTGTGGCTAGATCCACCCCACCCTCAGAAACTAGAGTAGCTTCAGTGTGGACCCTGATTTGCTCTGGGCACACTGTTGATCCCACTTGGAGACTAGCCATACCAGTGTTACCTGGATGGGAGTTTGGAGTGGAACCTTTCTTGGGACAGGCCTTGTCTCCAGTTTGGTGTCCATGCTGTTTACAGCTATGACACCAGGCCTTTTTGGGATCAAAGTTTTTACCCTTGTACCCATTGTTTTGTGAAGAGGCTCTGGGCCCACCCTCCTGTGCAGGTTTTTGGGGGCCTGTAGAAGACTCTTTACTATTTTTAGTTTTGGTTGTCTCATCACCCTTCGGCTGGGGAGTCTTTGTGACCCCTTTCTTTTGGTCACCCCCTGTTGAAGTCTTGGACACCCTTGTCTTGACCCAATGGTCCGCCTTCTTTCCCAATTCTTGGGGAGAAATGGGTCCTAGGTCTACCAGATGCTGATGCAGTTTATCATTGAAACAATTACTTAACAGGTGTTCTTTCACAAATAAATTGTACAGCCCATCATAATTACTTACACCACTGCCTTGAATCCAACCATCTAGTGTTTTCACTGAGTAGTCAACAAAGTCAACCCAGGTCTGGCTCGAGGATTTTTGAGCCCCCCTGAACCTAATCCTGTACTCCTCAGTGGAGAATCCAAAGCCCTCAATCAGGGTACCCTTCATGAGGTCATAGGATTCTGCATCTTGTCCAGAGAGTGTGAGGAGTCTATCCCTACACTTTCCTGTGAACATTTCCCAAAGGAGAGCACCCCAGTGAGATCTGTTCACTTTTCTGGTTACACAAGCCCTCTCAAAAGCTGTGAACCATTTGGTGATGTCATCACCATCTTCATATTTAGTTACAATCCCTTTAGGGATTTTCAACATGTCAGGAGAATCTCTGACCCTATTTATGTTGCTGCCACCATTGATGGGTCCTAGGCCCATCTCTTGTCTTTCCCTCTCTATGGCTAGGATCTGTCTTTCCAAAGCCAATCTTTTGGCCATCCTGGCTAACTGGATGTCCTCTTCACTGGGGCTATCCTCAGTGATTTCAGAGGTGTTGGTCTCTCCTGTGAGGGAACCAGCATCTCTGACTATTATTTTTGGAGTCAGGGTTTGAGGGACCCTGTTCTCCCTAGATAGGACTGGTAGGGGGGAATTGTCCTCCAAGTCACTATCCTCTTCCTCTGAGTTGCCACCCTCAGAGGGGTTGGCCTTTTCAAACTCTGCCAAAAGCTCCTGGAGCTGTATTTTGGTAGGTTTGGGGCCCATTGTTATTTTCTTTATTTTACAGAGTGACCTTAGCTCCCTCATCTTAAGATGGAGGTAAGGTGTGGTGTCGAGTTCCACCACAGTCACATCTGTGCTAGACATTTTGCTTCTAAAAGTTGGAATACTTTTTAAGAATCTACAACTGGTTCTAGAATCTAATTCAAACTTTTACAAACTTTTAAACTCTAAAAGAAATGCTAAACAGGATCTAACACAAGGCCCTAGCAGGTCTTTTAAGAATTTAGAAAACTTTTCAAATTGCAAAAATCAATTTCTAATGACAATTTTGGAATTTGTCGTGTGATCAGGTATTGGCTGAGTAGTCCAGCAAATGCAAAGTCTTGTACCCCACCGCTGATCCACCAATGTAGGAAGTTGGCTCTGTATGTGCTATTTCAAAGTAAGGAATAGCATGCACAGAGTCCAAGGGTTCCCCTTAGAGGTAAGATAGTGGCAAAAATAGATAATACTAATGCTCTATTTTGTGGTAGTGTGGTCGAGCAGTAGGCTTATCCGAGGAGTAGTGTTAAGCATTTGTTGTACATACACATAGACAATAAATGAGGTACACACACTCAGAGACAAATCCAGCCAATAGGTTTTGTATAGAAAAATATCTTTTCTTAGTTTATTTTAAGAACCACAGGTTCAAATTCTACATGTAATATCTCATTTGAAAGGTATTGCAGGTAAGTACTTTAGGAACTTTAAATCATAAAAATTGCATGTATACTTTTCAAGTTATTGACAAATAGCTGTTTTAAAAGTGGACACTTAGTGCAATTTTCACAGTTCCTAGGGGAGGTAAGTATTTGTTAGGTTAACCAGGTAAGTAAGACACTTAAAGGGCTCAGTTCTTGGTCCAAGGTAGCCCACCGTTGGGGGTTCAGAGCAACCCCAAAGTCACCACACCAGCAGCTCAGGGCCGGTCAGGTGCAGAGTCCAAAGTGGTGCCCAAAACACATAGGCTAGAATGGAGAGAAGGGGGTGCCCCGGTTCCGGTCTGCTTGCAGGTAAGTACCCGCGTCTTCGGAGGGCAGACCAGGGGGGTTTTGTAGGGCACCGGGGGGGACACAAGCCCACACAGAAATTTCACCCTCAGCGGCGCGGGGGCGGCCGGGTGCAGTGTAGAAACAAGCGTCGGGTTCGCAATGTTAGTCTATGAGAGATCTCGGGATCTCTTCAGCGCTGCAGGCAGGCAAGGGGGGGATTCCTCGGGGAAACCTCCACTTGGGCAAGGGAGAGGGACTCCTGGGGGTCACTTCTCCAGTGAAAGTCCGGTCCTTCAGGTCCTGGGGGCTGCGGGTGCAGGGTCTCTCCCAGGTGTCGGGACTTGGGATTCAAAGAGTCGCGGTCAGGGGAAGCCTCGGGATTCCCTCTGCAGGCAGCGCTGTGGGGGCTCAGGTGGGACAGGTCTTGGTACTCACAGTATCAGAGTAGTCCTGGGGTCCCTCCTGAGGTGTTGGATCGCCACCAGCCGAGTCGGGGTCGCCGGGTGCAGTGTTGCAAGTCTCACGCCTTTTGCGGGGAGCTTGCAGGGTTCTTTAAAGCTGCTGGAAACAAAGTTGCAGCTTTTCTTGGAGCAGGTCCGCTGTCCTCGGGAGTTTCTTGTCTTTTCGAAGCAGGGGCAGTCCTCAGAGGATTCAGAGGTCGCTGGTCCCTTTGGAAGGCGTCGCTGGAGCAGGATCTTTGGAAGGCAGGAGACAGGCCGGTGAGTTTCTGGAGCCAAGGCAGTTGTCGTCTTCTGGTCTTCCTCTGCAGGGGTTTTTCAGCTAGGCAGTCCTTCTTCTTGTAGTTGCAGGAATCTAATTTTCTAGGGTTCAGGGTAGCCCTTAAATACTAAATTTAAGGGCGTGTTTAGGTCTGGGGGGTTAGTAGCCAATGGCTACTAGCCCTGAGGGTGGGTACACCCTCTTTGTGCCTCCTCCCAAGGGGAGGGGGTCACAATCCTAACCCTATTGGGGGAATCCTCCATCTGCAAGATGGAGGATTTCTAAAAGTTAGAGTCACCTCAGCTCAGGACACCTTAGGGGCTGTCCTGACTGGCCAGTGACTCCTCCTTGTTTTTCTCATTATTTTCTCCGGCCTTGCCGCCAAAAGTGGGGCCTGGCCGGAGGGGGCGGGCAACTCCACTAGCTGGAGTGTCCTGCTGGGTTGGCACAAAGGAGGTGAGCCTTTGAGGCTCACCGCCAGGTGTGACAATTCCTGCCTGGGGGAGGTGTTAGCATCTCCACCCAGTGCAGGCTTTGTTACTGGCCTCAGAGTGACAAAGGCACTCTCCCCATGGGGCCAGCAACATGTCTCGGTTTGTGGCAGGCTGCTAAAACTAGTCAGCCTACACAGATAGTCGGTTAAGTTTCAGGGGGCACCTCTAAGGTGCCCTCTGTGGTGTATTTTACAATAAAATGTACACTGGCATCAGTGTGCCTTTATTGTGCTGAGAAGTTTGATACCAAACTTCCCAGTTTTCAGTGTAGCCATTATGGTGCTGTGGAGTTTGTGTTTGACAGACTCCCAGACCATATACTCTTATGGCTACCCTGCACTTACAATGTCTAAGGTTTTGTTTAGACACTGTAGGGGTACCATGCTCATGCACTGGTACCCTCACCTATGGTATAGTGCACCCTGCCTTAGGGCTGTAAGGCCTGCTAGAGGGGTGTCTTACCTATACTGCATAGGCAGTGAGAGGCTGGCAAGGCACCCTGAGGGGAGTGCCATGTCGACTTACTCGTTTTGTCCTCACTAGCACACACAAGCTGGTAAGCAGTGTGTCTGTGCTGAGTGAGAGGTCTCCAGGGTGGCATAAGACATGCTGCAGCCCTTAGAGACCTTCCTTGGCATCAGGGCCCTTGGTACTAGAAGTACCAGTTACAAGGGACTTATCTGGATGCCAGGGTCTGCCAATTGTGGATACAAAAGTACAGGTTAGGGAAAGAACACTGGTGCTGGGGCCTGGTTAGCAGGCCTCAGCACACTTTCAATTGTAAACATAGCATCAGCAAAGGCAAAAAGTCAGGGGGCAACCATGCCAAGGAGGCATTTCCTTACAGGTGTTTATCCCCCTTGGTGGCCACACCTCTGGTTGGGGTAGGGAGTTCTACACACCCAGAGAGGTTGTTTGCCATCTTGGGGGGTGGGTAGAATAGAGACTTATGGGATAGCTAGATGCCACACTTCACAGAAATTTGTCATCAGACAGGTGAAACCTAGTAGCCCATTGGCTAGTGATCGCAACCTCCTCTGACTGCATTTTCTGGGCATAAAAAAGGCACCCCAGGCACCCAGAAACGTGATCTTGTTTGACCAAACAAGAACAGACTGCCTTGCTGCACCAAGGACCTGGCAAAGAGATGCTGCACTGATGGGGACTGCACTGCTGGACCTCGTGGTTACCGAAGGAGAATAAACTGTGCCTGCTGTGTCCTGCTCGTGGAGAAGTAGAGTGCAGACCCCAGCCGAAGCAAGAGACTTCAAGGGTCAGTTGGCTGATATCCTGTTCCCAGCATACGGCCACAACAGTTGAAGAAGCCTGCTGGGATGAGTTGGGAGCCCAGATTCACAAATCTCCACCGTGCTGCCCAAGGGACCAAGACCCAATGCTCAAATGTTACGCCTGTGTCTGCTGAACCCAAGAGCATCGTTGGAGTGCAACAAGGTCGCCCAGAAGGCAAGTTACTGCAAAAAGAAGAAAAATGCCGAAACCTCTGAATGAGCATATGTGTAGCCCAGTGGCGACTGGATGTCTTCCAAGCTCAAGAGGACTTTGAAGGGCGTCGATCTGTGTGGCCAGAATCATTTCCCCAAGCTTGTTGACTGAGGAGGAGCCAGAGGAAGACCCAGTCAACCGCTCAGCATCTTCAGCATTCTTGAGCATCTTCAGCATCCTGTATCCCTTGCATCAGGGTCACTCCATAGAAATCAATGGCAAGAAGCCACTTGTAGGAAAGTAGCACCTTTCTGGCATAGTTACCCCTATTTTTCACCTGGTGTCTGTTTTTAGAGTGTAGTACACTGGGATCTTGCTAACCAGGGCCCCAGTGTCACTGCTCTCTCGCCTAAATTTAGTTGTAAGGTAACATTTACACCCCACAATAGGTATACTGGTGCACCCATGTAAGTCCTTAGTATATGGTACTTGGGTACCCAGATCACTGGTAACCCAGGAGTCCCTCATGGGTTGCAGCATGTATTGGGCCACCCGCGGGGCACATGCAAACTGTGACTACAGACCTGCCATTGCAGCTTGCGTAAAATGGTGCATACACCTTTCACTCCAGATATAAGGGCTGCCTTATATCATGGTCACTGCACTCTGACCCTTTAAGTCACTTCTAAATGTGAGCCCTTCAGCCCAAGGGCAGGCTGCATGGTTCTAGGTGTAAGGGCACCCCTGCATGAGCAGAGGTGGCCCTACAAATCCCAGGCTCCATTTTCTGGGACTTGAAAGTGCGGGGAAGCTATCCTAAGGTTTGTAGTGGACATGGGTCAACACGAGTGGTCCAACTACAAAATGGCTTCACCAAACATAGGCATGTCTGTTATCAAACATGTTGGAATCATGCAACTACACCGATTCCAGTGTTGGTGGCATGATACCATGTACTCTGGGGGTTCCCTAGGTGATCTCCCAAACGTCTGCCTGTACAGACTTGCAGGTTCTGCATGCCAGCCCGTGTTGGAACCAGAAGCAAGACTGTAACTAGTAAGAGGGCTCCTACTGCAACTTTGTTCCCAAGTTCTGAAAAGACTTCTGTAACCCTGTGGCTATGCATTCTCCAGAGTCACTGAGACTCTGCCTGCACTTAGGAAAGCAAAAAGGAATCTCTTTTGGAGTGAAGGAGTATCTCCCCTCCAACATCAGGCACAAAACAACGATGACTGGCTTGTGGATCTTGCTGTCCCATGGGCTCTCCAAGGCTCTGCAACACAGGTGGTGGCTCTATGGCTCTCCGGACGTTTGACCTATCTTCCTTGTAAATGGAAAGTTTTTCTGTCCCTCAATGGAGCTGTTCGTCTGGAACCCCTGTGCACTGCATCTGCTTGTTGTTACCAAGGCTTGTTGGCTCTTCAGTCGGAAGACCTCCTAGCTCTGAGAAACCCCAGCCTCCAGCACTCTCCAGCTCCAAGAACGACATCCTTTCTGCAACTCCTGCGAAGTGGGTATCCCTCTTTGCTGTGTGCTTATCTGCATTTGCCATGGCTTGTTGGTGGTCCCCCTGACCACTAACGCCTCTGCAATTCAACAACCAGCATAGGACAGCTCATGGATGACTCCTGGGATCCTCCTGCATCACCTGGACTCCACAGCTGCACTTATTTGTCCACCCTCCTAAAGGAAGCATCACCAAGTAGGGTGGGCATTGCCTTCCTGCACTGTCTGGGCACCTCTGGGTAGTCTGGACTCTGTCTTCTCTCTCATTAGGTCCTCTTCTTCCAGTATCCATGCCTGGGTTCCACCGACATGGCCCATGAGTGGCGACAGCTGGACAAATGAGATCCCCATTGACTTCAGCAGGAGATTCCGACACAGCTTCACCCCTATGGACCTGAGCAACCTAGTGTAGGTAGTCCACTGTGAAAGGTATCCGCAGGTGGGGGGCACTATCCAACCTCCCTTGTCCCAGTAGGTTTCCTCAGGGTTCTCTGAGAAGGGTCCTAAAACCCCCAAAATCCTACAGCAACTTCCCCATGTTAGCCTATGGGAACTGACTGAAGATTTCTACTCTATATATGGGCGCCTGGGGAGTCCTACCTACTTACCTTTGGGGTTTTAGTACTACCCCCCTCTCCCCCAGGACTAAGGGTCCTTGGGTAGTAGTGTGTGTTAGGAGTGATTTTCACATTACATTTTTTTAGTATATGGCTCTCTACTGGAGTTGGTCACCTAAAATAGCTCTAAGTAACTGCATTGATAATTGATAATTACCAAAGTTTCCAAAAGTCAAATTAGTTAAATTGGCCAATGCTTGTTTGTGGTTAAGTAAAGAGTGTTGAATTACTATAAACGTTGTACATTCTGAAAGATCTTTTTTTGCTTTGAGATCTATATTTACTTAATCTAATCTATTTTTATGAATCAGTGTCATTGCTTCAGTGTCACGTGTATTTCTTCAATTGTTTTGGTGCTGTTTAAATGCTTTACACTTGTTTCTTTGTGTAAGCGAGACTGCTCAGACCCACAGCTACCCGGGGTTTGGGTAAGGGCTTAACAAAGGAGCCTACTGGCCCTAAAGGGATTGGTAAGTGTATTACACGGTGAGGTCGCACTGCCTCACCATATAATGCACCCTGTCTCCTCACATCAAGGGGATCATGATTTGTATCCCAGTGGTTGAAACAGGTAACTAGTGACATGATCTCGGGGAGTGTGTCTCTGCCTTGTGGTCTTTGGGCAGTGTCGGTCTCTGAAGTGGCCGTCAGTAGCGTCAATTCGATTCCGGGTCTCAGATGTGACTGTCTGTAAACTGGATTGGCCTCCATTTTGTTCCCTTTATCATCCGAAATATGTGAGATGAATTGTTCCAGATCTCCTGGATCTGTAAATTCCTTTGTTCTGCCATGGATGATGTCAATCATGGGTGCTGGATCTAAAAGATCATAGCAAACGTTAATTTTTTTTCAGCTGTTGACAAAATGCCAGGATTTTTTTCCAGACAAGTTTGTTTTAGCAGGAGCAGTACGCTGCGATAGAAATTTTATACCTGTTGTGATCAAAGGGGCTGTGTTGTCTGGAGGTGGATAAGAGCATTCAAACCTTCTGATGCCATAGGAAGCAGGCTGTAATTGGTTTATGGGATGAGGCCCGGGACCCAGTACGTGATTTGAGTCGGTGTTCTCTATGAAATTCCAAAGTTGAGTTAAAATGTAGGCCTGTTATCTTCACTAGGAGGTCAGCTAACACCTTGATTAGATCCTGGCCCAATTTCACCTCAGGTACACCAAAAATACAGATAATATTCCATCTATTGTGATCCTCCAATTTTTTTTTTTTAGATTGCAAAGTTAGACCCCCAGTCCGATGCATTATACATTTATTTTCTGCAAGTTCCAAAAGATACTTCTCTAAGCTCTGTATGTCTGACTTGAATTGTGCCCGTTCCTCATGGATATGTTTAATTTACTTATTAGTAGATGTTGTGGGCGCCTTAATAGTATTAAATGGAACCTTGATGCCCTTCAGTTCTAGCATCAGAGATACCAGCTTCACCATCAACATAACAGGGGCTGTACTGCTTTGTGGTAATTGTAGGTCTTCACTAGCAGCTGCCACTGACAAAAGAAGTTGGTGAGAAATTTGATTGCTGCTTCTGGGCACGGATAGCACTTAAACTTACCTCATCTGGTGGGTGTTGTAGTTTGTGGCAGTACAGGAGATCAGCTGTGGTGCCACCAGTTTCAAGAGCTTGCAGTACGTGTATTCTTCACCAGGTGGCATCCTTGCAGACAGCTATGCTCTTATTGCATGAAGATGTCCACTTCTACTAGGAGTCAGAACGTCATTGGCACAAGTCTATCTGTAGGAGGCTGGCCTGGCTTATAGTGGGTACGCTGTGGTACTTAGACCTTGTGCCAGGTCCCGGAATCCCTTATTAGTAGAATAGAGGTGTTTCTAGCAGCTTAGGCTGATAGAGGTAGCTATAGTTGAGCAGCTTAGGCTGAACTAGGAGACATGCAAAGCTTCTACTATACCACTTATATCATATAGCACTATACCATAAGAAAACACAATACTTAGAGTTACTAAAAATAAAGGTACTTTATTTTAGTGACAATATGCCAAAAGTATCTCCGAGGATATACTCCCTTAGGAGGTATGTAATATACACAAATCATATGCACACAAACCAAAAACAGGTAAGTAACAGTTAGAAAAGTAGTGCAAACAATGTAGAATCACATTAGAATGCAATAGGGAGAAATAGGCCTAGGGGCAACACAAACCATATACTACAAAAGTGGAATGCGAACCACGAATGGACCCCAGGCCTAGTGTAGTGTGTAGAGGGTCGCTGGGAGTGTAAGAAAACACTAAGGGTGCCCAAGATACCCCACCCCAAGACCCTGAAAAGTAGGAGTAAAGTTACCCTACTACCCCAGAAAGACAGTAAAGTCGAGATAGGGGATTCTGCAAGGACAACAACTGCCTGCAAAACACTGAAGACGGATTCCTGGACCTGAAGACCTGTAAAGGAAAGGGGCCAAGTCCAAGAGTCACGCAAGTGTCCAGGGGGGCAGGAGCCCATTAAACCCCGTTTGAAGGTGCAAAAGGGCTGCCTCCGGGTGGAAGAAGCTGAAGATTCTGCAACAACGGAAGGTGCCAGGAACTTCTCCTTTGGTCAGAAGATGTCCCACGGTGTGCTGGAGGATGCAGAGTTGTTTCCACGCAGAAAGACTGCCAACATGCCTTGCTAGCTGCAAGAATCGCAGTTGAGGATTTTGGGTGCTGCTAGGGCCCAGGAAGGACCAGGAGATCGACCCTTGGAGGAGAAGACAGAGGGGGCACTCAGCAACACAGAGAGCCCATGCAGAAGCAGGCAGCACCTGCAGAAGTACCTGAACAGGCACTTAGAAGATCTGATGACAGCGGTCGACTCAGAGTCACAAAGGAGGGTCCCACGACGTCGGAGTCCAACTCAGTGAGTTGGGCAATGCAGGACGGAGTGCTGGGGACCTGGGCTAGACTGTGCATGAAGGAAGTCTTGCAAAAGTGCGCAGAACCCCGAGCAGCTGCAGTTCACGCAGTACACAGGATTACTGTCTGGCCTGGGGAGGCAAGGACTTACCTCCACCAAATTTGGACAGAAGGGCCACTGGACTGTGGAAGACACTTGGACCCAGCTCCTGTGTTCCAGGGACCACGCTTGTCAGGATGAGAGGGTACCCAGAGGACCGGTGATGCAGAAGTTTGGTGCCTGCGTTAACAGGGGGAAGATTCCGTCGACCCACTGGAGATTTCTTCTTGGCTTCCAGTGCAGGGTGAAGGCAGACAGCCCTCAGAGCATGCACCACCAGGAAACAGTTTAGAAAGCCGTCAGGATGAGGCGCTACAATGTTGCTGGTAGTCTTCTTGCTACTTTGTTGCGGTTATGCAGGCGTCCTGGAGCAGTCAGCGGTCGATCCTTGGCAGAAGTCGAAGAGGGAAGTGCAGAGGAACTCTAGTGAGCTCTTGCATTCGTTATCTGGTGAGATGCCCACAGGAGAGACCCTAAATAGCCCACAGAGGAGGATTGGCTACTGAGAAAGGTAAGCACCTATCAGGAGGGGTTCTCTGACGTCACCTGCTGGCACTGGCCACTCAGAGCTGTCCATTGTGCCCTCACACCTTTGCATCCAAGATGGCAGAGGTCTGGGACACACTGGAGGAGCTCCGGGCACCTCCCCTGGGAGGTGCTGGTCAGGGGAGTGGTCACTCCCCTTTACTTTGTCCAGTTTGATGCCAGAGCAGGGCTGGGGGATCCCTGAACCGGTGTAGACTGGCTTATGCAGAGAGGGCACCATCTGTGCCCTTCAAAGCATTTCCAGAGGCCAGGAGAGGCTACTCTTTCCAGGCCCTTCACACCTATTTCCAAAGGGAGAAGGTGTAACGCCCTCTCTGAGGAAATCCTTTGTTCTGCCTTCCTGGGACCAGGCTGCCCAGGCCCCTGGGGGGCAGAAACCTGTCTGTGGGGTTGGCAGCAGCAGTAGCTGCAGTGGAGACCCCGGAAAGTTAGTTTGGCAGTACTCGGGCTCTGTGCTGGAGACCCGGGGATGCATGGAATTGTACCCCCAATACCAGAATGGTATTGGGGTGACAAATCCATGATCCTAGACATGTTACATGGCCATGTTCGGTGTTACCATGGTGACACTACATATAGGTATTGACCTATATATAGTGTACGCGTGTAATGGTGTCTCCGCACTCAGAAAGTCCGGGGAATTTGCCCTGAACAATGTGGGGGAACCTTGGTAACTTTGCACCTAACCTTCACCAAGTAAGGGTTAGACATATAGGTGACTTTTAAGTTACTTGAGTGCAGTGTAAAATGTCTGTGAAATAACGTGGATGTTATTTCACTCAGGCTGCAGTGGCAGTCCTGTGTAAGAATTGTCTGAGCTCCCTATGGGTGGCAAATGAAATGCTGCAGCCCATAGGGATCTCCTGGAACCCCAATACCCTGGGTACCTAGGTACCATATACTAGGGAATTATAAGGGTGTTCCAGTGTGCCAATCAGAATTGGTAAAATTAGTCACTAGCCTGCAGTGACAATTTTAAAAGCAGAGAGAGCATAAACACTGAGATTCTGGTTAGCAGAGTCTCAGTGATACAGTTAGGCACCACACAGGGAACACATGTAGGCCACAAACCTATGAGCACTGGGGTCCTGGCTAGCAGGATCCCAGTGACACATATCAAACACACTGACAACGTAGGGTTTTCACTATGCGCACTGGGCCCTGGCTAGCAGGATCCCAGTGAGACAGTAAAAACACCCTGACATATACTCACAAACAGGCCAAAAGTGGGGGTAACAAGGCTAGAAAGAGGCTACCTTCCTATACTATCCCAATCCAATCCTGAGGTCGGTGATAAAATACGGTGGGTCTGGGAGTGCTGCTAGTCACTGGGAAGGGCCCTCAACAGCGGCGTCTCAAGATGACAATCAAAGATTCCCTTAGGCGCCACCCCTAGATACGTCGCCCTGCTGTTGTTGAATGTGAATAGGTGAAAACTGTGGGTGCACAGTCTGAAAGAGCATGCCAGGGTGAAAGAGAAAACCGAGCAAAGCAGCACCAGCACTCCGCTGCAAGCTCCAGGCAGGCATACAGGAGGGCACAGGACAGCACTTTCTGGCCTGTGCATGTCAGTGGTGAGATTGGGGCTGGCATTTGTGTCAGCCGCCAGAACATGCTTCCACAATGCACCTCAGTGTGCGTTTTGGGTTGATCAGCTCAGAGTGCAGGAGAACAGTTGGGGTCTTTGACTTGATTATGTTAGTTTAGTAAAGCATGTGACCGAGCTCTGGAATGTTTTAGAAGTCCAAAATTTTTAGGTTGAGCCAAGGCAGCGCATGTGCTGTCTCTCTGAGAGACGCTGTATCTGAAAGAGACTTATAGTTGCAGATTCCTTACCTTTGAAATGTCCCCAGGCATCAGACTGGATCTGGAGATTTTTCTTCGAGCAGTACCTCTGCGCGCCGTCAGGTGGCGTTGGTCGACTCCACGGGCATTGTTGGTGTCGTGCTCGCCGTGATGATGTTGCGGTCATATATAGGCGCCACCCCGGCGCGCTGAAATCAGTTATTTTCTTTCAGTGCCAACCTACGCGCAGATCCGGAGAAGAGCTACCTCAGTCATTTTTTGACTACGTGTAAGGAAATGCTTGCATGGTTACCCCCTGACTTTTTGCCTTTGCTGATGCTATGTTTTGAATTGAAAGTATGCTGAGGCCTGCTAACCAGGCCCCAGCACCAGTGTTCTTTCCCTAACCTGTACTTTTGATTCCACAATTGGCACACCCTGGCACCCAGGTAAGTCCCTTGTAACTGGTACCCCTGGTACCAAGGGCCCTGATGCCAGGGAAGGTCTCTAAGGCTGCAGCATATCTTATGCCACCCTGGGGACCCCTCACTCAGCACAGACACACTGCTTACCAGCTTGTGTGTGCTGGTGAGAACAAAACGAGTAAGTCGACATGGCACTCCCCTCAGGGTGCCATGCCAACCTCACACTGCCTATGCAGTATAGATAAGTCACCCCTCTAGTAGGCCTTACAGCCCTAAGGCAGGGTGCACTATACCATAGGTGAGGGCACCAGTGCATGAGCACTGTGCCCCTACAGTGTCTAAGCCAAACCTTAGACATTGTAAGTGCAGGGTAGCCATAAGAGTATATGGTCTGGGAGTCTGTCAAACAAGGACTCCACAACACCATAATGGCTACACTGAAAACTGGGAAGTTTGGTATCAAACTTCTCAGCACAATAAATGCACACTGATGCCAGTGTACATTTTATTGTAAAATACACCCCAGAGGGCACCTTAGAGGTGCCCCCTGAAACCTTAACCGACTATCTGTGTAGGCTGACTGGTTCCAGCAGCCTGCCACAACCGAGACATGTTCCTGGACCCATGGGGAGAGTGCCTTTGTCACTCTGAGGCCAGTAACAAAGCCTGCACTGGGTGGAGATGCTAACACCTCCCCCAGGCAGGAGCTGTAACACCTGGCGGTGAGCCTCAAAGGCTCACCCCTTTGTTCCAGAACCGCAGGACACTCCAGCTAGTGGAGTTGCCCGCCCCCTCCGGCCACGGCCCCCACTTTTGGCGGCAACGCCGGAGAAAATAATGAGAACAACAAGGAGTCGTCACTGGCCATTCAGGACAGCCCCTAAGGTGTCCTGAGCTGAAGTGACTCTAACTTTTAGAAATCCTCCATCTTGCAGATGGAGGATTCCCCAATAGGATTAGGGATGTGATCCCCTCCCCTTGGGAGGAGGCACAAAGAGGGTGTACCCACCCTCAGGGCTAGTAGCCATTGGCTACTAACCCCCCAGACCTAAACACGCTCTTAAATTTAGTATTTAAGGGCTCCCCTGAACCTAAGAATTTAGATTCCTGAAACTACAAGAAGACTCCTGAGCTGAAAAACCCCTGCAGAGGAAGAACAGAAGACATCAACTGCTTTGGCCCCAGTCCTACCGGCCTGTCTCCTGCCTTCCAAAGAACCCTGCTCCAGCGACTCTTTCCATGGGACCAGCGACCTCTGAATCCTCTGAGGACTGCCCTGCTTCAAGAAAGACAAGAAACTCCCGAGGACAGCGGCACTGCTCCAAAAGAACTGCAACTTTGTTTCAAGGAGCAGATTTAAAGACCCCTGCAACTCCCCGCAACAGCGTGAGACTTGCAACACTGCACCCGGCGACCCCGACTCGACTGGTGGAGAACCAACACCTCAGGGAGGACCCTCCGGCGACTCCGAGACCGTGAGTAACCAAAGTTGTCCCCCCTGAGCCCCCACAGCGACGCCTGCAGAGGGAATCCCGAGGCTCCCCCTGACCGCGACTGCCTGAACTCCATTTCCCGACGGCTGGAAAAGACCCTGCACCCGCAGCCCCCAGCACCTAAAGGAACGGAACTCCTGTGCAGGAGTGACCCCCAGGAGGCCCTCTCCCTTGCCCAGGTGGTGGCTACCCCGAGGAGCCCCCCCCTTGCCTGCCTGCACCGCTGAAGAGATCCCTTGGTCTCTCATTAAAAACCATTGAAAACCCGACGCGTGTTTGCACACTGCACCCGGCCGCCCCCGCGCTGCTGAGGGTGTACTTTTTGTGCTGACTTGTGTCTCCCCCCGGTGCCCTACAAAACCCCCCTGGTCTGCCCTCCGAAGACGCGGGTACTTACCTGCTGGCAGACTGGAACCGGGGCACCCCCTTCTCTCCATTGAAGCCTATGTGTTTTGGGCACCTCTTTGACCTCTGCACCTGACCGGCCCTGAGCTGCTGGTGTGGTAACTTTGGGGTTGCTCTGAACCCCCAACGGTGGGCTACCTTGGTCCAAAAACTGAAACCTGTAAGTGACTTACTTACCTGTGAAACCTAACAATACTTTACCTCCCCCAGGAACTGTGGAAATTGCACTGTGTCCACTTTTAAAACAGCTTATTGTGTTTTATGTAAAAAGTATATATGCTACTGTAATTATTCAATGTTCCTAAAGTACTCACCTGCAATACCTTTCAAATTAGATATTACATGTAGAATTTGAACCTGTGGTTCTTAAAAAAACTAAGAAAATATATTTTTCTATAACAAAACCTATTGGCTGGATTTGTCTCTGAGTGTGTGTTCCTCATTTATTGCCTGTGTGTATGTACAACAAATGCTTAACACTACTCCTTTGATAAGCCTACTGCTCGACCACACTACCACAAAATAGAGCATTAGTATTATCTCTTTTTGCCACTATCTTACCTCTAAAGGGAACCCTTGGACTCTGTGCATACTATTCCTTACTTTGAAATAGTGCATACAGAGCCAACTTCCTACATTGGTGGATCAGCAGTGGGGTACAAGACTTTGCATTTGCTGGACTACTCAGCCAATACCTGATCACACGACAAATTCCAAAAATTGTCATTAGAAATTGTTTTTGCAATTTGAAATTTTTCTAAATTCTTTAAAGTCCTGCTAGGGCCTTGTGTTAGTCCCTGTTAGCATTTCTTTTAGAGTTTAAAAGTTTGGTAAAAGTTTGAATTAGAACCTAGAACTAGTTTTAGATTCTTAAAAAGTATTCCAACTTTTAGAAGCATAATGTCTAGTACAGAGATGAATGTGGTGGAACTCGACACCACACCTTACCTCCATCTTAAGATGAGGGAGCTAAGGTTACTCTGTAAACTAAAGAAAATAGTAATGGGCCCCAGACCTTCCAAACTACAGCTCCAGGAGCTGTTGGCAGAGTTTGAAAAGGCCACCCCTCTGAGGATGGCAACTCAGAGGATGATGATAGTGACTTGGAGGGTGATTCCCCCCTACTAGTCCTATCTATTGAAGACAGGGCCTCTCAAGCCCTGACTCCAAGCATAATAGTCAGAGATGCTGGCTCCCTCACAGGAGGGACCAACCTCTCTGAAATCACTGAGGATAACTCCAGTGAAGAGGACATCCAGTTAGCCAGGATGGCCAAAAGATTGGCTTTGGAAAGACAGATCCTAGCCATAGAAAGGGAAAGACAAGAGATGGGCCTAGGACCCATCAATGGTGGCAGCAACATAAATAGGGTCAGAGATTCTCCTGACATGTTGAAAATCCCTAAAGGGATTGTAACTAAATATGAAGATGGTGATGACATCACCAAATGGTTCACAGCTTTTGAGAGGGCTTGTGTAACCAGAAAAGTTAACAAATCTCACTGGGGTGCTCTCCTTTGGGAAATGTTCACAGGAAAGTGTAGGGATAGACTCCTCACACTCTCTGGAAAAGATGCAGAATCTTATGACCTCATGAAGGGTACCCTGATTGAGGGCTTTGGATTCTCCACTGAGGAGTATAGGATTAGATTCAGGGGGGCTCAAAAATCCTCGAGCCAGACCTGGGTTGACTTTGTAGACTACTCAGTAAAAACACTAGATGGTTGGATTCAAGGCAGTGGTGTAAGTAATTATGATGGGCTGTACAATTTATTTGTGAAAGAACACCTATTAAGTAATTGTTTCAATGATAAACTGCATCAGCATCTGGTAGACCTAGGACCAATTTCTCCCCAAGAATTGGGAAAGAAGGCGGACCATTGGGTCAAGACTAGGGTGTCCAAAACTTCCACAGGGGGTGACCAAAAGAAAGGGGTCACAAAACCTCCCCAGGGGAAGGGTGGTGAGACATCCAAAAACAAAAATAGTAAAGAGTCTTCTACAGGCCCCCAAAAACCTGCACAGGAGGGTGGGCCCGAGCCTCTTCACAAAACAATCCTGGGTACAAGGGTAAAAACTTTGATCCCAAAAAGGCCTGGTGTCGTAGCTGTAGTCAGTCTGGATACCAAACTGGAGACAAGGCCTGTCCCAAGAAAGATACCACTTCTAACTCCACTCCAGCTAAAACTGGAATGGCCAGTCTCGAAGTGGGATCAACAGTGTGCCCAGAGCAAATCAGGTGTCACACTGAAGCTACATTAGTCTCTGAGGGTGGGGTGGATTTAGCCACACTGGCTGCCTGGCCCCCTAACATGCAAAAATACAGGCAGCAGCTCTTAATTAATGGGACAAGTGTAGAGGGCCTGAGGGATACAGGTGCCAGTGTCACTATGGTGACAGAGAAACTGGTTTCCCCTGGCCAATACCTGGCTGGACAAACTTATCCAGTCACCAACGCTGACAATCAGACTAAAGTACATCCCATGGCTATGGTAACTTTAGAGTGGGGAGGGGTCAATGGCCTGAAACAGGTGGTGGTCTCCTCAAATATCCCAGTAGACTGTTTGCTTGGAAATGACTGGAGTCCTCAGCATGGGCTGAGGTAGAACTGAAAACCCATGCAGCCATGCTGGGTATCCCTGAACTGGTGTGTCAAAACAAGGGCACAGTGCAAGGCACAGGGTGAAAAAGTAGAGCTGGAGTCTGGAAGAAAGGCCCAGCCTACCAAGAGAAAAGGAAAGTCAGCTGGGAAACCAGCTGCAACACAACAAGAAAAAGAGAGCCTCTCTTCTCAGGAAGAAGTTCTGCCCTCTGAGGGAACTGAGCCTATGGAGCTGGAACCTTATCAGGTTGAGCTCTTGGGCCCAGGGGGACCCTCAAGGGAGGAGTTGTGTAAGGGACAAGAAACCTGTCCCTCTCTTGAAGGCCTTAGGCAGCAAGCTGCTGAAGAGTCCAAAGGCAAGAAAAATGGAACACATAGGGTCTATTGGGAAGATGGACTCCTGTACACTGAGGCAAGAGATCCCAAACCTGGTGCCACTAGGAGAGTGGTAGTGCCTCAGGGGTTCAGAGAGTTCATTCTGCCCTTAGCCCATGATATTCCCCTTGCTGGGCATTTGGGACAAACCAAGACGTGGGAGAGGTTAGTCAACCACTTCTACTGGCCCAACATGTCCCAGAAGGTTAAGGAGTTTTTCACCTCCTGTACCACCTGTCAAGCCAGTGGTAAGACAGGTGGACATCCAAAGGCCCCCCTCATTCCACTTCCAGTGGTGGGGGTCCCCTTTGAAAGAGTGGGTGTGGACATAGTGGGTCCACTGGAACCTCCCACAGCCTCAGGAAATATGTACATCCTAGTAGTAGTGGATCATGCTACTAGGTATCCTGAAGCTATTCCCCTTAGGTCGACTACTGCCCCTGCAGTAGCCAAGGCCCTCATTGGTATCTTTACCAGAGTGGGCTTCCCTAAGGAGGTGGTGTCTGACAGAGGTACCAACTTCATGTCAGCATACCTAAAACACATGTGGAATAAGTGTGGAGTGACTTATAAGTTCACTACACCATATCATCCACAAACTAATGGCCTTGTTGAGAGATTCAACAAGACATTAAAGGGCATGATCATGGGGCTCCCAGAAAAACTCAAAAGGAGATGGGATGTCCTCCTGCCATGTCTGCTTTTCGCTTACAGAGAGGTGCCTCAGAAGGGAGTAGGGTTCTCACCCTTTGAACTTCTGTTTGGCCACCCTGTAAGGGGACCACTTGCTCTTGTTAAAGAAGGCTGGGAGAGACCTCTTCATGAGCCTAAACAAGACATAGTGGACTATGTACTTGGCCTTCGCTCAAGAATGGCAGAGTACATGGAAAAGGCAAGTAAAAACCTTAAGGCCAGCCAACAGCTCCAGACGTTTTGGTATGACCAAAAGGCTGCAATGGTTGAATTTCAACCAGGGCAGAAAGTCTGGGTTTTGGAGCCTGTGGCTCCCAGGGCACTTCAGGACAGATGGAGTGGCCCTTACCCAATCCTGGAAAAGAAGAGTCAGGTCACCTACCTGGTGGACCTAGGCACAAGCAGGAGCCCCAAGAGGGTGATCCATGTAAACCGCCTAAAACTCTTCCATGACAGGGCTGATGTGAATCTGTTGATGGTAACAGATGAGGACCAGGAAGCTGAGAGTGAGCCTCTCCCTGATCTCCTCTCATCAGACCCTAAAGATGGCTCAGTGGATGGAGTGATCTATTCAGACACCCTCTCTGGCCAACAGCAAGCTGACTGTAGGAAGGTCCTACAACAGTTTGCTGAGCTCTTTTTCCTAACCCCTGGTCAGACACACCTGTGTACCCATGATGTGGACACAGGAGACAGCATGCCTGTCAAAAACAAAATCTTCAGACAGTCTGATCAAGTTAAGGAAAGCATCAAGGTGGAAGTCCACAAGATGCTGGAATTGGGAGTAATTGAGTACTCTGACAGCCCCTGGGCTAGCCCAGTGGTCTTAGTCCCCAAACCTCACACCAAAGAAGGAAAGAGAGAGATGAGGTTTTGTGTGGACTACAGAGGACTTAAGTCTGTCACCAAGACAGATGCCCATCCCATTCCTAGAGCTGATGAGCTGATTGATAAATTAGGTGCTGCCAAATTCTTAAGTACCTTTGACTTAACAGCAGGGTACTGGCAAATCAAAATGGCACCTGGAGCAAAAGAAAAGACCGCATTCTCCACACCTGATGGGCATTATCAGTTCACTGTTATGCCCTTTGGTTTAAAGAATGCCCCTGCCACCTTCCAAAGGTTGGTGAATCAAGTCCTTGCTGGCTTGGAGTCCTTCAGTGCAGCTTATCTTGACGATATTGCTGTCTTTAGCTCCAACTGGCAGGATCACCTGGTCCACCTGAAGAAGGTTTTGAAGGCTCTGCAATCTGCAGGCCTCTCTATCAAGGCATCCAAATGCCAGATAGGGCAGGGAACTGTGGTTTACTTGGGACACCTTGTAGGTGGAGGCCAAGTTCAGCCACTCCAGCCTAAGATCCAGACTATTCTGGACTGGGCAGCTCCAAAAACCCAGACTCAAGTCAGGGCATTCCTTGGCTTGACTGGGTATTACAGGAGGTTTGTGAAGGGATATGGATCCATTGTGACAGCCCTCACAGAACTCACCTCCAAGAAAATGCCCAAGAAAGTAAACTGGACTGTAGAATGCCAACAGGCCTTTGACACCCTGAAACAAGCTATGTGCACAGCACCAGTTCTAAAAGCTCCAGATTACTCCAAGCAGTTCATTGTGCAGACAGATGCCTCTGAACATGGGATAGGGGCAGTTTTGTCCCAAACAAATGATGATGGCCTTGACCAGCCTGTTGCTTTCATTAGCAGGAGGTTACTCCCCAGGGAGCAGCGATGGAGTGCCATTGAGAGGGAGGCCTTTGCTGTGGTTTGGTCCCTGAAGAAGCTGAGACCATACCTCTTTGGTACTCACTTCCTAGTTCAGACTGACCACAGACCTCTCAGATGGCTGATGCAAATGAAAGGTGAAAATCCAAAACTGTTGAGGTGGTCCATCTCCCTACAGGGAATGGACTTTATAGTGGAACACAGACCTGGGACTCCCCATGCCAATGCAGATGGCCTTTCCAGGTTCTTCCACTTAGAAAATGAAGACTCTCTTGGGAAAGGTTAGTCTCATCCTCTTTCGTTTGGGGGGGGGGTTGTGTAAGGAAATGCCTCCTTGACATGGTTACCCCCTGACTTTTTGCCTTTGCTGATGCTATGTTTTGAATTTAAAGTGTGCTGAGGCCTGCTAACCAGGCCCCAGCACCAGTGTTCTTTCCCTAACCTGTACTTTTGATTCCACAATTGGCACACCCTGGCACCCAGGTAAGTCCCTTGTAACTGGTACCCCTGGTACCAAGGGCCCTGATGCCAGGGAAGGTCTCTAAGGGCTGCAGCATATCTTATGCCACCCTGGGGACCCCTCACTCAGCACAGACACACTGCTTACCAGCTTGTGTGTGCTGGTGAGAACAAAACGAGTAAGTCGACATGGCACTCCCCTCAGGGTGCCATGCCAACCTCACACTGCCTATGCAGTATAGATAAGTCACCCCTCTAGTAGGCCTTACAGCCCTAAGGCGGGGTGCACTATACCATAGGTGAGGGCACCAGTGCATGAGCACTGTGCCCCTACAGTGTCTAAGCCAAACCTTAGACATTGTAAGTGCAGGGTAGCCATAAGAGTATATGGTCTGGGAGTCTGTCAAACACGGACTCCACAACACCATAATGGCTACACTGAAAACTGGGAAGTTTGGTATCAAACTTCTCAGCACAATAAATGCACACTGATGCCAGTGTACATTTTATTGTAAAATACACCCCAGAGGGCACCTTAGAGGTGTCCCCTGAAACCTTAACCGACTATCTGTGTAGGCTGACTGGTTCCAGCAGCCTGCCACAACCGAGACATGTTGCTGGCCCCATGGGGAGAGTGCCTTTGTCACTCTGAGGCCAGTAACAAAGCCTGCACTGGGTGGAGATGCTAACACCTCCCCCAGGCAGGAGCTGTAACACCTGGCGGTGAGCCTCAAAGGCTCACCCCTTTGTTCCAGCACCGCAGGACACTCCAGCTAGTGGAGTTGCCCGCCCCCTCCGGCCACGGCCCCCACTTTTGGCGGCAACGCCGGAGAAAATAATGAGAACAACAAGGAGTCGTCACTGGCCAGTCAGGACAGCCCCTAAGGTGTCCTGAGCTGAAGTGACTCTAAGTTTTAGAAATCCTCCATCTTGCAGATGGAGGATTCCCCAATAGGATTAGGGATGTGACCCCCTCCCCTTGGGAGGAGGCACAAAGAGGGTGTACCCACCCTCAGGGCTAGTAGCCATTGGCTACTAACCCCCCAGACCTAAACACGCCCTTAAATTTAGTATTTAAGGGCTCCCCTGAACCTAAGAATTTAGATTCCTGAAACTACAAGAAGAAGAAGACTGCTGAGCTGAAAAACCCCTGCAGAGGAAGAACAGAAGACATCAACTGCTTTGGCCCCAGTCCTACCGGCCTGTCTCCTGCCTTCCAAAGAACCCTGCTCCAGCGACGCTTTCCAAGGGACCAGCGACCTCTGAATCCTCTGAGGACTGCCCTGCTTCAAGAAACTCCCGAGGACAGCGGCACTGCTCCAAAAGAACTTCAACTTTGTTTCAAGGAGCAGATTTAAAGACCCCTGCAACTCCCCGCAAGCAGCGTGAGACTTGCAACACTGCACCCGGCGACCCCGACTCGACTGGTGGAGAACCAACACCTCAGGGAGGACCCTCCGGCGACTCTGAGACCGTGAGTAACCAAAGTTGTCCCCCCTGAGCCCCCACAGCGACACCTCCGAAGACGCGGGTACTTACCTGCTGGTAGACTGGAACCGGGGCACCCCCTTCTCTCCATTGAAGCCTATGTGTTTTGGGCACCTCTTTGACCTCTGCACCTGACCGGCCCTGAGCTGCTGGTGTGGTAACTTTGGGGTTGCTCTGAACCCCCAACGGTGGGATACCTTGGACCAAAAACTGAAACCTGTAAGTGACTTACTTACCTGTGAAACCTAACAATACTTTACCTCCCCCAGGAACTGTGAAAATTGCACTGTGTCCACTTTTAAAACAGCTTATTGTGTTTTATGTAAAAAGTATATATGCTACTGTAATTATTCAAAGTTCCTAAAGTACTTACCTGCAATACCTTTCAAATGAGATATTACATGTAGAATTTGAACCTGTGGTTCTTAGAATAAACTAAGAAAATATATTTTTCTATAACAAAACCTATTGGCTGGATTTGTCTCTGAGTGTGTGTTCCTCATTTATTGCCTGTGTGTATGTACAACAAATGCTTAACACTACTCTTTTGATAAGCCTACTGCTCGACCACACTACCACAAAATAGAGCATTAGTATTATCTCTTTTTGCCACTATCTTACCTCTAAAGGGAACCCTTGGACTCTGTGCATACTATTCCTTACTTTGAAATAGTGCATACAGAGCCAACTTCCTACACTACGCCAACATTTTTGTCGTACTATTGACGAGTTCGTGTCCCACAAGACCGGATTCAAGCCCTGCGACTCCTGTCACTGAACTATGTTGGTGACGGATCCGCACCTCGTGTGCTTGTGGTGTTTGGAGCGGGATCATGACCTGAAGTTGTGCTCCGAGTGTTGGGCCATGAACCCGAAAGGCTTTGAGGGAGCGGTCCCTAAGCTCATGGCTGCCCGACACTCGACTCCGCAGCGCTCACGGTCCCGTTCGAGAAGAAGGTCTCGAGACCTGCTGTGGAGTCACCACCACTCTTTGTCCTCCAATCATCGGCACACTCGGGTCACAAAAAGAATTCAAAGAAGGACAAGCGTTCTTGGACTTCACCCTGTTGATCGGATGATACGACGTGGGAAGAGCATCGACACTCTAGGCCTCCGTCAGCAGAGCCTTCTTCTGGGTCGGCTCTGCACTTCCCCAACTTCCCGGAAGCTGGAGCCACTCCAGCCCGACTTAAAGAATTTTATGAGGCCATTCCCCTTATTTTTGGGCAGTCCGATCCGCCTTCGGGCACAGGTGAGTCGGTTGGGGTCCCCTCAGTTTAAAAGCCGTTGGCAGTTGAGGGCCCCTCTGGATCCAATCGCGGATCCGACCCGACACCAGTCGTGCCATGGTGACTTCTCCAGCGTCGGGTCAGACGTCGACGCTCCTGACATCGGTTGGGCCCACAATCGACATCGATCCCATCCTCATACCCGACGACCCGGAGCCAGAATGATGTCTATCGACGCCGATTCCGTTCTCTATGAGCTCTTCTGGGCCCAGGGTTGATCCAGATCCTCATTCTTCTGGGTATGGATACGGGGAGAGTATGGAGGGGTCGCTGGACCCTTTAGAATACCAGCTTGACCCCCAAATGGACTGGGTGAAGGATTTGGTTGATGCCAGTGGTCTAGACACCTCCCCTGACACTGGTATGCTCTCTCCTCCTAGTGTGGCTACGGAGGAGGGTGCTTCTTAGTCTATGGTGTTGAGAAGGGCGGCTGAGGTCCTGTACCTCGAGCTTCCTTCTGTGGAGGTTAGGCCTAACATCCTAATCGACGTGCTTCAGCTGGGATCTTCCTCTTCCGAGCCCCTTTTACCCTTTAATGAAACACTGACAGACGTCCTTTTGGGTACTTGGTCCAGGCCCAGCATAGGGGCTCCTGTGAATACGACAATTGCCAGCCGCCATCGGCCTGCGCCGTCAGACCCGAAATTTCTGACCCAACACCCCACACCTGAGAACCCTTGTCATCCAGGCTTCTTCTTCATCTGGCGCATTCCGTGACGCACCCCCGGATAGGGAATCAAAAAGACTGGATGATTTGAGGAAGAAGTTGTTTTCTTCCAACAGTCTAGCTCTGCGGTCCGTGAACACCGCATGCCTTTTGGGAGGCTATTCCCATACTCTCTTGGATACGGTCGTGCAAGTGCTGCCTGCAGTTCCGGACGATGCCCGGGCTGTCCTGTCCCAAGCCATAACAGATGGGAGGGATGCAGCTAAGTTCATGATTCTTTGTGGACTGGATACGACCGACTCTCTAGGCAGATCAGTTGCATCGACGGTGGCATTGAGACGCCACGTCTGGCTGAGAAAGTCTGGCTTTTTGGGGGATGTCCAGCAATCCTTGATGGACATACCCTTTGATGGTACACATCTCTTCGGAGACGAGGTGGACTCTGTGCTCGAGCGCTTTAAGGGGATTCCCGAGCCACGGCCTGGTCTCTTGGCCTCGCACCCGCACCTAGACCCCAGCAGTCCGTCTTTCGTGGCTACAGAAGGGGCACACAACCACGTCCTTTTCTACAAGGCCACAGACCCGCAAATGCTGTACAGCCCCTGCGCGGCTGTCGACGTGGGATCCCACGTTCCTGGGGATCAGGGAGCCAGCGGGTCGCCCAGTCCACCCCGCCCCCTCCTCAGCCTCCAAGCCTTCCTAATCTGCAGGTACATCAGGAGCCAGTAGGTGGCTGGATACACCATCACCTGCCCCAATGGCAAGCCATTACCTCAGACAGGTGGGTACTCCAAATCGTCCGAAGGGGCTACTCCCTACTTCACTTAGATACTTTAGGAACTTTGAATGAAAGCAATATCACATACAGTCTTTGTAAAAATGGCAATAAGCTATTTTCAAAGTGGACACTGCAAAATTTAACAGTTCCTGGGGGAGGTAAGTAAAGGTTAGTTTTGGAGGTAAGTAAAACACTTACAAGTCTCATGTTTGGGGCATACGCAGCCCACCGTTGGGGGTTCAAGGCAACCCCAAAGTTACCACACCAGCAGCTCCGGGCCGGTCAGGTGCAGAGGTCAAAGAGGTGCCCAAAAACACATAGGCGCCTATGGGGAACAGGGGTGCTCCGGTTCCAGTCTGCCAGCAGGTAAGTACCTGCGTCCTCGGAGGGCAGACTAGGGGGGTTTTGTAGAGCATTGGGGGGGACACGAGAAGGCACACAAAGTACACCCTCAGCCGCACAGGGGCGGATGGGTGTAGTGAGCAAAGCATGCATCAGGTTTCAGGTAGGAATCAATGGAGGGACCCAGGGTCACTCTAGCGGTGCAGGCAGGCACAGGGGGGGCTTCTCGGGACAGCCACCACCTGGGCTAGGCAGAGGGTCGCCTGGGGGTCACTCCTGCATGGAAGTTCGGTTCCTTCAGGTCCTGGGGGCTGCGGGTGCAGTGTTGGTTCCAGGCCTCGGGTCCCTTGGTACAGGCAGTCGTGGTCAGGGGGAGCCTCTGGATTCTCTCTGCAGGCGTCGCTGTGGGGCTCAGGGGGGTAATCTCTGGTTACTCATGGGCTCCACATTGATTCCTATCTGAAACCCGACCCCTGTTTGCACTCTGCACCCGGCCGCCCCTGTGCCGCTGAGGGTGTACTTTCTGTGCCTGCTTGTGTCCCCCCCAGTGCCCTACAAAACCCCCCTGGTCTGCCCTCTGAGGACGCAGGTACTTAGCTGCTGGCAGACTGGAACCGGGGCACCCCTGTTTTCATTGAAGCCTATGTGTTTTGGGCACCACTTTGACCTCTGCACCTGACCGGCCCTGAGCTGCTGGTGTGGTAACTTTGTGGTTGCCTTGAATCCCAAACGGTGGGCTACCTTGGACCCAACTTTTAAGTGTTTTACTTACCTGTGAACTTAACAAACACCTCCCCCAGGAACTGTTGATTTTTGCAGTGTCCACTTTTAAAATAGCTTGTTGCCATTTTTGTCAAAACTGTACTTGCTATTGTGATTATTCAAAGTTCCTAGAATACCTGAGTGAAATACCTTTCATTTGAAGTATTACTTGTAAATCTTGAACATGTGGTTCTTAAAATAAACTAAGAAAATATATTTTTCTATATAAAAACCTATTGGCCTGGAATTGTCTTTGAGTGTGTGTGTTCCTCACTTATTGCCTGTGTGTGTACAACAGATGCTTAACACTACCCTCTGATAAGCCTACTGCTCGACCACACTACCACAAAATAGAGCATTAGAATTATCTCTTTTTGCCACTCTCTTACCTCTAAGGGGAACCCTTGGACTCTGTGCACACTATTTCTTACTTTGAAATAGTATATACAGAGCCAACTTCCTACACTGCCCCTTTGGGAGGATCTTCTGTCGCAGCAGCAGAGGAATGTCCTCCACCCGAACCTGTCAACTCTGCGACTTCTTGCGTGGAGAGTGAGCGGCGACAGTTGACGTCTCTTGACTTGCCACCCGAAGTCTGTGACGTTATCTTGGCAGCCAGGTGTCCCTCAACCAAAACTGTTTACGCCTGTCGTTGGAAGAAATTTGTGGCATGGTGCATCGACAATTGTCAATCCTCTCTCTGCTCCTCCCTCTCAAGTTCTTCTCTTTATTCTTTCTTTTGCCCGGCAGGGTTCCACCTTGGGCACTCTTAAAGGATCTCTCTCTGCTATCTCTGCTTTCTTAAGGTTACCTGATCAGCCTTCCTTATTTAAATCTCCCATAGCTGGGAGGTTTCTTAAAGGCCTCCCACGTCTCTTTCCTCCTATCCCATTCATCATGCCCCAATGGGATCTTATCCTGGTCTTAACTTACCTTGTGTACCCCGTTTGAACCGCTTCACAACTGTCCTCTAAGGCTCTTGACTATAAAGACTGTCTTTTTAGTTGCCATTACATCTGCCCGCAGAGTTAGTGAACTCCAGGCTCTGTATCTAAGCCACCTTTTCTTGCCATACATCCTGACAAAGTGGTGCTTCGCACGAGGGCTTCTTTTCTACCTAAGGTAGTGACATACTTCCATGTCAGAGAGTCCATCACCTTGCCTACCTTTTATGCACCCTCACATCCCTCTCATGAAGAGGAGAGGCTCCACCGTCTGGACCCAAAAAGAGCATTGGCATTCTATCTTGATCGTACCAAAGATTTCCGGGTGGACGATCAACTCTTTGTGGGATATGTGGGTGCAAAGAAGGGGAAGACGGTGCAGAAGAGGACCATTTCACGATGGGTATTCTTATTCATCAAAATGTGCTACGCTCTGGCTAAAAAGCAACCCCCTGAAGGTTTGAGAGCTCACTCCACCAAAGCTACTGCTGCTACCACATCGCTAGCACGGGGCGTTCCAGTCCTGGACATCTGTCAGGAAGCAACGTGGGCATCCCTACACACTTTTACTAAACACTACTGCCTAGGCAATCAGGTCTGAAGAGACGGCTACTTTGGCTGTTTGGTCCTGCAGGACTTTTTGGTGTGATCTTAGTTTGCAGCCCACCACTGGGGATGGAATTACTCGGTTATCTATTCAAAGGTAAGGAATCTGCAATTAGAAGTCTCTATCAGATGTACAGGTTACTTACCTTTGGTAGCAAAATATCTGGTAGAGACATATTCTAGTTGCAGATTCTTTACCGACTTGCCCATCCTCCCCGCACTGCAAACTGATCTCTAGGGACAGGAACTTCCCCTTAATGGCCCTAGATTTGGCGCATTACTCTGTGTTCTTCATGGCTCTGCGCTACTGGCGTGGAAAGTCGTGAAAAGAAACTGACGTCAGCGTGCCGGGGTGGCGCCTATATATGACCACGACATCATCACGGTGAGCACGACGCCTGCGGAGACGACCAACGCCACCTGACGGTGCGCAGAGGTACTGCTCGAATAAAAAATCTCTGGATCCATTCTGACGCCTGGGGAAATTCAAAGGTAAGGAATCAGCAACTAGAATATGTCTCTACCAGATATTTTATTATCGAAGGTAAGTAACTTGTACATCAAAGCATGGGCTTTCATCACTCTCATCCCTTTTCATTGGTTCCTTTGTGTGCCTTTATAAATTCCTTTCTTTTCATTGGTGAAACATTGCTATTTGTCCCACCTTTGGGTCTGTTTTTCACTTTCATGGCAACTTTCCTTCTTACATGTCCCCCTACTCTTTTATTTATGGTTTGTCGGAGCACTCTTTTTTTTCTCTGTTCGCCCATGAGCGTTCAAGAAGGGCTTCTTTTTTCACCCTTTCCTGTACGCTTCATGAAGGTAAATAATGCCATACTACGGCAATGGTTTAACTATTTTCCAAAATTTGTTTCGATTGGCTGGAGTTCTACCATTGCCGAAGTATGGCATTCTTTCCTTTCCTATTTTGTTTCAATATTGTTTGATTTTGTTTGTTACAATCGGGGAGAGCCGACGCCGAGACTCAAACCAGTTCACCCAGTCCCAAAGTGAGCAGCTCTGTATATTGTGCCGCATTCAGCCCCTCCCGCTCCCCCTTGTGCTACCGTCCCAGTTTCTCACCCCTTCCGCCATGTTCCTTGGTGCTCAATTGCTGCCAACATTGTGCATGGCTATTTCCAGTCCTTGTGAGAGTTAGCGGAAATTAGTAACATATTACTTTACATGAGACGTGTGCACTCGGCAGGGCTATCCATGGCAGGTCTCCGAAACAACACTAATCTTACGAACAAGTCAATGCTACTCGCGACTGCTAGGTTGACACCTCTCGCACAACTGGCACCACCCTCTCCCCGCCCACCTCCCATCCAGCAAATGGGTAGCAGCACGGCATTATCTCTGCCCCATCCTGTATGCGTTCATGAAGGGCTTCTTTGTTTACCCGATCCTGTATGCTTCATGAAGGGAGTTTAACCATTGCTGTAGAATGGCATTTGTTTTCTTTCTGTATTATGTTTTGATTCGCCATGGTTCAACCATTTGCCGTAGTACGGCATTGTTTCCCTTCCTATTTTGTTTCGATATTGTTTACACAGCTACATATAAGCATGCATATTTACCCTGTATACTGTAGTCAGATTAATTTAATTTTTGGTTCATAAACTGCAGATTCTCAGGGATGTAAAACATGCCACAAGATTCCGGAGGTTTGTGCTCAGCTTTATTTCAGTGCGATCAGTGGCCTGCCCAAAACATGTTGCACTGCAATTATGAAACATTGTAGACTATGCGTTCCCTTAGTTTAAAAGTGTGAACTATAAAGATAAAAGGTCATCTGTAATCCAGGCAGAGACGTTTAATCATCAGAATGTTAATTTATGTGCAATATTTGGTAATAATCACATCAGTTGTATAACAAGATGCATTGGTTTATTTGGAAGCAATGTGATACCAATATAGTCAAATGTGTCATTACAACATACTAAACTGTGGTTGTCAATCACAATTATTTGATTATTGTCACTTTAATACTCTCACAATAACCAATAAAATGGGGCTACTGTGTTCGGATTCTATATGCTTTGGACGGGCAGCAAAGCACACCTGTAAAGACAGAGCGCCACATTGTAGATCATGCATTGTTTTATGTATGAAATAGTCTGGGATACCTGCTCTTGTTAGCGAGTTCCTGAAGCACACTGCACGACCCAGTCTGAAGTAATTGTATAGCTCTTCGATGCCTGGCGGCACAGCACCCAGGATAATGTGCTGCATAGCTAAACACTTATGAGTCCCCAAAGGCTAGAGCAATGCTTGTTTTTTGTGGCCTAGCCCCAGCGATTCTCACAGTTTACCCTACTAGGCAAGGGTTTTGGTTACTGTGTGTGACAAATCGTGGATATAAATTTGCTATATGAGCATGTGTTAAAGACAACAGGCTTTTTAAGGATGGATTGTGTTAGACCTGGCAGCTTTTTGGCGTGTCTCTCCTGTCTTTTTGCCTTCTGACCTCCTGGTTTTGGACTCTGTTTTTGATGGTTTATTGTCTCTGTGCACTTTACCACTGCTAATCAGTGCTAAAGTGCAAGTGCTCCCCATATAAATTGTACTGTGGATTGGTTTATCCATAATTGGCATATTTGATTTACTGGTAAGTCTCTAGTAAAGTGCACTAGAGGTGCACAGGGCCTGTAAATCAAATGCTACTAGTGGGCCTGCAGCACTGGTTGTGCCACCCACATAAGTAGCTCTGTAATCATGTCTCAGACCTGCCACTGCAGTGTCTGTGTGTGCAGTTTTGTCTGTAACTTCGACTTGGCTAGTGTACCCACTTGCCAGGCTTAGCCTTCCCTTTTCTTACATGTAAGGCACCTCTAAAGTAGGCCCTAGGTAGCCCCAAGGGCAGGGTGCAGTGTATGGTTAAGGTAGGACATATAGTAATGTGTTTTATATGTCCTGCAGTGAAATATTGCTAAATTAGTTTTTCACTGTTGCAAGGCCTGTCCCTCTCATAGGTTAGCATGGGGGCTACCTTTAAATCTGATTAAAGTGTAGATTCCCTTTGGGAGCGGATGGACATGTGGAGTTTGGGGTCTCTGAGCTCACAATTTAAAAATACATCTTTTAGTAAAGTTTATTTTAAGATTGTGCGTTTGAAAATGCCACTTTTAGAAAGTAGGCATTTTCTTGCTTAAGTCATTCTGTGACTCAGCCTGTTTGTGGATTCCCTGTCTGAGTCAGTTTGACAGTTGGGCTGTTCACACCTCTCCTCTAGACAGTGACACAAAGGGGGCTGGGGTGTATCCTGCATATCTTGATTAGCCATCTGTGCTGGAGGGGAGGGGAGGAGTGGTCACTCACACCTGAAAGGACTGTGCCTGCCCTCACACAATGCCGTCTCCGACCCCCTGGTGAGTGTCTGGGGCCTGGCCTGGACAAGGAAGGATCTTGCAAACACTTGAGACTTTGCTTTGAAGTTTGCCAACTTCAAAGGCAGAACTGGGTATAAGAAGAAGACCCAAAACCCCAGACTTTTAGAATCTTTCGGGAATCAAGAGGGACCTCTGCCCAGGAGAAGAGCTGAAGGAGGAGTTCTGTCCCTTTGCTGTGTTGCTTTGCTGGACTCGCCTGCAGTTGCTGCTTCTGCCTGAAAAGAGTGCAAAGGGTGAACTTTGCTGTGTGTCCTGCTTGAGAAAATTCTCCAAGGGCTTGGAGTAGAGCTTGCCTCCTGTTGGAAGTCTCAGGGACACCAAAGACTTCAGTGTCCTCGACCTGCAGCACTGGTAACTGTGTGTTTTGTGCTGGCCAAGAGGAGAAACCACTGCGACGCTGCCAATGACGCCGCTGGCCTGCACCCTAACCTGCCGACGCCGCACAGTCGCATTGCCCCGCTTTGCACCGCGGCCTTGGTCTCGCCGACGCCGTCATCGGACGACTTCACTGAGCCGCTGCTTGCACCGCGACCTGTGGGCCCGCACTCTGGCGTCGCCTGCTCACACCGCAGCCTAGGCATCCCTGACAACGTCGCTCCTGCTGACACCGGCGCCGCTGCCTGCACCGGGGCCTGTGGACACTGCTCGTGTGGAGCATGAAGCACCGTCCCGTCCCATCCCGCACCGCAGCCCCGGTCCACTGAGGCCAGCACCATCGGCTCCAGTGTCGTCACCAGGCATCTTTGCCTGCCCCATGGCCTGTGGACACCGCTCGTGAGGGTCACGAAGCACCGTCGCGTCCCACACCGCTGGCTTGGGCCTACAGACGACAGTGCTTCCGCAACGACGATGGCGCTGCCTGCACTGTGACCTTTGGACACCGCACATTGCACCGCCCCGCTTCACACTGCAGCCCTGGTCTCACCGACGTCGCTCAACGCAGTCACCGAGCCGTTGCCTGCACCGAGACTTGTGGGCACCGCACGTCGCATCGTCCCGTTTCGCACCGCAGCCCCAAAGCCATCCCCGCCAGCGCACCTGATTTCTTCAGCCCGGAGTTCAATCCCCGAGGTGCGTGACTTCAAGGGCCCGACGACTCCTGCACCGACTCCGGAACCAACGCCAGTAACGCCGCTCTCCGGAGCTCACCGCGAGGATCACGACGCTCTGCGAATCCAAGGTACTGTTTGTGGGTCTACCCGACACAGCAGCTGGCCCGCGATGCTGAGGCCAGCCTGAACTTTTGGTTTTGTTGTTCACGACGCCGTGATAACCCCAGGTGGAGTTATCGACTTCAAGGAACTGTTTTGTTAAGTGCATCTTGCAGCATTCAGATTTTTATTACTGTATGTGGGATTTTTTATTGTATTTGGTCTTGTTTTATATAGATAAATATTGGCTATTTTTCTAAAACTGGTGTGGTGTCCTTTTGTAGTGTTTTCACTTATTACTGTGTGTTTTGTGCAAATGCTTTACACATTGCTTCTGAGATCAGCCTGACTGCTCGTGCCAAGCTACCAAAGGGGTGAGCAGGGGTTATCTGAGCGGGGATCTCCCTTATCCTGACTAGAGTGAGGGTCCCTACTTGGACAGGGTGCAAACCGACTGCCAACTAGGGACCCCATTTCTAACAGATTGTCATTGTGTTGTGCTAAAGAGTGTTAGGCAGGTATCTTGATACATGGAATTTCACACAATCTCGTGCATTACCATAATAGGCAAGGGTTTTGGAGACCCACCCAAACAATCCATGCGGATTCATGTTTGAACTAAGGTATCCTTATTAGGTTCTATTAGTTGACGCTGTACATTAATTTGACAGCTGCATTGTGTACATATTTGTAATTTTTAAATGGTATACCTGATGGCTGCCATGGGGGAAGGCTTTTGACCAACACTTTAGGTCTAACTTGAATATAGTGAACTAGCCAATGATAAAGCTTGTAGGCCTGACTGTTTATTGCGAAATGTTATGATGAAGATGGAAAGCTGGACAACTGACTGTGAAAAACATATGTTAAAGTCAATAGGCATTTAAGGGCAGATTGTAAGTACTCTATATTAAAGCCTGCAGCTATGCATTTTGTTACATGGAATCTTAGAGATTACCGTTCTAATAGGATTACCATAGTAGGCAGAGGCTTTGATGTTGGTTACCCCTCTGACAAATCGTGGGTATAGGAGATGTGCACTGTCATTATCTTTGTTAGGCGTTCCTAGGAGAGAGAATATTTTGCTTTGCCAACTGTAATTTTCTACAGTGTCCTCCGTTTGCTTAAGAAACCCACTTTAATGCTTGCAATTACGGACCAACCTCCCTGCTTATGTTCCCGGCCAAGGTTTCGGGGAAAATTATCAACAGATGCCTCAAAGGCCACCAACTCCTCAACACCACTCAGTCTTGTTTCACACCCATTCACAGTACAGAAACTGCCCTCATTCCTGCCACAGATGACATCCACATGACTGTGGACGGAGGAGACATGTTAGCCACAATCCTTGTGGACCTCTCTGCAACATTTGACACGGTCTTCCACCCCATGCTCAACCAACACCTACATGATATTAGAATACAAGGACACACTCTGATAGATCTGCTCCTTCCTGACTGGAAGGACAGTTAGTCAGCCTGGAATTATATACTTCAGATGCCCGTGACCTCACCTGTGGAGTTCCACAAGAATCCTCTTTGAGCCCAACCCACTTCAATGCATACATGATCCCTGTAGCCAGCATCATCTGCTCTCACAACATCAATGTCCTTTTCTATACTGAAGCACCTAGGTCAAGTTCAATGTCTGCATGACTGAAATCATCTACTGGATGAAAACCCAACTGTATGAAGCTGAACACCAACAAGAACGAAATCACGATCTTCAAGAACAGCACTTCACTGTGGGACTCCACTTGATGGCCAACAGAGGTAGGTATAACATCCATGACAAGAACCTTAGGATCATTATTGACAGCAAACTCGACATAACCACCAAAGTCAATGCTGTCACCACCTCATGCTCCCATATCCTAAAGATTTTGAGGAAGATTTTCAAATTTCCCACAATCAACCCCTAGAAAACTGTCATGCATGCCTTTGTCACAATTAAGTTGAACTATGGAAACACCCTCTGTGCCAGGATTAACCAAAAACTTAGCAGGCCATTCAGAACTCCATGGCCAGAATCACTCTCAACCCCCCACCCTGCAGTCACATCACATTACACCACACCACACCTGAAGGAGCTCCATTAACTCCCCATAAAGAACAAGCACAATTCATTCTCCTCTCCCACACTGTAAAGACACTTGAGAACAATGGCATATCTTTCCTCAAGAATCGCATCTGCTTTCACAAACCATCCACATCCATAGGTCTGATCTGTTTATTATCAAAAGTTATGAAAAAACGCAATAGGCCTGATAAATTGATTGTGAAAAGCATATGTTAAATCAGCATATAAGGGTGGAATGTTATTTCTCTGTATTAATGGCTACAGGTAGATATTTTGTTACATGAAATATCTCAGATTACCTGTGAGAAGAAGGATTTTGGTGTTGGTTAACACCTCTGACAAACCCTAGGATTAGAAGATTTTCATTGTAATAATTCTCACTAGAAACTTTTCTTAGCCGTGCCAGGATCTTGTACTAAACCAAAACTGTATTACAGCCCACTGTAGCAGTCTATTCCGGCCATTAAAGGCCCGCTCCAGCGTTAAAGTCCTGAGCCGAATGCTGGTATAGCCCAGAGGGCTATAAGGTTATTGGAACATTCTGCCACCAGAGGGCAGAATGTTTCAATAGATAAAACAAAGGCCTGACAGAGCCAGAGGGCACTGAAATCCCCTCTGGCTCCATGAGGCCTTTGTTCACAGCAACAGCTATGAACAAAATCATTGGAATGTTGGTGCTCTGGCTTCTCCTGGACATTAGAAGCCCAGAGCACTCAATTGTTTTCAATGGAGCCCCCAACATTCCAATGTTGTAATAATTACATATATCCATATATACATAGTTTGGTATGCATAGAAAGCCTTTGGGACAGCTCTGTTCTGCCATTGGCTTATTTGTGTGGCATTTACGCTCTGCTTACTCCCATAACAGCGTACTGTATGAGGTAATGGTTCAGTCCACATCAGTCATTGGTTTTCTTGTCCTGTGAATGACTGTATTTTATGATCACGTGTCTAGCCACCTGAAAATAAGTGTACTTCAGTGTCAGAGCTGGTTGGCCTGTCTTTTTAGTTTTCAGCGTTCTCCTTTTGTAATTGCCCTTTCATTTCCTAGACACAGAGCACTTTTATTCATAAGCCAGACTTATTGGCATTACCAGTGCTTTTTTTTTTTTTTTTTTTAAACAAGAATGTTCATCTCCGGTCATAGGGAAAGTGTATTGAGACTCTTGGCATCTTTCACCCCTGGCTGCTTTCTGTTTGATCAGTTCTTTGGGGGCACAGCGCATCCACTCTTCCACATTGAGCACTAATCTGCACAGGAGAGGTACAGTTGGAAAAGAGAGAGACTCACCTATCCAGAAGTATTTCTCCCTAGTTTATCCCTACTTCGATTGCTACAGAAAGGTGGTCTGTTAGCAGGCATCTACCCACCAGCCACAGTAAATGGTTCCAAGAGAGAGGAGCGTCCGTCTGGCATGGCAAATTTCTCTCCCATATAAGTTTTGTTCCCCACGGGGACAGTGACTGTAGAGTTTTACCCCCTCCATCTGCTAACACCAAGGAAGCAGAAAGCACAATCGAAACGTTGTGTTTTTTTGTTTTTTAAAGAATGGAGGTAAGCAGATTTACTCCCAATCTGCTCTCCCCGGGTAAATTAGTTGAGGCAGCAGAAAGCATGCTAAACACCAGATTTTCTTATTAATGGGCTGGAGGTGAGACTGTCTTGGCATTGAGTACCACCCTCCACTCCTGGGATTCAAACTCTCTGACCCCCACCCTTGTGGGGTCAGATTGGGGGTTTCCCGAATAAGCCATTTCTAGTTAGGACGAAAGTGCACTTAGACACCAGGATTTTTTTTTTTTAAGATTGGGGTGGGAGATCCCCCACCTTGGCATTAGGTTGCACCCACCACCCCTTTGGGGGAGTGGGGTGGAGATAGAGGCCCTCATTACAACCTTGTCAGTCGGTGTTAAAGCAGCGGTAATACCGCCAACAGGCCGGCGGAAAAAAAATTGAATCACAACCATGGCGGAAACCGCCGACATAGACAGCCACTTTAACACTCTGACCGCCACGGCGGTAGAAACAAACACCACAGCGGTAACCGCCAACAGACAGGCGGAAGGCAAGGTTCCGCCCACTGTAATACAACACGCCTATCCGCCACCTTTTCCGGGGCGGTACCAATGCTATTAAAAGCACAGCAGAAACAGGACTTGGAATGGAAATCACTCACCTTTCGACACTCAAGAAACAATCAGGACGCCATGGAGCCCGAACTATAGGTCCTGCCCATGCTGGTCTACCTCCTCTTGTATCAGGAGCAGGAAATACGCCGGCGACGACCATGGGGAGTACTGCACCTAGCACATAGGGGAGGGGGGGAGGGAAAAGAGTGACACACACAAACACCACCCCCACCCTCACCCACAACACCATACACACAAATACATGCAGCAACATTACATATACACCCTGTCACCCCCTGGAAGAACACAAGGACAAAAGGAAATTATTATAACAAGTGTAATCAATTAAATATCATATAGGCCAAATTCAAAACTCAGTATATACAAATATGTACACCAACTACACAAGTCCGGATATAAATTAAATCATTGTCCGTGGATCAGTGTCCCAAAATGCATGGGCGAAGCCCACACGAGATACCTGACTCGAAACAGAGAGAACACTGCAGGGGCATCAGATGGAAAATAAACAGGCACCTCAGGGGGAGGGGGGCACCTCAGCCGGATGAACGGACGACGCCACTGCTCCATGACCGGGCTCCATGCCCACTGATTGGTCCTCGGGAGTGCAAAGCCAGTGTCTCAAGTCTCTCCAGTGGGTGGTTTGCCCACTGCTTTATCCAAGTGGATAACAGTCTCCACTGGTTCTGGAGGGGGCATTGTTCCCAGAGTGCTTCATCCTGCCAAGGACTGAGGTAGTGGATGTGAATCTCCACTGGTTCTGGAGGGGTCATTGTGCCCAGAGTGCTTCATCCTGCCAAGGACTGAGGTAGTGGATGTGAATCCCCACTGGTCTGGAGGGGGCATTGTGCCCAGAGTGCTTCACATGCAGAGTGGCATGTCCCATTCCCTCACCTGGGTGTGTGTGCCATGAGATTGCCTGGGAACAGGTAGCATGATACTCCATGGAGGCAGACACACACTCCACCCTGCTGTAACTTCGCCTGCCACCTGCAGGTACAAACAGTGCCGGGAGTCATGCCTCATGTACGCTGGGCAGGGTCCAGGACGTCTCCTGCAGCCTCGGATGGCTACCCACTGGGGATGATTGCCATGTCAGCTGTGGTGGCACTGTCTGAGCATGTCGCAGGGCTGCTGGCGGTGCTTGTGGCGGTGTCTGTGGCGGAGGTGCTGGCGGTGGTGCATGTGTCTGCACCTGTTGAGGGACACAGCAGGACATCTCCTGCAGCCTCGGAAGGCTGCCCACTGGGGATGATGCTGGGGACTGTTGCTGAGGCAGCATACGTGCAGGAGGCGGTGCAGGTGGCAGTGTCCACTGCCGTACAGGTTGATGTTGTGTTTGACAGAAGGGGTGACTCTGGTCCCTCATCCAGAGCCACGGTGCCCTGTCTTGACCTGCTCTTCGGCTTGTGTCCCTTCCCCACCTTTGATGTCGCTGCTGGTGCCTTGCCACTGTCCCCTTTTGGCTTGGAGGAGCCCTTGCTTGCTGGTAGGTGCGGCTTCTCCCTCCGGCATGTGGGCACCTTCTTCACCTTGGCAGGTGGCTGAATGGCCTGCTCCTTGGCCTCGCTAGGTGGCACACTGGCAGCCCTGATGGGTGGCGCCCGAGATGAGACCGGACTTGGTGGGACCACTGTGCTGAAGGATTTGGTGGCTGAGGTGCTGGGCTGGGACCTGGACAGCCTGGCACTAGGGGAAGGATGAGGGGGGAGGTGTTGGGAAGAGGTCAATGTTAGACAGAAAAGTTTCTTAGACACACTGGGACGGGAAGATGGAGGGGGTTTGGGAGTGGAGGAAGAGGTAGTGGTTGTAGGAGGTGTACGTTTGCTGAATTTGGGTGAAGGTGCATGGGCCGGAGGCTGTTGTGAGGTGGATGGATGTTGGGTGGGTGTGTCACTGCGTTTGTGTAGTTTGGGAGGAGGGCTCACAGACACACTGGGAGAGGACACACAGGATATGTGAATGGTAGTGGGGGTGGTGATTGCATGTGAGCGGTGTGTGGTGATGGGCATGCTGGTGATGGAGGTAGTGGATGAAGATGCAGTGCATGCAGGTGTGAGTGGAGACGAGACAGGGAGGGAGGAGGAGGATGTGGAGGAGGGGGACACAGTGGAGGCAGTGGATGTTGGTGTGTCTGCATGGGGATGGTGCATATGTGAGTGCTGGTGGGATGTGTGGTGCTTATGTGAGCCATGTCCACTCTTGTGTGTTGATGAGTGTGCATGCTGGTCTGATGGTGTGCTTGGGATAGGCTGAGGTACAGGGGATTGGGCCTGGGTGGAGGAAGATGGAGGGGGGTGGTTGGACACAGGAACAATGGCCGCCATCAGTGCTGAGGCCAGAGCCTGAAATGCTCTCTGTTGGGCTGCCTGGCTAGAATGAATGCCCTCCAAGTATGCATTTGTTTGCTGCAAATGCCTCTCAACACACTGGATGGCATTCAAAATGGTAGATTGCCCAACAGTGACGAATCTCAGGAGGTCAATAGCCTCCTCACTGAAGGCAGCAGGGCTGACTGGGGCAGGGGCGAAGGAGATGCCCACCCTCCTGGGTGAGCGGGCACCAGAAACTTGATGAGGGGCTGCTGGGAGGGCGGTGCTGGTAGGGGGGTGGCGGCTGTACCTGTTGATGCAGTGGGCACAGAGGTGCCCGCCACCGCAAGGTAGCTCTCATCAGAGTCGTCGCTGTCACTGGTGTCTGCTCCTGTCCCCGTCGTGGAGCTGCCCTCACCCTCCGTCCCACTGTCGCCTTCTGTCTCCATTACTGCACCCTCCAGGGCCATATGGGATGCAGCTCCCTCCTGCTCCGGTGCCACTGCTCCTCCGCCAGATGATGCTAATGCACGCAAGGATAGGGTGACAAAACAAAAGGGGGGGGGGGAGACAGAGGGAACCCATGGTTAATGCATGCAACACCACTACTGTTGGCGGACACAACACACAGGGAGCAGCCCTATGCACTAAGCCATGCACTGACAGGGCAGGGGAAAAGCACATGCCCATAGGCGACCCTTTTGAGAACCATTTTATGCACAGCTGGAAGCAATAGGAGCCTGACTAGGTGTAGAGGGCAAATACCACCTCTGGGGTTGGACAGGGAATGAGGCTGCACATCAATGGATCAACCTTTGCGTGTCTGCCCTGGCCTTGGGGAAACCACAGCTCACCTCCCCCACCCAGACACCTCGTAATGAGTGCAGAGTCAGCTGAATGAGAGTGTACTCACCCCCTTGTGGCTGCTGTGATGCCCTTAAGCGCCCATCCAACTCCGGATATGCCACTGCCAGGATCCGGTACATCAGGGGGGGTCATAGTGCGACGGGCACCCCTTCCACGTTTGGGAGGCCATCCCCAGCTGGGCCTCCGCCGTCTTCTTGCTCCAGCGGCGCCAGTCCTACCATCTTTTCTGGCAGTGGGTGCTCCGTCTATGGTAGACCCACACGGTCCGCATTCCCTTGGCGATGGCACGCCAAATTCCCTTCTTCTGGTGGGCGCTGACCTAGAGGAAAAGTGAATTTATAATGGATGTTACTCTCCCGTACAGTTCTTCTCACACGTTGCCCACAAACCTCCCACCATGGCCCAGACTTACATTCACACACCATCCTCACATGCTGGCCTGTCCCCCCCCACTCCTCCGTGTCTCTTCCATCCACGGCACTCCATACAATCATGTGCCATCCACCTTGCACACAGTTGACTCACCTGTTTGTCTGGAGGACCGAACTGTTGTGTGTACTGGGGGAGGACCCCATCCACCAGTTTCTCCAACTCCTCCGCAGTGAAGGCAGGGGCCCTTTTCCCAGACACTGTAGCCATTGTCGCTTCCAGACACAGGTCACAGCAGCACTTGCAGTGTAGGTCCTCTCCTGTTGAAGGTTAGGTATCCAGTGAGGGAACTGATAGAAAATGGTGGTCACGTCCACGGCGGTGCGTACCGTCACCGCCGGCGTACATCCTCATTGGCTCCTGGAACCCATAGGGCCCAATGATAACCAATGCTGAATTGCGCCGCGGTCTTCGACTGCCTACCGTGACGGTGTACAACGACAGCGCAGTTACCTCATTTCCCCTTGTCTCACCTTACAGGTCAGGCAGCCGCCATTTCAGGGGGCCACATGCAGGGCAAATAACTGCGTCACACCTATTTAGGCCATGAATACGGACAGACAAAAGGCACATAGAGAAATTTTAATGCTTGTGCTAAACAGCCTTGTGAAACCTATGTGTTGTATGACCCTCTGCTCACCGTTCTCCTCCATAGGGCAAGTCAGCTGGGGCAGGTGATGAGATGGCGGCATCCTCCGGTATACAGACCCCTGGTGGACCTGTCGACAATGGAAGACAGACACATAATTATCACTTACAGACTTAATTGCGCAAAAATCCAGGATCTGTGTGCCCAGTTGGAGCCTGACCTGATGTCAGCTATCGGCCATCCTACAGGAATCCCCCCTCTTGTGCAGGTGCTGTCAGTTTTCCATTTCCTAGCAAGTGGGTTTTTTCAAACAACAGTGGCCATAGCATCGGGGATGTTCCAGCCTATGTTCTCCAACGTGTTGTCCAGAGTGTTGTCTGCCCTGCTGAAACACATGCGCAGCTACATCATTTTCCCTCAGGTGGAGGATTTACCCACAGTGAAAGGTGACTTCTATGCCCTGTGACTTATCCCCAACATCATTGGTGCCATTGATGGTACACATGTGGCATTTGTCCCCCCACGCAGAGATGAACAGGTGTACAGAAACCAGAAAAGCTACCATCCAATGAATGTGCAGATGGTGTGTTTGGCAGACCAGTACAGTATCCTGGCTCAGTGCATGACACTTACATTTTGAGGAATAGCAGCATCCTTTATGTGATGGGGCAACTCCAGAGGCACTATGTGTGGCTAATAGGTGAGCCTAAAGTCCCCACACAGTTTCATTTGCTGTCTGGGTATGGGAGATTCCCTAATGTTTGTAGGATGTCTAACTGTTGTCCCTCGATAGTTGCAGGTGACTCTGGTTACCCCAACCTGTCATGGCTACTGACCCCAGTGAGGAATCCCAGGACAAGGGCAGAGGAACGCTACAATGAGGCACATGGGTGAACTAGGAGGATAATAGAGCACACCTTCGGCCTCCTGACGGCCAGATTCCGGTGCCTCCATCGGACAGGTGGATCCCTATGTTACTCACCGAAGTAGGTGTGTCAGATCATCGTGGCCTGCTGTATGTTGCACAACCTGGCTTTGCGATGCCAGGTGTCTTTTCTGCTGAAGGATGGGCCTGATGGTGGTCTTGTGGCAGCTGTGCAGCCTGTGGACAGTGAAGAAGAGGAGGCAGAAGAAGATGTAGACAACCGAAACAACAACATCATGCAATACTTCCAGTGAGACACAGGTAAGAGGATGGAACTGCTTCCCACATCTCATACTATTGTAGGACAAAGCATAAGTCTACCTTTTTACCTCTGTGTATGGACCCCGACTTGTCATTTTGGCTTTCCATTTCACAGATCTGGGTCCCAATTTGTGCCCTCTGCCATGTTTACTCCTGGCCTGAAGCTGTGTAACATTGGAATGTGAACAAGTACATTGACATTGCTATATTTCAGAGATGTTGCAGTTACACATTTGTGAAAGCACAGACTGACTCCAGATTTTTGGGTGATTCAAGGATGTCTATTTCTGTGCTAATAAGTGGAGGGGGGGGTGAAATGGGTTGGGGTGATGGTGGAGGAATGTCCATGTCAGAGTCCAGTCTCTTGGTCTCACATGTGCATTGTCCAATTCGGCTTGCAAGGGGAGCAATGGCAGTTTAAGGTGGACAGGGTGACAAAGTGGGACAGAAGGGTGACATTCAGGAAGGTCTTATTTCCTGGCAGGGGTCTTGGCAATGTTCTCTCTCTTGTTCCTGGATCTCAGGGACAGTTTGTGGGGTGGTTCTCCTTCTGCAGGGGGAGGGGTGCTGGTGGCCTGTTGGTCCTGTGGCAGTGCCTCCTGTCCACTAGCGCCGGCGGAGGTGGAGGGCTGTTCATCGTCCAGGCTAGTGTCAGGGGCCCGTTGGTGTCACACTGTGCCCCTCATGGTGTTGACAAGGTCTGCCAGCACCCCTGCAATGGTGACCAGGTTGTTGTTGATGGATTTCAAGTCCTCCCTGCTCCCCAGGTAGTGTTCCTCCTGCAGCCGCTGGGTCTCCTGAAACTTGGCCAATACCGTGCCCGTGGTCTCCTGGGAATGTTGGTATGCTCCCATGATGTTGGAGAGTGCCTCGTGGAGTGTCTGTTCCTTGGGCCTGTCCTCCCCCTACCGCACAGAGGTCCTCCCAGCTTCCCTGTTATCCTGTGCCTCTGTCCCCTGAACCGTGTGCTCACTGCCACTGTCCCCAGGTCTCTGAATTTCTTAGGTTGGTGGGTTTGCCTGGGTTCCCTGTAGTGGTGGACACACTGCTGATTGATGTGTCTTGGGGACAGAGGGATGGGCCCACTGGGTGGGTGCTGTGCTGGTGTTTCCTGAGGGGGGAGGGTCTGTGGTGGCTTGTGACAGTGGCAGTGGCAGGGTAACCGACTGTCCAGAGGTCCCTGGTGGGCTGGGCTGGTCATCTTGATCCAGGCGTGCAGAGCTGCTGTCATCATTTTGGGCCTCTTCTGGGGGGAGGGGGGGGACTGGTTATGTCTGGCACCTCCTGTCTGGTGACGTTGGGTATGGGTCCTGTTGAAGTGTAAATGCATAGTTTTAGTATCTGTGTGTGCCATCTTGTGCATTGGGTGAGGTACCCTTTATTCCTGTGCTTGCATCATTGTGTTTGCCCTTTTGTGATAGTTGCTTTGGGGTCGGTGTGGGTATCTGTACTGGACATGCTTTGGTGACGGTGGTCCATGCATAGGTGTTGCATGCAAGGCCTTGGTAATGAGATGTGTGTGTTGTGATAGTGGGACATATGTGAGATGATGGAGTGATGGGAGTCAGTGTAAGGGTGGGGTATGTGATGGCATGCAGGCGGGGTGGGGGGGATATGGTAATAAAGATATGACTTACCAGAGTCCAGTCCTCCTGCTACTCCTGCGAGGCACTCAGGATGCAGTATTGCCAAGACTTGCTCCTCCTATGTTGTTAGTTGTGGGGGAGGAGGTGGGGGTCCACCGCCAGTCCTCTGTACAGCAATCTGGTGTCTGGATACCACTGAACGCACCTTCCCACATAGGTCATTCCACCTCTTCCTGATGTCATCCCATGTTCTTGGATGCTGTCCCACTGCGTTGACCCTGTTGACGATTCTCCGCCATAGCTCCATCTTCCTAGCAATGGAGGTGTGCTGCACCTGTGATCCGAAAAGCTGTGGCTCTACCCGAATGATTTCCTCCACCATGACCCTGAGCTCCTCATCTGAAAACCTGGGGTGTCTTTGAGGTGCCATGATGTGGTGTAGGTGATGTGTGAGGCAGTGGCGGCCCGTCCTTTAGGGCGGAGGGGGCATGCCCCCCCACCCCATGAAGAGTGTCTGTCAGGCTGAACAAAGGTCAGCCTGACAGACACTCTTCATGTTCAGGTCAGCAGCCAGGAGCAGACATGCGCGATTTGCGCAGACTCCTGGCTGCCTGAGCTGAACTTTGCTGGGCTGAGGAGATCACGACCCTTATGGGCGTGACCTCCTCGGCCCAGCAAAGGTGCCTCGTGGCCCTTCCCTGGGTGACGAGGAAAGCGTTACCCATTGACACTCTCCCTGGGCACTTCAGGTTTAAGCCCTGAAGTGCCCAGGGCGAGTGTCAATCAGTGACACTTCGTCACAGAGTGGGGTGGGGTCAGCAGTCTCACTGACCCCATCCCACTCTGTGACGAGGCTGGGACTGCTGCCTTCCCTCATTGGCTGACCTCAGGTCAGCCAGTGAGGGAAGGCAGCAGTCCCAACCCTCCTGGGACCCGGAGGCTAAAGGTAAGTGTGTGTGTGTGTGTATGTATGTATGTGTGTTATGTTTTACATTGAATGTTTGGTGCGCACGTGTATGTTTGAATGGAATGAGTGTTGTTAATGGATGAGCATGCGTGCGTGTCTGTGTGTGAAAGAATGAGCCTGTGTGTGTGTGTTTGTGTGTGTGCCCTGCCCGCCCCCCTCCCAAAGCTGCCGGCCACCACTGGTGTGAGGTGCTGCCTGGTGTGATGTGGGGGGATGTGTTGGTGTGTGTTGTTTGAGGTGCGTGGATGTTGTATGGGTGATGGTGTTGTGTGCCTGTGGATGCTGGTGTTGTGTTTGCTAATCTCTCTCTCTGGGCTTCTTCCAAAAAAATAGTTGTAAGGGTTTGTGGGTAATGTGGGTGTGTGTTTTATAGTGTTGTGGGTATTATGTGTATCAGGTGTGTGGATTTCGAATTGTCCAATGTAGTTGTGTTTTGTAAGTGTGTGTGTATTTTGAGCGCGGCAGTGTGTACCGCCAATGGATTACCGCAGTTGAAAGACCGCCGCGTTGATTCGTGGGTCGTGATGGTGTGGGCGTATTCTTGTTGGAGTGACAGTGTAGGTTTTGGTATCACCAGTTTATCACTGACCTTTGGTGTGTTGGACTTGTGTGGGTGTCTGTATTGTGGCAGATTCCGAGATGTGGGTCGTAATACCTGTAGCGGAATTCCGCTGCCGCAACGGTATGTTGGCGGTCTTCAGCACGGCAGAAAGCAGGATTTACCGCCAGGGTTGTAATGAGGCCCAGAGGCTTTTACCCTAATATGCCTTTACCATGGCAGTTTTGTGTTATAGACTGGGCTGCAGATGTTTGTGCAGCTCCTTCTGAATGTATTACGCCAGGGCTCATCTTGCACCTGGTATGAATTATGATGGTTTGCACTTTGTCTTTGCACCTATGCCATATTACAGACCCGGGTGCACAGGAAAAACCCTTGTGAGAGGAGCATAGACAGTGCATCCCTTTGAAAGACGCAGTACCAATTTCAACCCACAAGTCATGTCTTTACTAATATTTTCCTCAGCACAGAAGCAAGCTGTATGTGTTTGCTTCTGCACTAAGCACAGAGCTGATTTTCATCGGAAGCACTGACCCAAGCATACCTAAGTAACTTTGTCCCCGATGTGTAATTTGGGCCCAGGGATGTTTTTGACATTTTTTATTTATATTTTTAAAGAATCGTGTGCTGGCTAGGCTGTCCTGGCATCGGGCCATTGACCCTTGAAGACCAACAGTCTCTCTACCTGCCCTCTCCCCCAACCCAATAAATAACACTGTCTTCTAGGCCCCCGAGGCTCAGAGCCTAGCACAGCCATCCCATGGCAAATGTGAGGAAAATTGGACACCTTTGGGTGTAGATTTCACATAGAGTAGTCCCATTCTGGCTTCCGACAGCACCTCCAATACCACAGGCCCAGCTCATGTTTATTCGTCAGATCAGAGGGCAGATTGGGTGCATTAACCACTAATGTTCTATCCCCAAAGGGGAAGATATCCCTCGCCAGCCCCTCCAGCAAGAAAGGTGAGGAAAGGATGAGGTGGGAAGCCAGACTACTTTACCATCGGACCCTATCATGGGCCCCCTTCAGTAGTTCTGCCCTTAGGAGGAGGAAGAATGGGGGTTTTCTTTCCTCTTTTCTACTCCATATGTCACCTCTACACACAAAGGAATCCCAGTTTCCTCTCGCTTGCCATTAGAAATGGCTACAGTATTCAGACTCTTACTCGAGTGGCACCAGGGAGCCCAACAAACCATGGGCATTTCTGAAATTTAAAGACCCACTTGCATCCGTGGTGGTGTGGCTTGAATTGAACCAAGCACATTTTCTCACTCAGAATACCCCACAAATGTCAAACATACCTTAAACGTCCCATTTTCTCCCTATTTCCACTTGGATAGCTATAACATTTTGGCCTCGGTTCGCTGGCACTCTGGGAAACCTACCAACATGACGTATTTCTAAAACTTAGAGACTGTGAGAATCCAGGGTGGTTTGACTTGCATTGATTCCACCACGTTTTATTAACAAGAATTTACTGCAAACGGCAAAGTATGGGACTAAAATCTAATTTTTGCCAGATATATGTGTTGGGAATCTCAGCCACTTTCAATCAGTGGCCAAAATCTTGCCACAGAGCATTTCCACACTTCACCCAAAACAGGAATGGACTTTATGCATGCCATATAAACTGGCCAAAACTAACCATGTTAAGTCCTGACTGTCATCATACAGAAAGTTTTAACCAGTTTCGTTTGTGGGCGATAGGCCCTTCTCCACACGTTGTGCACCATTTTTATAATGATATTTGTGGGAAAGCTTATTGGTAAGACTTTTGTCAATCCTTACGGATTTGAGAACTTTTCCTCAGAGAAATGTGAGAAAATTTACACAAACTGAACACAGGAAACCCTACATGTTTTACATGTCCAGAGTGTGTCCCTGAGGCCCAAGACAGTTGCCTTGCTGCCTTTTTGAAGTGTGTAGCAACCTCATATATTATTGGGTGCACCCATCGACCCTTGCAAGGTACAAATGAAGTTTCAGAATTGTTTATTTTTAAGCCACATGTACAGATGAAACCTGATGAGTAGGCTATCCTGTTTTAGATATAAACCAATAATAACTGATAAAACCCCATTGAAAGGGAAACAGACCTCAGCAGTGTAAACAAATAAACTGTTGCACAAGCACAAACTAAAATACAATTCAAAGAGAGAGAGAGAGAGAGAGAGAGAGAGAGAGAGAGAGAGAGAGAGAGAGAGAATAAGTCACTTTTATTTCTTCTTGAAGGGGCCAACACAAGGTAACTATTATACAAGGTAACACCAGGAAAGACAAGTCTATGATTATTCTGCTTGAGTATTGTTTAGAGATGTCACCAAAATGTTACTTCTTGCTTTTCTTTGCAGTTTTATGTGCTTGGATTAAAGGTGTAGGATTTAGAAGCATGTATCAGGTCTGATCCATTTAATCTAAACACTATAGAATATTAATATCATATGTTCTTTTGGCACTGTTAAATTTTTCGCTGATTTGTGAAATGGCTGGCTCATACGACTCTTAGCCAATATATATCATCACATTTACCCTTCAGAAAAAGAATGGGTACATCTGCCTCTTTTTCTAACATGTCAATATTGATAGCAGGTCACCTGTCAAACACAGCAGACTTCAACCATTCAAAGCAAAGTGCCATAACAGGTACCTGCGAAAAGAGTGATGTCACCATGCACGTATGAGAGTGGTAAGAAAAATGACCAGACTTCCCACATACCATTAAAATTCACAGCCGCAAAGTGTCCCATTTTTATGTATGAAGCCTTCAGCTAATCCTGGCTTTTTACTGAACTACACTTTGCTACTGGAGTTTTTAGCCCATAGTTACAATTTTAACAGCACCATTTCAAGTCCCAGAATACAATGTGATGTATGTTAAAAGGCCAGGGTGACTTAGCCAGATGTTTGCCATGGGGAAATGTAGTGGCTGTGCATGTCCACACAAGAGCAGCTCCACCTTAATGTAATCAGGCTAAAAGTGACAAAAGTAGTGACAAGCAGGCATAAAGCATCACTTTTGTGGTGCCTTTGAATACAGGGCTATAAATTAGTCAGGTGTAATTAAACCTTTTAAAGATTTCACAACGTACTATGTGTGCAAAATTGACCAGCAATTGTGTCTAGGAATTTGTTTATGAAAACATTTGAATATTGCAGACAGAGTCCCGACAGTGAGTTTATGAGATGTGAGAATGCAATATACATACTTTCTTGGCTTAAAGGGGTATAACAGTAGACCAATGGACACACTGCTAATGGGAAGACCCTACATTCTGTGCATAGTCTCCTTTAGACTAAATAAGTGCTTTTTAGCAATCAATGCAAAAGACAACATGTAAGGAAATGGCTCCCTGGTGCAGTTACCCCCCACTTTTTGCCTGATATTGATGCTGACTTGACTGAGAAGTGTGCTGGGACCCTGCTAACCAGGCCCCAGCACCAGTGTTCTTTCACCTAAAATGTACCATTGTTTCCACAATTGGGACACCCCTGGCACACAGATATGTCCCTTGTAAAAGGTACCAGTGGTACCAAGGGCCCTGTGACCAGTGCTTGAAATGGAAAAATTAAAGTGCCGGTACTCTGTGCCAGAGTACCTGCTTGTTCCTGAGAAGTGCCGGTACTCTCCTATTAAAAGTATTACGTTTTTCTTGAAATGTGCCGGTACTCTCCCTCTCAAAATAAAAAAGTGCCGGTACTCAGTACCGGACAGTACCGGCTCATTTAAAGCACTGCCTGTGACCAGGGAAGGTCTCTTAGAGCTGCAGCATGTGTTGTGCCACCCTTAAGGACCCCTCACCTAACACATGCACACTGCAATTGCAGATTGTGTGTGTTGGTGGGGAGAAAAAGGCAAATTCGACATGGCATCCCCCTCAGGGTGCCATGCACACAAAATACTGCCTGTGGCATAGGTAAGTCACCCCTCTAGCAGGCCTTACAGCCCTAAGGCAGGGTACACTATACCACAGGCGAGGACATAGCTGCATGAGCAATATGCCCCTACAGTGTCTAAGTCTATTCTTAGACATTGTAAGTACAGTGTGGCCATATTAAGTGTATGGTCTGGGAGTTTGTCAAAAACTAACTCCACAGTTCCATAATGGCTACATTGAATACTGGGAAGTTTGGTATCAAACATCTCAGAATAATAAACCCACACCGATGCCAGTGTTGGATTTATTAAAAAATGCACACAGAGGGCATCTCTAAGATGCCCCCTGTATTTTACCCAATCCTTCAGTGCAGGACTGACTGGTCTGTGCCAGCCTGCTGCTGAGAGATGAGTTTCTGACCCCATTTGACGAGGACCTTTGTGCTCTCTGAGGACAGAAACAAAAGCCTGCTCTGGGTGGAGGTGCTTAACACCCCTCCCCCCCCTTTCAGGAACTGTAACACCTAGCAGTGAGCCTCAAAGGCTCAGGCTTCGTGTTACAATGCCCCAGGGCACTCCAGCTAGTGGTGATGCCTGCCCCCTGGACACAACCCCCACTTTTGGCGGCAAGTTCAGGGGAGATAATGAGAAAAACATGGAGGAGTCACCCACCAGTCAGGACAGCCCCTAAGGTGCCCTGAGCTGAGGTGACCCCTGCCTTTAGAAATCCTCCATCTTGGTTTTGGAGGATTCCCCCAATAGGATTAGGGATGTGCCCCCCCTCCCCACAGGGAGGAGGCACAAAGAGGGTGTAGCCACCCTCAAGGACAGTAGCCATTGGCTACAGCCCTCCCAGACCTAAACACACCCCTAAATTCAGTATTTAGGGCCCCCCAGAACCTAGGAAACTAGATTCCTGCAACCTAAAGAAGAAGGACTGCTGACCTGAAGCCCTGCAGTGAAGACGGAGATGACAACTGATTTGGCCCCAGCCCCACCAGCCTGTCTCCCTACTTCGACGAAAACTGCAACAGCGACGCATCCAACAGGGACCAGCGACCTCTGAAGCCTCAGAGGACTGCCCTGCATCCAAAGGACCAAGAAACTCCCGAGAACAGCGGCCATGTTCAACAAACTGCAACTTTCTGCAACAAAGAAGCAACTTTAAAGACTCCACGTTTCCCGCCGGAAGCGTGAGACTTTCCACTCTGCACTCGACGCCCCCGGCTCGACCTGCAGAAAAGTAACACCTCAGGGAGGACTCCCCAGTGACTGCAAGCCCGTGAGTAACCAGAGACGACCCCCCTGAGCCCCCACAGCAACGCCTGCAGAGGAAATCCATAGGCTCCTCCTGACTGCGACTGCCTGTAACAAGGGACCCGACGCCTGGAACCATCACTGCACCCGCAGCCCCCAGGACCTGAAGGAACTGTACTCCAGTGCAGGAGCGACCCCCAGGCGACCCTCTGCCTAGCCCAGGTGGTAGCTACCCCAAGGTGCCCCCCCTGTGCCTGGCTGCATCGTTGAAGAGACCCCCAGGTCTCCCCATTGATTCCAATCCAGAACCTGACGCCTGTTTGCACTCTGCACCCGGCCGCCCCTGTGCTGCTGAGGGTGTACTTTCTGTGCCTGCTTGTGTCCCCCCGGTGCCCTACAAAACCCCCCTGGTCTGCCCTCCAAGGACACGGGTACTTACCTGCTGGCAGACTGGAACCGGGGCACCCCTGTTTCCATTGAAGCCTATGTGTTTTGGGCACTTCTTTGACCTCTGCACCTGACCTGCCCTGAGTTGCTGGTGTGGTAACTTTGGGGTTGCCTTGAACTCCCAACGGTGGGCTACCTTGGACCCAACTTTTAACCCTGTAAGTGTTTTATTTACCTGTGAACTTAACAATTACTTACCTCCCCCAGGAACTGTTGATTTTTGCATTGTCCACTTTTAAAATAGCTTAATGCCATTTTTGTCAAAACTGTACATGCTATTGTGATTATTCAAAGTTCATAGAATACCTGAGTGAAATACCTTTCATTTGAAGTATTACTTGTAAATCTTGAACCTGTGGTTCTTTAAATAAACTAAGAAAATAAATGTTTCTAAATAAAAACCTATTGGCCTGGAGTAAGTCTTTGAGTGTGTGTTCCTCATTTAGTGCCTGTGTGTGTACAATAAATGCTTAACACTACCCTCTGATAAGCCTACTGCTCGACCACACTACCACAAAATAGAGCATTAGAATTATCTCTTTTTGCCAATATCTTACCTCTAAGGGGAGCCCTTAGACTCTGTGCACACTATTTCTTACTTTGAAATAGTATATACAGAGCCAACTTCCTACACAACAATGTTCAGTAAATATTTGAAAAACACAGTTTTTTTCTATTTTGGGGGGGTAGGTGGCTAAATTAATACCAATAAACAGGGATTTCTAAAGGTTTTGAAAACAGCGATAACAGGCCACTGAAATCCACCAAAGATAAACACTGAAAACAGGACAGCTTACCATTGTGCTTTTGTATCAAGTTGGATGTGGAAGAGCGTTCTCAGAAAGTAGACATCTTGCACGAGGCCGAGCCCCGCACCACCTCCCCAGCCACTTTCGAAGACTGGACACCCTGGTCAGTTCAAGGTAGTATGGCTTGTATGGATCTCAATACTTTTGCTTACCCAAAATGTCCTAAATATGTAAAACTTTGAGTAAAATAACAGTATTCTGGTACAGCTTGGCAGCGTTGTCCAATATTTTGAGTAATTGTAAAATTCAGTGGTTATTGTTTTTTCTTTTTTGCTATGTGCATAATCACAAACATTGTGTTTTTCTAGTGCTTTTAAAGAACCTTGATTTTTTTTTTTCCTTCCTTGCCTCATTCTTTCCTGTTCTCAATTATTCCTACATTCTTTCCTGCTCCCAACTGCCTTTTTTGTACTCTTAATTCAAGTTGCTCTTGTAAGTAAGTTTTAATCATTTCTCTCAGCTTCCTGCCAATTTTCCCTGCTCTCAAATCCATCTTTCCAGCATTTCAGTCACACCCATTGTCAAGGATGTGCATCAACAGAGATATGATTGCACCTCATTAAGATTTGGTTGTAATAGGTGAAAGGGTAATGCTGGCCATTTAACATACCTTCCTGCTAATTTGGTCATCAGATAAACGGCGAAGATTTGATGAATTAAGATGTTCTGCTTCAAGCATGAACTATATATAGTTTGGGGGGTCGGGGTTATATAATTATAGTCTTTCCAAAAGAAGAGCTTTTTTGTTTCACAAATAACTTTGGCAATGGTTGATGAATCTTTGCAAATTCTTCCCAAGAAAAGGGAAGGAAAAGTGGGAGGGGTCCCAAAACACAATTTGGCTGAATAGAATTAAACCAAATTTGGCAGAAACTGCATAATTACTCAGAAAATGTAATTTTTGTGGTTTGATGTAAATCTGTTAAGAGTTGTTTGAGAAATGAAGGTTAGAGAAATATTGATATTGGGGCTAGGCTTGTCCAGAAATGGTCTGATTGACAGCTTGAAAGGGGACTACTGTAGTCAATCCTGATATGCTAGTCAGTTTGAAAAATATCTTGTGGCAGCCATTGTAGAACTCGGGTCCCTGCGTCTTGAAAATGAATTCACAAAAATATATAAGGTGGCAGGATAAGCACACCCTGACCCCAAATGGCATTTAGGGGGCCCCAAAGAGAGCCGTTCCCTTTATTGGCTGGTTACATCTTGGACAACCTGTTGTGGCAGCCATTATTAGACTCTGGGACTTCGTCCGCATTGAAATTAATAGAAGAAAGACCTGTTTTTGAGTGTCACAATAAAGGAGCACATGACCAGGATGATAACAGATTTTAGTCACAATGTAATCATTTTTAGGTGGTACCATACTGATTTTAGGAATTGTGGTTATGTGATTTTACCCTGTGTAAAAATGCTGATCCTCTACTGGGATTTGATATACTATGTTTGAGAGAAAACTGCCTCTCTCGTGATTTTCTCAGAGGTTATGGAAGGTGCTCTCAAAGCTAAAACAAGGGCATTTTCTTTAAGTTCACACTCTTTCTCAGCTGCGTAAGAATAAAATCAGACATTACAGGAAAGTGCCCTTATTGGCATGGTTACCCCTACCCTCCCCCACACACACAAACTTTTTGCCGGATACTGATGCCAACTTGACTGGGTGTGTGCTGGGATCTCAGCATCAGTGTTCTTTCCCAAAACGTGTACCATTGTTCCCACAATTCGCACACCTCTGGCACATAGTTAAGTACCTTGTAAAGGGTACCCATGGTACCAAGGGTACTGTGGCCAGGGAAGGTCCCCATTGGTTGCAGCTTGTATTATGCCACCCTGGGGGACCCCTCATCAAGCACATGCACACTGCCTTGCAGCTTGTGTGTGCTGGTGGGAAGAAAAAGACAGTCAACATGGCACCCCTCCAAGGGTGTCATCCCACAAACCACTTCCTGTGGCATAGGTAAGTCACCCCTCTAACAGGCCTTACAGCCCTAAGGCAAGGTGCACTATACCACAGGTAAGGGTATAGCTGCACGAGCAGTATGACCCTACAGTGTCTAGGTCCATTCTTAGACATTGTAAGTGTAGTGTGGCGATATTGAGTATATGGGCTGGGAGTTTGTCATTATGAACTACACAGCTCCATAATGGTTTCACTGAATACTGGGAAGTTTGGTATCACACCTCTCAGCACAATAAACCCACAATGATGCCAGTGTGGCATTTATTGACAAATGCACCCAAAGGGCATCTAGAGATCCCCCCCTGTATGTTAGCCAAACTGCTGGTGCGAGACTGATCAGCCTGTGCCAGTCTGCCACTTTCAGATGAGTTTCTGACCCCATTTGGCGAGGGCCTTTGTGCTCTCTGAGGACAGAAACAAAACCCTGCTCTGGGTGGAGGTGCTTAACAACCCCCCGCCCCCCCAGAGGAACTGTAACACCTGGTGGTGAGCCTCAAAGGCTCAGGCCTCCGGTTACAGTGCTCCAGGGCACTCCAACTAGTGGAGATGCCATAGGACAAAGCCACACTTTTGGCTGCAAGTCTGGTGGGAAAATTAGGGAAAACAGGGAGGAGTGACCACGTCAGCTGGGAACATGCCTAAGGTGTCCAGAGCTGAGGTGACCCCATCCTTGCAAAGTCCTCCATCTTGGTTTGGAGGACAGGGACCAATAGAGTTGGGTCTGTGTCCCATTCCCTAAAGGGAGTGGACACAGGAAGGGTGTAGCCACCCTCAGGGTCAATAGCAATTGGCTACTGCCCTCTGACCCCTATAATGCCTCTAAATCCAGGATTTATGTGCTCCCCTGAACCTAGCTCATCATACCCCTGGCGACCTCACAAGGAGAAAGGAGGACTGCTAAGCTGACCCCTCGCAGAGAAGGCTGAAGATGCAAACTGACTTGGCCCCAGCCCTACCAGCCCATATACAGCTTCTAATGCCCTGCTAAAAAGAAGGCGACACATCCTGCAGGGCCAGTGACCTATTAGAGTCCTCAAGAGGACTGTCTGCACCCCAGAGGACCAAGAATTCCCATGGACAGCGGCCCTATCCAAGAAGAAACCCCATCCAAGGACTCCAGAGCCTCCCCGGATCCGCAAGTCCTGTCCACTCTGCACCCGACACCCACGGCCCATGTCCAGGTGGCCCCACTGACTGGAGCCGGTCCCCAGGTGATTCTGAGCAAGTGCCCACCCTGGGTTGACCCCGCCTGTCCAACACAATGACACTCGCAGCCTGAATCCAGAAGACCCCTCTGACCGCAACAGAACCAGATGAAGATTCCTGACGCCAAAATGTAACCCTGCAACCGCAGCCCTCTGGCCTTGGGGAATCCGACCTTTGGTGCAGCAACATCCAGCAGGCACCCCCCCTCTCCTTATCAAGCCTTTGGTTACCCTGAACCGACTCCCTGGACTTCACCTGCAGCATCTCTGTAACCCTCAGGGTCCCCCTATAGGAATGCATTGGGAGCCAGACACTTGTTGCACCCGGCTGCCCCTGCGCCACTGAGGGTGTGTGTTTGGTGCTGACTTGTGCCCCCCCTGGTGCTCACCTAAACCCCCCAGGTTTACCCTCCGAAGACGCGGGTACTTACCTCCAAGCAGGCTTGATTCCAAGTGCCCCTAGTCTCCCGAGGAGCCTATGTTAAATCGACCTCAATGTTGACCTCTGCACCCATCCGGCCCCTAACTGCTGGTGGTGGGTGTTTGGGGTTAACTTGAACCCCAACCTGTGAACATCCTTACCCCCAGAGACTGGAACTGTAAGTCTTACACTTACCTCAAAACTGTGCTAACTTTTCTCCCCCCTCTAGAACTGTTTCTGAAAATTGCATTGTCAACTTTTAAAACAGATTATTGCAACTTACTCAAAAACCATATAACTTGCCAATTTGAACCAAAGTGGTATTGATACATATGTTTGATACAAAATATATTTTTGCTATATAAAAGCAATTGGTCTGGAATTAAGTCATTGAGTGTGTGCGTCTTTTATTGACTGTGTGTGTACAACAAAAGCTTTGACCTACCCAGCCACACTATCACAAAAGAGAGCATTGGTATTATCTATGTTAGCCTCTGTTAAGCCTCTGGGGGAACCCCTGGACTCTGTGCACACTATATCTCATTTTGATACAGTATATACAGAGCTAGCTTCCTAGAGACATACTGAGTAAAACATGTACTTCCTACTGAAGCAGCAGCCTGTCAGTTGATTTCCCAATGTACTACTACAGCTTCACACAGTGTTCTAATGAATATCTAGAGTGCTAGCATTCTTATTTATGGCAAAAATGTAGCACACCTGAGGCCATCTTGATTGAATCAAAGCTATAAAATATGTCCTTTAGGCATTAACAAAACGAGGGTTTTTTTGTGATAGAACGTGTAGTTAGCCCTTTAGAAACTAAGGTTAGGACCTGTTTTCTATGCATATCTTCCTCATTCATTTCAGTAAAACTTTTACATTCAGCCTGAAACGTATACTTTAAACACCAGCATCAGCTGCCAGTTAACTCCCTGATGATCACCTACAGTTTTAGCACAATGTCCTAGTGAGCAACTAGAGTGCTAACATTCTGCATTTATGACAAAGGTGTGGTACATCTGAAACCATCTTGATGCAATTAAAACTGTAAAACTGAAAGCATTTCCTACCGAGGACACTGCAATAAATGGAGAAATGAGGAGCTTGATAACAAAGTAGTCTTCCAAGATGGCCAACCCCCCAAAAGGAGCCCAAATATAGCCCAAATATATCTCACAAACACAACCCCATCAACTGTATCTCAACTGTAGCCCAATAATAGAAGTGTGTGGAACACTTAAGTGACTAGTACAACAAATAATAGTGATCAATTGGATAAAAAACAAAAATAGCAACAAGTTTAAAAGCCCTTCTGTCTATTTGAGAGCTTGTCTTCACTTTACCTTTCAAGAAAACTAACTATAATTTCTAGGAGAAAAATAAACCCCTGATGTAGCTAATTTCTAAAGGAAATGCTTTAGGTTTTACAGTTTTGATTCCATCAAGATGATTTAAGGTTTGCTGCATTTTTGTCATAAATACCAGAACGTTAGCACTCTAGTTATTCATTAATACATTGTGGGGATGGATGGGGCGTGGACTTCGTCAACTTAGGGCAGTGTCGCAGGCGCAAAGGAAGCAAACTGACCATGCACAGAAGACAGGTGGGGCAGTGGCAACACAACGGACCACGCAGGGGCAGCAAGTCAACCATACAGGACAGGTGAGAGAGGCTGTGGCAGCACAATGGACCATGGAGCACAGGAGAAATGGAGTAGAGGAATAAACTTAGATAATGTGGGGCAGGAGGTAAGTGGCAGAGGCAATAAACTGACCACACAGGGCAGGCAGCAGGGATAGTGGCAACAATGGACCATGGAGAGTAGAAGGGAGGGGACAGTAGCAGGACAAAGGACCTCGGAGGGAGGTGGCAGGTGCATGGCAATGGACCATAGAGGGCAGGAGGGAGAGGGGTGGCAGCACAAAGTCGGACAACGGCGGACAGGGAGGCAGTGGCAACAGGCTGACCACACAGGGCAGGGGGGTAGGGCTACGTCAGCACAGTGGACTACGCAAGTTAGGTGGAAGGGGCAGTGGCAGCACAACAGACCATGGAGACTAGTGGGGGAGGGGCATGCACATGTACAATGGAGGGCAGAGGGGAGCAACTGGACCATGCAGGTCAGGCAGGAGAGGCCCTGGCGGCACAACGTACCATGGATGGTGGGAGGGAGGGAATTTAGGGACTTACACATGAACAACTGAGGGAAGGCGGGAGGGGCAGGGTCAGAAAGCTGACCACTTAGGGCAGGTGGGAAGGTTAGTTTCAGCACAATGGATCATGGCGGGTAATAGTACAGAAGGGAGTGTTAGAGGCTGGGTTCAGAGGGGCGGGGGAAAGAACCAAGGGCAGCAAGCTGACCATGCAGGGCCGACAGGAGGGGCAGTGGCAGCACAACATTACACACAGGTCAGGCAAGAGGGCAATGGCAGCACAATGGACCAGAAATGGCAGGAGGGAGGGGACAGGGCCATGGACTCAGAGGATGAAAGTCAGAGTGGAGGGGGCAGGGTCAGCAAGATGACTGTGCTGGCCACGGGGGAGAAGTAGTGGCAGCACAGTTGACTGCACAGGGCATTCATAAGAGGCAGTAGCAGCTCAGTTGACCAGGGAAGAGTGGGAGGATGGGAGCCGTGGCACACACAGAGACAATGGAGTGCTGGAGGGAGCAGTACAGGGACAGCAAACTAACCAAGCAGGCAGGAGGGGCAGTGGTGGCACAATAGATCATGCAGGGCTGGAGCGAGTGGGCAGGGGCATGGACTTGGACAATGGAGGACAAGGGGGGATAGATGACAAGCTAATGGCTGCTAATGGGGTACTGGCTGCACATCGGACCATGCACAGAATGTGGGATGGGGCATGGACTTGGACAACAGAGGGTAGGCAGGAGGTGAGTAGTGGCAACAAGCCAAATGGGGAGTAGTAATGGCAGCACAAAAGACCATGGAAGGCAGGAAGAAGGGGGCAGGGCAAACACTCAGACACCAGCGAGGAGGGCAGGTCCATTAAGCTGACCATAGAGGAGATACAGGGGCACAAGCCACACAAAAGAACATGGGGTGAAGGAGGGAGGGGGGCAGGGACATTACTACAAAATATGGAGGGCAGAAGGAAGGTAAAGGAGCACACACACAGAGACCAAGTTCAGGGAGGAGTGGAGCAAGGGTAAAAAGCTGACCACATAAGGCAAACCAGTAGGGGGATTAAGCTGTCCACGGAGGGCTGGCAGGATAGGGCAGGGGCATGCTGATAGTAAACAGAGGGCAGGCAGAGGAGGAGTAGGGGCAGTAATCTTACCACAGCAAGCTGGCTGGCATGGGTAGGGTCAGCACAATGGCCTGTGGAGGCAGGGAGGGGCACGGGCATGTACATGGAGAATGAAGGGCTGGGGTGGTGGTTAAGGATTAGGGGTAGCAAGTTGACTACAGAGGGCAGACTGGCAGGGGTAACTCAGTGGACCACGGAGGCCAGGAGGTGGGGGTGAGGACCTATAGATGGAGAATGGTGGGCAGCAGGTGGGGAAGCAGAGAAAACAATCTGACCATGGAGGGCAGACTGCAGTGGGTTCGCCACAAGCAAGAGATGGGCCTGTGCAAAGCCCCTCTTGCAAGTAGCTAAAAAGTGTGTGCAGTTAAGATGTTGAGTGAATATGTTTAAAAAAAGAAAACTCCAGAAATGAATGTTAAAAACAAAGGTTAAATAAGCATTATAGCCAGGGATGATAATGTGAACTTCCATAACATTAAAATAAACTGGAATTCACTAAAAACACATTAGTTAAAGTGACTTTATAGACATTATAGTTAGCTATTGTAAAAAGTTCTTAGCTTATGAAAAAAAAAAAATAGAAATTCAGTGACAAAACCAAAGATTAAAGCTTAAATAGGCAGAAAACACTGAAATGTGCCAGCTTTAGCCCAGTGAGCTAACTATAACTAGTGACCCCACCATGCACTGCTTATGATCTCATATTTTACATCACTCCTGGCATGGTATATTACATTACCTATAATATCTCAAGTGACATTTTTGATGGTATCACTGATGACACAATCCAAGCTACTGCTCCTCAAATTACTCTATAAATCACTTGATTGTTTTAGAAAAGGAGATAAGTACTAAAGAGTCCATAAATGTTTTCAGCGTTCATTGACTATGTACCTGAGTGAATCAAAAAATAAATGGTGTATTCCTGGAGACAAGTCTGGTTCAGTATGGTAAAATGTATATGGTGCACAGTTTAACTAATAACATTTTGAGTGCAAACAGTACTTCATTTAAACAAGGTAGAGACTGAGTGCAACTAGTGTGGGTTGCAGACATATGTCACAAATAGGGTGTGACTTCATTTAGTCTTGTTGCCAAAAATGTGAAATTGTGAAAACATATTAAAGAGACCAAGTGACTATTTGGAGAGTTGTTTTCTTGTGAAATGTAGTTGTTACCTGCAGCCTGTGAGGCAGTAAGAAGTTGTTCTCCTGTTGATTTTCCTGTACTTTGGTAATAAACTCAAATCTGACCCTTGCATTGTAGTAATAAATGTAGTAAATGCACATATATTAGTGCAGCTACTATAAATAACGTGTTCTTGGGCCACATGTATTTTCACAGCTAGTGAAAATTAATGTGGCCCAAAAACACGTTATTGGGCCATTGCATATCCCAGATATGTAGAGTAGGGTGTAATATGCTACTTATAACCTGTTAGAAATGGGGTCTTTGGTTGGCAGTCAGCTTAGCCCCTGTCCAAGCAAGGACCCTCACTCTAGTCAGGGTAAAAGAGATTCACCCTCAGCTAACCCCTGCTTACAACCTTGGTGGTTTGGCATGAGCAGTAGGCTTAACTTCAGAGTGCTAGTTGTAAAGTATTTGTACCAACACACTCAGTAACTTAAGAAAACACTACAAAATGACAACACAGGTTTAGAAAAATAGGAAATATTTATCTAAACAAAACAAGACCAAAACAACAATAATCCACAATACACAAGTCAAGTTATCAATTAAAAAGCAAAAAGAGTCTTCATGTAGTTTTAAACACACACTAACACTGTTAGTGTGAAAATTTACCTTGGGTGTGTCAAAAATAACCCAGCATGGGTGAGAGTGCGTCAAAAAGGGCTTGCGAAGCATCGATTTCACTCATGAGCGAGACCTTGTGTTTTCTCATTTCGTCTGGTTGGGCGCATTGTTTCTTCTCTCCGCAGGAGAGCGATGCGTCGATCCGGTCAGCACTTTCGGTTCCGGGCGGTACTTGCGTCAGAAATCCAGCCGCACGATGATCCCAAAACCATGCAGCGCGGGTGCGATCTCACCAGCCTCCTTCAGCGATGCTGCACGTCGTTTCCCCAGCTCCGTGCGTCGATCTTCCGGACGCGTTGCATGAGCGTCGATTTTCAGCTGCGAAGCCGGCGGCGTGGCGATTTTTCTGCCGCAGATCTGAGTTGTGTCAATCTGTTCTACGCACGGCATTCTGTGTGTGGATTTCTTCCTCTTAGGCTGCCAGCTTCTCCTTTCAGGGTCCCAGGAACTGGATGGGCACCACAGGGAAGAGTAGGAGTCTCTCCAGAGACACCAGGTGCTGGCAGAGAGAAGTCTTTGCTGTCCCTGAGACTTCAAACAACAGGAGGCAAGCTCTAAATGAAGCCCATGGAGATCTTCACAAGATGGAAGGCACACAAAGTCCAGTCTTTGCCCTCTTACTCTGGCAGAAGCAGCAACTGCAGGATAGCTCCACAAAGCACAGTCACAGGCAGGGCAGCTCTTCTCCAGGCAGAGGTTCCTCTTGGTTTCCAGAAGTGTTCCAAAGTCTGTGGTTTTGGGTCCCCTTCTTATACCCATTTTCTTCTTTGAAGTAGGTATACTTCAAAGCAAAGTCCCTCTTGAATGTGTAATCCTGCCTTGCCCAGGCCAGGCCCCAGACACTCACCAGGGGGTTGGAGACTGCATTGTGTGAGGGCTGCCACAGCCCTTTCAGGTGTGAGTGACCACTCCTCCCCTCCCTCCTAGCACAGATGGCTCACCAGGAAATGCAGACTACACCCCAGCTCCCTTTGTGTCACTGTCTAGTGTGAGGTGCAACCAGCCCAACTGTCAAAGTGACCCAGACATGGAATCGACAAACAGGCAGTCACAGAAATGGTATAAACAAGAAAATGCTCACTTTCTAAAAGTGGCATTTTCAAACACACAATCTTAAAAACAACTTCACTAAAAGACATATTTTTAAATTGTGAGCTCAGAGACCCCAAACTCCACATGGCCATCCGCTCCCAAAGGGAATCCACGCTTTAATCAGATTTAAAGGTAGCCCCTATGTTAACCTATGAGAGGGACAGGCCTTGCAACAGTGAAAAACGAATTTAGCAATATTTCACTGTCAGGACACATAAAACACATTACTATGTCCTACCTTAACCATACACTGCACCCTGCCCTTGGAGCTACCTAGGGCCTACCTCAGGGGTGCCTTACATGTAGGAAAAGGGAAGGTTTAGGCCTGGCAAGTGGGTACACTTGCCAAGTCGAATTTACAGTTAAAACTGCACACACAGACACTGCAGTGGCAGGTCTGAGACATGATTACAGAGCTACTTATGTGGGTGGCACAACCAATGCTGCAGTCCCACTAGTAACATTTGATTTACAGGCCCTGGGCACCTCTAGTGCACTATACTAGGGACGTACTAGTAAATCAATCATGGATGAACCAATTACATACACATTTTGTAAAGGAGCACTTGCACTTTAGCACTGGTTAGCAGTGGTAAAGTGCACAGAGTAACAAAAACAGCAAAATAAGAGTCCAGCACACTTCAACAACCTGGGAAACAGAAGCAAAAAGTTAAGGGAGACCACGCCAAGGATGAAAAGTCTAACATTACCATTATTGAGCAAGGGTAGGGGCATTATGAATTACTTGAGGCATACCGGTCATGGGTCGTGGCCCCTCCCCAGACTCAAAAATGGTAATAATAACCTATTACACTCTGCCCATATACTATATATTACATGATGGCAGTAGCCACTACATTAAATGGTTAAGGCATTTGTTTTCATTGCAGAGGCATTTTCTTGCTTTGCCTTTTAACATTTGACATGGTGAGGAAAAGTATTAAATGGTTTGGTTATGTGATGTCACTGTGTAATACGCTACCAACCCGTTTAGGACCAGTTAGGTTTTGTTAGTTGCACCTTAGCTAAACACATGGGTAGCTGTGGCTCTGAAAAGTCAGGCTTACACAAAGGAACAAGTATAAAGCATTTAAACAGGACCAAAACAGCAATTTATAAAAATAGTGTATATTTTCATTAATTTATTGACACTAAAATAAAAATATCCACCAGAGGGTTCTGGAGATATATATTTCACAAGGGACAAATGTAGGAAGTTGGCTCTGTATGTGCTATTTCAAAGTAAGGAATAGCATGCACAGAGTCCAAGGGTTCCCCTTAGAGGTAAAATAGTGGTAAAAAGAGATAATACTAATGCTCTATTTTGTGGTAGTGTGGTCGAGCAGTAGGCTTATCCAAGGAGTAGTGTTAAGCATTTGTTGTACATACACATAGACAATAAATGAGGTACACACACTCAGAGACAAATCCAGCCAATAGGTTTTGTATAGAAAAATATATTTTCTTAGTTTATTTTAAGAACCACAGGTTCAAATTTAACATGTAATATCTTGTTTGAAAGGTATTGCAGGTAAGTACATTAGGAACTTTGAATCATTTCAATTGCATGTATACTTTTCAAGTTATTCACAAATAGCTATTTTAAAAGTGGACACAGTGCAATTTTCACAGTTCCTGGGGGAGGTAAGTTTTTGTTAGTTTTACCAGGTAAGTAAGACACTTACAGGGTTCAGTTCTTGGTCCAAGGTAGCCCACCGTTGGGGGTTCAGAGCAACCCCAAAGTTACCACACCAGCAGCTCAGGGCCGGTCAGGTGCAGAGTTCAAAGTGGTGCCCAAAACGCATAGGCTTCAATGGAGAGAAGGGGGTGCCCCGGTTCCAGTCTGCCAGCAGGTAAGTACCCGCGTCTTCGGAGGGCAGACCAGGGGGGTTTTGTAGGGCACCGGGGGGGACACAAGCCCACACAGAAATTTCACCCTCAGCGGCGCGGGGGCGGCCGGGTGCAGTGTTAGAACAAGCGTCGGGTTCGCAATGGAAGTCAATGAGAGATCAAGGGATCTCTTCAGCGCTGCAGGCAGGCAAGGGGGGGCTTCCTCGGGGAAACCTCCACTTGGGAGAGGGACTCCTGGGGGTCACTTCTGCAGTGAAAGTCCGGTCCTTCAGGTCCTGGGGGCTGCGGGTGCAGGGTCTTTTCCAGGCGTCGGGACTTAGGTTTCAGAGAGTCGCGGTCAGGGGAAGCCTCGGGATTCCCTCTGCAGGCGGCGCTGTGGGGGCTCAGGGGGGACAGGTTTTGGTACTCACAGCCGTAGAGTAGTCCGGGGGTCCTCCCTGAGGTGTTGGTTCTCCACCAGCCGAGTCGGGGTCGCCGGGTGCAGTGTTGCAAGTCTCACGCTTCTTGCGGGGAGATTGCAGGGTTCTTTAAAGCTGCTCCTTTGGATAAAGTTGCAGTCTTTTTGGAGCAGGTCCGCTGTCCTCGGGAGTTTCTTGTCGTCGTCGAAGCAGGGCAGTCCTCAGAGGATTCAGAGGTCGCTGGTCCCTTTGGAAGGCGTCGCTGGAGCAGAGTTCTTTGGAAGGCAGGAGACAGGCCGGTGAGTTTCTGGAGCCAAGGCAGTTGTTGTCTTCTGGTCTTCCTCTGCAGGGGTTTTCAGCTAGGCAGTCCTTCTTCTTGTTGTTGCAGGAATCTAAATCTTTAGGTTCAGGGGAGCCCTTAAATACTAAATTTAAGGGCGTGTTTAGGTCTGGGGGGTTAGTAGCCAATGGCTACTAGCCCTGAGGGTGAGTACACCCTCTTTGTGCCTCCTCCCAAGGGGAGGGGGTCACATCCCTAATCCTATTGGGGGAATCCTCCATCTGCAAGATGGAGGATTTCTAAAAGTTAGTCACCTCAGCTCAGGACACCTTAGGGGCTGTCCTGACTGGCCAGTGACTCCTCCTTGTTATTCTCATTATTTTCTCCGGCCTTGCCGCCAAAAGTGGGGGCCGGGGCCGGAGGGGGCGGGCAACTCCACTAGCTGGAGTGTCCTGCGGTGCTGTGACAAAGGGGTGAGCCTTTGAGGCTCACCGCCAGGTGTTACAGCTCCTGCCTGGGGGAGGTGTTAGCATCTCCACCCTGTGCAGGCTTTGTTACTGGCCTCAGAGTGACAAAGGCACTCTCCCCATGGGGCCAGCAACATGTCTCTAGTGTGGCAGGCTGCTGGAACCAGTCAGCCTACACAGATAGTCGGTTAAGTTTCAGGGGGCACCTCTAAGGTGCCCTCTGGGGTGTATTTTGCAATAAAATGGACACTGGCATCAGTGTGCATTTATTGTGCTGAGAAGTTTGATACCAAACTTCCCAGTTTTCAGTGTAGCCATTATGGTGCTGTGGAGTTCGTGTTTGACAAACTCCCAGACCATATACTCTTATGGCTACCCTGCACTTACAATGTCTAAGGTTTTGTTTAGACACTGTAGGGGTACCATGCTCATGCACTGGTACCCTCACCTATGGTATAGTGCACCCTGCCTTAGGGCTGTAAGGCCTGCTAGAGGGGTGACTGACCTATACTTGCATAGGCAGTGAGAGGCTGGCATGGCACCCTGAGGGGAGTGCCATGTCGACTTACTCGTTTTGTTCTCACTAGCACACTCAAGCTGGCAAGCAGTGTGTCTGTGCTGAGTGAGAGGTCTCCAGGGTGGCATAAGACATGCTGCAGCCCTTAGAGACCTTCCTTGGCATCAGGGCCCTTGGTACTAGAAGTACCAGTTACAAGGGACTTATCTGGATGCCAGGGTCTGCCAATTGTGGATACAAAAGTACAGGTTAGGGAAAGAACACTGGTGCTGGGGCCTGGTTAGCAGGCCTCAGCACACTTTCAATTGTAAACATAGCATCAGCAAAGGCAAAAAGTCAGGGGGTAACCATGCCAAGGAGGCATTTCCTTACAACAATGAATCAAAACGTTTCACTTAACCATGAACGGGCATTGGCAAATTAAAAGAATTTGACTCTTAGAAACTTTTTCCCAAAAATCTTTGTCAGAATAGGAATGCAGTTATTTAGTTATGTTGGGGGACCAGCTTCAGAAGGGAGCCAGTCAGGTGGACCAGCAAGGTCCAACAGAACAGTTACCTCCTTCAGCAAAGCAGTCTTCAGTCCAGTTCGACTGTCAGAGGCTCGATTATGGAATGGTCCTGATACAGGATGCTGAAGATGCTGTTGACATGGTTCTTCTTGAGGCTACTCCTTGGTCCATGGTTCTGGTGAGGTGATTCTGGCCACAGGGGTCAACATCCCACAAAGTCTTCTCTGGGTCAGTAGGCATTCATGCACCATTTGCTAGCAGTTGCCCGGCACAGCAGTGACATCGGTTTACTTCCTTTGGCGATAACTGCCCTTATGGGCACCCAAGCTGCACTCTCCTGGATCCAGAGGACTCAGGTACAACTTTTAAGCATTGGGTCCTGGTCTCTTGGGCTTCACAGCAGCGATCTGGGCTACCAAATTGCCCCAGCGGGCCTCTTCAGCTTTTGTGGCCCTGTGTTGCGAACAGGAAGTCCACCAACTGACCTTTGGTGTCTCTTGGGGGACTACTTCTCCACGAGCAGAACATGGCTGGCACAGTCCTTTTCTTCACTAACCCAATGAAGTACCTATACAGACATTGAACTCGCATTCAATGCTATCTCTTGGGACTGTGTCATCACTATATTTTACTGGCTGAAAAGGATTGACCACCAAACTTTGTCCGTGATCTCCCCTATGGAGAAGACATTATTGAACAATCTTTCTCACCCCTTGTTCCCAGAAAGCTTGTAGAAATACACACCATTGATTGGGAAGTGGGCACTGTGTTATACCGCAACCACATAGGGGGACTCTTTATCCCACCCTATCATGTAATACAAATTAAATCCCAACCTCAACCCTGATATCCAATAAAGCATGAGCAAAAGCACCGGTGAGGGAAATCCTCACACATTTAGAATACCAGGGCATAATTGATCCCTGTATCTCATCAATGAACAATCCACTGTTCCCTATAGCTAAACCCGACCATTCATACAGAATAGTTTTAGACTACATACATTTAAACAGCCACACTCACACATTTGCTATACAAAATGCACACAGAACACCAATATAGTGCGCACAAAATACAAAACAACACTGGATATTTCCAATGGGTTTTTCTGCCAAACTATTGCACTTCAAACTAGGGACTTAACAATGTTTCAGCACTTCATACTCTCAGAAAAAAATTCTGTCGACTCCCACAGGGGTACAAGAACAGTCCAAGACTGTTTTCAACTCGTGTTACAGCTATTTTACACAACACTGACCCTTGTCATACGTGGATGATATCTAACTTACGGACAACCACCTCATGCAACATATAAGACAGGTACCCCACATTGTTGTGGGATGTGCTGAATTCAGCTACAAATTAAATTAATTGTTTTTTTTGGGTTTTTTTAAAAAGCCTTCCTTGGTGTCCTGTTCTTGGGATACGAATTATCAGATGAAGGCAAGAGCCATGATCCCCAATTTCCAGAAAAATACACAAAACTACAACCTCTAAAGACAATCAAAAAGCTCCAGTCTTTAATGGGCTTTTTACATTTTGGCCGAACTCATATTCCAGACTATGTTCAATGCATTACACCCTTATATGACTTGATACGTCCTGACTTTTCCAGCAAATACTGGACAGTCGAACACACACGCATTCTCAGAGCATTACAATACATGCTTGCAGCAAAACACCTACATACAAGGAACAACAACAAAAAACAGGGATTCAGAGTAATTGCTGGTGCCATTGTTTTCATCTTAGTGTTGAATGAGGGTGAGACGTCCCAATAGCATACAAATCACATTTGTACTCTATAGCAGAACAACGCTTTGGTCCCACTGAGAAAATTCTCACTGCTGTTCAGATGGCGGTCATCAAAGAGAGACCTCTGGCCCAGGGGAAACGTATCATTGTTGTATCCCCCATCCAGGTCCTTGAGGCCGTTATCAAAGCTAGCGTTCCCAACGGTAAAGCATTACATTCAAGTTGGATCCAATGGTCCACGTCTCTGATGGCCACTGATGTTGACTATATTTTTGACACAAAATTAAAACACAAATTTTTGCAATATGAACTTGAATACAGAGTTCAAGCAAATACATTGCCTATTGAACAATATCAAACAATTATGAATACTGATGGTTCAGTCCAACCAGCAATAGGCATAAAACATCAATACTCCGCTGCTTGCGGCGCAGTCGTGAGTGGCTACATGAAGGATGGTGAGTTCCATCCACAAAACACTTACACGCAGACCTTTGAGGACTGCACTGCACAGCACAATTAGCAGAGCTCAAGGATCTGGTGATGGCACTAGAACACATAGTTCCTGAGCAGCTGACGCTGATTGTATGTGATTTGTACTATTGTGTCCAGTCCTTCAATTAATATCTGCATTACTGGTGCCAGAAAGGGTTCAGAGATTCGAAAGCAAACACCATTAAACACAGACTTTTGTGGGGGAAAGTAGCAGATCTGAAGGAAACGCTACCCAATGTCCATGTTGTATGTACACTAGGCCATCATTGTGTTGGTATACACATTGCAGGCAACACCTTGGCTGATGAAGCAGCCAAATCAGGAGTAGCTACGGGTTCTGTTGCTGCAGTAACTCATTCTAGAACAAAACTGGATGATGAAACGCTGGCAGCTGTTAAAGCTTTAGCGGACGGCAGACCCTTACCAAAAGCATATCCTGCCAAATACTCCGACCGCATATCATGCCTCAATACAGCCCTAGCAGTTATACCAGGGGTGGGTAATAATGTGATTCCCAACAAAGACCAAAGACCAGAATTAATCAAAGCAGCACAAGGGGGTTGCTTCTACCCATGCTGGTGTGTCGGCTACAATATCATTGTTACAAGCACGTTACTGGTGGCCATGTCTCTACAAACAGACCAGTCAGTATGTCCTTTGTTGTGACATCTGTCAGCAAAAAAAAATAAAAGGGTCCACCGTCAAACGTCCACTGCAGACACCCCTCTTTATATCCAACAAACCATTACAATGTGTGGACTTGGACCATTGTGGTCCCCTGAAACTGCATACAAATACATTTTGGTCGCTGTTGACTCATGCTCCAGATTTAAATGGGTTACCCAAAATGCTTGGCTGATGCTCAAACTGCTATTAAAGATTGCAAGTCTTTATCGGCACATACGCTGTTGTGGCTTTCCACTCCGACCAGGGCCCTGCTCTTGCCTCAAGGGCTTTCAGGGATGCCATGGCTTCATTAGGGGTCCAACTGCATTATTAGTTTCCATTTCATCCTGAGGCAAATAGTGTCATCGAGTGAAGAACCCGGGATCTAAAGCAATCCTTAACAGCTAGAGTACGAGGCACTGGTCGTAGTTGGCTTACACTCCTGTATGGAGTCTAGAGAACACTTAATAATCTGCCCAGAAGGTCCCTTGGGGGGGCTTACTTCATATGAATGCCTGTTTGGAACACAAATGTATGTTCCAGACCTTGATGGTCCTGGCGCAGCATGAAAGATGTCTTTCTTAGCAGTACTGAATGCAAGACTTCAGTGAGCCTTTCAACGGTTTGTAAACAGCTGTCCTTGCATGGGGATGTAATGCCTCGGCAGCGAACTTAGCTTATTAGAAAGGAGTTCCAGTCCCCTTGATTAGACCTGCATTCAAGGTGCTCTCAAAATGGTAGCTATGTGCTCCTTAACAGTGAGAGCTGTTGTGGAATGCAAGCCAGAATAGCTTATGTCATTTCAGTCTCCCAAAGTGTCACCTGTTGCGGGAAAGTCCTCTTTCTCCCAACACAAAAAAGAGAAGTAGCAGAGATTTGGACTTTTATTGCTACTTCAGATGTGAATTGTGACAAGCTGAGCAGACTCAAGGGTTTGTTTCAAAAACATGTGGTGCTTACGTCAGCGCGAGACCTTGTTGTATAGCTATTTTAGCCATATTTTAGACACATTTTAGCAAACTAGGCCTGCTATTGTGCACCTTATCCCAGTTACATTTTATTCAAGCATTGCTTCATTTTTCTAGCAACAGCTACATTTGAAGTGTTGTTTTATTTCTCTCTATCTACCAGTTCTTTCGACTAGGAAAGGAATACGCTCTCAGTAGGACATTCATTTCACTTTGTGCTTTCTTCAAGGCTACAGTTAGATAGGTTGCTGGCAAAAGTGGTACACTGTGTCTCCAACATTCACAGAAACATACACATTCATACGTGGGGACCATTTCTTAGAATGTCAACTGTTTGATTATAAAAAGACTCCATTGGCCCATACATGTTAGAGGGAGATTCCAGCCAGATGACTACGACTGCATCCTGATTGCCTCCCTACAGCTGCTTGCTTATAACGCCGAATTCCTGGTCCACATGGCAACAGTTTCTTTCTATACTACAGGCTTCCTTACTAAGGTATGAGGAATGATGTTTTCCCAGGGGGAAACCCGAAGGGTGGATTAGGCTTATCATGCTGTGCTCTAATATTGCGCAGGTAGGAGAACTATATCTTATTCCTAGTGACAATATGGTGGGACTATTTTCGTGTTTCACTCTCCTCGTCACCTTATTGCTTTTATTGTGTTTTTTCATCCTAGTTATTGCAATACTTGCCATTTATCTAAGATGCAGTAACTTCAATAAACCCTTACTGAACTATATTCTGCCTCTGTTGTCTTTGCCTGTGTGAGACTAATGTGACAGGGAAAAGGGTAAGATCTGATCGACCACAATTCCCCTGAGGAGTCTTTCTTGTCATGCACCCAGTTGCCACAATCATCCCCGCCTTTGGATGGAGATGAGGCGCTGCTAGTTAGCCGGAAAACCCGGATTATGGTGTAGAATTTTACTTAGAAATCCACAGTCCATGTGATTCTGTCGCCCAAATCCAGTAGCCCCATTAGCATAATGAGAACCTACGTGACATGGTTACCCCCTGACTTTTTGCCTTTTGCAGATGCCATTTATGATTGAAAGTGTGCTGGGACCCTGCTAACTAGGCCCCAGCACCAGTGTTCTTTCCCTAAACTGTACCTTTGCTTCCACAACTGGCACAGCTGGTGCCAGGGGCCCTGATGCCAGGGAAGGTCTCTAAGGGCTGCAGTATGTATTATGCCACCCTGGGGACCACTCACTCAGCACATGCACACTGCCTCACAGCTTGTGTGTGCTGGTGGGGAGAAAATGACTAAGTAGACATGGCACTCCCCTCAGAGTGCCGTGCCAACCTCACACTGCCTGTGGCATAGGTAAGGCACCCCTCTAGCAGGCCTTACAGCCCTAAGGCAGGGTGCACTATACCACAGGTGAGGGCATATGTGCATGAGCACCATGCCCCTACAGTGTCTAAGCAAAACCTTAGACATTTTTAAGTGCAGGGTAGCCATAAAGAGTATATGGTCTGGGAGTTTGTCAAATACGAACTCCACAGTTCCATAATGGCTACACTGAAATCTGGGAAGTTTGGCATCAAACTTCTCAGCACAATAAATGCACACTGATGCCAGTGTGGAATTTATTGTAAAATGCACCCAGAGGGCACCTTAGCGATGCCCCCTGAATACCAGTCCGACTCCTAGTGCTAGGCTGACCAGTTCATGCCAGCCTGCCACAACCAGACGAGTTGCTGGCCACATGGGGAGAGTGCCTTTGTCACTCTGTGGCCAGGAACAAAGCCTGTACTGGGTGGAGGTGCTTCTCACCTCCCCTTGCAGGAACTGTAACACCTGGCGGTGAGCAACAAAGGCTCATGCCTTTTGCTACAGCACCCCAGGGCATCCCAGCTAGTGGAGATGCCCGCCCCTCCGTCCACTGCCCCCACTTTTGGTGGCAAGGCTGAAGGAGATAATGAGAAAAACAAGGAGGAGTCACCCACCAGTCAGGACAGCCCCTAAGGTGTCCTGAGCTGAGGTGACCCCTGCCTTTAGAAATCGATTCCCCCAATAGGATTAGGTATGTGCCCCCCTCCCCTCAGGGAGGAGGCACAAAGAGGGTGTAGCCACACTCCAGGACAGTAGCCATTACCTACTGCCCCCAGACCTAAACACACCCCTAAATTTAGTATTTAGGGGCACCCCAGATCCCAGTAAATCATATCTGCAACCTGAAACACCCTGCAGAAACGACGGAGATGACAACTGCTTTGCCCCCAGTCCTACCGGCCTGTCTCCAGACTCAAAGAACCTGCACAGCGACGCATCCATCGGGACCAGCGACCTCTGAGGACTCAGAGGACGGCCTTGCTCCTAAAGAACCAAGAAACTCCTGAGAACAGCAGCACTGTTCAGAAAACTGCAACAACTTTGCAACTTTGAAACAACTTTAAAGAGACTCTCAATTTCTGCCAGAAGCACGAGTCTTCGCACACTGCACCCGACGCCCCTGGCTCGAGTCCAGGACAATAAACAATGCAGAGAGGACCCCCAGGCAACTCCAACGATGTGGACACCCTGAGTTGACCACTCTGCACCCCCACAGCGATGCCTGCAGAGAGGATCCCGAGGTGCCCCCTGACCGCGACTGCCTGGTAACAAAGGAACACGACGCCTGGACCAAGCACTGCACCTGCAGCCCCCAGGACCGAGAGGAACCAGCTACCAGAGCAGGAGTGACCAGCAGGCGGCCCTCATCCTAGCCCAGTCGGAGGATGGCCCGAGAAGCCCCCCAGTGCCTGCATAGCCTAAGTGACCCCCGGGTCCCTCCATTGCTTTCTATAGCAAACCCGACACCAACATTGCCTACTGCACCTCGACGCCCCTGTGCCACTGAGGTTATGTTTTGTGGGCTTGTGTGTATCCCCCACCCCAGTGCTCTACAAAACCCCCCTGGTCTGCTCCCCGAGGACGCAGGTACTTACCTGTAAGCAGACTAGGACCGGAGCACCCCTGTTCTTCATAGGCGCCTATGTGCTTTGGGCCCTCCTTTGACCTCTGCACCTGACCGGCCCTGTGTTGCTGGTGCTGTGGCTTTGGGGTTGCCTTGAACCCCCAATGGTGGGCTGCCTATGCCCAGGAGACTAACTGTGTAAGTGCTTTACTTACCTGAGAAAACCTAACCAAACCTACCTCCCCCAGCAACTGTTGATTTTTGCAGTGTCCACTTTTAAAATAACTTGCCATTTTAACCAAAACTGTGCCCTACTGTTTAAAATCAATGTTCTATACTTACCTGTGTGAAGTACCTTGCATTTTATGTACTTACCTCAAATCTTGAATCTTGTGGTTCTAAAATAAATTAAGAAAATATATTTTTCTATATAAAAACTATTGGCCTGGAGTTGTCTTTGAGTGTGTGTTCATCATTTATTGTTTGTGTGTGTGTACAAAAAATGCTTAACTCTACCCTCTGATAAGCCTACTGCTCGACCACACTACCACAAAATAAGCATTAGTATTATCTAATTTTGCCACTATAAACCGCTAAGTGGAACCCTTGGACTCTGTGCACACTATGTCTCACTTTGAGATAGTATATACAGAGCTAACTTCCTACACTACGGCTTCTGTTGTTGCAGTAACTCGTTCTAGAACAAAATTGGATGTTGAAACACTGGCAACTGTGAAAGAATTGGCTGATGGTATGCCTTTACCAAAAGCATATCCTGCTAAATACTCTTACTGCATATCATGATAGTGCATACAAATACATTTTAGTCACTGTTGATTCATGCTCCAGATCTCAATGGGTTTGGCCACAACGCTTGGTTGGCTCTCGAACCAGATTTGCAAGTCTTTATCAACACATATGCTGATGCAGCTTTCCACTCGGACTATGGCCCTGCCTTTGCCTCAAGGGCTTTCAGGGACACCATGGCTTCATTAGGGGTCCAGCTGCATTACTCGTCTCCTTTTCATCCCAAGGGAAATAGAGTTGTGGAGCGACTAAACCGAGATTTAAAGCAATCCTTAACAGACAGAATATTAGGCATAGGTCGTAGTTGGCTTACACACCTGTACGGGGTCTAGAGAGCACTTAATCTGCCCAGAAGGTCCCTGGGGGGGTTACATCACAAGTGCCTGTTTGGAACACAAATGTATGTTCCAGATCTTGATGGCCCTGGCATGGAGGTGGCAGATACACCTTTTGACATAAATGAACATGTCACTGTCTTGCTGTACTTACAACACTTCCATAAGGACAACGCATCTACCAGTGCTGCGTCCTTGGGAATAAGGGACAGTAACATCTACAGGCTGGATTCCAAAACTTGGGGATCTAGTGCATGAAAAGATTGCTGTGAAAAGGGAGTTTGGTCCTTCTTATTGTGCACTGGTTCCAGTCCTGAGAATACACGGTACCAGAACTGTCATTCTACAACCGCTGCCTGGTTCTAAAGAAAATCGCTTCATCTCCATCGACAATTTCAAGCTACACCATGTGGCCGATTCTGCACAGCAGACCTAGGGGACTCCTGGCTAGTACCCGAATCCCTCTCACTACGGACCAGGATAATTCTCTACAGGTTTTTAGCAGCAATGCTGACACCTCTCTGAGCTTTGGGAGGGTGGAAAAGTAGCATTCATGAGTTTCAGTAACTTCTACTACTGAATATAACGCCGATAATATTGATCTATTTTATTAAAATTCTACACCTACAGATGGCATAATCTATTATGAACCACCAAGGGATTCCTTTGCAAGCTCTCCACTTCCAAACACGGATCCAGTTTTTGCACGAACTGCTTCTGTATATTTTGCCGACAACAATGATACTTTTACTGACTCATCTGCCTCAACTGCAACAGAACTGTCAAGAGCACGTAAGCTGATAAATTGGCTACAAATTAATTACTTTATTTTTCCTTTGAACTATGGTTCTTATTAACTGCACTTGCCTTTGTCCTTTGGATTGGGGTTGTCATTGTTTTCTTTTTACACATACATGGTCATTACCTTCCTGAACGCTCTACAATTGAACGGGTGGATGAAGTATTAAAGAACAAGTTACTTACCTTCAGTAACGCATTATCTGGTAGAGACTATCTAGCTGCAGATGTATTTTTATTTAAAAAAAAAAAAAATCTGTTTATTGTTTTCTTTTCTAGCATACTGTAACATTTTGACTTACATCAACATTAGGATAACAAATTTGTGCAATTGCTAGTCGGTTGTATAAGCACATCAGAAGAAGGTAGGTGTCAAAACAGCTGACAGCTAGACCTCCAATCGGAGTATTTAACCACACTCTGCCAGAACTTACATAGATCAGGATTAATTGACATACGAATTCTAAAGAAAAAGTCCATACACTAGAATCTTAAAACCCATGGATAATTTGAAATACAGTAAATACCCCAGTGTCCCTTTAATCCGCACATGAAAATCAGTGTATTCGTACAACATTATGCTTGCAGGTATTTATCTTAAGCAAACCACAGATAACAATAAGAACATGAACAAACTTTGGAGTACTATTCCTACAGTCAATAGATTGTGATTGAAGCGTGTCGTCATGGGTGCGGGAACCCCTCTGTTCTGTCCATTCATACCAGTATATGATGGGAACGCATGCAAACCACAGATACCTGCCACCTAGATAGGCCCCAGCCACACCCCAGAACTGAGGCTGGACCGGCCACCCAGGCTCCGGCACCCTCCGCCTCTCGCTCTCACGCTGGGAGCAGGTGAGCGCCCACCTCGGCAGTCAGACCAATTCCTCCACATCTGAGCCCTGTCCCAAACCTCGCAAGCATGCCATCATCACTTCCCAGCTATCTGATAACGGATACTTGCGTAGCCCCAGCGCATCCTCCCTTCCTAACGCAACTCCCTCCGCATTTGCCCAAACCTCAAATGAATATTTCCAGGCCCGCTCAGCTGGTGGGTCGGCTGACTTCCACTTGCGGGTTATCAGCCTCTTAGCCGTTATCAGGCCTAGATCCCGAAATCTTGCAGCAGCTCTATGCCGCGTGCCCCTGGGAAAGAGGCCTAGCACACAAGCCTCCCAGGTGAACGGGACTGAGCGCGACGTGCACTCTGATAAGCAACCTACCACCACCTTCCAGAAGTGTTGCAAGGATGGGCAGGACCATAGCATATGAATCATGTCTGCATCAATGCAGGAACAACGGGGGCAAGCCGCATCGCGACAAGCAAAATATCTGTTCACTCGGGCTGGAGTGAGGTATGCCTTTTGAATGATATAGAATTGGATCAATCAAAATCTGGCGTTACGGGGTACATTAACGTGGCTGGAGAGAGCAGATTTCCATTGCGCACCTGTGAATGTGGTGGTCGCATCCCCGTCCCAAGCCGCACGCAGTGTGTCGCATTCTAGGGCTGTGTGCATGCGCAGCGCGTCAGTGAACCATCTAATCAGGTGCCGTCCCTGCCCCATCACCTGTATGTACTGTACCAACAGATGTGTGGGAGGAGCAATTGACAAGTCACCCCACTTAGATGTTAAAGATCTCAACAGTGAATTATATAGCAGAAACTGCCCTGCAGGCAGGCCCGACTCCTGTACCAGTACGGGAAACGAAATCAGCTTACCATCATCATAGAGGTTGCCCAGTGTATACAACTCTGCCGCAGGCCACGCATGCAGCTTGGGACCTGACGTAACCCTAAGGCCACGGGGAGTACCCAGCAACGCCAAGGCTGGAGCAAATGCGACTGCCCCCCAGCAAGGTGCAGGGACCTACGATAACAGCTATAAGCCACCTTAAGGAATATCTGTCCCGGCAACGCCGCACGTGTGAGTGGGTGAAATAAATTTGTCACTTGCATGAGGGACCTCTATGGTTGCCGTGTCTGTGAGATGAAGGCCCACCAACCATTTGGACACCCACTGGAGTTGAGAGGCCAAATAGTAGTGCCTCAGGTTAGGGACTGACAGGCTGGCCCTCTCCAGCGGCAAATACAATTTTCTCAGCTCAACTCTGCAGCATCCCCCATTCCAAATAAATTCCCTCAACGTAGACTCCAGGCTCCTAAAGAAACTGGGAGGATATAGTGCGGAAGGTTAGAAAAGTAATATAACAGGCGTGGTAAGACTATAATTTTTAGCAGCGCTATCCTTCCTGCCACATTGACTGACTCTGATATAATGCCCCCCATCTTGACCTGGACCTGAGGATTAGTGTATAGCAGCTTAACCATACGAATAAAGGGGGGCCCAATGCCAAACCGCCGCAAGACCCTGAAAAGGTAAGGCCACTCTAAGGAATCAAAGGCCTTCTCCAGGTCTAGGACAGGACATCCCGCCCGTGGCCAGTCTCGTCTTGCGTAGTGCATGACACAGAACAGCCGGCTGATGTTTTATGACGTATCTCTCGCCGGTACAAACCCGTATAGATCCGAGTGCACCAGGCCCGGCGTTATAGGCATTAGACTCATTGCTAGGGTTTTGGCCAATATTTTATAATCAGTGTTGAGCATTGCTAACAGTCGGTACAAGCCTAGCTCTGCCAGATCTTTGCCAGGATTGGGAAGGGACACAAGCATCGCCTCCCTCTGAGACGTCGTCAAGCACCCCCTCTGTACTGCCTCCCCATAGACACGGAGAAGCCTGGGTGCAAGGATTTAAGTAAATGCCTTGTAAAAGTCAGCCGGCAGACCATCCGGACCCGCCTCACGAATACTGGCCTGTAGCTCAGTAAGGTCAAGAGGCTCCACCAACGCACTCCTCTGGTCAGCCGTCAGACATGGGAGTTCCACCCCGGAGAGAAACTCGTCGTAAGACCGGTCAGGGGACACCATAGCTAAGGCATACAGGGTCTTGTAATGCTGCGTAAACGCAGAATGTATTTCCCCAGGTGTATGAAACAAACGATCAGACTCCGAGCGAATCTCCATAATCGGGCTGTGGTCGCGATCACCTCTAATCAACCAGGCCAGAAGTCTGCCCGACTTGTCAGTTGAGGCGTGTGTTTTCGCTGAGTGAGCAGCGTAATTCAGGCGACGCAGCCGTTCAAGTAGAGATAAGCGTTCAGCACGGGTCCTGGATAACAAAGCCCCCTCTGCGGTATTTCGAGTAGCCTCCCTCTCTGGGCGCAGCGAGTCTCGCTCTATATGAGCAAGGTCCTGCTCGATCGAGCGGCGCAAATTCCACTGAGTCCCCATACAATGACCATGGATGAAGACCTTAAAGGCGTCCCACTCCAACAGGCCCGTAGAGGCAGTACCGTCATTGTGCAAAAAATTCAGGGATCGCCGCATTCGGCGATGCTTTAAAGGCAGCATCCTCCAGGAGCTCAGGTCTGAGTTTTCAGGTAGGGACAGCTGAAGTGGGTTGTGGTCTGAGTGCGTGCGTCCCAGATAGTCCGCATCTACAACTGCAGAGGTCAAGTTTTGCGTGTAGAGTATTCTATCGAGTCGCACATGCAGGGAGTGCGGGCAGAATAATATGAGTAAACACTGTCTGCAGCATTCCGCTGCCGCCATATATCTATCAGGTGCCAGTGTTGGGTCCAGTTGACCAACCCACGCGCAGCTGCCACAGAAGGTGATGTAGGCAGCGGGGGAAGGAACCGTCTAAGTCAGTATCTAGCACACTGTTGAAGTCCCCTCCCAGTAACCAGGGGTATTCGCTCCAACCCGATAATTGATGGGACAGAGTGTGCAGGAAGGAAGTCTGATCTACGTTTGGGGCGTGTATAGAGCCCAGCAATATGGCCCGACCTAAGCCGCCCATGGACCAGGGCGAATCTCCCTTGCGTATCTATGATCTGATCCTCTGCTACATAGGTGACACCCGACTTAATCCAGATCAGGGCTCCCCTAGCATAAGTGGAGTGGCCTGTTGCATACAATTGCCCTCTCCAGCGCCGCTGCAAGCGAGGGAGCTCTGAGAGCGCCAAATGGGTCTCCTGCAAGAAGGCAAGGTGGACTGAGTACCTTTTAGGATATGAATATATGGAGTACCTGCGCCTAGGCGTGTGTATGCCGCGCACATTCCAAGTGATCGCAGTATATGGATTTATTGCGGCATCAGTTCAGCATGCCCGTATACCACCCGTCCCGCCCTTAAGCGTAACACTGCGCGCACAATGGCGGACTCCCAGCACCCGGTCAGACATCCCATGTAGAGCCTCCAACATAACCAGAACAAAACCAATACCATCAGAGCAGATAAACAACCGGTCCCCGCCCAAACCCAACAACTTGGACATTGAACTACATAATCACACATGCTAATTCTCCAATATTAGGCGAGTGGGGTAGACCAGATCACACAAGGAAAGAAGCACGCACTAAGCCAGTCATCCCGGCTACAGTGGATAACGGGGGGCATGCGGCGAACTGGACTTTTAAACTGTGATCTGAGACAATTATAATACCAGTGAAAACTGCACAGTCTACCCATAAAACATCTCATGCCTGGCAGTCGGGCCATCAGTCGGCACATATTAAGTAGCATGTCATCTCTGAAGGCCAGGCGCTCCGTTTATATCAAGCAGAAAGTTATCATTTCCGGGCCATCCAAATATGCCCCTGCATGGCCTAGAAAAGGTCATCCGCAGTGGCAGGAGTCACAGTCGGGCTCTCCAGAAAACCCAACTCCGAGAGCCGGTCCGGTGTGGCAGGGCAGTGCCTGGGAGGCTGTGAAATTTCAGTTTCCGATTCTGACACCACCGGAGAGGCACGGACAGCTGCCATCGACTGTAACTCCTCGCGCCGCTCCTGTATGAGCTGTTCCAGGTCAGGAGCGTGTGTCGCGGCCTCAGCGGTCACACCGCCCCCCCTACAGCCACGTCTCAACCGGCTGCGCCTGCTCTTCGACGCAGGAGGGTTCCTCCCCACTTCGCAACCTGAAACGCGGCCTGTTGACTCCAGTCACTCCCACGCTGCTTCTGGCGTGGTGAAGAAGTGAGATTTATTCTCGGCTATGATGCAGAGCTTGGCTGGGAATAGTAGAGAGTACTCCAGGCGCAGCGCCCTAAGTTTACGCTTTAAGGGTAGGTAGGAGGCCCGGTCCCTTTGTACCGCCAGAGTGTAGTCCGGAAACAGCATTATTTGCGCATCGCCCACTCGAGGCGGCAGGGAGGATCTCACAGTTTTGAGAATAATATCTCGATCCGCTTAGTGGAACAAATGAATTATAAAGGGACGAGGGCCACTGTCTGGAGGCCTTGGTCGCGTGGGGATTCGATTAGCCCGCCCAACCGAACAAAAATGGGGTCAGTGTACCATCCGGCACTAGCCCTGTAAGCCAGTTCTCAGAGTAGGCCACCGCATCAAGGCCCTCCGCACCCTCCAGTAATCCAACCACTCATATGTTATTTCGCCTGGTGAGGCCTTCCGGGTCTGCCACACGGCGCTCCAGTGCCGCCACACGTGCCAGAGCATCCCCCATTTTGGCCTCCAAGCGAGACGTCACCGGTGTCAGCTCATCCACTCGTGCCTCTATCATACGTGTCTTGTCCACCAGGTTGCAGTGGTCAACGTGCAGCAGGACAAGGTCACTGACGGCTTGTCGATCTTGGCTTCTAGAGATGTGCTAGCCCACTCCAGCGAGTCACCGATGCACTCCACCGCAGCAAGCACAGCTTTTGGATGTCCTGTGCCTCCGCGTCCTGCAACCTCCCATCTCGAGTGTCAGAGCGAAGGCGTCCCGTCCCTGCCATGACCAAGGTCTATGTGGACTCTAACTGGCGCCACTCCACTCACCAGCCGACACACCACCAGCGGTATTAGCCAAGAGCCTACCGGTGCGCCCAAACAGAGCAGGAGGACCAGGCCAGGAGATCGGTGTAGCAAATGCGGCAGTTGTACGGTAGAACGGGCCCTCCAGGTCAGTCCCTGGGTCCTCTCAATCAGCCACCTCGATGGCCTGATCTCCCAGCACCGCAAGCCGGTGCGGACTGACTCCCAGCCACCAGCTCCGTAATCAGCGGCAAATCCACCTCCCAATCGCTTCTGGCGCTCACTGGACCAGCGCCACACCAGCCAACCGACAGGTCGGGCCCGCTTGCTTGCGCCCCCAGAATGGTGCCGCGCAGCAGCACAAGCAGCCCAACCTACGGTTGTTCTGGAGCCTTCCTTCCTTCCACCTGTGTCCAGGCCGCCGATCACCAACTCCAGGCACCAAGCACCTCAGGCAAACTTCCTAGACAGGTGCAGACAGCGCGGCTGGCAGGCCCGGCCCTCCCCTCCAGCGCCTTAGCGCCCTGTCAGGGAGGCCGGTTCCCTCCTCTGCGCGCCTCTCAACTCCCCAGGCTCCGTTTCATCTTTAAAGGCGAGCTGGCTCCCCAGACACCCCCGCCCCCGGCAGCCTGGCCCCTTGGTGCCACGACCACGCGCCTCCGCAAGGCCACACCCGCCGCTCCGGAACCCGGCGTCCAGGACCGCCATGACCTGGGGCGCCGCAGCAGCCCAGCACCCCTTCCGATTGTGCGCCGCCGGCCTCCAAACCCCTGTATGCCGCGGGATGAGCCGGGCGAGACGCGGAGCTCAGTCAGCTCGCGTCTGCCATTATCGCCGGCTTGGCCACGCCCCCCCCATCTAGCTGCAGATTTCTTACCTATAAATTCCCTGGCATAAGCTTTGAATCCGGAATCTTTTTGCTGCGCAATAACCTGCGTGTACCGTCGTCCGGTTCCGCGTGCGTCGTCCGGCTCCGTGTGGCTTTGTCAGCATCATTGGAGCCACCTGTGAAATCCCGGTCATCTATATAGTCGGCGTGCGTACATCAATTCTTTTATCCACAGAGCTTCAACGCCAGAAGCACAGAGTCATGGATAGAACCAACATCTGTCTGTACAAAACTAGGGCCCTGAAAAGGGATAAACCCTAACCCTACTAGTCATATCCGCAAAGTGGGATGGCATGGGTGGGTGTAAGGAATCTTCAGCTTGATGGAGTCTCTACCAGATAATGCGTTACCGAAGGTAAGTAACTTGGTCATCTGATAGAGACTTCTACCTTTCAATAGATACCCAAGCCATACCCTCCTGGCGGAGGGCTGTGGAAACCACTCCTTACACTAGAAAGGACTTAACAGGCAAAGTATCTGACTGTCCAGGCAGTAATGTTTCGCAAACATGTGCAAAGACGCCCAGGTTGCCGCCTGACAGATCTTCAGGACTGGTACACCTCAAGCTAGTGCAGTGGTAGCAGCTTTGCCCCTTGTAGAATGAGCCTGCAAGCCCTCAGGAGGCTGCTTCCTGGCCAATGCGTAGCATATCTTGATGCAGAGAATGACCCAGCGCGAAATGGTTCACTTCTGCCCTGCCTGACTGTAGGGAAAAATTAGATATAGTGTGCACAGAGTCCAGGGGTTCCCCAAAAGGCTTGACAGAGGCAATAATAGATAATAGTAATGCTCTATTTGTGGTAGTGTGGTCACGCAGTTAGGCTTATCAGAGGGTAGTGTTAATCATTTGTTGTACACACACAATCAGTGAAAACACACTCCGGGCCTCATTATGACATTGGCAGTAAATACCGCCACGGCGACAGCCGGCAACATACTGTTGCAGTGGCTACTGCCGCCAACCGCATGAGGACCAGAAGGCTGGCGGTATTCCTTCGACGGTCATGGCGGCGGATGGCAGTAAGGTGGCGCGGCGGACAGCAGTAAGGTGGCGCTGCTGCCAACAGCAGCGCCATGCAAGAAAAACACCGCCTACCAGATCATGAGCCATGATACAGCCTGGCAGTGTTTTGCTGGTGGATGCTGCTGCTGGCAGCAGCACTGCGTCCAGTCTCCTGCCAGAGGACCCCCTGCAAGCAGGTAAGTCGGGTTCTCCGACAGGAGAGGGGGTGGGGGGTGTTGTGTGCAGGGGTGTTATGTTTTTGGGGGGGTGTTTTTTTAATATGCGTGCATGCAGGTGTGAGTCGCGTGAATGAATGTGAGTGTATGTTATGTATTGTGAAGGCATGTGTGCTACAATGTATGTTAGTGTGTGTTGCGGGCTGTGAGTATGTGTGGGTGGATGTGGGTATATGTGTGTGTGTGTGTTAGCAGGGTCCCAGCACACTTTCAATCATAACTGGCATCAACAAAAGGCACAAACTCGGGGGGTAACCATGCCAAGGAAGGCATTTCCTTACAGGGACTATTTTTGTGTTTCACTCTCCTCGTCACTTTATTACTTTAATTGTGTTTTATCATCCTAGTTATTGCAATACATGCTATTTTATCTAAGATGCAGTTACTTCAATAAACCCTCATTGAATTATATTCTGCCTCTGTTGTCTTTGCCTGTGTGAGACTAATGTGACAGAGAAAGGGGTGAGATCTGATCGACGACGATTCCCTGGAGGAGTCTTTCTTGTCATGCGCCCAGCTGCCATAATCATCCCTGCCTTTGGTTGAAGATGAGGCACTGCTAGTTAGCCGGCAAACCCAGATTAGGCCGACAGGCGTCACATGGTGTGGAATTTTACTTAGTATCGCACAGTCCATGTGTTTGTCACCCATATCCAGTAGCCTCATTAGGATAATGAGAACCTACGTGAAATAACTGTTGTAATAATTACCTTATTTTTCTAAAATTGGTGTGGTTCTTTCTTGAGTGTACAGCACTGACTGACCTGTGTGGTATTTGCAATTGTTTTACACCCTCCCCGATAATCCTCAGCTGCTCACCACAGCTATCCTTTGAGAGCTCTGATTATTTGGAACCACTTACATCATCATTTAGGGTTGTCTGGACTCAGTATGTGGTGTACACCTATAGGTGAGGCACCCTGCACTGAGCCAGCCTCCTACAGGTGGGTTGGTAAGGAACCTGCAGCTAGCTATAGTCCCTACCATATCAGGCAATACCAAAATTAAGTAACTTGTTCATCTGATAGAGACTTCTAGTTGCATATTTCTTGACTTGGAAAAGATAGCCAAGCAATACCATGTCAGTAGGTGGGTCTGCAAAGCAATTTCAAAAGATAAAGTTCTACAGAACCGAATAGACAAAGTGCCCATCCCTAAGGACCGGACCGTCCAGGAAGTAATGCTTAGCAAACGTCTGCAGAGGCGCTCACGTTGCTGCCTGGCAGACGTCCAGGACCGGAACGCTACGTGCTAACACATTGGTCACAGCTTTGCTTTTGGTAGAATGAACTTGCAAGCCTTCAGGAGGTTGCTTTTTGGCCAGTGTGTAGCAGATCTTGATGTAGAGTATGACCAAACGAGAGATTGTTCACTTCTGCACCTCCTGACCTTTCTTCACACCCACATACCCCACGAAGAGTTGCCCGCCCATCTGGAACTCATGAGTATGTATGATCAAGATAGAGTGCCAATGCTTTTTTTGCATCTAGGCAGTGGACTCTCTCCTCTTCCTTAGAAGGATGTGGGGGTGCATACGTAGGAAGGGTGACAGACTGGCCTACATGAAAGGTTGTGACCACTTTTGGCAGAAAAGAGGCCCTTGTGCAAATGACCAGTTTGCCAGGATATATAGCGGTAAGGCTGCTTAGATGACGAGGCCTGCAGCTCACTCACTTGACAGGCAGGAGTAATTGCCACAAGAAAGGCTGTTTTCAACGTGAGAAGCCTGATGGGACAATTGTGGAGAGGCTCGAAAGGAGCACACATCACAAAGGGCATAATGAATGGGGAAGGAGAGAAGAGATGAGTAAGACCTTTGAGAAACTGATGTATAATTGGGAACTAAAAAAAAAAAAATAGAGTTGGTCAGGCAACTGCAGAAAGGCAGAAATAGCAGATAAATAGCCCTTAATAGTGCCCAAAGCAGAGCCCTAAAGTGCCAAAAAAAGTATAAACAACAGAACCTCAGAAAGAGGGGCAGAAAGGGGATGAACAGACTTTTCTGTGCACCATGCCACACATTTCTTCCAACAGCAGGCATATACCATTTTGGTGGAGGGACGCCTGACTGCCAAGATGACATTACAGACTTCGGAAGGAGGGTCACAAGTTTTCAACTGCTGCACTGAATCTCCACACAAGGAGGAGGAGAGTGAAAAGGTTTGTGTGAAGAACCTTCCTCTGCTGCTGCGACAGAAGATCCTCCCAAAGGGGCCACTAGATTAGAGAATCCATGGCCATGCTCTGTAGCTCAGAATACCAGACTCTCCGTGCCTAACCCAGAGCCAAAAGGATGACTTGGGAGCGGTCGTTCCTGATCTTCTTGAGAACTCAAGACAGGAGTGGTATGGGCAGAAACGGCATACAGGAGGCAATTAATTTCACTGGGGATGAAAAGCATCTCCAAGTGAGAGTTGCCTTGGAAACTCCAGCAGCCAAACTGCTTAAATTGCTCGTTCTCAGCAGAGGTGAATAGTTCTAAGCAAGTCTCTCTCCACTGCTGAAGGAGACCTTGTGCAACTTCCGGTTGAGATGCCATTCGCAATCTGCTAGGCATCTTCGGCTGAGTTTTTCTGCTCTGGAATTCAGAGAGGCTGGCAGGTGTTGAATCACAAGGGATATACCACGATGTTTCAGCCATGCCCAGAAGTGCAGAGCCTCTTGACAGAGTCCATGACCGCACCCTGCCTCACCTTGTTTGTTGCAATACTACATGCTGGTGGTGTTGTCCATGAACACGTGCACTAGCCTTACCTTGATGGAGGGTAGAAAGGCTTTCACTGGCAGTCATATTGGCACAACTGTCACTACTGGTAGATCTGTCTGGGGAAGGGAGAGGGGTCTGTCACTGACCCAATCAGGGTTTGTTAACCACCAGAGGTGATTTTTTACAGTGCGTTCTGAGATCTGGATCATGTTGCAGAGATTCTCCTGATGTTGCACCCATTGAAACTTCAGGTCCCACTGAAAAGCCTGCATATGCCAGCGGGAATGTGTCAAACAGAATGCAATAGGCCATAAGACCAAGCAGCCTCAGAATCTGTCTCACCGAAACCCAGGATAGAGGCTGAAAAATCAATATCATTGCCTGGATAACCTGGACTCGCCGTTGAGGAGGATAAGCCCAAAACTGTACTGTGTCCCGAAAATGAAAGGGAGCATTTCAGAAGTGGTCAGGTGCAACTTCAACAAGTTGATAGTGAACTGCAGCGAGTGGAGAAGGCCTGTCAGTCTGGAGATGGGAGGTGACTGACTGGAGTAAGCTTGCCTTCAAAAGCCAGCCTTCAAGACAGTGGAAGACTGGCACCACGACCTCCACATATGAGCTGCAAACACTATTATAACCTTGATGAACACCTGAGGGGTGCTGGTAAAGCCAAAGGGAGCATGATAAACAAAAAAGTGCTTATGGCCTACCATGAACTGCAGGTAACATCTGTGGGAAGGCAGGACAGGAATGTGGGAGTATGCATCCTGCACGTCCAATGTTACCAATCTCTCTTGAGCGAGTGTGAGCATTTTGAAATTCTCCTTCTGGAAGAAACTGAGAGGGTGCAGGTCTAGGAAAGGACAAAGTCCTCCGTTCTTCTTGGGCACGAGAAAGTAGCAGGAATAATAAGCATGACCTACTTCTGATGCGGGCACAACTCCTAAGGCTCCCATGGCAAAGAGTCACCACTTCCTGGTGAAGTAAGAAAATGTAGTCCTCTGTCAGCCTGTTGTAAGTAGGTGGCAAGGGTGGAGGTATACACACAGAGGGGAGGGTGTAGCCCCTTCGGACAATCCAGAGAAACCAGCAGTTGGATTTTATTGACCTCCAGTGATGCAGGTGAGGATGTACCCTGCCTCCCACTATGTGCCCATGATGTTTAGAGTGCATACTAAAGAGGCTTGGAAGCTATGGGTGCTGGGTGACTGGTGGACTGGCCCGACCTATGGCACCTTACCCACAAGGCCTGTGGGTGCAGCATCCTCGGCCACACAGGAGCTGGGAAGCTTGCATGCCGTGGTGCATAGGCACACAGCTGGAAGCCCCTTCCATGACCACAAAAGGTAAGTAAGGCAGACTGGGGTTGCTGAGAGGTCATTGAAAGGACCAGGCTGTAGATCTGCTGTCCTTGAAGAGCTCTAGTTTGGAGCCTTGTCTCCAAAGAGATGGGAGCCATCAAGGACATGTCCATGAGTGACGCTTGGACATCCCCCACCTAAAAGCTAGTGGCTCTCAACCAGGAGTTGCGCCTAAGCACCACTGACAACAACACCACTCTGCCTAGTGAGTCGTTTGTATACAGTCCACAAAGAATGGTGAGATTGGCTGCATCACTTCCATCAGAAATAGCTTGAGAGAGTATGGTTTGGGCCTTCTAAGGTATCCAGCCTCTTGGATTCCTTGTCTGTTGGAGTGGTAATGAATGCATCAGAATTTAGTCTGGATGTGGAGGCTTGGACAACCAAGTTCTCTGGGGTGGGGTGTTGGATGAGGAAGTTGGGGTCCATTGGGACAGGGAGATGGTGGCAGGCTATTGTCCCATTCACAGGAGCTCATGTGGATTACTTGGACTAGGCCCGAGTAGGATGTTACAGAGTGCTTCGTTAAACTGGAGAAGTGGTTTGGATAGGGTGACTCCCGGTTGAAGCACCTTCATCAAGATGTTTGTTGTGACAGCCACAGAGGGTTGAGTAAGGACCAGGACCTCAGCTGCCCTTCTAACCACAATTGCAAATGAGGCTCCCTCCTTTGTAGCCATGGTAAGAGGAGGCACCAAGCCAATATCTGGGGAGGGATTGAGTTCGCTGGCACCCACCAAATCCTCACATAATTTGGCCTCACTGTGGTTTAGGGGCTGGTATTCATAAGGCTCCAGTAGCCCCTCCCAATCTTCTCCAAATCCTAGCCCACAGGACTAGGGCTCAGGCCTGAAGGGAATGGGGCCAGTCGGTGCTGCAGTCTGACAACGCCCACTTGGCTCAGTGTCAGAACAGAGTTAAGAAAAGGGGCGGTGCAGTTGGCAAAAGGAACGGCACTGGGGAAGGTTGAGACGGCTTGATCAGCATTGGTCTGGATCTGTCTGTTGATCCAAGGGGCCTGACTGGTGCCGGGGCCCAACGGTGTGCCAGTAGGGATCGGCCACCCAAGTAGGTGTTGAATGGCCTCATAAAACTCAAGGAATTGGGTGGGAGTCACTCCAACTCAAGGAAACTTGGGGAGGCACAGAGATAGGCCAGAAGCAGGCCCAACCGCAGAGCCAGGGCTTGAATGCTTAAGACACCAAAGGCAGATGAGGTGTGGATCTGTCACTGACACCTGCCGGTGATGATCTGTACAGGGCTTAAAATTAACCTTCCTCACAGATATCCTGACACACCAGGAGACAATATCTCAAAAAGTCTTTGACAAAAGGTCAGTCAAAAAGTACCTGGGGGGTAGCACTTCTCCAGATTTGCACTGACTGGGGTGGAAAGAAAAGAACTGATGTCAGCATGCTGGCACAACATTTCTGGTGCGGACAATGTCATGCAGAGCTGAACAACCCCACCTACCGATGTGCAGGGGTATTGCTCACAATTTTTTTTCTGAACCAATCTGACACCTGCGGATAATTCTAAAGCACGGAATCTGTGGATAGAAGTCGATCAGATACGTTTTATGTTAAAATCTTTAGCCATTGTCTACAAGGCCTATCATCAAACTAGTCCTTTATTTATTTCTGACCGCTTTACTCCATACTCTCTATCTAGAGTCCTAAAAACTTCTAATAGTAAACTTTTACAGATATGTAAATTTAGGCTACAAATTAGAGATGGTAAATCAATTCCGTATTGCGAACTAAAACCTGGAATCTGCTTCCCCCTTTTATTAGATCAGCTCAAAATTATATGACTTTCAAAAAGCTCCTTAAAACGTGCCATTTTACCACCATCTTCATTGGTTTTCCATCAGGCATAGATTACTGTCAAAGTCTGTCACTTCAGCTTGTAGCACCATGGTGACCCGTTTCGGGGTAGTACTTTGCGTTTTACACCTCATTTCATTTCCATCAGCCGTTCATGAAGAGGTGGCATGAGTGAGTTTCCAGAAAGGGGATGGAGTAAACCCTTTCTGGACAATTTGAAGAACCCAACTGTCCAATGTTATGGACTGCCAGTGGGGCAGGTGATGGTGAATCTTCTTTCCACTGGATGCCTGGGCGGGCTGGCTGGAGGTTGTGGCTCCCACAGGAAGGGGGCGGTGTACTGGGTTGATCTCTGGCTGGTGGTCCCATCTGGTTTGTGGGAAGCATGGCCACAAAAAGGCTAGGAAGCTTGTTGCCCTTAGTATCTGGGTGGGAAAGGACGCAGTTGGTATCCCCTACCATAGCCACTAAAGGGAGGGGGGAAGCAGACTGGAGTTGGCGCGAGCTATGAATAGGCCCCTAAGATCTGGCCAGAGCCCTGCTGTGTTTAAAGCACTCCAGCGCTGAGTCTGCCCTTTCACCACGTAGGAGAGAGCTATCAAAGAGCATGTCCATGATGGAAGCCTGGACATCCCCCGAAAATCCAGTGGTTCACAACCAGACATGGTGTTTGAGTGCCACCGACAATGTGATAATTCTGCCGAGCTAGTTGGCCATGTCCATCCCAAATCCAATGGTGAACTTTGCTGCATTTCGCCAGGCAGAAATGGCTTGGATGAATATGGCTCAGCCTCCTCTGAGACTGTTGGCAGCACTTGCGCAACTGAATCCCTACACAATGTGGCACGTGGTGTTCACCAAAAGGTATGTGGTGCTCACCAACCATAGTGCTAGGCTGGAGGAATTGACCATCCTCTCTCCAAAGGTGTTCAGACTTTTGGATTCCCTGTTCAGTGGAGTGGCAGGAAATGTCCAGTGTTTAACTTGGGAGGTAGTTGCTTTGAGTATCAAGCTCTCCACTTTGGGCTAATGGGTGAGGAAACTGGGGTCCACCGGAGCAAGACAATGGTGGTGGTCAATCATCTTGTGTGCAAGAGTCCCTGTGCCGGGCTTGGACCAGGCCCCAGGCAGGACATCTGTGAGGGCTTCATTGAAAGGAAGAAGTTCTGTGGGGGGACACCTCCCAGCTGAAGCAGTTCTGTCAAAACATCTGTCTTGACTGCCAGTGAGGGCAGCATAAGGTCCAGGACCCCAGCTATCCTCTGCACCACCACTGCAAGAGAGAATCCCTCCTCTGTAGTCATGGTAGGAGAAGAGACCATGCTAGCGTCTGGTGAGGTGTCCAAATCACTGGCATATCACGTGTCCTATGATTCATCAATGGGGTAGTGGATTTCATAAGGGTACTCAGCCCCTCCCAAATGTCCTTCCTCCTAGCATATTAAAAGATAATAGCACTGGATCCGACTTGGAAGGCATGGTACCGACTGGCACCAGAGTTGATCTGGAACAATGGCACTAGAGAGGGCTCCATGGCAAGACGTGGCCTCACAGATGTAGGTGCTCCAGATTCAGCACCAGATCATGGGGCCTGACAGGAGCTTAGGGCAGACCTACTAGCAGAAATCCAGTAGGAGCCCCTTCCGAACCCACGGACCCCAAAGGCCCTACATAGGTTGGGCCGCCCAAAAATGAGGCAAATGGCCTTATAAACTCCTAGAGTTAGGTGGGGGTTGCTCAGGCTCTGGAAAACTCTTGAAGGTACAGACTGGACCCAGGCACCGCAGAGGAGTGAGGCCTCGAGCGGTGTTGTTCCCATGTCTTGTCCTTAGACTCAGACCAGGGTGGTGAAGTCTGAGAGTGCTTTGACTTCTTAAGCTTGTGGGACTTACCCGACGACTGGGAGTGGGACTGTGATCGTTGGGAGCAGGCTTTGTGAGAGATCCCGGGATCTTCCGCACGACCAGGATTGAAAGTGTTGCAGGGTCGTCAGACAGCAAGGAGGTTCGGGGAACATTCCTGCAGCATCTTTGAATTCATGGCGCAGTAGTTCTTGCATGTCTTAGAATCATGGTCCTACTCCAAGCACCACAAACAAAGCAAGTGTGGGTCTATCACAGGAATCTGCCTATAACGGGCACCACAGGATTTGAAATCCACTTGGTTTTTTTAGGAGACATCCCTATCACACTGAGAGAAAAAAAACTCTCAAAAGTAGCTTAGACAAAATGTCAAAAATAGTCAAAAGACTGGGGGTAGCTCTTCCAGATCTGTGAGCATGCTGGGGTGGTGCTTATATAGGCACCACATCATTTCAAGTGCAAATGATTCCACCTACTGGCACACAGGGGTACTACTCAAGAACTTCAGGATCCAGTTTGATGCCTGGGGATAATTCTAAGGAAATAAATATGCAGTTAGAAACCCACACCAGATAGGAATGGTAAATATATTAAACAGTGAGGTAGCACAACCACATAATATAATACACCCCATTTCCTCACACTACTGCCTAGACGGGGATCCAGAACTTGTGTTTAGCAGTACTATACAGTTGAGTAGTTAGAGACCACTGAGAATCCACCAAGAGGGGCCCTTTAAAAAACATTCTTATGCCTCCCAATCAGCTGTTGAGTGTTGTCATTTTCAGAAGTACAATTCCCAAGAACTGGTGCACGTTTCAAGGGATTGAGAAAAGTTAAGAAAGCTGCGACAATGTTTCAAAACATTTGAAAAGTTTTAACAAAGTTTTCAAAAATTTTGAGGAGTCACTTTTACAGGGAGGGAACATGGAGCTTGACATAGCAAGCTTGCTCAACCTCAAGAGAGATGAGTTGAGGGCACTAGGCAGAGACAGGAAAAATCAACATGTGGGTTAGGGCCAGGAAGAATGAGCAGGGCAAGACTCTCAGTTTGGAAGGGCCTCACAGAGTACCTTCACACCCGGAAAAGGAACTGCCCTAGGGTAGTAGGGAAGATGATGAGATGGAGGAGGATGGCAGGTGCACCACTGAGAAAGCAGAAGTGGCGTGGGAAAATCTAGACCCCCAGCACCAGGCCAAGGGAGGCCTCCAGAGTCAGTAGTCTTACAGGCTCCATCATTAACAGCATGTCCCTACAGGAGGACAAGGCAACTTTGGATCTAGAGGAGAGAGCCATAGCCTTGGCAGAAAGAGATTGGCTCTTGAGGAGAAGGGGCAAGCTGGGCATAAGACCTAGAAATGACTGTGGCAGCAAAAAAGTAGCTTACGTTTCTGGCAGGGGGAGCCCAGAATGTTAGACTGCCCAAGGGATTGTCCCTAGCTATGTCCAGGGGGATGAAATAGTCAAGTGGCTGGTCTCATATGAGAAAGCTCTTAAGATGAGGAAGGTGGGTACACAACACTGGGAGATACTACTCTGGGAGTTGGTGCCAGTAGTTGGTAGGGACAGACTGCTCACACTGAGACAGCAGAGTCCTACCCACATACGAAGGCAGCTCTTAGAACGTATTCCTGAAGAGTACAGGGAGAAGTTTACAGCATCACAAAAGGGGGCAACACAGACAGGGGCTGACTTTGTTGACACCTCAATTAATGCACTGAATGGTTGGAATATGGGCAATAAATTTAATTATTAAGAAACGCATTGTAACAAACTGTTCTTCAGAGAAGTTGCACCAGCATGTGATGGACTATAAGCTGTCCAGCCCAATGGAACTAGACAAGACAGCTAATGAGTGAGTTAGCACCCAGGTCCACAATAAGTTCCAGGGTGGTGACCAAAGAAAAGGAGGCCAGGCCTCTTACCGGGAAAACAGGGGATAAAGGCGAAAAGAAAAAAAGAACCCCAAAGAGTCCCCAAAAGATGCCAAAGGTGTAGTGGGCAGAGCCTCATCCCATTTCAGGTGAAGTGGGAACCTGGGAAAGATGTTTGATCTTTCAAAGGCAGGGATGTGCTTTGATTGTAATCAACAAGGGCACAAGAGGGTAGACTCAATGTGCACTAAAAAGGCACCCATTGTTGACCAGTCTAGGGGTGTGTCTAGTGTAGTGATTGGATGGGAAGTTGCTTCTAGAGAGCCCAAAGGGTAAACAGAGGACACCATAGTGTTCATAGGTGGGGAGAACATGGAACCTTTGGCTCAGTGGCCTTCTGGTATGGAGATGTACAGGCAGTGGCCAGAAATCAATGGGGTGGAGGTGAAGGCTCTTGGGGATATAGGATCAAGTGTAATCATGATGATGGCCAAGCTGGTTTCCTCAGACCAGATCTTACCAAAGGAGGTGCACAAGATTGTCAATGCTGACAATGTCACAGAGTCCCATCCGATGGCTGTGGTAGACTGACTGGGGAGGGTTTGCAGGTCCAAAGAAAGTAGCTGTGTCCCCTGCCATCCAAAAAGTGTGTCTGCTCTTACCTGAAAACTTTGGCTTGGGAAAAAAAGGAAAGAATTACCCCATGAAGCAATGCCAGGCTTCCTGAACAGGCATGTGGTACCACAACAGCACAGAAGGCCTGATGGAGAGTAAAAGGATCTTGGAGCCTGAAACAATGAACCAGGTCCCTGATGCTAAGAAAAGGGGTAGGAAGGCTGGCAACCCACCTTCCAAGAGTACACAGGCCCAGAAGGAGGGTAAACCTCAGTGTAAATGCCAAGTATCTGAAGAGAAGGTTTCCCTACCATTGGTGCCCATAAGGTAAACTGGGAGGAGGGCCTCTGTACAGTGAGACATGGGACCCAAAACCCGGGGCAACCAGAGGGTTGGTGGTCCCCTGGCAGTAGAGGGAGTTTCTTCTTAACCTAACCCATGATATCCCCTTAGCTGTACACCTGAGGCAGACCAAGATCTGGGGGAGACTGGTCAATAACTTTTACTGGTCCCAGATGTCGGAAAAGGTAGAGGAGTTTTTGTTTCTCCTAGGTCACCTGCCAGGTTAGTGGTGGGGCAGGTGGCAAGCCAAAGGCTCCCCTGATACCACTTCTTGTGGTGGTGACTTCCTTTAAAAGGGTGGAGGTTTATCTTGGTTGTAGTGGACCATGCAACCAGATATCTATAATCTATTCCAGTTACCACAGTCAGTGCTCCTGCAGCAGCTAGAGCCCTCCTTGGAATCTTCAACAAGTTTGGGTTCAATAAGGAGGTGACCTCAGATCGAGGAACACATTTTAAGTCTGCCTACCTGAAAACCATGTGAGATGCGTGTGGTGTAATTTACAAGTTCATAACCCCCTAACATCCCCAAGGAAATGGCCTAGTTGAAAGATTTAACAAGACCATAAAAGTTATGATTATGGGTTTGTCTGGAAAAACTCAGTAGAAGATGGGATATTCATATCCCATGCCTGCTATTCGCCTACTGGGAACTTCCACAAAATGATTAGGCTTTAAACCCTTTGAGCTACTCTTTGGGAACCCTCTAAAGGGTCCATTGAGCTTGGTCAGAGAGGTTGGGAGAAACCACTTTGGGTACATAAGTAGAACATAGTGGACTATGTGCTTGGCCTTCACTACAGAATGGCTGAATACATGAAGAATGTGAATAGGAATCTGGTGACCAGCCAGGAGCTTGTGAAGCACTGGTATGACCAAAAGTCCTCAATGGTGAGTTACCATCTAGGACAGTTGGTGTGGGTCTTCAAGTCCGTGGCTCCCAGAGCACTACAAGACAAATGGACTATGATGTACCCAAACCTGGAGAAGAAGGGTCTAGTCACCTACTTGGTGGACTTGGGCAAGCTGCCGCCCCCCACCCCAGGAACCTTCATAGGGTCAACCATGTAAACAGGCTCAATTTACATCCGACAGGGCAGCATGTTGATAGTGACAGATGGGGAGAGGAACAGGTCAGTGATCCTTTCCCAGGTCTTGTCCTCCAATACACAAGATAGAATAATGGAAGCAGTAGTCATCTCCTCTACCCTCAAAGACCAGCAGCAAAGGGACTGGTATGAGTTGCTGAAGCTATTCGCTAGTTTGTTTTCTCTGACCCCGAGTCTGGGAATATGAAGTACCTGTAGGAGGCTGGCCTGGCTTATAGTGGGTACCCTGTGGTACTTACACCCTGTGCCAGGTCCAGTTATCCTTTATTAGTAGAATAGAGATGTTTCTAGCAGCTTAGTCTGATAGAGGGTAGCTATGGCAAAGCAGCTTAGGCTGAACAAGGACACATGCAAAGCTCCTACTATACCACTTATATCATATGCACAATATCTTAAGAAAACACAATACACAGTTACTAAAAATAAAGGTACTTTATTTTTATGACAATATGCCACAAGTATCTCAGTGAGTACCCTCAGTAAGAAGGTAAGTAATATACATAAGTTATATGTACACAAACCCAAAACAGGTAAGTAAGAGTCAGAAAAGTAATGCAAACAGTGTAGAATTACAATAGGTTGCAATAGGCAAACATAGGTCTAGGAGCAACACAAACCATATACTCCAAAAGTGGAATGCGAATCACGAATGGACCCCAGACCTATGGGAGATTGTAGAGGGTCGCTGGGACTGTAAGAAAACAGTCAGGGTGTCCAAGATACCCCACCCCAAGACCCTGAAAAGTAGGAGTAAAGTACACCTACTACCCCAAAAAGGACACAATAGTTGTGATAGGGGGATTCTGCAAGAACCACAAACACCAGCAAAGCACTGAAGACGGATTCCTGGACCTGAGGACCTGCAAAGCAAGGGGACCAAGTCCAAGAGTCGCGATAGTGTCCGGGGGTGGGGCAGGAGCCCAGGAAACTCCTGATGAAGGTGCAAGGAAGCTGCCTCAGGATGGAAGAAGCTTAGGATTCTGCAACAACAAAGAGAGCTAGGAACCTCTCCTTTGGAGGGAAGATGTCCCACGGCGGTTGCAGAAGTGTTCCCACACAGAAATATCGCAAACAAGCCTTGCTAGCTGCAAGGGTCGCGGTAGAGGTTTTTGGGTGCTGCTGGGGACCAGGAAGGACCAGGTTGTCGCCCCTTGGAGGAGACAGAGGGGTGCTCAGCAACTCAGACAACCCCCACAGAAGCAGGCAGCACCCGCAGAAGTACCCGAACAGGCACTTAGAAGATTTGTGAACCGGAGCTGGCTCAGAGTCACAAAGGAGGGTCCCACGACGCCGGAGGCCAACTCAGAGGGGTGAGCACTGAAGGACGGAGTGCTGGGGACCCAGGCTAGGCTGTGCACAAAGGAAATCCTGGAAGAGTGCACAGGAGCCGGAGCCGCTGCAAATCACGCAGTATACAGGTTTGCAGTCTAGCATGGGGAGGCAAAGACTTACCTCCACCAAACTTGGACTGAAGGATCACTGGACTGTGGGAGTCACTTGGATAGAGTTCCTGTGTTCCAGGGACTACGCACGTCAGTATGAGAGGGGACCCAGAGGACCGGTGATGCAGTCTTTTGGTGCCTGCGTTAGCAGGGGGAAGATTCCGTCGACCTACAGGAGATTTCTTCTTGGCTTCCAGTGCAGGGTGAAGGCAGGTGACCCCCAGAGCATGCACCACCAGGAAACAGTCGAGAAAGCTGACAGGATGATGTGCTACAATGTTGCTGGTAGTCGTCTTGCTACTTTGTTGCGGTCGATCCTTGGCAGAAGTTGAAGAGGGAAGTGCAGAGGAACTCTGGTGAGCTCTTGCATTCGTTATCTGAAGAATTTCCCAGAGGAGAGACCCTAAATAGCCAGAAAAGGAGGTTTGGCTACCAAGAAAGGAGGATTGGCTACCAAGAGAGGTAAGAGCCTATCTGACGGCACCTACTGGCACTGGCCACTCAGAGCAGTCCAGTGGGCCCCCAACACCTCTGTTTCCAAGATGGCAGAGGTCTGGGACACACTGGAGGAGCTCTGGGCACCTCCCTGGGAGGTACTGGTCAGGGGAGTGGTCACTCCCCTTTCCTTAGTCCAGTTTCGCACCAGAGTAGGGCTGGGGGAACCCTGAACCGGTGTAGACTGGCTTATGCAGAGATGGGCACCATCTGTGCCCATCAAAGCATTTCCAGAGGCTGGGGGAGGCTACTCCTCCCCAGCCCTTCACACCTATATCCAAAGGGAGAGGGTGTAACACCCTCTCAGAGGAAATCCTTTGTTCTGCCTTCCTGGGCCAGGGCTGCCTGGACCCCAGGAGGGCAGAATCCTGTCTGAGGGGTTGGCAGCAGCTGCAGTGGAAACCCCGGAAAGGCAGTTTGGCAGTACCCAGGTTCTGTGCTAGAGACCTGGAGAATCATGGAATTGTCCCCCAATACCAGAATGGTATTGGGGTGACAATTCCATGATCTTCGACATGTTACATGGCCATGTTCGGAGTTACCATTGTGACGCTATACATAGATAGTGACCTATATATAGTGCATGCGTGTAATGGTGTCCCCGCAAGGGAATTATATGGGTGTACCAGTGTGCCAATGAGAATTGGTAAAATTAGTCACTAGCCTGCAGTGACAATTTTAGAAAGCAGAGAGAGCATAAACACTGAGGTTCTGGTTAGCAGAGCCTCAGTGATACAGTTAGGCACCACACAGGGAACACATACAGGCCACAAACTTATGAGCACTGGGGTCCTGGCTAGCAGGATCCCAGTGACACATATCAAACACACTGACAACATAAGATTTTCACTATGAGCACTGGGCCCTGTCTAGCAGGATCCCAGTGAGACAATGAAAACACCCTGACCTATACTCACAAACAGGCAAACAATTGGGATAACAAGGCTAGAAAAAGGCTACCTTCCTACAGTACCCATGATATGGACAACAGAAACAGCTTGCTTGTCAAGAGCAAAATAAACTAGTTGCTTGACTGGGTTAAGGCCAGTATTAAGGCTGGTGTAGCCAATATGTTGGAGCTAGGATGATACTGCCCTCTAGTAGTCTACGGGCCAGCCTAGTAGTATTGGTGTCCAAGTCACCTCCCAAAGATAGGAAGCCTGAGATGAGACTCATGTGGACTACAGAGGCCTCAGTGTAGTCAATAAAACTGATGCCCACCCCATACCAAGAGCTGAAGATCTCATTGATAGACTGGGAGCAGCTAAATGTCTTAGTACCTCGATTTAACTTCAGGGTATTGGCAAATAGCCATTAACTGAGTAGCCAATGTGAGGTCTGCTTTTTCTACACCTAAAGGACACTTTCAGTTTAAAGTGATGCACCTTGGGTTTAAAAATGACCCAGTCACCTTTCAGAGGTTGGCGAACCGAGTAATGCCAGGTTTGAAACGTTTCAGTGCAGCTTATCTTGATGATATAGCTGTATTCAGTTCTACCTAGGAGAGTCACCTGGTCCAACTCAAAGATGTGCTTGAGACAGTTCTAACTATCAATGCAAGTAGCCACCAGATAGGGCAAGGCTGTGTTATGTACTTGGGCCCCAAGTTGGTGGAGGCCACGTACAACCTATCCAGCAAAATATCCAGTCAATTCTGGCCTGTGAAGCTCCTAGGACTCAAATTCAGGTCAGATTTGTTTGATCTGACTGGGTACTGTAGAATGTTTGTGGTATAATACTGGCACTGATAACTTACCTCCAAGAAACAACCCAGAACAATTATCTGGACTGAGCAAAAGGCTTCTGTCATCCTCAAGGAAGCTCTGTGCTCAGCACATGTGCTGAAGGCACCTGACTTCAGCAAAGAATCTATTGCTTAGATAGATGTCTCTGAACATGGAATTGGTGCAGGACTGTCACAAGTGAATGATCTTGGCCAGGATCAGCCATCCAGCTGCCTTCATTAGCAGACAACTCCTCCCCAGAGAGCAGACTAAGTGCCAGGTAAGTAACTTATTCATCTGACAGACTTCTGGCTTCATATTCCTTAACTTTGAAAAAATACCTAAGCAATACCATTCCCAGAGGAGGGTCTAGGAACTAATTTCAATAGAGAAAGTACTGCAGGAACGAACAGGCAAAGTGCCCATCCCTACGGGTCTGACTGTCCAGGAGTAATGTTTGGTAAACGTGTACAGAAATATCCAAGTTGCTGTCAGGAAGATGACCAACTCCGCGTGCTAATGCAGTGGCCACAGCTTTAGATCTGGTGGAATGAGTTTGCAAACCTTCAGGAGGTTGCTTTTTTCCAGTGCGTAGCAGATCTTGATACAGAGCACGACCCAATGAAAGATGGTTCGCTTCTGCACCTCCCTACCTTTCTCCGCACCTACATACCCCACAAAGAGTTGATTATCCATCTGGAATCATGGGTACGATCAAGGTAGAAAGAGCCACTTGTGCGAAGCACCACTTTTTCAGGATAGATGTAAAGATAGGGTAGCTTAGATGAAAAGGCCTGCTCGCTCACTCACTCTGAGGGCAGATGCAATTGCCACAAGGAAGACTGTTTTCAAAGTGAGAAGCCCGAGGGGACATTTGTGTAGAAGCTTGAAAGGAGCACACATCAAAAAGGTCAGAACCGATTTAAGATCCCACTGGGGCTTAAGGAAAGGAGAAGGGGTGAAGAGATGTGTAAGTGCTTTGAGAAACCAACAATACAACAGGCGACTTATACAAGGATATTTGACCAGGCAACTGCAAGAAAGCAAAAATTGCAGATAAATAGCCCTTAAGAGTTCCCAAAACAGAGCCCTGTTAGGCAAGAGAAAGAAGGAAAATTAGAACTTCAGAGAGGGGCAGAAAAGTGATTGACAGACTTGTCTGTGCACCATGCAACAAATTTCTTCCATCGAAAGGCGCATACCGCTTTGGTTTAGGGACACCTGGCTGCGAAGATGACGTTACAGACTTCAGGAGGAGGGTCACAAGTTAATTGCTGCCACTCAATTTCCACTCAAGAAGGCGCAGAGTGAATAGGTTTGGAGTGATCAACATCCCCCTGCTGCTATGACAGAAGATCTTCCTGAAGTGGCAGTCTGATCGGAGGATCGATGTACATGCGCAGCAGTTCAGGATACCAGACTCTCTGTGCCCAATCTGGAGCCACAAGGATTACTTGGACCCGGTTGTTCTTGATATTTTTTGAGAATTGTGGGCAGGAGCGGTATGGGTGTAAAGGTGTACAGGAGGCCTAAGTTTCACTCGAGACAAAATGCATCTCTGAGCGAGAGACGCTTTGGAAACTTCAGTGCGCAAAACTGCTGACATTGCATGTTCTTGGCGGAGGCAAACATTTCTAACAAAGGCTCTCCCCACTGCTAAAAGAGACCTTGCACCACTTCTGGATGGAGACACCACAAGTGCTTTGTCAGGCATGTGCGGCTGAGTTTGTCTGCTCTGGCGTTCAGAGAGCCCACCAGGTGGCGAACCACCAGGGATATACCCTGCTGTTACAGCCATGTCCAGAGGTGCAAGGCCTCCTCACAAAGGGTCCATGACCCCACCCCACCCTGTTTGTTGCAATACCACATGGCGGTGGTGTTGTCTGTGAACACCTGCACTAGCCTTCCCTTGATGGGGAGTAGAAAGGCTTTCAATGCCAGTTGGATCACCTGGAGCTCCAGCAGACTGATGTGGAGTCTCCAGAGTCATCTGATCTTCATCTCTCCCAGATGGCTGCCACATCCCATGAGTGAAACATCTGTCACTACTATCAGATATGGTCGGGGAAGTGAGAATAATGTGCCTCTGACCCAATTGCAATCTGTACACCACTACTGCAGCTCTCTTGCAGTTCCCTCAGAGATCCGGACCATGTCGGACAGATTCCCCTGATGGTGCACCCACTGGAACTTCAGGTCCCACTGCAGAGCACGCATGCGCCATCTGGCATGTGTCACCAGCAGGATGCAGGAAACCATGGGTCTCAACAGCCTCAAAATCAGTCTCACCAAAATCCTGGCTAGAGGTTGAAACATCAGTATCATAGCCTGAATATCTTGGACTCCCCGCTCAGGAGAAAAACCCAAAAATGCAGTGTCCAGAACAGCTCTGATGATGGAGTGACTGAGAAAGTATCAGGTGTGACTTCAGCACATTGTATGGTGAACACCAGCCAATGCAGGAAGTTCGCCCTAGTCTGGAATTGCGAGAGGACAGCCTGGGGGAGCCTGCCTTAGAGAGCTAGTTGTTGAGATGGGGGAAGACTGACACCCCTCATCTCTGCTGCCACCATCAACTTGCTTAACACCTGAGGCGTGCAGGTAAGGCCAAAGGGAAGCACAGTGAAATGAAAGTGCTTGTGACCTACTGTGAACTGCAGGTACTGTCTGTGGGCAGGTAGCACAGGAAATTAGAAATACGTTTCCTGCAAGTCCAAAGCTATCATTCAGTCTCCTGTGTCCAGGTAAGGCAAGACCTGAGCCAATGTGAGCATTTTGAAATTCTCCTTCTTGAGGAAGAGATTGGGGGCTCGGAGGTCTAAAATAGGGCAAAGACTCTTGTCGTTTTTAGGAACCAGAAAGTAGCTGGAATAAAAATCTCAGCCTACTTTTGACACCGGAACCCTTTATATGGCTCCCTTGGCTAAGAAAGCCACAACTGCCTCGTGGAGAAGGGACAGATGATCCTCAGTTATCCTGTTGTGAGATGGGGGCATGAAGGGAGGGATAATCTTGAAGTGGAGGGAGAAGCCCCTAAGGACGATCTGCAAAACCCACTTATCCAAAGTTATGGACTGCCAGTGGAACAGGTGATGGTGAATGCTGCCTCGAACTGGGTGTCTCGTCGTGAGTTTGGATGGTGCTGCAGGAATGTAGGGGTTAGAAGTGGGGTAGGGATGGCACACGTATCAAACCTCTAGCCACCTGATCCATGAGGTTGGTGGATACAGCACCCTGGTTCACGCATACAATGGCTGGGTGGTAATTGCAACGGGTGAAGGTCCCTTCCGTAGCCACGAAAGTAGCCATAAGCAGTTTGGTAGGGACTTGGGCTGCTGCAAGGCCCAAGGACCTGGCGCAGCCCGAAAGTCATTAAAGCACTAGCTTGACAAATCTGCAACGTCTCCGAAGAGATGGGTGCCATGGAATGGCATGTCCATAAGGGAAGCTTAGACATCCCCCCCAAGAAGCCAGGCCTTCTCAGCCAGGTGTGGTGCCTGAGGGCCACTGTCGTGAAAACCGCTCTGCCCAACGCATTGGTTGTGTCAAATCCACAACCAATTGTGAAGTTAGCTGCGTCCCGCCCATTGGCAACAGCCTGAGAGAGTACAGATTAGGCCTCCATCGGGACCCATGGCAGCACTTGTGCAACCATGTTCCACAGTGTGGGGGAATAATGGCCCAAAGGACATGCGGTGTTCATGGACCACAATGCCAGGCTGGCAGAAAAAAACATCCTCCCAAATGAGTCCAGCCTCTTGGATTCCTTATCCAGGGGAGTGGTAGGGAAAACGCCTTGGGAAGTTGAGGCTTGGTTCACCAAGGTCTTAGGGTTAAGGTGTTGTGTGAGAAAACATTTAGTCCCCTGGAGCGGGCAATGGCAGTGGGCAATTGTCTTATTTAGAGGTGCCCCTGTGCTGGGTCTGGACCAGGTACCCAAAAGGACATCCATAAGTGCATTGTTAAAGAGGAGCAGGGGTTCAGATGTGGAGACTCCCGGTTGTAGCCCTTCTGTCAAGATGTTAGTCTTGACTGCCATAGAGAGTAGTTGAAGGTCGAGGACGTCAGCCACCCTTTGCACCACCACTGCATAGGAAGCTCCCAACTCCGTAGCCACAGTAGGGGGAGAAAACATACCAGTATCTGGAAAAGTATCCAGTTCACTGGCTTCACCCAGATCCCCACACTAGTCCATTTCTCACTTGTAAGGCTGGTATTCTAATGGGTCAAGGAAGCCCTTCCAATCCTCCCTTAGGCCTAGCCCAAAGGAAAGGGCTTAGGAGGCAAAGCTCCTGTCAGCAGCGGAGTGTGCTCAGACGATACCCTTCTGGTTCCATGTCAGAGTCGGGGATGACAAAAGGGATGGTGCTGCAGGTAGGTGCCTGGAGCCACGACATCAGCACTGGGGAAGGTCGAAGTGGTATGACTGGTGCCAGTCCAGATCCAGATCCAGGACTGGACCCCTGGGGGCCCATTAGCACTGAGGCTGAAGCCGCCAGCACAGAACCTGATGGGGCCCCCTCCGATTCTGCAGGGCCCTAAGGCATGCTGACAGGCTCATACTACCCAAAAATGAGAAGCATGGTCTCATAAAATTCTTTCAAGGCCTCATAAAATTCTTTCAATTGGGCTGGGTCGCTTGGGCTCCCAGAAAGTCGGGGAGGCACAAAGTTGGCACAGGTTCTTAAAAAACGAGGCCTAGAACGAGCATCTGCCAATGGACGATGAGAAGTCTAAGACCGCTTTGACAACTAATTTTTTTCCTTGTACCTCGACTTACCCAATTACCCAGAGTGTAGGAGGCTTGCTCAATACATGGTGTACACCTATAGGTAGGGCACCCTGAACTAAGTCCAGGTAACCCTAAGTGATTGGTGGTGCAGCTGTGGGATAAAGACTTGCATTGCTTTACCACTTGGTCATAAGTGAGTTTCCAAAGGAAACCACTGCTGGATGTAGGTAACTACCAATTTGCAAAAAGTAGTTTTTTTCTAAATTTTTCTAAGATTGGGTTGGTAAGGGTCGGGCATAGCCTTTCAGTTAGACCACTAGGATACGGTAGGGTGGATACACAAACTACACTAGTACCATGTCTCCAGTTGAGGAATCTAGATTGACTCAGGAGACTGGATATAGCATCCTTAAGTTCCAGGAACTTGGGACTCTATGTACATCTAGAAAACTGAAGGCAGGAAGTAACCCTACTAAACCTCAGCTCCTAGAAATGCTCATAGAATAGGACCTCCAGAATCCTGAAGGACAGGTATAACAGTGAGACCAAATTGGGAGGGATGACTCCTCAGAGATAGCCCTGGAAGTACCCTTAACCTCAGGTTCTTCCTCTATACATGTCCAAGAGGACTCAGAGGAGGTCTCCAAGGACAACCCTAGGACTCTAAAGGGAGGTACTCACAGTACAAAAGGGGGCCACCTATGTAGGTCCACTTTTACTCCACCTGGGAGGGCACTAGGGGTTACCAGGAGCAAAAGATCTTCCTCAACGTCATCCTCATTCTGCTCAGCATCCTGTGCTGAGTCCAACTACTCTAATCACTTAGAAGAGTTGGTGGAAGCGGTTACCACCTGCTCAAGCTTGAGAGAGCTAAGCTCAGGCTGAAAAGGGAGAAGCTGGCTCTTGAAAATGAGGCCATAGATGTGGCGAGGGAGAGGAAGAATTTGGGTTAGAACCCCATGGTGGCAGCACAAGAGACCCCAGAGTCAGACAGGAACACTTTGATTCTAGGAATCGCAGCAGGATAGTTCCTCTCTACAAATCTGGGGATGAGATTTACAAATGGGTAACTGCTCTGGAAAGGGCCTCTAAAGTCCAAAAGGTCCCCCAAAGGCAGTGGGCAGCTATCCTGTGGCTCTCCTTTGTAGTCAAAGGTAGAGACAAACTTTTGGCATTTAGAGAAGAGGATGCAGACAACTAAAAAGTTTTGGAAGAGGCACTGATTGATGGGTTTGGGCTTACTACTGAGGAATACCGGATTAAGTTCAGGGAAACCCAGAAGGCGTCCTCTCAAGACTCGGTTGATTTTGTAGACTGTGCAGTTAAGGCTCTGAAAGGCCGGCTACATAGTAATAATGTACTTGACTGTGAAGGGCTGTACAATTTGATCATGAGAAAGCACATCCTTAATAACTGTCTGAAAAACTGCACCAATATCTGGTGGGGACTGAGCGGACCTCTCCCTAAGAATTGGTAAGGAAGGCAGACAAATGGGTCTGCACCAGGGTGAGTAAGAAAACTCAATGCGAGTGACCAGAAGAAAAAGATTACTTCTAAGTGTCGACAGAAGGATGGGGAGAAGCAGTGTGATTGTGTTAGGTGAGGGGTTCCCCAAGAGGCTTTACAGAGGCAATAATAGATAATACTAATGCTCTATTTGTGGAAGTGTGGTCAAGCAGTTAGGCTCAACAGATGGTAGTGTTAAGTATTTGTTGTGCACATACAAGCAATAAGTGAAAACACACACTCAAGGAGTTAACTCCAGACCAACAGGTTTTTATATAGAAAAATATATTTTGTTAATTTATTTTTAGAACCACAAGATTCAGTTTGCAGGTAAGTACATTAAATGAAAAGTACTTTGCATAGTTAAGTTCAGTACTTTGAATCAAATCGACAATACATACCGATTTCTTTAAAATGGCAAAAAGCTATTTTAAAAGTGGACACTGCAATTGTCAACAGTTCCTGGGGAGGAAAATACAGTTCAGATTTGCAGTTAAGTAATAGACTAACAGACACAGTCTCAGGGGCATAGGTAGCCCACCGTTGGGGGTTCAAGATAATCCCAAACACCCAGCACCAGCAACACAGGGCCCGTTAGGTGCAGAGGTCAAACAGGTGCCAAAATAACGTGTCTATGGAGACAGGGGGTACTCTGGTTCTGGGCTTCTTGCAAGTAAGTACCCACATTGCCAGAGGGCAGACCAGGGGTTTTAGAGGAGTACTGGGGGACCTCCCAAGTAGGCACCAAACAGGCACCCTCAGTGGCACGGGGGTGGGTGAAGGGTGCAAACAGGACGTCTGGTTTCAAATGGAACTCAATGGGGGGGACCTCAGGGGTCAGTTAGGCACTACAGGCAAGGCACCGGGGGGGGGGGGGTGGGGGGGGCTTCTCGGGCAAGTCGCCGACTGGACAGGGAGGAGGGCCGCCTGCTGGTCACTGTTGCACCGGTGGTCGGGCTCTCTAGAATCTAGGGGCTGCGGGTAAAGTGCTTCTCCAGTGTTGGAAATCTTTATCCCGGGCAGTCGCGGTCAGTGGGGTCCTCTGGATTCCCTCTGCAGGCGTCGTCGTAGAGGGGCGGAGAGGTAAGCCCAGGGTGGACACTTGGTCAGAATCACCTGGGGGTTCTCTCTGGCTGGTTGGCTACTCTGGACATGGGCCAGGGAGTCGGGTGCAGAGTAGATTTGGACGCACGCTTCTGCAGTGAGGTGGGAGTCCCTTTAAAGATGTTTGCTTTTTCTTCTTGTTGGACAGGTCCGCTGAGGAGTCTCCTGGAGGCTTTTCAGGGGTCGCTGGTCCTGTGGAACATGTTGCTTCTTCTTTTGCAGCTTCTTGAAGCAGGAGACGGACCTGTAGGGCTGGGCCGAGTCAGTTGCCGTCTCCTCCTCTTCTTTGCAGGGTTTTCAGCTCAGCAGTCCTTTTCCCGAGGTCATCAGGAATATAAATCTCTTGGTTCAGGGGCCCTTAAATACAAGATTTAGGGACGTTTAGGGACAGGGCCCTGAAGGTGGCTACATTCTCCTTGTGCCCACTCCCTTTGGGGAGGGGGTCACATTCCTATCCCTATTGGCACTAATCCTCCAAAGCAAGATGGAGGTTTTCTCCAGGAGGGGGTCACTTCAGCACTGGACACCTTAGGGGTTGCCCTGGCTGAGGGGGTGACTCCTTGTTTTTCCTCATTATCCCATTGGACTTGCCGCCAAAAGTGGGGGCTTGTCCAGGGAGTGGGCATCTCCACTAGCTGGAGTGCCCTGGGGCACTGTAACACGAGGCCTGAGCCTTTGAGGCTCATCAGCAGGTGTTCAAATTCCTGCAGGGGGAGGTGTGAAGCACCTCCACCCAGGACAGGCTTTGTTTCTGACCAGAGTGCACAAAGGCACTCACCCCATGTGGTCAGAAAGTTGTCTGAAAGTGGCAGGATGGCACAGACCAGTCAGTCCTACACTAGCAGTTTGGCTACCATACAGGGGGCAACTCTAAGATGCTCTCTGTGTGCGTTTTTCAATAAATCACATGCTGGCATCAGTGTGGGTTTATTGTGCTGAGAAGTTTGATACCAAACTTCCCAGTATTCAGTGAGGTATTATGGAGCTGTGGAGTTCGTAATGACAAACTCCCAGACCATATACTCAATATGGCCACACTGCACTTAGAATGTCTAAGAATGGACTTAGACACTGTAGGGGCATATTGCTCATGCAGCTATGCCCTCACCTGTGGTATAGTGCACCCTGCCTTAGGGCTGTAAGGCCTGCTAGAGGGGTGACTTACCTATGCTACAGCTAGTGGTTTGTGGGGAGTGCCATGTAGACTTAGCCCTTTTCTCCCCACCAGCACACACAAGCTGCAAGGGTCAGTGTCCATGTGCTGAGTGCAGGGTCCCCAGGGTGGCATAATACATGCTGCAGCCCTCAGAGACCTTCCCTGGCCACAGGGCCCTTGGTACCATGGGTACCGTTTACAATGGACTTATTGTGTGCCAGGGCTGTGCCAATTGTGGGAACAAAGGTACAGTTTTAGGGAAAGAACGCTGGGGCCTGGTAGTAGGGTCCCAGCACACTTTCAATCATAACTAGCATCAACAAAAGGTAAAAAGGTAGGGGGTAAACATGTCAAGGGGGGCATTTCCCTACAAAACGTATGCCATTTGGACTAGCAGCAGCCTTCGCTGTTTTTCAAAGAGTGACAAAGCATATTCAAGGGACAAGAAGGCATAGTTGCTTTCCAAGATGATGTGTTGATTTTTGGGAAAGATCAGAAACAACATGATTCTAGATTACATCAAACGTCTGTTCTAAGCAAAAAGGGTGTAACCTTGAGTGCGGAGATATGTAAATTTGGTATGACATGTATTGATTATTTAGGGTACAAATTGTCAGGGGAGGGTTTTGAACACTGAGATAACTTAAAAAATAGAAAACTTTTGCCCACCGGAGAATGAAGATCAACTAAGATCCTTTATGGGTTTAACTGAGTTTTATACCAGGTTTATTCCAAACAAAGGACTCTGTTAAACAAAATGTAAAATTTGAATGGAGCAAAGAATGTCATCAAGAATTTGACTTAATCAAGGAAGAAATTGTACATGTCATTCCTCTGAAACCATTTGATACCCATGATGAAAGCGCCATTATGACTGACAGTAGTAAAGGTTTAGGAGCAGTTTTATTACAACATAGGAATGTTAAGGACAAGGTTGTAGCATTTGCATATAGAGGTCTCTGGGGTTCTGAATCATCCTATTTGGCTATAGAAAAGGAAGCTCCAGGTTGGTGGTGGGGCATCACACATTTCAAACCCTATTTATGGGGCACTAGATTTACAGTATGTGTAGATCACAAGCCTTTTGTGCGATTATTTACCACAAAGGTGGGAGAATGTGCAACTCCAAGAATCCTCAAGTGGCAGTATAGACTCTAAGAATATAATTATTGGGTAGAATATACCCCAGGGATTAAAAATGTGTTAGATTGTCTTTCTCGATTCTCACCTCTAGATAATCAAGAATGTATAGAGGTAGTGAAGGATGATGATAATTCACAGTTAGTATATGTACAGTCTAAAGTCATTCAGAAGGTGCTTTGTCAAAGTATGAGTGGTTATCAGCGAAAGATTCAGATGAGCAAATCAAGGGAGTGAAGGAATTTATTTTACATAATTTGTCAAAATGGGATTGTAAAGGAAGGATAGGTGAAGCATATAAACAGGTTTATGAGGAATTGTCAATTGTGAATGATTTGCTGTACATAGCTAATGTTTTAGTAGTACCACAAGTTACTAGAAACAAAGTGTTATCTCCAGCTCATGAGGGACATATTGGGATGTGAGCAATGGAGAAGAATCAGTGAAGATTTCTGGTGGCCAGGTTTCGATAGAAGTGTTGAGCAGTATGTTAGGGACTGCATGATCTATGCAGTTAACGATAAGTCCCAAGATACCATTCCCAGTGCACTGGAAGCTGTAAAGGTGCCAGATAAGGCTTGGAGCAAATTGACTGTGCACATTATTGGTCCAATGGTCTTGGTGAAAAGTGAAGTTGAGTATGGCATAGAAGTTGTGGATTATTACAGCCTGTGGCTAGAAGTTAAATTTACAAAACCCCCAAATAGTTTAAAAGTCATAGATTTTTTGCAATCTTTACTCGATAAGGAAGGTGTTCCACACAAAATTCTTACTGATAATGGGTGCCAATTCACTTCAGCTCAGTTTATTAATTTCCTGGAATTTTTAGGGAACAGACCAAAACTTCCTTATATCATCCAAGGAGTAACGGTTTGTTGAAAGATTTAACAGAGTTACAAAGGAAAATGTACAACTGTCCAAGACAAATGGATTAAATGTCAAGTTAGAAGTAAGGAAACTTTTGTGGGTAGTTAGAACCACTCCCAATGCAGACACTGGCGTTTCACCTTTCACACTGTTAAGGGGAAGAGTTGCGTCGATCAAAATGACAAGGCAGTGGATGGGGGAATTTCCTATCTGCAAGGACAAAATAAATAATATTGGCAAGAAGAGGTTAGAAGCCCAAAATAAGTATGTTGAAGAATGCAGAAGAGTAACAAAGACAGAAGCAGGTGATTATTTAAGGGTGAAAATTCCAAGAATAATATCAAAAGAGGAATCTAAATTTTCTGCACCGAAAACAGTAATGGAAATAAAAGGAATGTGTTGTGAAATTAGATGATGGTACATGATGGAACAAGGAGAAACTGTCTAAGGGCAATTCCATGGAGGAAGAGGAAAGTAGTTATCAAAGAGGAACAAAGATCAACAAAAATCCATTGTAGGAATTGTCTACAAGACATAAGAAACTATCATACAAATTCCAGGAGTTTATTCTGTTTTGCCTTTTTATTGTTAAGTGAGGTGTTATTTAAGATATTATTAGTTTAATTTAGTTTTTATCTAAATGAATAGGTTATGTATGTTTTTGCATTCTATCACTTGACATTGTAATATGCAATTTTAATTGAATTTTCACATATATTGTGTAGCTATGTTATAATTTAGATTTAGGAATTATTTGTTGAACTGGTATTTATATAAGGAAAAAATTTAAATATTTTTAAGGAGGAAGATGTGTTAGGTCTTGTACATGTACAATAAAGAGTGTGGCGCATGGCTCTCCTTCACGCGTGGTAACCATGGGGAAGGAATCGAATGACGGGGTGATGTAATGCAGGAGAAGGGAAGAGCGGAGTCGGTTGGAATGTGTGAAAGGGAAATGTGAGATGGCTCTGGCAGATATTAGGTCCTGTTAATTTTCTTAATAAAGAGGTACTTGAACAGAGACGGCATCTTTATACCTTGCCACTTTAGCTGCCTGGTCTCTTAATATGAGGAAATACAGGCAGCATCCCCTCAATCGTATTGAGGCAGAATCTTACAGGACACAGGTGCAAGTGTGTAAGAAAATGCCTCTCATGGCATGGTTATCCCTTAATTTCTTACCTTTTGTTGATGCTAGTCATGATTGAAAGTGCGCTGGGACCCTGCAAACCAGGACCCAGAACCAGTGTTCTTTCCCTAAACTGTACCTTTTGTCTCCACAATTGGCACAGCCCTGGCACACAGATAAGTCCCTTGTAAATGGTACCCCCCTGGTACCAAGGGCCCTGTGGCCAGGGAAGGTCTCTAAGGGCTGCAGAATGTATTACGCCACCATGGGACCCCTCACTCAGCACATGCACACTGCCTCACAGCTTGTGTGCGCTGCTGGGAAGAAAATGACTAAGTTGACATGGTACTCCCTTCACTGTGCCATGCCCACAACCCACTGCCTGTGGCATGGGTAAGTAACCCCTCTAGCAGGCCTTACAGCCCTAAGACAGGGTGCACTATATCACAGGTGAGGACATAGTTGCATGAGCACTATGCCCCTACAGTGTCTAAGCCAAACAGACATTGTAAGTGCAGGGTAGCCATAAAGAGTATATGGTCTGGGAGTTTGTGAAACACTACCTCCACAGTTCCATAATGACTACAATGAATTCTGGGAAGTTTGCTATCAAACTTCACAGCACAATAAACCCATGCTGATGCTAGGCTGGGATTTATTGAAAAATGCACACAGAGGGCATCTTAGAGATGCCCCCTATATACCAGTCCAATTCCTAGTGTTAGGCTGACCAGTTCCTGCCAGCCTGCCACATCCAGACAGGTTTCTGGCCACATGGCGTGAGTGCCTTTGTCACTCTGTGGCCAGGAACAAAGCATGTACTGGGTGGAGGTGCTTATCACCTCTCCCTGCAGTAACTAACACCTGGGGGCGAGCCTCAAAGGCTCACGCCTGGTGTTACATCGCCACAGGGCACTCCAGCTAGTGAGATGTCTGCATCTCCGGACACAGTTCCCACTTTTGGCGGCAAGTCCGGAGGACCTAATGAGAAAAACAAGGAGTCACCCACCAGTTAGGACAGCCCCTAAGGTGTCCTGAGCTGAGGTTACCCCTGCCTTAAGAAATTATCCATCTTGTTTTGGAGAACTCCCCCAATAGGATTAGGGATGTGCCAGCCTCCCCACAGGGAGGAGGCACAAAGAGCCACCCTCCAGGACAGTAGCCATTGGCTACTGCTCCCCAGACCTAAACACACCCCTAAATTGTCACAGGGCCCTTTCCTCGGGATCTGCACGCTGCTGAGCAACAGACCCACCTCCAGGTGTCACCAACTCAGAAAGCTATTAGAGCACAGAGTATTGGTGAAGGCAGGCGGGGGGAAGGGAATTAGGATAGAGAACTGCAGGGAAGAAGATCTGAAAAAGAATGGTTAAAGCATATATGCATACACTAATTCATAGCAGTATTAGCTCACAAAGTATGTTCCTGGACAAAGGTGTCTCCAAGAACAAGTTGAGACCTTTATGGACTGGGCGTTGCCCTTCTTTGAATCATGAGACAAAAAAAAACTGTGATCTTAAGTATTCATAACAGTATTAAATCACAAATATGCTCCTGGACAAAGGCGTCTCCAATAGCAAGTTGAGACCCTTATGGACTAGGTGTGGCCCTTCTTTGAACCATGGGACAAGAACAAACTATACTCACAATACTTGAGGATGGCATGAGCTTTAGACAATGATCACACTTAGAAAAATAACTGGATAACAATAATACTCTCGTTAAATGAATGTCTGTTCTTGGCAAAGAAATCCTCAAAACCTTAAATATTTATCTCACATATCACAATCCAAAAAAACAATAAAAACTACAGCTGGCTTTTCTCTTTGTGCTTGGAGCGCTTTGCTCGTTGTGCCTTAAGTGCTTTACTCGTTGTGTCTGAAGCGCTTTACTCGTTGTGTCTGAAGCGCTTTACTCGTTGTGTCTGAAGCGCTTTACTCGTTGTGTCTGAAGCGCTTTACTCGTTGTGTCTGAAGCGCTTTGCTCGTTGTGCCTGAAGCGCTTTGCTCGTTGTGTCTGAAGCACGCTTTTAAGTTTGACCCAACAAGACCTTACCGCCATGAGTACGACCTACTTGTTATTTAATATACAAGAGAGAAAATGAATACTCTGCCATGCTGCCACTCTGCCATTCAGCTCTTTCCTGAGAGGAACTCCAACGAGGTCAGACAGAACCGAAATCTGCAAAATAGTGAGCAATGTGCTTGGGTGTGGCTGGGCTTTATAGGCCTGCCACACCCCAAGATGGCCACTGCCTCTAAAATCTTGGGAGTTGTAGTCCATTCATATAATGCCACTGATAGGTACATCGTGTCCACCAATGCCCTGACACTGCAGCTATATGATCATTCCTGGAGCAAGAGGGGATAAATAGCGGTGCGCATGAAGTGCTGCAAAAGTGCTATGTGGAGGCCAGGGAAGGTCCTAAACCGCGCAAAGCCTTATTCATGACATGGCACCCCACTCCCGAGCGCGGTCCAGGGCCCGGCTTATAAGGGTGAAGAAGATGAAAGCGTTGCACCAACCAAGGTGCATGGACATTCCGTGCAGGTTCCCATGAGTCATTCTCAGGTCTGTAGCCTTTCCAGGACACTAAGTACCAAAGGGAGCATCCACGATAACGAGAGTCTAGAATACATCGCACCTCATACTCCCAATGACCGTGGACTAAAAGAGGAGCAGATTGTGCGACACATGAGGGTGAAGCAGGTTTAAGAAGCGAAGTGTGAAACACCGGAGGAATTTAAGGACAATGGCAATTTTAGTTTGTATGTTACAGGGTTCACCTGTCGCAGAATTTCATAGAGCCGTATGAATTCTGGATGAAACTAATTTTTATTCTTAAATACAAAGTTCTTTGTGGATAACCAAACCTTGTCTTTGTCTGTGTACTGAGGGCCAGGCTGATGTTTTTTGTCATATTGCAATTTATATCTTGTCTTTGCCTGGTGTAGATTTACTTGTAATTGTGAATGTATTTGTTTCATGTTTGCTAACATATCCATGACTGCTGGTGTGGTTTGAGTAGAAGCAGGTAGTTTGACTGGCAAGATGTGTGGATGACGTCCATATAGGCCATAGAAGGGAGTAGAGTTTATTGAAGAATGATGGGAGTTGATATAAGCCAGTTCTGCAAGCCACAGGAGATCTAGCCAAGTATTCGGGGACTCTGTGGCTTAACATCGTAGATATTGTTTTAGAGTTTGATTCAGTCTCTCTGTTTGACCGTCTGTTTGTGGATGGTGACTCGTAGACCAGGTTGAATCAATTCGTAAGGCTTTACACCATTGCTGCCAAAAACGTGCAGAAAACTGTGTCCCTCTATCAGAGAGAATGACTCTTGGAAGTCCGTGGAGGTGAACAATGTTTTGTAAAATAATAGTTGCTAAGGTGTCAGCTGTTGGGAGACAGTTACATGCAATGAAATGGGCATATCTACTACCACTAAAATGGCCAAATATTGTTTTACCTGAGGAAGACCAGTAATAAAACCCATAGTGATATGTTCCCATGGATGATTGGGAACGGGTAGAGGTATTAAGAGGCCCTTAGGTTTGCTATGTTCGCTTTTGCATCTTGCACATACTTCGCCTCTTGCAGCATTTGCTTTACGTCATGAACAAACGTAGGCCACCAAAAATATCTTTTCATTAATCCTGTTTTTTGAGGACCTGGATGTCCTGCCAGAGGGTGACTATGCAGCCAATGAAAGGCTGTTTCTCTTAACTCTTCAGTAGGCAGAAACACTCGAGTTTCGTGTAAAGGTAGGCCTTGTTGAATGGATCTTTTGGTGTCTTGCTGTAACCATGCTTGCCACTTGGTGATATGAAAATGATTACGGATGAGATCAACTAATTTTTCGCCAGCTATTAAGCACAGTACCTTTGAAGGCGTTATAATAGACATGGGTTTTTGTTCAGTATGTGTGACATAAGAATCTTGCCTAGACAATGCGTTGGCCTTACGGTTGTCTACTCCTGGTCTACAAGTCACTATGAAATCAAATTCTGCAAAGAATAACATCCATCTCAGTTGCCTGGGAGTTAGTAGTCTGGCGAGGCTCATAAATTGTAAATTTCTATGGTCAGAATATACGGTTATGGTGTGTTTTGCTCCCAATAAATAATGTCTCCATTCTATGAAAGCATTGTGGATTGGCAGTAATTATTTTGCCGCAATGGTACAATTCTGTTCAGCTTCATTCAGTTTTCTTGACACATATGCTGTGGGGTGCAATTGACCAGTCTCTGGGTAATGTTGGGAAAGGGTTGCCCCAATAGCGACATCGGATGCATCGGCTTCCACAATGAATGCTTCCTCTACATTGGGATGAGCTAAAATGGGAGCTGAAGTAAAGGCCTTGTTTAACTCTTGAAACGCCTCATCTGTTTCTTGGGACCAGTTGAACACTGCCTTTTTCCTTAACAATTTGGTAATCGGTGCTACCTTTTGGTGAGAAGTGATGGATGAAGCGTCAATAGAAATTTGCAAAGCCCAAAAAACATTGGATGTTGCGTACTGATTTCGGTGTGGGCCAGTCTGCTACAGCTTGAATCTTTCTTTGTCATTTGCATGCCTTTAGGTGTTAAAATCACTCCCACAAATTCTACCCTTTTGGTATGGAACTCACATTTACTTAATTTGCAATACAAATTATGGGTTCTTAAAGTTTGCAACACCTTTTTTACACGTCCTTCCTGGATTTCTTCGGAGTTAGAATAGATCAGTATATCATCAATATAAACTATGACAAAGATGTCTAGATATTCTCTCAGTACAAAAACAGCGGAGAAGCCGCTGGTGATAGTGATGGCCTAATTAGCTCATTGGCTAAACATTGATCGAGATACTCTCTTAGGACTTGCTTCTCTTTCTCTGATAATGCATATATTCTACAATTTGGTATATTGGCGCTGGGTACAAGATCGATTTGGCAATCGTACGACCCGTGAGGTGCTAATGAGCGTGCTTTCTTTTCACAGAAAACGTTAGTATATTCTGAATACTATTGCAGCAGACCAATTTCCTTCTCTGCTGCAGTAGCAATAGAGTGTTGGAGATTGTCTTCTTTGTCTCTTCTTGGTTGAAGACACTTATTTAGGCAAGAAGATGAAGAAAAACGCAAAACCTGGTTGCACCAGTCTATGCTTGGATTGTGTAACATTAACCACGACATTCCTAAAATAAAGCCATATTGAGGTTCTTGGATTATATCAAAGCGGATTATCTCACAGTGGTTCAAATTCCTGTCATCCTTGCAAGTCATTTGCATTCGTGAGGTTTGCATAGTAAGTGGTCCTCCAGCCAATTCACTACCGTCAACTGCATAAACAACTTCAGGAACCTTCTTCTTCACACTGGGTATTTGTACGTTTAATGCAATTTGTTGATCCACAAAATTTCCTGTTGCCCCTGAATCAATTAAAACTTGTACAGTATGACGTTTTCCTTGTACAGTTATTTGTGCTAGAATTCGAAAGTGTTTGACATAGCAATTAGTACATGAACACACTGAAGGGATTGTCGATTTGCCCAAGAGGTTCCCTTTGCTTTTTCTTGGGCCTTTTAGTTTTCCTCTGTTTTCCAAAGCAACTGCAATCTTTTTCTTTGCCACAATTGTTGGATCAATTTTGCCTTTGGGCTTCACTTGGCATTCTTTTACGAAATTACCCTTCTTCCCACAGTACATACACTGTCCATTTCTTCATCATGTATCTTTTTACTCTTTGGTCAATGGTGGACGAATGGTTCCGATATCCATTGGTTCTATGGTAGAATCTGAGGACGACTGTGGGTTTCTGAACCTTTCCATTCGCCAGTTGGGTCTTTCTGATTTTTTCCTTACCCCTTTTCTTTCTGTGAGCCTATGGTCTAGCCGCAGGGTTAGATTAATTAAATCAGTACAAGTTTTTGGTTGATGTTCAATTTGGGACAAAACGTCTTTCAGTTCGTTGTTTAGTCTTTGATAAAACACTGTGACCTTTTTTCCTCTGGCCAAGCGGTTTCCACTATTAACCGATCGAAATGTGACAAATACGTTATCAAGTCTTTGTTTCCTTGGCGTAGCTCTAGTAACTCTTTGTCTGCAGACATGGTAATTGAGCACCTGTCAAATACTTTTTCAAATTCGTCACGCCAATTGTACGAAAGAGGACTATTTAATCGGACTAATGGAACTGCCCAAGTAGCTGCGTCACCAGCCAGGTAAGAAATAAGGAATGCAATTCTAGATTGTGAATCCGGAAAGGCACTGGGGCGGCAAGTAAAATGTAGTTCCACCTGCGTGAGGAAAACTTGAACCTTATTAGGATCCCCCAAAAACCTTTCTGGTGCAGCCAATGGAATTTGTGTTGGCACGTTCATGGCAATGTTAGTAGGTGTGGAGTGCGTAGATTGAGGTGGAGGCATGGGTCCTGACCCATCCACCTTACTCTGTAACTGGGTTACTTTATTAACTAAATCGGCTGTAACATTTTTTGAGTCTGTTAAATTTCTTTGCATTCGAGTGACTACCTGCATAAGGGTGTCTAAGGTGGCCATCTTGTGCAGCCCATGTACAGACCAAGAGGAAAGTATCAGCTTGTAGGCTCACTATTCTGTCACATGGCCCTTTCCTCGGGATCTGCACGCTGCTGAGCAAAAGGCCCACCTCCAGGCGTCACCAACTCAGAAAGCTATTAGAGCACCGAGTATTGGTGAAGCCAGGCAGGGGGAAGGGAATTAGGATAGGGAATTGCAGGGAAGGAGATATGAAAAAGAATGTTTAAAGCATATATGCACACACTTATACATAGCAGTATTAGCTCACAAAGTATGTTCCTGGACAAAGGCATCTCCAATAGCATGTTCAGACCCTTGTGGACTGGGTGTTGCCCTTCTTTGAATCATGAGACAAAATAAATGGTGATCTCAAGTGTTCATAACAGTATTAACTCACAAATATGCTCCTGGACAAAGGCATCTCCAATAGCAAGTTGAGACCCTTATGGACTAGGCATGGCCCTTCTTTGAACCATGGGACAAGAACAAACTATACTCACAATACCTGAGGATGGCATGAGCTTTAGAAAATGATCACACTTAGAATAATAAGTAGATAACAATTATACTCTCGTTAAATGAATGTCTATTCTTTGCATAGAAATCCTCAAAACCTTAAATATATATCTCCCATATTGCACTCCAAAAAACAATAATAACTACGGCTGGCTTTTCTCTTTGTGTATGGAGCACTTTGCTTGTTGCGCCTGAAGCGCTTTGCTCGTTGTGCCTGGAGAGCTTTGCTCGTTGTGCCTGGAGAGCTTTGCTCGTTGTGGCTGAAGCTCGCTTTTAAGTTTGACCAAACAAGACCTTACCGCCACGAGTATGACCTACTCGTTTTTTAATATACAAGAGGAAACACGAATACTCGGTCATGCTGCCACTCTGCCATGCTGCCATTCAGCTCTTTCCTGAGAGGAACTCCAATGAGGTCAAACAGAACCTAAGTCTGCAAAATAGTGATCAATGTGCTTGGGTGTGGCTGAGCTTTATAGGCCTGCCACACCCCAAGATGGCCGCTGTCTCTAAAATCTTGGGAGTTGTAGTCCATTCATAGAATGCTACTGATAGGTACATCGTGTCCACCAATGCCCTGACCCTGCAGCTATATGAGCTTTACCACAGGGCAGACAACGCCCATGATCATTCCTGGAGCAAGAAGGGATAAATAGCTGCGCCCATGAAGAGCTGCAAAAGCACAAAGTGGAGGCCAGGGCGGGTCCTGGACAGCGTGCAGCCTTATTCCTGACATAAATTGAGTATTTAAGGGGAACCCTGAACCCAGGAAATCAGATTCCTGCAACCTGAAGAAAGACGGACTGCTGCCCTGAAAGCCCCACAGAGACGACAACTGACTTGGCCCCAGCCCTAACAGCCTGTCTCCAGACTGAGAACCTGCACAGCGACGCATCCAGCTGGAACAGCGACCTCTGAGGACTCAGAGGACTCAGAGGACTGACCTGCACCTAAAGGACCAAGAACTTCCGAGGACAGCAGCTCTGTCCAAAAACTGCAACAAAGAAACCAACTTTAGAGAGACTCCAGCCTCAGTCCAGAAGCTGGAGTCTTCACACACTGCACCCGATGCCCCCGGCTTGTGTTCAGAGGAACCAACACCGCAGAGAGGACTCCCAAGCGACTCCAATGATGTGGACACCCTAAGTCGATGTCCCTGCACCCCCACAGCAACACCTGCAGAGAGGATCCAGAGGCTCCCCCTGACCGCAACTGCCCGGTAACAAAGGAACCAGACACCTGGAAGAAGCACTGCACCCGCAGCCCTCAGGACCAAGAGGAACCAACCACAGGTGCAGGAGTGAACAGTAGGTGACCCTCATCCTAGCCCAGTTGGTGGCTGGCCCGAGAAGCCCCCCTGTGCCCTGCCTGCATCACCAGAGTGACCCCCGGGCCCCTCCCCTGCTTTCAACGCAAAACCCGACACCTACTTTGCACATTGCACCCGGCCGCCCCTGTGCCACTGAGGGTGTATTTTGTGTGCCTGTCTGTGACCACCCCCAGTGCTCTACAAAACACCCCTAGTCTACTCCCCGAGGACGCAGGTACTTACCTGCTAGCAGACTGGAACCAGAGCACCCTTGTTCTCCATAGGCACCTATGATATTTGGGCCCTCCTTTGACCTCTGCACCTGACTGGCCCTGTGTTGCTGGTGCTGAGTGTTTGGGGTTGACTTGAATCCCCAACGGTGGGCAGCCTATGCCCCGGCAACTGAACTTGTAAGTGCTTTACTTACCTGAGAAACTGACCAATACTTACATCCCCCATTAACTGTTGATTTTTGCAGTGTCCACTTTTAAAATAGCTTATTGCAATTTTTGCCAAAACATATACATTACTGTTTTAATTCAAAGTCCCATAATTACCTGTGTGAAGTACCTTACAATTTATGTACTTACCTAAATTCTGAATCTTGGGGTTCTAAAATAAATTAAGAAAATAATATTTTTCTATATAAAAACCTATTGGCCTGGAGTTAAGTCTGAGTGTGTGTTCTCATTGCCTGTGTGTGTACAACAAATGCTTAACACTACCCTCTGATAAGCCTAATGCTCAACCACACTACCACAAAACAGAGAATTAGTATTATCTATTATTGCCACTATCAACCTCTAAGGGGAACCCTTGAACTCTGTGCACACTCTCTCTCAATTTGAGATAGCATATACAGAGCCAACTTCCTATAAAGTGTCACCATGGTAACTGAGAAACTGGTGTCACCTGAGCAAATCTTACTTGGGCACACTTACCAATTAACTAACTGATTACATCAGTAAGTACCACCCTATGCAAGTTGTTAATTTCAGGTGGGGGGGTTACTGGCCCTAATGAACAAGTTTTACCTTTGGTAACGATATATCTGTAGAGACATTCTAGGTGCATATTCCTTACTTTAGAATTTCCCAACAGGTGTCAAACTGTATCTTGAGATTATTCTTCAAGCAGTAACCCTGCGCGCTGTCGGGTGGCGTTGGTAGACTCCGCGAGCATTGTTGGCATCATGGTCGCAAGGATGACATTGCGGTCGTATATAGGTGCCACCTCGGCGCTCTGTCAGTTTCTTTTCGCGACTTTCCATGCAAGTAGAACGGAGCCGTGAAGAACACTGAGAATGGTGCGACAAAACTAGGGCCCTTAAAAGGAAGTTCATGTCCCTCGAAATCAGTTGGCAGAGTGGGGATGATGGGTGTGTCTGTAAGGAATCTGCAACTAGAATATGTCTCTACCAGATATATCGTCACTGAAGGTAAGGGTAGGAAGCTGGCCTGGTGTGTGGTGGGTACCTATGGTACTTACACCTTATACCAGGTATCCCCTCTCAGTGAAGTGTAGGCACTGTCTAGAAGCCAGGCTCTCTAGAGGTAGCAGTGGATGAGCAACCAAGGCTTATCTAGGAGAAATGCGAAGCTCATGCAATAACACTGTAGTCACACAGATATACACACACGAAAGAAAACACTCAGTTGTACAAAAATAAAGGTACTTTATTTTTGGTTACACAATACCACAAAATACTAGAGAAGCAATCCACCCCTTAAGAGGCAAGTAATACGTAAAATATATACACTAGTAATCAGAAATAGGCATAGAAAAGGTTAGAAAACCATGCAAATAGCAATAACCAACAGTGACCCTAGGGGGAGCACAAGCCATATACTAAAATAAAATGGAATGCGAATAAGATACCCTCACCTAGGTAAGTCAAATGTGTAAAAGGGAGCTGGGAGTACTAGAAAACCACAGAGGTAAATAACACAGTACCCCCAAGCGACCAGGAATGCAGGAGTAAAACACTTGATTTTCAAAAACCACCCAAAAGGAGGAAAAAGAAGACACCCAGACAAGCCTGCAAGAAAACCAGTGGTGGATTCCTGGAGAAAGAAGACCTGTGGCGAGAGGGGGGAAAAAGTCCAAGAGTCACAGTTGAGTCCAGGAGGAATAGGAGGCTACTACCCACCCAGCTGTAGATGCAGGAGCTGGTCAACTGTGATGAAGAACAGGTCAGCACTGCAGCCCCGGAGCTGGAGAAGAGTTCCTGAAGGATGCATATGAAGTCCCACGCTGGAAGGAAGATTGCAGATGGGTGTCAGTACAGGAATTCCACCAAAAAGCCTTGACAAAGGCAAACTCGCGGCTAGTGGAAAAGAGGTGCTGCCGGGGCCCAGCAAGGCCCAGCAGGACTCAATCCAGGAGGGGGAGTCACAGGAGACCCTCAGAATTGCAGAACATCTACAGGAGCAGAGGCAGCACCCACAGGACGGGGACACAGGAGTCAAAGAAAAAGCCCACACAGCACTACAAAAGAGGATCACATGCAGCAGGAGAGCCACGCAGGAGTCTGTGCTTTGCAGGATGGAGTGCTGGGGGCTGGAGCTACACGTCGCCTGAAGATCCCTTGGAGGAGATACAAACAAGCCTTGGCAGCTGCAAGAGACACAGTGCATGGGGGTATTGTCCTGTGTGGGAAGGCAAAGGCTTACCTCCCCCAAAGTTGGACAGCTAGCAGAGAGAACCAAGAGGACTACTCCGGACCACCACCCGTGATGCAGGATCCACGCAGCTCAAGATGAGAGGAGATCCTTGCAGCCGGTTGTCGCTTGCTGTAGGTGCCTGCAGTTGCAAGGGAGTGACTCCTTTACTCCAAGGGAGATTCCTTCTTCTTGTGCAGGCGGAAGAGTTGCAGTCTTCTGAGGATGCACAGCCGGGGAAATGTTGCAAAGCTGGCAGGAGACGTGCAAACAAAGATGCAGAAGAGTCTTCTTTGTTGTAGCTGCGTTTATCGGTTCCTGGAGGGTCCAGTCGCGGTTCCAGTGGCCAGAAGTCCAAGCAGAGGTCGCAGAGGAGTCCTGCTGGAATCTTGCAAGCGGAATCTGAGGACCCACCCAAGAGATGGTGTCTAAATAGCCCTGAAAGGGGGACTGGTCACCTAACCAGGTAAGCCCCTATCAGAAGGGGGCTCTGACGTCACCTGCCTGGCAACTCAGATGCTCCCAGAGTTCCCTGCCAACCTTGGAAACAAGATGGCAGAACCCAGGGACCCTCTATAGGAGCTCTGGGTACCACCCTTGGGGTAGTGATGGAAAGGGGAGTGGTCACTTCCCTTTCCGTTGTCCACTTTCCCAGTGGCTTCGGGAGGCTACCCCTTCCTAGCCAGTCACACCTATTTCTAAAGGGAGAGGGTGTTACCTCCCTCTCCCAAAGGAAATCCTTTGTTCTTCCTTCCTGGGCTTGATCAAATCAAGCAGCAGGAGGGCAGAAACCTGTCTGAGGGGGGGCAGCAGCTGCGCTGCATGGGAAACCCTGTAAGACTGATGGTAGCAATGCTGGGGTCCTTTAAGGAGTCCCCAGAGTGCATGGAATCATACTTCCAATACTTGCAACAGTATTGGGGTATGATTTTGACATGTTTGATACCAAACATGCCCAGGTTTGGAGTTATGTATCTGGACATAGGTGGTGTCCTATGTTTAGTACACATGTAAAATGGTGTCCCCACACTCACAAAGTCCAGGAAAATGCATCTAGAGTTTGTGGGGGCACCTCTGCTAGTGCAGGGGTGCCCTCACACACAGGTACCTGCACCCTGCCCTCTGGGCTGAGAGGGGCTACCATAGGGGTGACTTATAATGACCTGGTGTAGTGACCTGTAGTGAAAAATGGGCTCCCTATGGGTTGCAAAGTAACTGCTGCAACCCATAGGGATCCCCTGGTACCCTAATGCCCCGGGTACCTAGGTATCATATACTAGGGACTTACATAGGGGGACCAGTATGCCAATTGTGGGAAGAAAAAGGTACAATTTAGAAGACAGAGCAAAACTACGGGGGTCCTGGTTAGCAGGAACCCAGTAGACAGTCAAACATACTGACAACAGGAAGAAAATGGGGTAACTATGCCAAGAAAGAGGGTACTTTCCTACAGTAAGTAACTTGTTCATCTGATAGACTTCCAGTTGCAGATTCCTTATCTTAGAGTAGATAGCTGAACAATACCATCCCAGGAGGTTGCGAACTAAGATCACACAAAAAAGTCCAGCAGAACCAAATGGTCGAAGTAGCCCTCTCTACGAACATGACTATCCATGAAATAATGTAAACGTATGCAGGGATGCACACGATGCTGCCTACCAGATATCTAGGAGTGGAACACTGCATGCTAGGGTGTGGTAGCAGCAGTTGCTCTGGGGGGAATGAGCATGCAAACCCTCAGGGGGTTGCTTTTTCACCTCTTGATCCAGAGGACTACCCATCGAGAGACGGTCCTCTTCTGCACCGGCCTTCCCTTCTTCGCACCCACATAACCCACAAAGAGTTGATTGTCTACCTGGAAATCTTTGGTACCACTGAGGTAGAACACCAACGCTCTTTTTGGATTCAGGCGGTAGAGCCTCTCCTCCTCATGAGAGGAATGTGGGTGCGTGAAATGTAGGCAAGTTGATTGTGGCCTACAGGAAAATGTGTCACTACTTTGGGAAGGACGGAAGCCCTGGTATGAAGCACCACTTTGTCACAATGGACACCTAGAAATGGTGGCTTTGAAGAGAGAACCTGAAGCTCACTAACTCATCGAACAGAGGTGATGGTAATCAAAGAAAATTTTCAAGAGCCGCAGGGGACAGTTGTGGAGTGGCTCGAAAGGAGCACACATGAGATTTGAGGACAAAGTTCAAATCCCACTGGGGCATTATGAAAGGAACAGGAGGGAACATGTGGGTAAGTCCTTTAAAAACCTCCCAACAATGGGAGATTTGAAAACAGAATGTTGGTCTGGCAGTCTTAAAAAGGCAGAGCTGGCAGACAAATAACCCTTTAGGGTTCCCAGAGTGGAGCCCTGCTGGGCAAGAGAGAGAATGAAGAGAACCTCTAAGAGGTGCAGAAAGGGGATCAACAGACTTGTTGATACACCATATCACGAATTAGTTCCAACGACAAGCGTATACTGTTTTGGTGGAGGGACGCCTGGCTGCCAAGATAACATCACAAACTTCGGGCAGGTCGAAAGCTGTCAACTGCCCTGCTCAATCTCCATGCAATGAGGCGGAGACTGGACAGGTTCAGACGAAGGACCGTCCTCTGCTACTGCAACAGAAGATCCTCCCGAAGGGGCAGTCTGATCGGGGGATCGATGGCCATGCTCAATAGCTCGGGATACCAGACTCTTCGTGTCCAGTCCGAAGCCACCAGGATTACTTGGACCCGGTCGTGCCGGACCTTCACAACTCTGGGCAGAAATGGTACTGATGGGAAGGTGTAAAGGAGACTTGAGCTCCACTTGTGATGAAAAGCGTTACTGAGCGAGTGCCGCCTTGGGAACTCCAACATGCAAAACAGCTGACATTGCACGTTCTTTGTGGAGGCGAATAGATCTAACCAAGGTTCTCCCCACTGCTGAAAGAGAGCTTGCGCCACCTCCAGATGGAGACGCCATTCGTGACCGACTATGCATTGACGGCTAAGTTTGTCTGCTCTGGCGTTCAGAAAGCCTGCCAGATGGTGAACCATGAGGGAAATGCCCTGGTGTTCCAGCCATGTCCAGAGGCAAAGAGCTTCTTGACAGCGGGTCCACGACCCCACTCCGCCCTATTTGTTGCAGTACCACATGGCAATGTTTTTGTCGGTGAACACCTACACCAATTTCCCTTTGAGAGAGGGAAGGAATGCTTTCAATGGAAGTTGGATCACCCGGAGCTTCAAAAGGTTGATGTGGAGCCAGGACTCCACTGGAGACCAGAAGTCTCTGATCTCCGCCTTTCAGATGTGGCCACCCCACCCCAGGAGTGATGCATCTGTCACTACTGTGGTATCTGGTTGGGGAAGGAAGAGAGATCTGCCGCTAACCCAATCTGGATTCCAGAGGGGACCGCACTAGATCTGCAGTGGTGTCTGAGATGTGGACCATGTTAGAGAGATTCCACAGATGCTGTGCCCACTGGAACTTCAGGTCCCACTGCAGAGTCTGCATATATCATCTGGCATGTTGGGTCAGCAGGATGCAGGAGACAATGAGGCCCAGCAGCCTTAGAGTCATTCTCACCTAAATCCAGGATAGAGGCTTAAACATCGGATCATAGTCCGAATATCCGGCACTCGCTTTTAGGGAGGATAAGCCCAAAACTGTATCCATAACCTCTCCGATAAAGGGAGAGTCTGAGAGAGTCAGGTGTGACTTCACTATAAACATGCCAAACACCAGCAAATGCAAAAGGTTCACTGTAGTCTGGTGATGGGAGGAGACAGTCTGGGGCGAGTTCCCCTCCAACAGCCAGTCATCGAGGTAGGGGGAAGACAAAGCACTAACCACCTCAGATGAGCTGCAACCACTACCATCACTTTTGTGAACACCCGTGGGGTGCTGGTAAGGCCGAAGGGGAGCACGGTGAACTGAAAGTGCTCGTGACCTACCACGAATCACAAGTAACTTCTGTGTGGCGGCAGGACGGGAATGTGGAAATAGGCGCCCTGCAAGTCCAACGCTACCATCCAGACTCCAAGGTACAGGACAGACAGGACCTGAGCCAGAGTTAGCATATTGAACTTCTTGAGAAAGAGATTGAGGGACCGGAGATCTAAGATAGGGCAAAGGCCTTTGTCCTCTTTGGATACCAGAAAGTATCAGGAATAACAACCACAACCTATATCTGGCACTGGGACCCTCTCTATGGCTCCCTTGGCCAAGAAAGCCTTGACTTCCTCGCGGAGAAGTGAAAAATGATCCTCCGACAGATGAGCGAACGACAGTGGCATGGCCGGAGGGGAAGTCTCGAAGGGGAGGAAGTAGCCCCTTAGGACAATTTGCAACAGCAACCTGTCCGTGGTGATGGATTCACAGTGGGGCAGATGTAGTAAAATGGCTCTTGTTGCAGTTAACCCCTCCACCACTTTTTGCCCGATATTGATGCTAACTTGACAGTGTGCTGAGATCCTGATAACCAGGCCCCAGCACCAGTGTTTTAAATAAAAATATACCATTGTTTCCACAAATGGCACACCCCTGGCGCACAGCTAAGTCCCTTGTAAAAGGTACCAGTGGTACCAAGGGCCCTGTGACCAGGTATGGTCCCTAAGGGCTGCAGCATGTGTTGTGCCACCCTAAGGGACCCCTCACCTAACACATGCACACTGCCAATGCAGATTGTGTGTGTTGGAGGGGAGAAAAGGCAAAGTCGACATGGCATTCCCCTCAGGGTGCCATGCACACAAAACACTGCCTGTGGCATAGGTAAGTCACCCCTCTAGCAGGCCGTAAAGCCCTAAGGTAGGGTGCACTATACCACAGTCCGACCGGTGGTGTGCCCGAGACACCCCCGCCAGACCTTGCGTGCAGCATCTGAGTGACCTCCGGGGTCCCCTCAGTTTCATTGAAAACCCATTACCCTGTTTGCACCCTGCACCCGGCTGCCCTAGTGCCGCAGAGGGTGTGGGTTTGGTGCCTACTTGGGGCCCCTCCAGTGCTCCTCTAATCCCCCCTGGTCTAACCTCCGAGCCGCGGGTACTTACCTGCTGGCAGACCGAATTCCAAGTACCCCCTGTCTCCGTAGGAGCCCACATTAAAGTTGCTCAACTTTGACCTCTGCACCTGGCTGGCCCCGTGTTGCTGGTCGTGGGTGTTTGGGGTTGACTTGAACCCCCCAACGGTGGATTACCTATAATCCAGAGACTGGAACTGTAAATTGTGTACTTACCTCTAAAACTGTACTTTATGTTCTTCCCCAGGAACTATTCTGAAAATGCAGTGTCCACTTTCAAAAGAGATATTCTCTGTTTTCTTGACAACAGCTTACTTGACTAAAGGGAAACAAAGTTACATTGATTTCTATGCTAAGTACTTACCTGCAACAGTATTTACTTCTGAACTGAGTCCTGTGGTTCTAGTAATTAAGTAACAAGAAGATATTTTTCTATATAAAAACCTATTGGTCTGGAGTTAAGTCATTGAGTGTGAGTTTCTCTTATTGTCTGTGTGTGTACAACAAATGCTTAACGCCACCCTCTGATAAGCCTACTGCTCGACCACACTACCACAAAATAGAGCATTATAATTATCTAATTTTGCCACTATCAACCTCTAAGGGGGCCCTTGGACTCTGTGCACACTAGCTCTCACTTTGAGATAGTATATACAGAGCCAACTTCCTACATTGGTGGATCAGCCGTGGGGTCTAATACTTTGGATTTGCTGGACTACTCAGCCAATACCTGATCACACAACAAAATTCCAGAAATTGTCATTAGAAATAGATTTTTGAATGTTTTACTATTTTTCTAAATTTTAAAAAGTCCTGCCAGGGCCTTGTGTAAGTCCCTGTCAGCATTTCTTTTAGAGTTTAAACGTTTGGATTTAAGTTTTAGAAGTAGTTTTTAGATTCTTAAAAAGTAATCCCAACTTTTAGAGTCCTAATGAGTCAGACAGATGAGATGGGGATGAAACTCAAACTGACCTCTTACCTGCATCTAGGGATGTCAGAGTTAAGGTCTCTCTGTAAAATAAAAAAGATAAAGACTGGGTCCAACCCTACCAAAGCAAAGCTCCAGGAGCTCTTGGCAGAGTTCAAAATGGACCCACCCCTCTGATATGGAGGATGCTTCTTCAGATGGGGAAATTAGTGAACAAGAGGAAGAATTCATCCATCCTGTCCTAATTAGGGAGAACAGGGTTCCCAGAACCCTGACTCCACAAACCATAGCCAGAGAGCCTGGTTCCTCCACATGGGAGACAAGTGCCTCTGTAAGCATCGAGGGCAGCCTCAATGAAGAGGACATCCTGTTAGCCAGGATGGCCAAAAGATTGGCTTTGGAGAAGCAGCTCCTAGCCAAAGAAAGGGAAAGTCAAGTGATGGATTTAACTACCATCAATGGTGGCAGCAACTTAAATAGGGTCAGAGAGAATACTGACATCCTACAAATCCCCAAAGGGACTGTAACTAAATATGAAGCTGGTGATGACATCACCAAGTGGTTCACAGCTTTTGAGAGGGCCTGTGCAGCCAGAAAAGTAATCAGATCTCACTGGGGAGCTCTCCTTTGGGAAATGTTCACTGGAAAGTGCAGGGATAGACTCCTCACACTCTCTGGTAAAGATGCAGAATCTTATGACCTCATGAAGGCTACCCTGATTGAGGGCTTTGGATTCTCAACTGAGGAGTACAGGATTAGGTTCAGGGGGGCTCAAAAATCCTCGCACCAGAATTGGGTTGATTTTGTTGACTTCTCAGTCAAAACACTGGATGGTTGGATTAATGGCAGTGGTGTAAATGATTATGAAGGGCTGTATAGTTTGTTTATGAAGGAACACCTTTTAAGTAATTGTTTCAATGATAAACTGCATCCGCATCTGGTAGACCTAAGTCCAATTTCTCCCAAAGAATTGGGAAAGAAGGAAGATCATTGGGTCAAGACTAGGGTGACCAAGACTTCCACTGGGGGTGACCAAATGAAAGGGGTCACAAAGATTTCCCAGGGGAAGAGTGTTGAGACATCCAAGGGTAAAAGCGTCTTTTACAGGGCCCCAAAAACCTGCTCAGGAGGGTCGGTCCAAAGCCTCTTCACAATCCTTATTTGAGTACAAGGGTGAAAACTTTGACCCCAAAAAGGCCTGGTGTCATAACTGTAATCAGCAGGGACACCAAACTGGAGACAAGGCCTGTCCCAATAAAGGTTCCACTTCTACTACTACTCCAGTTAGCACTGGAATAGACAGTCTCCAGGTGGGATCAACAGTGTGCCCAGGGCAAATCAGGGTCCACACTGAAGCTACATTAGTTTCTGAGGGTGGGGTGGGCCTAGCCACACTAGGTGCCTGGCTGCCTAACATGCAAAAATACAGGCAGCAGTTCCTTATTAATGGGACTAGAGTAGAAGCCCTGAGGGATACAGGTGCCAGTGTCACAATGGTGACAGACAAACTGGTTTCCCCAGGACAATACCTGACTGGACAAACTTATCCAGTCACCAACGCTGACAATCAGACTAGAGTACATCCCATGGCTATGGTAACTTTAGAATGGGGAGGGGTCACAGGCCTGAAACAGGTGGTAGTCTCTTCTGCTATACCAGTAGACTGTTTGCTTGGAAATGATCTGGAGTCCTCAGCATGGGCTGAGGTAGAACTAAAAACCCATGCAGCCATGCTGGGTATCCCTGAACTGGTGTGTGTCAAGACAAGGATACAATGCAAGGCTCAGGGTGAAAAAGAGGTGTTGGAGTCTGGAATAATGGTCCAACCTTCCAAGAGAAAAGGAAAGAAGACTGGGGGACCATCTTTAGTACACAAGCAGAGCCTCTATTCTCAGGAAGAAGTTCTACCCCTTGAGGGAACTGAGCCTATGGAGTTAGAACCTTATCAGGTTGAGCTCTTGGGCCCAGGGGGACCCACAAAGGAACAACTGTGCCAGGGGAAAGAAACATGTCCCTCTCTTGAAGGCCTGAGGCAGCAAGCTGCTGAGGAAACCAAAAGAAATGTCAGTGGAACCCACAGGGTCTATTGGGAAGATGGACTCCTTTACACTGAGGCAAGAGATCCCAAACCTGGTGCCACTAGGAGAGTGGTAGTGTTTCGGGAGTATAGGGAGTTCATTCTGACCTTAGCCCATGACATTCCCCATGCTGGGCATTTGGGACAAACCAAGACATGGGAGAGGTTAGTCAACCATTTCTATTGGCCCAATATGTCCCAGAAGGTGAAGGAGTTGTGTGCCTCCTGTGCCACCTGTCAAGCCAATGGTAAGACAGGTGGCCACCCAAAGGTCCCCCTCATTCCACTTCCAGTGGTGGGGGTCCCCTTTGAAAGAGTGGGAGTGGATATAGTGGGTCCACTTGAACCTCCCACAGCCTCAGGGAAGCAGTATATCCTAGTAGTAGTGGATCATGCTACTAGGTACCCTGAAGCAATTCCCCTTAGGTCCACTACTGTCCCTGCAGTAGCCAAAGCACTCATTACCTAAAACACATGTGGAATGAGGGTGGGGTGACTTACAAATTCACCACACCATACCATCCACAAACCAAAGGTCTTGTGGAAAGATTTAACAAGACATTGAAGGGCATGATCATGGGGCTCCCTGAAAAACTCAAAAGGAGATGGGATGTCCTCTTGCCATGCCTGCTTTTCGCCTACAGAGAGATGCCACAGAAGGGAGTAGGGTTTTCCCCCTTTGAACTTCTGTTTGCCATCCTGTCAGGGGACCACTCGCTCTTGTAAAAGAAGGCTGGCAGAGACCTCTCCAGGAGCCTAAACAAGATGTGGTGGACTATGTACTAGGCTTACATTCAAGGATGGCAGAGTGCATGGAAAAGGCAAGCAAAAACCTTGAGGCCAGCCAACAACTCCAGAAGATGTGGTATGACCAAAAGGCTGCTATGGTTGAGTTTCAGCCAGGGCAGAAAGTCTGGGTTCTGGAACCGATGGCTCCCAGGGCCCTTCAGGACAGATGGAGTGGCCCTTACCCAGTGCTAAAGAGAAAGAGTCAGGTCACCTACCTGGTAGACCAACACACTAGCAGGACCCACAAAAGGGTGATCCATGTGAACCGCCTCAAACTCTTTCATGACAAGGCAGATGTAAACATGTTAATGGTTACAGATGAGGACCAGGAAGCTGAGAGTGAACCTCTCCCTGATCTCCTCTCCTTTGACCCTAAAGATGGCTCAGTAGATGGAGTGGTCTTCTCAGACACCCTCTCTGGCCAACAGCAAGCTGACTGCAGGCAAGTCCTCTAGCAGTTTGCTGAACTCTTTTCCCTAACCCCTGGTCAGACATACCTGTGTACCCATGATGTGGACACAGGAGACAGCATGCCTGTCAAAAACAACATTTTTAGACAGTCTGATCACATTAAGGAAAGCATCAAAGTGGAAGTCCACAAGTTGCTGGAGTGGGGAGTAATTGAGCACTCTGACAGTCCCTGGGCTAGCCCAGTGGTCTTAGTCCCCAAACCTCACATAAAAGATGGCAAGAGAGAGATGAGGTTCTGTGTGGACTACAGAGGGCTAAATTCTGTCACCAAGACAGATGCTCATCCCATTCCAAGAGCAGATGAGTTAATTGACAAATTGGGTGTGCCAAATACTTGAATACCTTTGACTTGACAGCAGGGTACTGGCAAATAAGAATGGCACCAGGAGCAAAAGAGAAAACAGCATTCTCTATACCTGATGGGCACTACCAGGTTACTGTGTTGCCCTTTGGCTTAAAGAATGCCCCTGCCACCTTCCAAAGGTTGGTGAATCAAGCCCTTGCTGGCTTGGAGTCCTTTAGTGCAGCTTATCTTGATGATATTGCTGTCCTTAGCTCCAACTGGCAGGATCACCTGGTCCACCTGAAGGTGGTTTTGCAGGCCCTGCAAGCAGCAGGTCTCTCTATCAAGGCATCTAAATGTCAGATAGGGCAGGGTACTGTGGTTTACTTGGGACACCTTGTTGGTGGAGGCCAAGTTCAGCCACTCCAACCCAAAAGCCAGACTATTCTGGACTGGGTAGCTCCAAAAACTCAGACTCAAGTCAGGGCATTCCTTGGCTTGACTGGGTACTATAGGAGGTTTGTGACGGGATATGGATCAATAGTGACACCCCTCACAGAACTTGCCTCTAAGAAAATGCCCAAGAAAGTTAACTGGACCGTGGAATGTTAACAGGCCTTTGACACCCTGAAACAAGCTATGTGCACAGCACCAGTTCTAAAAGCTCCAGATTACTCTAAGCAGTTAATTGTGCAGACAGATGCCTCTGAACATGGGATAGGAGCAGTCCTGTCCCAAACAAATGATAATGGCCTTGACCAGCCTGTTGCTTTCATTAGCAGGAGGTTACTCCCCAGAGAGCAGCATTGGAGTGCCATTGAGAGGGAGGCCTTTGCTGTGGTCTGGTCCCTGAAGAAGCTGAGACCATAACTCTTTGGTACTCACTTTATAGTTTAGACTGACCCCAGACCTCTCAGATGGCTGATGCAAATGAAAGGAGAAACCCCAAAACTGTTGAGGTGGTCCATATCCATACAGGGAATTGACTTTATAGTGGAACACAGACCTGGGACTGCCCATGCCAATGCAGATGGCCTTTCCAGGTTCTTCTACTTAGAAAATGAAGACTCTCTTGGGAAAGGTTAGTCTCATCCTCTTTTGTTTTGGTGGGGGGGGGGTTGTGTAAGGAAATGCCTCCTTGGCATGGTTACCCCCTGACTTTTTGCCTTTGCGGATGCTAAGTTATGATTTTAAAGTGTGCTGGGACTCTGCTAACCAGGCCCCAGTACCAGTGTTCTCTCCCTAAACTCTACCTTTGTCTCCACAATTGGCACAACCCTGGCACTCGGGTAAGTCCCTTGTAACTGGTAATTCTGGTACCAAGGGCCCTGATGCCAGGGAAGGTCTCTAAGGGCCGCAGCATGTCTTATGCCACCCTAGGGACCCCTCACTCAGCACAGACACACTGCTTGCCAGCTTGTGTGTGCTGGTGGGGAGAAAATGACTAAGTTGACATGGCAATCCCCTCAGAGTGCCATGCCAACCTCATACTGCCTGTGGCATAGGTAAGTCACCCCTCTAGCAGGTCTTACGGCCCTAAAGCAGGGTGCACTATACCACATGTGAGGGCATATGTGCATGAGCACTATGCCCCTACAGTGTCTAAGCAAAACCTTAGACATTGTAAGTGCAGGGTAGCCATAAGATTATATGGTCTGGGAGTTTGTCAAACACGAACTCCACAGTTCCATAATGGCTACACTGAAAACTGGGAAGTTTGGTATCAAACTTCTCAGCACAATAAACGCACACTGATGCCAGTGTGCAATTTATTGTAACATACACCCAGAGGGCACCTTAGAGGTGTCCCCTGAATACCAACCCGACTTCCAGTGTAGGCTGACTAGTTTCTGCCAGCCTGCCACACACCAGACATGTTGCTGGCCACATGGGGAGAGTGCCTTTGTCACTCTGTGGCCAGGAACAAAGCCTGTACTGGGTGGAGGTGCTTCTCACCTCCCCCTGCAGGAACTGTAACACCTGGCTGTGAGCCTAGCACCACAGGGTATCCCAGCTAGTGGAGATGTCCTCCCCTCCGGCCACTGCCCCCACTTTTGGCGGCAAGGCTGGAGGAGATAATTAGAAAAACAAGGAGGAGCCACCCACCAGTCAGGACAGCCCCTAAGGTGTCCTGAGCTGAGGTGACTCCTGCTTTTAGAAATCCTCCATCTTGAGAGTGGAGGATTCCCCCAATAGGATTAGGGATGTGTCCCCCTCCCCACAGGGAGGAGGCACAAAGAGGGTGTAGCCACACTCCAGGACAGTAGCCATTGGTTACTACCCTCCTAGGCCTAAACACACCCCTAAATCTAGTATTTAGGGCCCCCCCAGAACCGAGGAAACAAGATTCCTGCAACCTTAACAAAGAAGGACTGCTGACCTGAAGCCCTGCAGAGAAGACAGAGACAACTGCCTTGGCCCCAGCCCTACCGGCCTGTCTCCCAACTTCGAAGAAAACTGCAACAGTGAGACATCCCAACAGGGACCAGCGACCTCTGAAGCCTCAGAGGACTGCCCTGCACCCAAGGGCCAAGAAACTTCTGTGAACAGCGGCTCTGTTCAACACCAGCTACTTCTTGGCAACAAAGAAGCAACTTTAAAGACGTCACGTTTCCCGCCGAAAGCGCGAGACTTCCCACTCTGAACCCAACGCCCCCAGCTCAACCTGCAGAAAACAAACACCTCAGGGAGGACTCGACGGCGAGCCCGTGAGTAACCAGAGATGACCCCCCTGAGCTCCCACAGCAATGCCTGCAGAGAGAATCCAGAGGCTCCCCCTGACCGCGACTGCCTGTAACAAGGGACCCGACGCCTGGAACCAACACTGCACCCACAGCCGCCAGGACCTGAAGGAACTGAACTCCAGTGCAAGAGCAACCTCCAGGCAACCCTCTGCCTAGCCCAGGTGGTGGCTGCCCCCAAGGAGCCCCCCGTGCCTGCCTGCATCGTTGAAGAGACCCCTGGATCTCCCCATTACTTTCAATAGAAAACCAAACACCTGTTTGCACACTGCAGCCGGCTGCCCCTGTGCCGCTGAGGGTGTACTTTCTGTGCCTTCTTGTGTCCCCCCTGGTGCCCTACAAAACCCCCCTGGTCTGCCCTCCAAGGACGCAGGTACTTACCTGCTAGCAGACTGGAACCGGGGCACCCCTGTTCTCCATAGAAGCCTATGTATTTTGGGCACCTCTTTGACCTCTGCACTCTGGCCCTGAGCCGCTGGTGTGGTAACTTTCAAGTGTTTTACTTACCTTCAAAACTAACCTTTACTTAACTCCCCCAGGAAATGTTGATTTTTGCACTGTGTCCACTTTTGAAATAGCTTATTGCCATTTTTACAAAGACTGTACATGATATTGTGTTCATTCAAAGTTCCTAAAGTATCTAAGTGGAATACCTTCCATTTAAAGTATTAAGTGTATATCTTGAACCTGTGTTTCTTAAAATAAACCAAGAAAATATATTTTTCAATATAAAAACCTATTGGCCTGGAGTAAGTCTGAGTGTGTGTTCCTCGTTTATTGCCTGTGTGTGTACAACAAATGCTTAACACTTCCCTCTGATAAGCCTACTGCTCAACCACACTACCACAAAATAGAGCATTAGAATTATCTATTTTTGGCCACTATCTTACCCTCTAAGGGGAACCCTTGGACTCTGCACACTATTTCTTACTTTGAATAGTATATACAAAGCCAATTTCCTACATTTAGTTTTACGAAATGATTTTGTTCTGTCGATGTAACACAATTAGAGCTCTTTTAATATCCAATGTATGCAGTGCTCTTTCTGCCACTGAGTCTGGCTGTGGGAAGAAGACTGGGAGTTCCACTGTTTGGTTTAAATGAAATGGTGATGATGACTTTTGGTAGAAATTTAGGGTTTGTGCGGAGTACAACCATATGTTTGTGTACTTGTATAAGGGGTTGTTCATTAGTGAATGCTTGCATCTCACTCTTCGTAATGAAGTGACTGCCACTAGAAATGCTACTTTCCAAGTTAGGAATTGAATCTGACTAGAGTGCATGGGTTCAAATGGTGGACCAATGAGTCGTTTAAGTACAATTTTAAGATTCCATGAGGGTACTGGTGGTGTTGGAGGTATGATTCGTTTTAGACCATCCATGAAGGCTTTAAAGACTAGTACCCTAAATAGGGATTTGGTCTGTTTATTTTGCAAATAAGCAGAAATTGCTGTGAGATGTATTTTGATGGATGAAAAAGCTAGATTTGCTTTCTGTAGGTGGAGTAATTAGCCTATGATGTCTTGTATGGACGCATCTAAAGGTGTTATGTGTTTTGCCTGACAGTAGAAAACAAATCTTTTCCATTTGTTTCATAACACTGCCTGGTGGTAGGTTTTCTTGCCTGTTTAATGACTTCCATACACTCTGGTGGAAGATTTAGATAGCCAAACTCTAAGATTTCAGGAGCCAGATTGCTAGATTGAACCTCGCTGGATTGGGGTGTCTGATCCGCTGTTTGTTCTGTGTCAGCAGATCTGGCCTGTTTGGGAGTTTGACGTGTGGTACTATTGATAGGTCTAGAAGTGTGGTGTACCATGGCTGGCGTGCCCACGTTGGTGCTAGAAGTATGAGTTTGAGTTTGTTGACCAACAATGGAATGAGCGGGAGGGGGAAAAGCGTAAGCAAATATCCCTGACCAGTTGATCCATACAGCATTGCCCTTGGACTGAGGGTGTGGGTTCCTGGGCGTGAAGTTTTGGCATTTTGCGTTGTGGTTGGTGGCGAACAGATCTAGGTTTGGTGTCCCCCCCACTGACGAAAGTATTTGTGAAGTACCTGGGGGTAAATTTCCCACTCGTGAGTTTGTTGGTGATCTCGACTGAGGTTGTCTGCTAACTGATTGTGAATCCCTGGAATGTATTGAGCTACCAGGTGAATGTTGTTGTGAATTGCCCAATGCCAATTTTTTTGTGCTAGAAGGCAAAGTTGTGATGAGTGGGTTCCTCCTTGTTTGTTTAAGTAGTACATTGTTGTCATATTGTCTGTTCTGACAAGAATGTGTTTGTGAGCAAGAAGAGGTTGAAAGGCTTAGTGCTAGGGAGACTGCTAGCAGTTCTAAGTGATTTATGTGTAGCTGCTTCTGTTTGTTGTCCCATTGTCCCTGAATATTGTGATTGGATGGGGAGCACCCCTCAGCAATCATTGATGCATCTGTTGTGAGAATGGCGTGAGGCACAGGGTCTTGAAATGGCCGCCCTTTGTTTACATTTGTGGGATTCCACCACTGAAGCTAAATGTGTGTTTGGCGGTCTATCAACACTAGATCTTGGAGATGACCCTGTGCCTGCGACCATTGTTTTGCGAGGCACTGTTGTAAGGGCCGCATGTGTAACCTTGCGTTTGGGACAATGGCGATGCATGATGCCATCATACCTAGCAGTTTCATGACAAAACGGATAGTGTAGTGCTGATTTGGCTGAATTTTTGGCAATATGGTGTGGAGCGATTGCACTCTTTGTGGGCTTGGACTTGCAAGCGCCTTTTGAGTGTTCAGTGTAGCTCCTAAGTACTGCTGAATTTGCGATGGATGCAGGTGTGATTTTTGGTAATTTATTGAGAACCCTAGTGTGTGTAGGGTATCTATTACATAACGTGTGTGATATTGACACTGTTTTTAAGTGTTGGCTTTTATTAGCCAATCGTCAAGCTATGGGAATACATGCATATGTTGTCTCCTTATGTATGCTGCTACTACGGCAAGGCATTTTGTAAAGTCTCTGGGGGCTGTTGTTATCCCGAAGGGTAATACCTTGAATTGGTAATGTTTTCCTTGTATAACAAACCTGAGGTATTTTCTGTGAGCTGGATGGATGGGTATGTGAAAATACGCATCTTTTAGATCCAGTGTTGACATAAACTTTCCCTGTTGCAGCAATGGGACTACATCTTGTAGTGTCACCATGTGAAAGTGTTCTGATCAGATGTAGAGGTTGAGAGTCCTGAGATCTAATATTGGCCTTAACGTTTTGTCTTTCTTGGGAATAAGGAAGTACAGGGAATAAACCCCTGTTCCTTTTTGATGATGTGGCCCTAGTTCTATGGCTTGTTTGAGTAATAGTGCCTGCACTTCTGTTTGTAACATTGCAAGATGTTGCAATGAAAGTTTGTGTGCTTTTGGGGGAATGTCCGGAGGAAATTGTGTGAACTCTATGCAGTAACCATGTTGGATAATGGATAGTACCCATGTGTCTGTTGTGATGTCTAACCATTGGTCGAGGAACATTTTCAGACTTCCTCCCACAGGGGAAGTGTGTTGCGGGAAGGTGATGACAAAAGTCACTGTTTGTTGTTAGTGGCTTGTTTTGACGATTGGAATTTTCCTCTACATTTGGGAAATTGTCCTCTGTAGGATCCCCGAAATCCCCCTCTTTGGTATTGTGTCTGGTATGAGGGCTTGGATTGGGAGGTGGATGGCTCGGTGGGCTGTGGCCTGAAGCCTCCCCTATATTGAGGCTTCCGAAATGTGCCTCTGTATTTGGATAAGTTAAGCGCTCCCATCGCTTTAGCAGTGTTGGCATCTTTTTTCATTTTATCTATGGCTGTGTCCACCTGTGTGCCAAATAATTGTTGATGATTAAAAGGCATATTGAGGACGGCCTATTGGATTTCAGGTTTAAAACCTGATGACCTGAGCCATGCATGCCGCCTAATGGTGACAGCCGTATTTATAGTCCTTGCGGCTGTATCATCGGAGTCTAGCGCCGATCTTATTTGGTTGTTTGTAATTGCCTGTCCCTCCTGTACTACCTGCTGGGCTCTCTTTTGGTGCTCCTTGGGGAGATGCTGAATAATGTCCTTCATCTTATCCCAATGAGCCCTATCGTATCTAGCGAGGAGGGCCTGTGAATTAGCTATGCGCCACTGATTGGCCGCTTACTACGCCACCCTTTTCCCTGCAGCATCACATTTTTTGCTTTCCTTATCTGGAGGGGGTGCATCTCCAGAGGACTGCGAGTTAGCCCTTTTCCTCGCTGCGCTGACCACTACTGAATCGGGGGGCAGCTGTTGTGATATACACTGGGTCTGAGGGTGGTGGTTTGTATTTTTTCTCCACCCTTGGGTTATAGCCCTTCCTTTAACCGGCTCTTGGAATATCTGCTGGGCATGTTTGAGCATACCGGGGAGCATGGGTAGGCTTTGGTATGTGGCGTGGGTTGAGGACAATGTATTGAATAAGAAGTCGTCCACTAGAGGTTCTGTGTGCATGCTCACATTGTGGAAAGCTGCTGCCCTAGCTAGAAAATGCGTATACAAGGTGCTATCCTCAGGTGGCGATGGCTTAGATGGGTAGCACTCTGGGCTGTTGTCTGATACTGGGTCATCGTAGAGATCCCATGGATCTGTGTCGTGATGTGACTGCATAGTGTATGTTGGAGACTGTGCAGTGGGTGTAGCAGGTGGAGAGACAGTCCGTTGAGGAGAGTGAGGAAGAGACTGCTGAGGAGAAAACTGGCGAGGCTGAGATTTCTCTCTTGGCACTTTAGCCGTTGGCTGATCAGTGTCCAAATGTCGATGGAAGGCCAGTTTCATTTTTATTTTAAGAGGAGGTGCTGTGAGGATCTTGCCAGTGTCCTTGTGGATCTGTATCCTGGCTTGTTTGTCATCGAAATCCTCCATTTGTTGTAGCTCTTCCTCAAATCTACCTCTTTCTTTTAACTGTTTCGAAAGTCCATGCTCCTCTGTATAGGAATGTGTTTTCGGCTCCGAAGGGACTGGAGTAGTGGTTTGCCTCGGTTCCGAAAGGGACTTTCGGGGTCTCGACTCGATGGGTCGGTGTCGTATGCTTTCGGAGCTGAGCGTCTCATGCCACGAACAGATGTACACTGGGGAAGTGACATTTTCCGTTCGTTGGCATGTGTAGCTGCAGATACACATGCTGTGCATAGACTAACAAGTAGTAACTTTCCCCAAAAAGCGGTGGTTTAGCCTGTAGGAGTTGAAGTTGTCTGAAATAATGTTCTTAATACAGCCTGTCCTACTGTGGCTTGTTGCGTTGCTAACACATCTACACAGTAATGCTTAGTAAATGTATGAGGCGTAGACCATGTAGCTGCCTTACAAATTTCAGTCATAGGTATATTCCAAAGAAAAGACATTGTGGTGCCTTTTTTCCTAGTGGAATGTGCTCTTGGTATAATTTGTAAATCTCTTTTTGCTTTAATATAGCAAGTTTGAATACATTTAACTATCCATCTGGCAATGCCTTGTTTGGATACAGGATTACCTGCATGAGGTTTTTGGAAAACTACAAAACAATTGTTTTGTTTTACGAAATTGTTTTGTTCTCTCAATGTAATACATTAGTGCTCTTTTTATGTCTAATGTATGTAAGGCTCTTTCGGCTACCGAGTCTGGTTGCGGAAAGAAGACTGGGAGTTCCACAGTTTGGTTTAGGTGGAATGGTGATATGACTTTTGGTAAGAATTTCGGATTTGTACGGAGAACCACTTTATGTATTTGTATAAAGGGTTCTTGAATAGTAAATGCTTGTATCACACTTACTCTAAGTGATGTGATAGCTATTAGAAAGGCTACTTTCCAAGTCAGATATTGCATTTCACAAGAATGCATGGGTTTGAATGGTGGGCCCATGAGTCGTGTTGATACAATATTAAGGTTCCACGAAGGTACTGGTGGTGTCCTTGGGGGTATGATTCTTTTTATTCCCTCCATAAATGCTTTAATGACTGGGATTCTAAAAAGCGATGTATGTGTAATTTGCAGATAGACAGATATTGCAGTGAGATGTATTTTAATGGAAGAGAATGCTAGATTAGACTTTTGTAAGTGTAACAAGTAGCTTACAATGTCCTTTGTGGAGGCATGTAGTGGTTGGATCTGGTTAGTTTGGCAGTAGCAAACAAACCTTTTCCATTTGTTTGGGTAACAGTGCCTTGTTGTTGGTTTTCTAGCTTGTTTAATGACCTCCATACACTCTTATGTAAGATTTAAATGTCTGAATTCTAAGACTTCAGGAGCCAGATTGCTAGAGTGAGCGATGCTGGATTCGGGTGTCTGATCTGTTGTTTGTGTTGTGTTAAAAGATCTGGTATGTTTGGTAGTTTGATGTGGGGTACTACCGATAAGTCCAACAGTGTTGCGTACCACGGTTGGCGAGCCCAGGTTGGTGCTATGAGTATTAGTTTGAGTTTGTTTTGACTTAGTTTGTTGACCAGATAAGGAAGGAGTGGGAGAGGGGGACAAGCGTAAGCAAATATCCCTGACCAACTCATCCATAGTGCATTGCCCTTGGATTGAGGGGGTGGGTACCAGGACACGAAGTTTTGGCATTTTGCATTTTCTTTTGAATAGGTCTATGTTTGGTGATCCCCAGCGACGGAAGTGATCCTGTAGGATCTGGTGATGAATTTCCTATTCGTGAGTTTGCTGGTGGTCTCGACTGAGATTGTCGGCTAACTGATTCTGAATGCCTGGTATGTATTGTGCTATCAGGCGAATGTGATTGTGAATTGCCCAATGCCAAATCCTTTGTGCTAAGAGACACAGTTGTGACGAGTGTGTCCCCCCTTGTTTGTTGAGATAATACATTGTTGTCATGTTGTCGGTTTTGACAAGGATGTGTTTGTGGGCTACCAGTGGTTGAAATGCTTTTAATGCTAGAAACACCGCTAGCAGTTCCAAATGATTTATGTGAAGTTGTTTTTGCTGATTGTCCCATTGGCCCTGTATGCTGTGCTTGTTGAGGTGTGCTCCCCCCACCCTACCGTGGAAGCATCTGTTGTGATAACAGCTTTAGGCACTGGGTCTTGGAATGGCCGCCCTTTGTTTAAATTTATAGGGTTCCACCATTGAAGCGAGAAGTGTGTTTGGCGGTCTATCAACACTAGATCTTGAAGTTGACCCTGTGCTTGTGTCCATTGTTTTGCTAGGCATTGTTGCAAGGGCCTCATGTGTAACCTTGCATTTGGGGCAATGGCTATGCATGAAGACATCATGCCTTGAAGTTTCATTACAAACCTTACTGGGTAGTGTTGGTTTGCCTGTATGCTTGATGTTACATTTTGGAACGCTTGGACCCTTTGTGGACTTGGAGTGGCAACTGCTCTTTGTGTGTTGAGTGCTGCTCCCAAGTGTTGTATTTGGGATGGTTGCAGATTTGATTTCTGGTAATTTATAGAGAAACCTAGTTTGTGTAGAGTTTCTATGACGTATTGCGTGTGAAGAAGACACTGTTGTTGAGTGTTGGTTTTTATTAGCCAGTCGTCCAAATATGGGAATACGTGCATGTGCTGTCTCCTTATGTGAGCGGCTACTACTGCTAGGCATTTTGTGAATACCCTTGGGGCCGTTGTTATCCCAAACGGTAGCACTTTGAATTGATAGTGTACGCCTTGCGTTACAAACCTTAGGTATTTTCTGTGAGAAGGATGGATGGGTATGTTGAAATACTCATCCTTCAGATCTAATGTGGACATGTAGTCCTTTTTTAGTAAGGGAACCACGTCTTGAAGTGTTACCATGTGGAAGTGGTCTGATTTGATGAAGCGATTCAGTGTTCTGAGATCTAAGATAGGTCTTAACGTTTTGTCCTTTTTTGGAATTAGGAAATATAGTGAGTAGATGCCTGTTCGTTTCTGATGCTTGGGTACTAGCTCTATTGCTCGTTTTCGTAACAGTGCTTTGACTTCTATTTGTAATAGGTCTAAGTGTTGTTTGGACAGATTGTGTGTTCTTGGTGGCACATCTGGCGGGAATTTTGTGAATTCTATGCAATAACCATGTTGGATAATTGATAGGACCCATGCGTCTGTGGTAATATGTGTCCAGTTTTGATAATATGCGGTTAGCCTCCCCCCCACTGGTGATAAGTGTTGGGGTTTTGTGACACTGAAGTCACTGTTTGGTCTGGCTTGGTTTGGATGCCTGGAACTTTCCCCTTCCTCTTGGGAATTGTCCTCTATAGGAACCACGAAACCCTCCCCTTTGATATTGTGCCTGATAGGTGGGTCTGGTTTGAGAGGTGGAAAGCTCTGGTGTTTGCATTCGAAAACCCCCTCTAAATTGTGGCTTTCTAAATGTGCCGCTGCCTTGTGGGGAGTAGTGCGCACCCATGGCTTTGGCCGTGTCCGTGTCTTTCTTTAACTTTTCAATTGCTGTGTCGACTTCCGGCCCAAACAATTGTTCCTGGTTAAATGGCATGTTTAACACAGCTTGTTGGATCTCTGGCTTGAATCCAGAGCTTCTTAACCATGCATGCCTGCGAATGGTTACCGCCGTGTTGACCGTTCGTGCTGCTGTGTCTGCTGAGTCTAGTGCGGACTTTATCTGGTTGTTGGATATGGCCTGTCCTTCTTCCACAACCTGTTGGGCACGTTTCTGGTGTTCTTTGGGCAAGTGCTGTATGATGTGTTGCATCTCGTCCCAGTGTGCCCTGTCGTAGCGAGCAAGTAGGGCTTGCGAATTAGCAATCCGCCATTGATTGGCTGCTTGTGCTGCCCCTCGTTTGCCCGCTGCGTCAAACTTCCTGCTCTCTTTGTCAAGAGGTGGAGCGTCTCCTGACGATTGAGAGTTTGATCTCTTTCTTGCTGCTCCTAGAACCACTGAGTCCGGTGTAAGTTGTTGTGTTATGAACACAGGATCTGTTGGGGGATGCTTGTACTTCTTCTCAACCCTAGGCGTGATAGCCCTTCCTTTAACTGGCTCCTGGAATACTTGTTTTGAGTGTTTGAGCATACCCGGGAGCATTGGCAGACTCCGATAGAAAGCGTGGGTGGATGCTAAGGTGTTAAACAGGAAATCATCCTCTATTGGCTCTGAATGCATTGCTACGTTGTGGAACGTAGCTGCCCTGGATAGTACCTGCGTATATGCAGTACTGTCTTCTGGAGGTGACGGCTTAGTTGGATAACAGTCCGGATAGTTACCCGATACTGGTGCATCATATGTAAGTCCCATGCATCAGCATCATACTGTGTCATCTCTGTATGGGTGGGTGACTGCATTGGAGGTGTTCCCACTGGTGACAGTTGTGGTGAGTGTGGTGGGGACGGTTGTGGAGAAAACCTTGGTGGTGGTGATTTGTCTCTAACCACCTTTGCCTTAGGCTGCATTTCTGTCTCCTGAAAAGCAAGTTTCCTTTTAGATTTGATTGGAGGTAGAGTTTGTATTTTTCCAGTCTCTTTCTGGATATGTAACCTCCTTTGTGTATGGTCCGGTACTTCCATACATAATTCTTGCTCAAATCTATGTCTTTCCTTCATTTGGCTGGAAAGTCCTTGCTCTTCTGTGTAAGAGCTTCTTTTCAGCTCCAAAGCCACCTCTTTCGGTACAGAGGTTTCAGATATAGTCTTTTTCGGTTCCGAAGATATTTTTCTCACTTTGGGTGAGTCGAACTCTCGGTGTCGAGATCGTTCGGTGCCGGAATCTCGACCGGAGTCGGAAGTCTTCGGCAAATCCCTGGCCTTTTTCGGTGCCGATGTTTGGCCACCTTCTTTTCGATGGGTTAAGCCATGGCCTGTTGGCGGTGGCGTCCCCTTGGCCTTAAATATCTTTGTGTGAGTTTTGGACGGGGCAGGTTTACTCACTGTTCGCTGCACCGTCTAGGTTCGCTCACTTTCGGACTTGTCAGAGTCCGATCCCTGGATGGAAATGCTTTCCTCTTCCGACGTCGAGTTGCTCTCTCGGTGTCGACGCCATTTGCAGCCGTCTTGCTCGTCGATCTCGTAGGGTCTTTTTCGATCGAAACGCTCGACAAGCCTCACAAGTATCCTCCCTGTGTTCAGGTGATCAACACAGATTACAGACCAGGTGCTGGACTGTAGAGGGATACTTTGAATGACACTTAGGACAGAAGCAGAAAGGGGTCCGGTCCATTAGTCTTCGATGACAGTTGTGGTCGGGCCGACCAGGCCTCAGTGAAAAACGTAAGCCCCGAAGGGCAGCCAGAGCGCTCTTGATGTCGGTGCCGATACAATAACAATAACCCAGTACCGAACGATAACAATACCGTAGAATTTTCGATAATTTAGCTAACTTTCCCGATTCAAAGTACGGAGCGAAGAGGAACACGTCCGAACCCGATGGTGGAAAGAAAACAATCTAAGATGGAGTCGACGCCCATGCGCAATGGAGCCGAAAGGGAGGAGTCACTCGGTCTCGTGACTCGAAAAGACTTCTTCGAAGAAAAACAACTTGTAACACTCCGAGCCCAACACTAGATGGCAGGATAATGCACAGCATGTGTATCTGCAGCTACACATGCCACCGAACATACATATATACATATATATATATATATATATATATATATATATATATTATATATATACACACACAAGCTTTATTCGGTCAACATAGCCATCAAAGCAAAAACCATAAACCAATTAAAAGATCATGAATTAAAGGAAAAAGAAAAATGATAAATAAGTTAAAAACATAAAAGGAGTTAAAAAGAATGATCAACAATTACAGTAAAATATAAAAACTTCCACTCCTTGTCCTATGACATAATTATTTACAAAGCATTTTTTTTTTTTTTTAAGTACGTATATGCCAAGCAGCCACAGATTCCGGCAAACTGTACAAACCCAGTTATGCTGGGGAGTGGTATACGCCGGGCAGAAAAACATAAAATGTTCAACAGATTCAATACTGTCACAACAGGCAGGACATAGATCAGATGTTGATGATAATCTCCAGCTGCCGGTTAAAGACAGCAGCGGTAAACACCTAAAACGGAAACAAGCATACAAACTCTTACCCAATAAATCAGGTATAAGGTCTCAATAAGATTCGAACTGGGGAAACCACTTAAAATCAAGGAATTGATTAGTCAACCGGCCATGTAATGTACAGAGAAGAAGATTATTTCTTATGTAAGACCAATAATCGGATTTCAAAAACGATTTGTGAGTCTTCCCTAAGTTCTGTGGATTCTCCCAATAACTTTCAAGCCCCAAGGTATAAAACCATTTTGACACATACCTGAGCCATGGGATAGAACTGCATTTGGTCTTTTTAAGAGGTCAAGAAAAGAATCCCTGTATGTAATGAGCTCAGGTGTGGTCCGGATCCTTACCCAAAAAAGTAGGGGTCTCAAAGCTATCAGGTCAGAGATACGATTAAACCAGAGATCCAGAAAAACCAGGATCAAGGTGGTGCTAAGAGGACACGCAAATAGTGCCCAAGCAAAGCTGTTTTCACCCACAATCAATTGGTGATACAAAACCCCCACACCTTGGCACCATAAGCAGCCGCACCCTGCGCCTTTGCCAAGTAGATCTTAATAGCCGAAGAAACGGCTTTTGTTACAGTGCTTTTGTAAAAACGCAGGATGGCACCTGCCCTATGCTGAATTAGTGCTACACTTTTACTAATCTGATCCTCCCATTGTAAATTATTTGAAATCCTCACTCCGAAGTAGTCTATTGACGTGACCTTACTTAAAGGGGTCCCATCTAAGATGATAGTTCATCTCCTGGTTGATCCTGATCTAAACACCATTAATTTCGTTTTAATAACATTCAGTTCCAGGCCATAATCTGCACAGTATAATTTGAGCCTGTCAACAAGAATCTGCAGACCCATTGGTGTCTTAGAGATAAGAAGAGAATCGTCTGCAAAAAATAATATAGGAATTTTCTGTGCATTTAAAGAGGGGACATTGTTCTGGCAAAGAGACAAAACTTGTACCACCTCACTTATAAATAAGGTAAATAAAGTTGGGGCCAAAACACATACTTGACGAACCCCACCGCTGGATGGGAATATGATCTGTTAATTCTCCTTGGTTACCCCATCTCACCTGGGCGTATGTATTCTCATGTAGCCGTTGTAGTAGATGGATTATATTGGTAGGAATACCCATTCTGTGCAACCCTTCCCATAGTTTTTCTCTGGGAACCATGTCGAAAGCAGACCAAAGGTCCACGAAAATGACATATAAAGTTTGCTTAGCAAGGACTACTTATTTCCAAAATAGAAGCATCAGCCTGAAAACCTGATCTACTGTGCTGGTTTTCGGGCAAAAACCCGCATGGAGTGGGGTTTAACACCTGATGGTCTTGAGTCCAACTCAATGGCCTTTCCAAAAGCTGTTTAGCAAAAATGTTCTGAAGATTGTCAATAAGGCTAATAGGTCTGTAATTTGCAGGGGAACTCACATCACCCTTTCTGTAGATGGGAATTATTTCAGCCCCTTTCCAAGTACTAGGAATTGGGCCCCCAGATGCAATCTTATTCAAGATCGTATTTATATACCAGGACCAGATTACTGGTTCGGATTTATAGAGATCCCCTGGTATCTTGTCTGGGCCTGGCGCTTTAGCAGATTTTAGGGAAATAATTGCTGCTGTAGTTTCCCCCAAAGTAAAGATAATTGGATCTTCATAAATAGGGGAATCTATTGCCAGATCGTCAGGTGAGTGGCTCGTTCTAACCGGCTGCAGAAGAAGAGGTTCATAAATTGAGGACTTGCAGGGTAAAGCATAAAGTTTAGAAAAATGGTCGACCCAACTCTCAGGTTGAATAGGAGTACAAATAGTACTCTTGCCCCCTCTGTCTATTAGACAGTAGCTTTCAAAATGTCACAGTCATCATTGTGTTTCATTGCATCAAGCAAGTTTTGACAAGTTGTATCTTCCCAACTTTTCTTTGCCTGTGTTATGGTCTTATTAGGGGCAAATCTAGCTGATTTTATCGCCCCCCCTGAGAACGTGTCATGATAGCTGTTTTTAATGCTGACTTGGAACAATCCTTACTGAACCATACATTATTGTAGGACGTTGGCTCTGTATATACTATTTCAAAGTAAGAAATAGTGTGCACAGAGTCCAAGGGTTCCCATTAGAGGTAAGATAGTGGCAAAAATAGATAATTCTAATGCTCTATTTTGTGGTAGTGTGGTCGAGCAGTAGGCTTATCAGAGGGTAGTGTTAAGCATTTGTTGTACACACACAGGTAATAAATGAGGAACACACACTCAAAGACTTACTCCAGGCCAATAGGTTTTTATACAGAAAAATATATTTTCTTAGTTTATTTTAAGAACCACAGGTTCAAGATTTACAGGTAATACTTTAAATGTAAGGTACTTCACTTAGATACTTTAGGAACTTTGAATGAACACAATATCATGTACAGTCTTTGTAAAAATGGCAATAAGCTATTTCAAAAGTGGACACTGCAAAAATCAACAGTTCCTTGGGGAGGTAAGTAAAGGTTAGTTTTGAAGGTAAGTAAAACACTTACAAGTCTCCAAGTTGGGGCACAGGTAGCCCACCGTTGGGAGCTTAAAGCAACCCTTAAGTTACCATACCAGCAAATTAGGGCCAGTCAGGTGCAGAGGTCAAAGAGGTGCCCAAAACACATAGGCTCCTATGGAGAACAG